>NC_134104.1:70934750-71537000 GCF_040939455.1 Microcebus murinus | reverse complement strand
CAATAAACATAGATGTCTACAAAAATGTAGAGAAAAGAGAACGCTTCGCTTATACACTATTTGTGAGATGTAAATTAGTACCACCTCTGTGGAAAACAGTATGGAGATTTCTCAGAGAACTGAAAATAGGTCTACCATTTGACCTAGAAATCCCACTATTGAGTATCTACCCAAAGCTTTTCCTCTTTTCAGATCATTCTATCAAAAGGTATCTGCACTTATAAGTTTATTGTAGCGCTATTCACAATAGCTAAAATATGGAATCAAACCAAGTGTCCAGCAATGGAGGATTTGATAAATAAAATGTGATATATACATATATAAATAAAATATAATATTTATACACACACATGCTCACACACACCATGGAATCCTACTCAGTCATAAAAAAGAATGAAATAATGTCCTTTGCTACAACTTGGATGGAACTGGAGGTCATTATCCTAAGTGAACTAACTCAGGAACAGAAAATCAAATACTACATGTTCTTACTCGTAAGTGGGAGCTCAACAATGGGTATGATGGCCATATAGAGTGTAATAGACATTGGAGACTCTAAAAGTGGGAGGGGGTGAGGGATGAAAAATTATCTATTGAGTGCAATGTACACTATTCAGGTGACAAATACACTAAAAGCCCAGACTTCATCACTGCAAAATATATCCATGTAACAAAACTGCACTTGCACCCCTGAAATCTATAATTTTCTAAAAAAATTTAAGAGAGCATGCTCACATTTGCCTTTAAAAAAAGGTTTGTGATTACTTCTGAGTTAAGAAAGGTGGTACTGACAATATTGAATTTTATTTCAGTCCTGTGCTCTCAGAAAACAGTTACCACTGAGAAATCCCTCATCCTTGTGTGTTCTGAGAGAAAGGCTAACACTAATCAGCTAACAATGAAAGACTAGCAGGTGCTGATGTATTTCAAGATAAGATCTATTTCCACCTCTCCTCAATGACTTAGATAAGACCAGGATCCACCCTTCTTTATGACTCTGATAAGACTTGGTGCTATGGTCTGAATTTGTCCCCCAATATTCTTATGTTGAAAACTTGATCCTCAATTGAACCATATTGGGAGGTGGGGCCTAATGGGAGGTGTTCACGTAGGTCATGGATTAATGATGCTATAAAAACGGCTTGTGGGAGTGGGCTCTCTCTTTCTTGCTCTTCTGCCATGTGAGGACACAACTTTTGTCTTCTCTTACTTTTCCACTTTCTACCACATGATGATGCAGTAATAAGGCCCACACCCAATACTAGTGACTTGCTGTAGGACTTCCCAGCCTCCAGAACTGTGAGAGAATAAATTTCTGTTCTTTATAAATTACTCAGCCTTAGGTATTCTTTTACAGCAGCACAAAACAAACTAAGACACTCAGGAATGACTCCTTTGTTTATCTGCTTCTATAAATTCCCTGCTTCCCTTCCTTTTCTTTGAGATATTCCTCATTAATCAATGTGCTCCCTATTGCAATAGCCTGAATAAAATCCTCCTCTTAATTGTCTGGTGTATTTTGTCTTTGACACCTGTCTGATTTTAAGTTTTCTTTTTGTTTCTGAATACTGAAAAGTGCACTTTCTTTTTTTCTAGTTCAGCTATATATTTTAAAAATTTGAATTTATATAACATTTTTATATGCTTCTAGCAGGAGAGAAATCCTCAATAACCCAGTCCTCCTTGTTATAGGAAACTGATGCCACCTCTATTCTTTTTCCAGTCTTTTGTTGGTGGGTATATTTTGTGCTCAGCTCCTTTAGGATTTTGCCTTTTGATTTACAAAAAAAACTCTTTTTTCCCTTTAAAATAAAAAAGCTTCAAGCTTTGGCTTTCATAATTTTTGCCTCTGAAGTGGGCATCAGGAACCTTTCTCAGAACTCAAAATCTGAGCACCAACTCTCCTTGCATTTCTATTCCGATTATATCAGTCTTCCCCCCAGCAATGGCTGCCTCTGGCTGAATAAAAGGAAGGTTTTGTATGAGGAAATGCAAAAGAAAAAGTACCTTTATTTATTTCAAGTAGGTATCTTAATATAGTTTCAATCATTCACACCTATTATTCAGCAGAATATGCTCCATGAAGCTGTTGTGCCTGCCTCCCATTCTGTGCACAGAACCACAGAAAAGAGGCTCCCCATCAAATACAATTCATTTACAATGGTGACCCCCTTGATTTGACTCTTGCTGCAGGCTGATTCTCCTAACAGTTGGCTGACTTTGCTATTTCCATTAAGCCTTTGCTTTGTTCTTTGAATTTCACTTAATTCTGTTCCTCCTGTGTTCTGTTCCTGTCTTTTCCCTAATGTTATCTAACTTCCTACAAGTCAAATAAGACCCATCTCTGTTTGACACCCCCCCCACACACCCAGGACAATACTACCCAAATGTTCCTACCAAATCCGTCTATAGAATATAGACACTCAGAATTAAAAATAGTTTAATAGATCCTTTCCAGGGAGCAGATATAGATTGGCAGGAGGGAAGTAAGACCTGGAGAGATGAGTGTTATCCTCGAGATGGCCTTGGTGGGCTACCAATAGGAGAGAGAATAACATAGAAAACAAATCCAGGAGGAGACAAAAAGAACCTATTAATACGATTTTAGCACCTTTTAAAGAAACTTTAATACCCAAGTAATACATGATCACTGTAGAAAAATTAGAAAGGGGAAAGAAGAAAATGTTCCCTAGAGATAACCAAAGTTAAGATGAAGATTTTATTTTCATGTACCTCATCTTAAATATTTAATTATGCATCAAAGTATATATGTGCATACATAATTTATTGGAAGAAACTCTAATATTGGCTATTTGAGTTTTTAATTGTTGCTGTTATAAAAAAAATACAGTGATGATAATCCCTGTAGCCAATTTTCAGTATGCATATTTTGATGCTTTAGTTATAGGCATCTGTATTACTCTCCATAAATATAGGGTAATTATTACATTCATTATGTGTTTAAAGAGAACTATTGGTAACATTTTTTGAGAATTGACTTGGGGCCAGCCAAAGTTCTAAATGCTTTATGTGAATTATTTCAGTTAGTCTTTCACATTAATTCCATAAGAAAGGTACTAACATGATCTCTATTTTAGAGATGAGGAAATAGAAACTTTAAAACGTTAAGAAAGGTCTCCAAGGTCATGCAACTATTAAGTGGCAGAACCAAATTGAAACTGTTCCCTGAGTCTTGAGACTGAATTCTTAATCACTGTATTTTACACCATACAAATGTACAAGGGTGCAAGAGTGCATATGTCCATGGTCTCATCAGCTCCAGGAATTTTATATGTACATGTATGTAAAATTGGCATTTATCTTTTTTATTTTTAAAGGCAAATTTTAATTACTCCAACATTTTTCCTAAAAGGAAGGAAAGCTGATGATTCATTTAACATTTCATATAGTTTTTTTTTTTTTTGACCTTATAATAATCATGTGAAATAAGCAACAAACATAATCAGGGCCAGTTTAAGATCTTGAAAATCACTAACTGTCAAAGATTCAGTTATTAATTCTTCCCCCCATTCTAGTGTAGCCTTCAGTAAGAAGGCATTTCTAAATAGTTAAGTTCGGATTTTTTTCATAATTATTACATGGATGTTTCTCTGTAAAATAGAATATTTAAATTTTCATTTCTCTTTTCCTTTGGTGTTTTGAAAGATGTGGAGACA
The DNA here is from genome assembly GCF_040939455.1 of Microcebus murinus. Classification (NCBI taxonomy): domain Eukaryota; kingdom Metazoa; phylum Chordata; class Mammalia; order Primates; family Cheirogaleidae; genus Microcebus; species Microcebus murinus. The sequence continues at coordinate 71,533,323 of NC_134104.1, read as the reverse complement.
TACTTTCATAACTGTTGTCTCAAGTGCATGGGGAACTTGAGTTTACACATAGGGTAACCCTGATTCAGGCACAATCACTGTCATTATTTTAGAGACAATCAGACAGTGGGAAAGATGCTTGCCTTAACCAGACTTGTTTAGCTAGCGAGAGATACAGCTGTAATCAGATGGAGCTTCTTCCTTTCCATCCAGTGCTACTCAAAATGTGCTTCACAGACCAATGCCAGTCTACAAAGGATTTGTCACTGGTCATCAATGTGATAGGTACAGCAATCAAGAGTATTTAGGAACTTTTAGAGCAATTTGATGGTGTCCCACCACCTAAGCACGTGGTCAGCATATGGGCTCATCTAAACAAAGCAAGTGTAGACCAGTTATCTTCCTCAGTGGGGAGTCACCTGTAGCATAAGCTATTTCTGGTCATGCATAGTCATTTCATCATTTCAGGTATTGTTCTGTGATGGACTGGGCAAGGGAATAATGTTATCCCATAAAATTCAGGATGCATTTAAATCTGAATTGCAGACAACACAGATATTAATAATATTTCATAGAACTATGTCTTAAATATTTTATAGGACATATTTATACTAATAAATATGTCATTTTTAGTTTATCTGAAATTCAAGTTTAATTGGGCACCCTGTATTTTTATTTGCTAAATCTGAAAACTCTAGTAGGCAGTGGGTATAGGCTGAGACTATATCCTTGCTAGCTTCCTCTGTTTTACTCATTGTTCAACCAGCCACGTAGGTTAAACCCATCAATTTGCTATTCTACTTGGTTATTTTTCACATCTAGATGTTCATGGTGATACTATTTCTTTCTTGTTCTTGGCTTCAGTGACTTTAGAAGAATAGATGTTTCTGAGTAAGATTTCTGCACTACTTTGAGGATTAATGAGTTAATGCCTAACAGCACTTTAAGGAATGCAAAAGTGCTTTCTCCACAGGTCACGAAACAATAAAATTGATTCTAGTGCACCTTATGCACCTTATTGTTATTGTCACATAAATTGTTTTTCTGTTTTCCACCTTATTAAAATCCATCTTGAAAATTCTCTACTAAAGATTTATGGTAAATCACCTACTGTACCTTGTCTAGTAATTTGTGTACAGGCAAAATGAACATGTTCAGCTTGAAAAGGACATCTGCGGCAGTTCAGAAAGGTGAGTGACCTCAATTTCCTCATTTATAAAATTAAGTTTTTGGGCCAGGTGGTCTTTGAGGTTCCCAGCAGCTGGAATGTTCTATGATTGAAAAAGGCATTATGAAAAGCCAAAGACTGTGTCTGAAGGAGGAGCAGCATCACCCACTTCCTTGCTGATGGGGAGAGGATGCACAGGCTGATAAGTGCCCATAAACACCAGCTGGTAGTGTTTCCTTCTCCCTTCCTCTCTAAATACACCTCTGAAAACAAAGCTCTCCCAATTTACAGACGCCATCAAATGTATTAAATGGGATGGGAAGGTACTAGACTGGAGTCAGGCAGGCTAGATTTGAATCTTGGCTTTGCCACTTCCTACCCACACGATTTGGGGGCAGTTCATAAGCCACATGACCATAGCTACTTCTGCCCTCTGGGAGGGACACAATTTCTATCAAGACAAGTAAATCCTGTGAAGGTAAATATCTGAAGATCTCAATAGGCCTTTTTGCTTATGAAAGGAGGGGGTGATCTGTACTAGTTTAGATGGAGTGAGATTGCCTCAAAGACACTGTTTTAGTTCATTTGGGGTGTTATAACAAAATACGATAAACTGGGTTGCTTATAAACAACAGAAATTTAATTTTGATAGTTCTGGAGGCTGGGAAATTCATGATCTAGGTGTCGGCAGATTCGGTGTCTGGTGAGGGCCTGTTTTCTGGCTGATAGATGACTCCTTCTTGCTGTGTCTTCACGTGGTGGAAGGGTTGAGCTAGCTATCTGAAGTCTCTTTTATAAGGACACAAATCCTACTCTTGAGGGTTCTGCCCTCATAACCAAATCACCTCCCAAAGGCCTTTACCTCCTAATACTATCACCTTGGGGTAAGGATTTCAACACACGAATTTTGGGAGCACATAAACATTCAGGACATAATAGCAGAGGCAAATAATCTGCAAGATAAAAGATAGGAATGCTAGAATTATTTTGTTGGTCCTTAGAGAAAGAGATTGGTCCCTTGGAAAAAGAGATAATGAAATAGCATAGAGCAAAACTTACAAGCCACGCAGGGCCCATGCCAGGAACGCAGCTGGGACTAGATGGGGAAAGGGGTGATGGTGCTGCAGAAGGCAAGGCCTGGGCCAAGAGCAGCACCCTTGTGCTCCAGCCGCTCACAGCCATGCTTAGGTGGAGATCCAGCCACTGTCAGTTCTTCCAATCTTTCAAGAAAAGTCAAAATCTGAAAAAAACTCATTTTAAAATTCTGGAAACTAGTTAAAATTTTATTTAACTACTGGGCTGGCTAAACGAAATATGTTTTGGGGCTGTATGTGCCCCATGAACTGCCATTTTAGAATATTCCGTCTAGAGAGAGAAGTGTCTGAGTGAGGGAGTAAAAAATAATTTCAGTACAGTCAAGCCTTTTCTGAGTTGACCTAGTTTGTATTTGCCATACAAATCTCAGATTACCACAGATTTTCAGTAAAAATGTGATAGACACAACAGCTTGAATTTGTGATAATCTATTTAAGGGAATGAAGGAGGACGGGTGTTGCCTAGATGGGCAAAGTGGTACAAAAGGGGACAGTAATTGCAGAGGTGAGATGAGAGCAAACATGGAGAGTTCAGCAGAAGCCAGAAATCAGAAGAGGTGAAGGAGGAAAACAGAGTCTCCCAGGAACACTGAGAGAAACGTAAGCCCCTCTCCACAGTAAGAATGTTGGTGGGATGTCCTGGGCTTCCGGAGTTCACGAATTGAGGTTGAGCGTTTCTAGTTTAATATAAAAAGAGAGGGTGGCACAAGAAAGCTAAAGAACTTGGAGATATCCAATGGCAGAGACATCATTTATAACAGGAATAAAATGATATAAAATCCCTCAAGGAGCAATTTCATACACAAATAATATTTGCTGTTGGAATGTCCTGATGGTGTGGTAGACTGGACACAAAAGGAAACAGGTGGGAGGAGCCTTGGTGATGCTCCTTCCCTAAGGCTGGCTGCCCGAGGAGAGAAAGAGGGGAGAGGTGGGAAAGCCTGATCCGCTGTGGCAGGGAAGCCTACAGAGCCATCCTGGGACTGCATGTCCACAAAAGTGCAAAGAAATTAGATAAAAGCTGGAATGATCAGGAGAGAGGGTTGAAGAACTTGAGAAGGAGAAACAGGAAGGAGATATGCAGCCAGATGAAAACTCAGGATCTCCACGGTTTCAAGGCAAACCACTGTCTCTTTGGTGGACATGTGTGCATATGGAGCTAAAGTTTGTATTCATGATGTGCTGGAGAAGTGAGGCATGTAGTATATGAATATGAGAATTTCTTTCCTTTGGACACATTTCAGGTATTACGCAACATTGAAGGCAGCATGCTCCTCTTTCCTCTTTTCTTTTATAAAGCACACGGGGCATAACATCATCAGCACTCCCAAACCAAGAAAGGTTTTCCTTTCTCATGTGGCATGCATTTCAGCCTCATCAAACCAGAAAGTATTTTCATGGCTAACAGCTTCAGATAAATCAGCTTTCTTATTACTTGTGAGAGGGTCAGGGTTCTGGACGGGTTATAGAAGTGCCATGCTGCTCAGCACTACATTTATGCAGAGGGAGATAAAGAGCCTTTGCTGCGTTTTCCATGACAGTGTCTCATTGCCAGAGAGGAGACTATTGTCTGCATCATCTCGGCTGACCATCGCAATAATTAGCATGCATTGAATAGCAGCAGTGTGCTCTGCAGCATGCAAGGAAGCTGGAAGTGTGCCCTGCCTTGTCAGTGGCCATTTAACTGGGTGAGACACCGGGAAGAACGATGGATTGAAACCACAGCAAAGCTAGTACTAACTGCTAACATTTACAGAGCACTGCATGAGCACTTTACAAAAGTTCGCTTGTATTTACTTTCCAAAGTCTCAATGAAATGGATGATTGTTATCACCATCCTGCAGTTGAAGAAAACAGGCTTACAGAGATTAAGTAAAATGTCTGAGGCTGCACAGACAGTGGCAGAGCTAAGACTTAAATGCAGGCTTGTCTGATCCAAAGTCTAGGAACTTAAGTCCCTGGCCATGCCTCAGGGCTACTGGTGACCTGTAAGTGGCTAGAGTTATTGGATTCAAGTCTCTGTGGTAGTACAGATGGAAAAACTCACAAAGGTCCAGCTTTGAAGACAGAGGCTTTTAAATTATCAATAGGCCATCACAATCGACCACATAATGCTGGGGCTGGGCCGTCACCAAACACCTGTGGGGACACTTTTTCATAATGCCTTTCAGAAACACACAAAATTTTAGGGTTCACCTCCTACACTGCTTGAACACTTGGATTTGGATTTCAGGATGATAACTGGGGTGATCAGTAGCAAGATTACATTTTAATCTTCTGTGCTCCCAACACAACTTGCACTGACCACCCATAGCCCTGAATCTCTGCAGCCCATGTCATGAGCTTGACTGAGCACACCATGTTAGGGAAAAAGACAGAGAACCTAAAACATGGGCATTTGGGGATCCACACAGCAACCTTGTTATCTGGTGGAGGTGGCCATTGAATTTCCTCTTCAAATTCTTCATTAACAAATGGTCTATCACCTCTTGTTTTCTTTTTTCTTTTTAATTACTGTTATTAAATTTTATTGTTATTGAAATAGTCCATGCATCTAGTTAAAACAAAAATAAAAAACACAAATGTGGTTTTAATGAAAAATAGTTGGTCCCCTAGCCCATAGCTCTAACACTCCCCCAAAGAACTGATTTTATCTTTTTTTAACAGTTCCTTATGGTAGTCACCTTTATTTTTGTAAGCATGCTGACATTATATATTTTATGATTTCTCCATTTTAGACTCTTGATTTTGCATTCTTGTAGAGGAGAGTTTAGTTTTCTTATATACCTTACTACTCCTTCCAACTCCATCTTCTTAATGGGTTATAGTTAAAAAATAATGAGTATTTAAATTTTGATTCTATACATTTTTTTGAAACATCCCATCAGATTTGACACTATTCTATTTTACTGAGTTCTTCTGCCCACCCCACACATTTCCTTTTCCCTGAGACTCCTCTTCCAGAGGTCTCCATCTTTTTGCTCCTGTACCGACTGCCTGCACCCTAGGCCTGCTACACAGTTGTCATCCTTGGACTTCCTTCTGTTCAGCTCCTGACCCTTAAGTCTTCATTTTACTTCCTGTCAGCATTCTCTCCTTGTTTGGCTGTAGAACATCCTGTATTTATTTGATAGTGTCTTGTAAAGAAGAGCCTATAGTCTGTCTTTCAGCTTTAATCAAAACACCTCTAGTGACAGGGAGCTATTACAGTGACATTCTGGCTACTCTATCTAAATGCTCCAATATTTTTTATTCAGTCCTGATACCAAAACATTTTTAGTCACCTTTTACCAAGATATTTGGCCCCATGTGTCCCCAGATTTTCTGGTCTCTACTGTCGATTTTATATGTAGTATTTAAAGTAAAAGGCATCAGTTCCCATTCAGCATGCTGTAGCAAGATTGATACATTCCTTGGCCCTTGGTGTCCTTAAAGTTCTATACTGTCACGCTTTGCATTCAGTCTTTGAATGACTTTGTTCTGCCCTATATTCCTGTCATGTTCATATTATATACCTGTCCTCTTCTCCTAAACTAAAAACTCCTCTTAGTTTTTGCCTCATACCTTTGAATCAAACAGGATTCACGACCTACTTCTCTTTGGAGATGATGTCCGACCCCTTCTTTGACATTTCTACTTTGGCTTCAATTTGTTTGAAGCTCCTACCAATTCTTCCCTGCCCTTCGCCAGGGCCAAGTGGTGAAATACGTTAAGCTTCCTCTCCAGAATAACTGTGAGTTCATTTTTCCTATCAGAAATTCCTGAAAAAGAAATCAGAAAGCTAAGTCCTATGGATTCTCAGGAAAATTTATTCAGAATATGGGAAAAGTATGTAATAGTTCATGTGGTATGGTTTTTGAGGTACCAGAGCCCTGCCCAAAGAAATATTACCCATTCAGTATTCACAGTGCCCCAAACTATAAACAGCCTTTAACCAGACAGTGGTTCTCAACCCTGGCAGAGTTTTTGAAACTCCTGGGAAAGTTTTAAGCAATGCCAATGCTCAGCTTCACACCCAGAAATTCAGATTTAATGAGTCATAATGAGTCCTCAGTATTTTTGGAAAGATTTCTAGGTGATTCTAATGCACAAAGCTATGATTCACTACACTAGGATAAGAGTAAGGCTTACAATGTAAATCACTCTTATAGAAAAACACACTGCCAGTGATGCTAAAGTTGAGTGATTGATGTGTCTTCTGATGGAAGACAATCACACAGGTAGAGGACGATGGAACAGAAAGTATCACTGAGGAAAAACTTTGCCAAGGATGAGTCTTAGTCTCTACTTAGAAAATAAACATGTTTTCTTAATAATCATAACTTGTATGGCCTCTGCCTACTAGCTTGTTAGTTCTTCAGTTATGGAGCCAAGGAAGAAGAGAATGACTTGGACTGGGATGGGGTAAACATAGTCTTAGAGATGCTCCTTGGGGAAGAGAGGGCCTGTCCAGGAGCTTGAAGTTAACATCCAGAGTGTGACAAACTTGTGTAAAATTGGAACTTGTTTTGTTAACTAAAACATTCAACCTGCAGGTGATAAACTGTGTTCATGATGTGACGGCAGGGACGTTAATGTATACTTCTAGGAAATAGGACATTTTTGAAGCAGGATCCAAGTATTGATTGGGAAGATGGGGCAGAGTTCTTCCCTTGCCCTGCCCTGGACCTAGGGATGGCAAGAGCTAAATAGACCCTTAGGGCTCCAGCCAAGTGGGCTGGTTCAGGGACAGTGCTCTTCCCAGCAGTGAAGTGGAGTGCAAATGATGTAGAACATCCTCACTGTCATACCATCTACGCAAACCTTCAAAGAGGAGGGGAGAATCATCACTTAGGATACAGGATGGTCTTGGGGAAATGAATGATAGGATTAGGGATGGCAAGAAAAACCCAGGTAATATTCTTACAAGCATCCCTTTATTTTTACATTTTTCATACATATAGAATGGTTATTATTTCCACAGTTTAAAGCTACACCAGTAATAATGTCTAAGTTATTTCTGCTGTATGCCCCAGTATCCTCAGCATAATAATGACAAGGCCAGATAATCTCTAAAGCACCTTTGAATGTAGCATTCTAAGAGTTCATGTATTAGCAAAACAAGGACACAAGCATGGAAAACATTACTGCCACCATCAGTCCTGACTGTTCACAGATTTCTCTCATTCAACTATAATTCATTATTAGCCATTTTTAGAGCTTCTTGCCAACCCCTTATAAAACCACACAATGCAATGAAAATATATATACTATAATTTTTTTTGAGAAGTATCAAGGACTTTGGCTTTCTAATTCAGGAGAGAAAGCTAAGTGACCAAAAGACCAATGGATCATATTTAATTGCAAAAGAGACAAATTCTAAGTAGCAAACGTGATCTCACCCTCTTCTGGACAAGAGCCACAGAAGTGCTGGGAAGCAGATTAGGTGAGAAAGGGTAAAAAAGCCAATTTCAGAGGAAAGATTTTTACTGTGAAGATGTGGGGGCATTAGCTGAAAATAAGGAAGATATTAAGTACAGACCATTCTTTGGCATACAGAAATTAGACAATAAAGGGACCAGACCTATATTCTTTCCCCAATGCCTTTGAAGATCATAAAGTCTGAGTAGTGGCTAATATCTTAGAAGGATAGAGCAAACCACAAATCACACTTTTCTTTTTCAACTTTTGTACAGGTGGAATCAGGTTAAAGGAAACAATGAAAACAAAAGGAGTTACAAGAGATGGTGAGTCTGAGAGAGATGAGGAGACCACTGGGTTGTGAGAGCCTTATGTCCCAGACTATGTGATATTAATATACCCAACACCTTGCAAGGACTCAGTCCATAGCATAGTAGACATTCTATGAATGAATAAATGAATGAATGAATGATTAATCCCATGCAATATGTCTTGGGAAGGGAGCAGAGGAGGGAAATATTGGCTGGAATGATATTATGGGTGATGTAGAATTAGATTTTAACTCCACATCTCTTAACTGTAGAGTTAGGGTGAATGAGCTGGATTTTAGAATATGTGCTGGAAGGACTATTTCCATCCTAGCCAGATTTGTGTTACCATCCACTGATCAGCAGTATAGAGTGGGAGGCAAAGGAGGAAAGAAGTAAAGCAAAGCTTGCGGCTTTATGATTGTAACAGTTCTTCATCCCCTAGTCATTGGCTACTTTCCCAAAGCAATCTGTCAAGCAAATTAGACTTTAGGAGAAATTCAATAATGCTAAATATTCCATAGTAACTTGACAGAATATTTGTCTTAAACTTGAGCCAAAAGATCTTCAGAAATTTAGATTCTCCTTCCAATGGACCCAAATAGTTATAATACTTCCCATAATAAATGAGTTCTTGGTTCTGGCCTAGGAAACTCTTCTATTATACTCATGAGATAGTTATGTGATGCTGTGCTGCTTCCTCCTTTGTGTGTTTATTTCCATTCCCACCTTCAGTATATGGGAAAATAAGCCTAGACTAGGACTCCAAAGACCAAAGTCTTGCTGTTTATTAGCTGTGTGTCCTTAGGTAAATCTCTAAGTTTTCTGATTCGCTTAACATTGGTAACACCTTACAGATTATTGTGGGAATTAAAATATTTTAAAACTCTGCAAAGTCATCCCATAGCAATCAAAATACAATCCTAACAAGTGGCCTAAAAGACTCTTTTGTTGTAGCCCTTGCTTTTCTCTTCCATCTCATCTTTTATTTCTCTCTCTTTGCTTATTCAGTTTGTGTTACATAGGCTTTCTTTCTATTGCTCAAATATCAACACCTCTCCCACATGAGACTGGAGTGACCTTCCCCCTGACATTCCCTACTTGCATTTTGCCATCTAGGTCTCAACCCATGGGACATATCTTATTCAGAGAAGTTTTCTCTATCCACCCCATCAAACGTTTCACACTTGCACACTCCATTCCTACCACCAACTGGTCATAGCCTATCACATTATTCTGTCCTATTTTATTCATAGTAATTATCACTATTTGAATGTATTTTACTGATTTGTTTGCTTACTTGTTCATTACTTGTTTCCCTCCAACTAATAATATAAATGCTAATAGAGCAGGGACCTTATATCACTTGTACCTGAAATAATGTCTGGCAGGTATACAGTAGATGACTAATAAATATTTAAATTGAAGAAGTGAATTCAATAGATATTTAAATTAAAATATTTGAATGAAATGAATTTATAAACTGTGAAGTGCTATATACATGTAAGGTGGCACTTGCTTCCACTGAGAAGGTGCTATAGGGGATAGAACAGAAGGTAAGGTGTAAAGAATGTTGGATTTGAATTTTACATTTACTGCTTTTGAGGTGTCTTTAGTTGGACAAGTCACTCCTTTGCTTCTCTGTACACTGGTTTCCCTCATCTGTAAAATGAGAAATCGTATTATCTCACAGATTGTTTTGAGATTGAGATTTAATATAGGCAAAATCACTGTGTACATTATAAATTGTTCATGTGAGTTTTTAATCATTCTCCTGAATATGATCCTTAGCTCAAGGAATGAGGGAGATTACTATCTTATTTATTTCAAAAGAGCAAGAGTTTTGTGTGGCATTGGTGCAAAATTGTGGAGGGAGTTTATTTGACCCAAACTCTTTCCCAAATCGTCAAACTTCTGTGGCCCATGACTTCATTTGCATAAGTATATCTATATGTCCGCATTAGAACCATTGGCAAGAATCTCCAAGAAGGAATTTAGCCTTTTGCCCTTAAGAAAGCAGTTAATTCTTTTCAAAGCAGCCACCTCATTTTTTATGTTGCAGAAGATAAGTAGCAAAGGCATTAATGTTGCTTAAGGAAATTAGACTGAGCAGTTGGATTTACATCAATTTAAAAATGAAGCAGGATAAGCCGTTTCAAATAAAGGACATTATATTTTATTTAGCAACCACTCTTTGCCTCTTCTATGTCTGTGTAATGACAACAACTGCTCTAATGCTTTCACAAAGAAGACTGTCTAAAAAGAAAGAAGAAAGATGATGAGTGTGCCCATACTTGATTTGAGTGTGCATGATATGATTCTCTGCTGAGGTCCAGACATTCTTCAGAGGCTACACAAATCCAATTCAAACTTTCAGCTTCACCTGCTGACACTGGGAAGCTAGGGCTTTGACACTAGGGGAAACTTAGGGTTTTGATTGACTCACAACCCCCAGCACTTAAAAGCAGAATGTCTGGTTTGGGTAGTGAGTTCACCATTTATGACCCATGTGGGACCTTGGGCTGACCATTTTACATTCTCTTAGCCTTTAATCCTCTTGCTGCAAAATGGAAATAAAATTGACATCTACCCGATGGATAGGGATGGGAGGGATTAAATAAGATCCTACGTGGGGAAAACACTTTGTAAAGGGCAAATTGCTATATAAATGTCCCACATTTTAAGTCCTGTGCTCCTTTGTTCCTGAGTCCTCTGCCATAAGGAATTATTACTCTTCTTCTCTAGGCAGATGGATTTGCAACACTTGAGGTCCTAAGTGCTCACGGGGAAGGTAAATACATGGCACAGGGGCAGCTTTCCTCATTCCTAAGCCCACAGCCAGCATTACTAATCAATCACAATACTTTTTCCTACCCAGTGTGGACTCAGTCTCAAAATCCCCACCATAACTTTCCAGTAGCTACCACCAATTGTTAGAGCTAGCATGGGAGATAAAGCTGTTTGGCCATCCCAATTAAGTCTCTAAGACCTGTAATCAAAGGTTCCCACACTTTCTTCTCCCTTGTCCAGACCGAGGACACACAGAGTGCAACACAGTGCACAGAGGTGACATCCGGCAGTTGACAGAGCCACTTTGCAGTCAACATACATATACAGAGAGCAGAGCTGGCTCAAGCATTTGTTTGTTATGTCTGAGTTAATTTCATAGTCGAAAAAAGCAAGTGTTCAGGGAAATATTGGCAACAGTACAATTTATGATAAATCAAATTGCCTGAAGAGATGTGTAAAAGGGTTTTGGAGAGAACAAAGGCTCTGGGACTGAGCAGTGAATGTCAAGTTAGCTTGTAACTGGTGTGTGTGTGTACACCGTGTAACTGGATCAATCCCTTAATTGCTCTATGTTTTTCTATCAAACAGGATAATTAGAAGACATTTTGATTCTCAGTTGAATCGATTCTTTCCTTAGGCTTTGAGAAGTGTGTCTTAGAGAGAGCTCAAATGTTAATATTGAAATCCTTTCTTTCCTATTTCCTGAAGGAAGGGTTTAGTTTCATTTTGTGGGTATGTCACAGGTCTTTCCTTGGCAGTGCAGATGTCGAATAGCAGTCCTAAATGAACACAAGTTCACCCGCACATCTCAAGCATTCCCATTTGCAAATGGAAACCTATTTCTTTTATTCAGTTCCAGTGTGAGTTTGCCAGGCATGAGGCAACCCAATCTATTATTTTATCAATGACAAGCAATCTCACATTTCATGGAAAACTGCACTTGCCCATTACCCAAGCTGTATAGGAACAGCTCTCTGCTTTGGGTCATCAGGGATATGACAAAAGAAAGACTTACATACAAACATTTTCTTAATAACAAATAAAAAAATGTGTTTTATATGCAGATATAACCCAAATCTTACATCTATACCAGCCTAGTTTTCCAAGAGGCAATTTATAATTTTCATTTTAATAAATATTTCTCTTAGTCCTAGAAATTAAAAAGCTTGTAATAAAGAATGCTAAGAACAAAAGTGGCAGATATTTTAATTGTTCTGAGCCTGGAGATTGTTGCTTCTGTTTGCTTTAAGGGTCTGGCATTAGGGCTCAACTTGAGAAGTATATCTTAAGAAAAATGGATCTTTATTTTTGACAAGGGAGATTATAGCTCCTTTTATTACCTGCTGACCTTTTATGAGCCATCTTTTATTTCAGTGTTGAGTAGTTAACAATGCCCTTGTAGTTTAGAAAGTACTTTTTAAAAATTTTATGTATCTCATTTGATTCTCATATGATAGTTTTAGCAATATAAACAGCAATTATCAAATGAAATATGGAGACTCATGATGGGTGAAGACACTTGACAAAGACCACATAGCTAGAAAGTACAACAAAAAAGTATTGAACCCAGATAACTGGATTTCTAGAGTGGTTTCTTTACTACCACACATCCTGTCACTTAAAACAAGGACTCTATTTTCTGTGAATCCTAAACTGGAATAGGGAATTTTTTAGCTAATAGAAATGCCTGAGGCCAGCGAGTGGGCCAAGATAGAATCAACATGAGAAGTCTGAGAACTAAACATTAGAGAAACCAAATCCAAAGCAGTCAAAGATGCCAAGTTTGAGATCTGAAGATAGCATTAAAACAAAAGCAGTCGTGAATAAATAAGATGACACCCAGAGCAATTGATTTGCATATCGGTTGTTATTTACAGTGCCCCTTGGAAACTAGAAGTTTTGTGATGCCTGAGTTAGCAGGTTGGTATAATGGGCCAGAAACAAAGAGTATGATTTATAGTCTTCCCATGCTGGTGGAGAGACAGTAGCTGAAACCTTTCCAGGCTGGACTTCTACTGGTTCTCTGGCTTTGCAGCAATAGGATGGATGACATTTATAAGAAGCTAAACAGATCCAGGGGTGCCATCAAGGCAGAATGACAGGGATGACACATTTAATTTGTTGCTTCCAAAAATGCAGTATGTCATAACACTTAAATTCTACTTGACATAGAAATGGAAATTGGCCATGTAAGACTGGACATGTTTAAGAATGAAGGGATCATATGTACCAGTGGTAGAGGACAGAGCCAAGTAGTAAAGGGAAGTCACTGCCAAACACAAAACATAAGGAGTGACAGATTCTGCAGTTGACTCATGGAGAGAGCCAGCTCAGGAGAAGGTGCTGCAGATCTGGGTCCAAGATTGAGTCTGAGGATCATAATGGTGATTGCTGTGATTAACTGTATACTTACTATATGTTAAGCATATATACAGTGACATAAATATTTTTTCACTAATCCTTAAAAATAGTATGAACTGATTATTTTTGTGAACATTTTTATCAGTGAGAAAACTCTAATTCAGACAGATTCACTGACATATTCAGGGTTAGACAGCTAGTAGGAGGCAAGCCAGGATTGAGCTAGGCACCTGGTTCCAAAGCCTATGCACTTAGCCAGCATGCTAAACTTTCTTCTCATTACACATAGTAGTTAGACAATAGGTTGATTATGGTGAACCACATTTAACAACTTTGTTCTAAGTCTTTTTCATTCATGTCAACAATATACAATGGATAATTTCTCAAGTGTGGTTTTTTTTTTTAATGTTTATCTTTTTGTAAATGTTTATACATTACTGGTTTTTAGTGCCATTGGCTACAATTGTAAACCTCCTTTCCTTTCCTTTGGAGCTTTAAGGGCCTCCATTTAGCAGCTATGAACTGGCTGGGTGCCAGCAACTAGCTAGCTTGTATAACCTTAGGAGATTTTATTGAGTTCATAGTGTCCACTAAGCATTATGGGTGTAGGCGGTTCGCTGTCTCAAGCACAGCTCAGAGTAAGTTTTCACAGAGATTTATATAGGCCATTGTCTGTATTATAACATCTTTAATATTCCTTTGTCTTGGAATTGGAAGACATTCCAATGTCTTTTACTCCTTTCACCACAATAATCTACATCTCGTAACAAGCAGCTGAGGACACAGACAAAAAAGAAAGAGTAAACTACAAATGCAATCTTAATGGACAGCCAGTTTGAAAATGGCTATCTTTGGGGGTCTCATTTTGATCCCAGAGTCTTCTTGTGGATGTTGGGCATCACACCCTGGAAAAAAATCCCGGATAAATCTGCTTACTTTCTCTACATTGGAGCCAAAAATACATCACTTCACTAATGTCCAGCAAACCCCAGTATTACAAACATGCTAAGGTACTTCTAACTATACACCCTAAATGGAGAATGTAATATATTCTAAGACCAGGAGAATTTGGACATCATTAACAATGCAGAGTTTTACATTGAAGAACAGAAGGAAGGGAAACATAGGTAAACGTGCCCAAATCCCCTGTGCCCAAATGCCCAGTTTCTGACATAGCTCACTTCAATTCTTTTTGATTAACTCCAAGCTTCCTCAGTGGAAATGTATTTGCAGTTTAAAAGTGTTATTAGAGTTTTGTTGTCAGTATTTTAGTATTGGTCAGTGTTTGGGGTTTTAAGGAAGAGAAACTGAATCTGTCTGATTTCAGCAGAAAAGTAATTCATTAAAAAAATATTGGAGAATTACCAGGAAGGTTAGAGAACCAGATCCAGACTGGAAGGAAGAATTAGTCTGGTTAGGATGCTGCTGCCATGATGGTCACAGATAAAATGGGACACCATCTTCAGTGTGGTCACTGGATTCTGGATATAGCCTCTGGCTATCCTACCACTACTGCCAATGAAAGGATACTTCCAAGGCCCTACTGGGTTGTATTACTGACTCCTGAGTCAAATCCTATTTGGATAGAATATGATTGGCCAGCCTAGATCATGTGTTCACACTCTACCTGCAAAGGAGAATGGGAAAATTAGCATATTTTTTTGTTGGCATATGTAGGGGAAAGCTGGCTCTGATTCCCTTCAAAATTCATAAGGTAGGAAATTCCCCTAATCATGGGTTTAGAGGTGTTAATAAGCTGGCTGGCCAAAATATGACATTTTTTGTTTATGCCACCACTAAGTTTTCCAAATGATATCTCCTTTTCCAAACTCTGACATAGCCTTGTGTTCTAAAAACCATTACTTTTTTGTTTAATTTTTTCAGGTCTTTAAAAAAAGTTTCTGAAGTTCAAAATTATTCTTCTACCATTCATAATCTACTCAGAGACTTATTCTGCACAGGCAGCATCCTCCTAAAACTAGGTAAGTCAGGCTCATAACCTAATAAGCTTTATTTTAGTTTGTGGGTCAAAAGGACTCATTTATAACTAGTTTAATCAGGTATAAAAGTTCATGCTTGCTAAAAAGGAGGGGAAAAAAAAACAAGCAGATGAAATTGACATGTTACTAAGAACTTGCCAAATCTCTACTACATAGATATTCCTTTGCTTTGAATTGCAGTTGTCTTGAAATAAATGGTACAATACAAAAAATTTAATATAAATTCCAGAAAAAATTACTTAAAATAGCAGGCACTTCATGCTCTTAAACAATCCTCAAAAGAACCATTCACAATATGCCACTCTTTGTTCAATCCCATGAAATCTGTTTAGAATCAAGTTGATGATTAAAACCCTTCAAGAGAGACCCCTGTGTATAACTATCCACAGTTGAGTTGGAAATCTGTTTCTCCTGTGGAGTTAAAATAAATTGTGTGTGTGTGTGTGTGTGTGTGTGTGTGTGTGTGTGTGTGTAAGTAATTTTTTTTCAGCAGAGTCATCATGTTTAGGTGTTGGTCATGCAATATTTCTCATATATAAGATCAATAAATGTTGAGTTAGGATCTAGATGGTGAAATTCACTGGTCAAAATTTACTGTTAAGGTAGTGGATTGAACACTCTATCTAACTCCACTCTTTTCCAAAACCCAACTTAAAATAAAAAGACAGCAAAAAAAATAATAATAAACAATTTAAGTTTAAACTTAGACAAACAGAACTGAAAAGGTGGCAACCATAGATAAAGAATCTAGAAAATGCAAGAATGAGTTTCTGGCTTAGAAAGGCAGAAAAAGCTGACATTTAAATCAATGGAGGAGGGACAAATGGACAGGAAGCTGGTCTATTTGCACTACAAAACTAAGAAATTTCAAGAATGAGAAATATTAGAAATTTTTGAAGACAGTGGTACAAATTTGAGCTAAAAAAGATTGATTGAGTGTCTTTAGAAATAATATATAACTTCAAATATACTTATCCTTCCTCAGCAGAAGACTGGAGTTTTCCTTCTGGAAATATCGAAATATACAGGCTTTGAACGCAGGGATACCAGGCATAACAAGGGGCAAGTATACGGAGGCTATACTTAAATTAAGAGTATTAAGAGAAAGTGAGCAGAGTGACTGTGAACATCCTTCCCTCCCCAGATGATGGGTAGGTGGTTTCTACATTTGGAAAATATTCAGAAATAAGTATATCATGGTCACTAATGCTGCCAGTAGAACTAGAGCAGGGTTCTGGTGGACCACAAGGACTCCAGCTGTACTTGGTATTGGTAGGTCATGATGAAATGGAAAGTATGGGACTTCTGGTATGGATGTCAATATTCTAAAAATTGCTATGGCCATACCATTGAATACATGTTGAGTGGCAACCCTGCCTATGCCTCCAGGCAGAAAAAAGGGAAAATTCCTGTGAGTTAATGCATTGTCCTAATAGAAAAGACCACAGATACTGACATTTGGGGTTCTCAACAAAATGGCAAGATCCAGAAACATCTATTATAGCGAAGCCTACCAGGCAATAAGCTCCTCCCATGCTCATCATTTCCAATCTGTACTTTAGATTCTTCTTATTATATGAAACACCAGAGCTATTTGGGAATTAAATAACAGCCTTTATTTATCTTTAAATAACTTATAGAAAAAGGGATCTCAGAGGAAAGAGAAACAGTTTTAAAAAATGAAAGGAGACATTTAAATAGCTGACTTCATATTCTGAGATATTTACTCACTCAAAAAATATTTATGAAGCATGGTAAAAAAATACCCTTCTAGGTACTAGAGTTATAACATTTGATGAAATAGATAAAGCTCATTTTCTTGTGGAGCTTACATAATGTATACTATACTGTACTATACTATATAATATACAATATACTAGAATCCTATTACATAGTGATAGGAACAATGAAGAAAATACAGGAAGGGAAAGAAACAGGGATTGGGAAGATGGCAGTGGTTATGGAGGGATATTTTATACAATGTATCAGGAAAGGCTGTAGTTACCAGCATATAAATGGTATGTAAAGCTATAGAAGTAAATAAGGCCACATAAAGAGAGAATGTAGATAGAGAAGAGAAGAGATCTGAGTGCTGAATCCCAGGTTCAGCATTTCAAGGTTGAAAGAAGCAGTGAAGGAGATCAAAGAGAGATTTCATCCAGAAAAAGAAAAGGAGGATCTAGAAAAGCAATATCGAGAGCATAAGAAATGATTTTTGTAAATTAAAAATTGAAAGCAGAAATAAAAAAATTCGATAGAGGTTTAGGAGATAAAGTTGAGGAAGTCTCTCACAGAGGAGAACAAAAAACAATATAAAACATGGAGGAAAGATCAGAAATTTAGAAAATCACATCTGTACTTTTACTTTCCAAAAGATAGGAGTTTCAGAGAAAGAACATAAACAGGAGGAGATGAAATTAATAAAGTGATTATACAATGAAATTTCCCAGAAGTGAAGTGAAGGATGCAAGTTTGCAGAATGAAGGGGTCTGCTGACTTCCCAGCACAATGAATATGTGTGGTGGAGGAGGATCTCATCGGAGTCTCAGGAATCAAATGGGCATTAGGTATCTCAGTAACAAACTGGGAATTCAAAGAAAATAGAGCAATGCCTTCAAGATTTGGAGGGAACCTAAAATGTGTATACATAGCTAAACTACCCATCAAGTGTGAGAAGAATAGAGATATCTCCAGATATGTTAGGCCTCAAAAATACAATCTTCCCCATGACACTACTGGAAAATTTGTTCCAGTAAAATGGGAACTTACCTGTGAAAGTGGAAGATGCTGATTCAGGAAACAGGGAGCCACATGTAGGAGAATCAAAGGAAAATTTCAGAATCATAGTAAAGCATGACCTCAGAATAATAAATTTGAGCAAATCTAGAGAGCAAAAAGTCAAGACTAGAGTAAGGACAAAGAGCTCCACAGTATTCATCTAAGGAAGGAAAAATGTCTGATAGATTACCTGATTGATAAGCTTGAAGAGATAGAGTTCTACAATTTATCAGAGTTGGGGGATAAATCAATAATTGACTACATAAAAATAAACAAATGAAAAGTATGAAAATAAAATAAAGAAGGAAAAGATTAAATTATATGAGAAAATGTAATCTAGATCAATATATGACTCTACTATAAATATTTACTTAGCTAAAAATATAAATACCAATATTGATTGTACTGGACCCAGTTTGTTTGACCTAGATTTTCTTGGCCTTATTTCTCTTCATCCCTACTCCCCATGCCTTGGAACTTTGCTCAGTAGAGGGTACTGGCCACAAAGCTATCACCTTGTCTTAGCCCCTCCTGGGATGAGAGCTGGGCATCAGCATGCCTCCATCACAGCCCCCATAAAAGGATCCCCGAAGGTCCAGGTTTAGGTCCAAAGAGGCTCTCTGTCCTGTGCCTGGCTGGAGGGCTGGGCAACACAACCTACAAGTTTGGAGTAGTTAGGGCCTCATGGGGCAAACTTTGATGACTCATGAAAAATGGGGATGGGAAGTTAGCTAACAAATTCTTTACTTTTCCTCCTTTGGAACAGACATTTCTGAGGTCAGGTGGTTCCAATCTTCCATTCTGGAGGTTTCTTATATGGCCAAGTGATTGGCTAGGTTTCTTGTCAGGCTCAGAAATGCACCATTGCTTCCCTTCTTTTCCCTGTACCTCCTCATTCTTGTGTCTTGGGATGTACCCCAATAAAGCATTAGCATGTAAACTTAGCCTTAGGCACTGTTTATAACTGTGTGCAATTCTTGACAGTACATGTCTCCCACTGAAACAATCCCATTAGCATTAATATTTCTGTAAAGCACACTCTGCACAAGGCACCATTATTTTCAGTGGACTTGAACATAGGCATCATTCATTTATATATAATTCTGTATGCAAGTGTTCTGCATACCTTACAGGTAAATTAAACATTTACATATAAGAAAACCTTTACATATAAGTATTTTTGCATACATAATATGTATCATGTATGTGTGTGTATGTGTCTATATGTATATACATAGAGAGAGCAAGAGAGAAAGAGAGAGAAAGCAAGCAAGAAACAAAAACATGTCTGACCTGATGTAGATTTCTAAAGGCTTAAGATTTTTATTCATGTCCTTATGGAGGATAAAGAGTATTGGCAACAGGAATTAATTACAGAAGTTTTTCAGTCCTGTTTTGTCATTTTTGAAATAAGCTTTATGACAGAGTATTGGTTATTTCTTTTGATGCCCTCTATTAATGTCACAAATCTGAAGGAGTCTGCTCTCTTTCTCATCGTGCATGTCTGATTATAAGTATTACATACAGTGCAAAGCGTGCCAGATTTACACTCAAAATACTGTGTGACTCCAGAAGAGACCTTTAGTATTTCTATTTCTCCCTTTACTTGTCAACTGGAGATGCTAATTGCTAACTCTCTAGGTCGTTGAGGCTTGAATGAGTCCATGATAGTGCTTTGTATATCTCTAGCAAGTTCTAATACAGCCAGAGACAGTACTATTAATGCTCATGATGGTAGGTCATTTTAATCTATTCGTGACCAGTAATTGCATTTTGTAGGCTAGATTTTACCCTAATCAGCCTTGAAAACAGCTTCTTGGGTACTTCCTTCTCTTTGCTGTTCTGGGCACTAGAAAATGTGTAGGCAAGTGGTGAAACAGTCTTATTTAGAATTATAAAATTCCCAAACAGTAAAACCCTAAGAAACCACTGTATCTTTTGGATTGTGCTGAATATTTTTGGGTCAAGAATGATAGGCAGATGATTTTGAGGGTCCCTAGTGCCAAATATTAGGTGTCAGGTTCCTAGTCACTACAATGTGGGTCCACAGTCTTTTTAAAATATGACCATGATTTTTTCTTTCATTCTCTTACATGAAATAATATTCTGGGCCAACAGGCTGATGATTCTTTGGCTTCCATTTTAATACCACCCCACCCTTCGGTACAGGAGGGGTTATATGTTTCTTTACCATAAATGGGATAATGACACTGATTCAAATCATAAGAAGCTGGAATCTGAATAGCACACAACTTTTCAAGATTATTCCAGGATCATGTATAACTTTAATTTGGAATGACTTGAGTGAATAAAATTAATTTAGTTTCTAATTAATAAAAAATAAAGTTTAAACTGAAATCACAGTTAGAAAATACTTTTCACATTATAGCTACAACATTATACCATCAAAATATTAAACACCACATTATATCTGTCATGAAAAATAGGAGTGTCGTGGATCAAATACCTGGATTCCAATGATAACTCTGCCAATTCCTAGATGCGTGACTGTGGGCTTGGTCAGTTTCCTAACCAGTAATAGCACTTGTTGCAGGCTAATGATCTATAGTAACAGTACTTCACTGACAAAACTGCTGTGAGGATTAAGTGGATTAATTCATGTAAAGCACTAAGAACATTACCATAATAAGTGTTAGCTATAACATATTTATCATTACTACCATCATCCTTCTCCTCCTTTTTAGGAAGGGAAATCTTTTTAAATCCTCAAAATACATACTAATCATCTTACTGAACATTTGATCAGTTTTTGTCTCTACAAATTGAAAGTTGAGTTTCGACAAAATATTTTTTTATATAACTAGGAAGCATATGCAGGCACATTAACATAGCTACTGATCTCTTCTGTTTCACTATGTTCCGGCACATTGAGAAAGTAAAGCATGTTTAAAACTCCAAAGCGATACACTAACTTATCTTCAACTTCAAAAACTTTATTTAGAGTACTTTGGCAAGGAATAGAGCCTAGCAAATGAAAACCGGAGTACCAGGCAGGCTAAGAGGTAAAAATCTAAGCAGATTCCTAGTCCTGTAGTCAAGCCAATATTGGGATTCACAAGGAGAGTAGGGGGCTCATTCTCAGGGCCCTGGATTTTGGTTCAATTCATGAGGTGCTGTAAGGTTGGGTACTCTACAAAAACTCTCTCCACTTTCTCTCCAGACCTGCTTGCTCTGAGCTATGCCAGAGAAGTTGCCAGCATTATATTTATCCAACACTGCCAGACTTTAGTGGCAGGAATATAACAAATCCAGACTTTCAGTTAAATGTTAAAGCCAGTATTAAGCTAAATCCAATGCTGTGGGTAAATAGAACACGATCACTAGGGTCACCCATTCACTCCCATTTGCTCAGGACTTTCCCACTTTTAGCACATCAATTCCATGCCTGGGAATCCCCTCAGTCCCGGGCAAATGAAGATATTTGGTCACTCTAACCATCAGAGGGTAAATACCTGGATATCCAAAAATTTGTAATATTATAAAAATTTTAGTTGTTAAAATTTTCAGGAGTCAAAATTTAAAAGTTTGACTTAGTAAAGGAATAATTTCTCAGCACTAACAACTTCTAGGTTGCACATATGGTCACTAACCTGTACATATGGGATGGGAACAGATGTTTACCTTCAACTGTGGTCAATGGAGGAACAAGATATTTTTGGCCAACACTGCCAATATAGGTGACTGCTCAAGGTGGCATTGCAGTCAAGATGTTCAGCTTTCTATATTTTCTTACAGTGATGGCTGAAGTAAAGACTTACTTCCTCATCAATTCCTGGGCTTGAAAATTTAGTCATTGATGACGGTGCAATTTCATTGAGGCAATCCCACAAACCAAATATTTCTCTATCTGAAAATTTTAATTATTTTTAATGTATACAATTAACAGCTTTCACAATCAACATTAATTATTTCAGCATTTTACTCTGAATTCATAAATATATATTTATACCTTCACTGAAAGAATGTCAAAAACTAATGCATACACGATTTTAATCCTACCTACATCTAAAATGCTTACCCATATTTGAAAATGAATATGATAACAATAACAACATGTTCAAATGACATGATCTGTTTATATTATTGATGTCGATACATTGTTTAGATATGAAGGTAACTTACAATCTCATAATCATTGATCACACATAATTTCAAGGATGCCAAGAATGACACTGCAGTTAGGTATTTAGTTATTTAAGCTTATAAAGGCTGAGACTGAAGCCAAAGCTGAAGAACAGATATTGGCTAAATTCTGAGACCCAAAATCACATGTTGGTGCATGCCCATTTGGAAACAACTGAACACGGGCTTAAGAAGGCTTTTGGAGCCAAATCCCTATGAGCTTCCACTAGTGCTGTCCATTCTTGATTGCTTTTAGTGTTGCTTCTCCCATTGACAAGCCTGCTCTCTCACTCATATCATAACTGAGGGCATTCAGTAGAGGATCTCCAAGGACTATGGTAATGACCCAAGGACCTGCTGAGTTTAAATTCAGATGGCTAGATTATAGGATTACACAAGGATGCCAAGAGAAGTGCACATGTAATGTCTGTATGTGTTAAACATGTGTTACGGTTAATTTTATGTGTCAGCTTTATTGGGTTATGTGATACCCAGATAGCTGGTAAAACATTATTCCTAGGTATGTCTGTGAGAGTGTAAGAATATCAGCCCCACCAATGCAGGCAGGAAATCCACTGAGGTTCTGGATAGAACAAAAAGGCAGAGAAAGAGCAAATTTGCTCTCTCTTTTGGAGCTAGGACATCTGTCTTCTCCTGCCCAGAGACCCATGTTCTTGATGTAACTCTGAGACTTTCAGTATTGGCACTGCCTAACTCCACCCCCAGACCTTTGGTATTAGATTGTGTTACACCACTGTGGCTTTCCTGGTCCTCCACCCTGCAGATGGCATATCGTGGGACTTCTCAGCCTGCATAATTGTATGAATTCCCATAATAATTACCTTCTTACATATCTATATCTGAATCTGTATATCCTATTGGTTCTGTTTCTCTTGAGAACCCTAGCTAATACTACATGTTAACAGACATTTGAAAATATCAGAGTTCTCTGATCAATACAACAATTTTAGATTATTTGTAAAACTCATTCACCTATTGCTGGCCTTAACAAGAAATTAAACCCTTCTTACTTTTTCCTAACTCTGTATTCTTCTACCCCTCATAACTAGATTCAATGATAGTTTCCATCTATACTTTCATAGAAAACAGGATGTGTGTTAATATCTCCACCACTTACTTTTCTCCTACACCCACCCATCCCAAACTCAATTTTTTTTTTTATGTTTCATTATATAGTACTTTATTGAAGAAAATGTCAGAAATTGTATTTTAGTTACCATCTTTCTTATTCTCTGATTCCTCTTATTTCTAACTGCCTTTTTATTTATTATGCTTTTTTCTTTTTTTAACTAAATATTTCCCAAACTCAATTTTTCACTGTCTTTTTTAATCATGGTAAAATACACATAACATAATATTTACTATTTTAGCCATTTTAATTGTATGGTTAAATGGTATTGAGTATAATTATATTGTGATTGTGTGCAATCATCACCACCATTCATCTCCACATCTTTTTCATCTTCTCCAGCTGAAATTCTGTATCCATTAAATAATATCCCTCCATTCTTCTTTCCCCAAGCCTCTGGCAACCATCATTCTACTTTCTATCTCTATGAATTTGACTGCTATAGGTACTTCATATAAGTACCTATAAGTATAAGTGGATTCATGCATTATTTGTCCTTTTGTGATTGACTTATTTCACTTAGCATAATGTTCTCAAGGTTCATCCATGTTGTATCATATGTCAGAATTTCCTTCTTTTTAAGGCTAAATAGTATTCCATTGTATGTATTCCATTGCATGTATGGATTGCTACCTAACATATATTGATTATTCATTCATCTACTGATAGACATTTGGGTTACCTCCACTTTTTGGTAATTGTGAATAGTGCTGCTATGAACATAAGCGTACAAATATGTATTCAATTCCTGCTTTCATTTCTTTTGGGTGTAAACTCACAAAGGGAGTTGCTGGATCATATGGTCTCTAACCTACTTTTGATGAAACTTGGAATTATCAGTTTTCTCAAACCTAGTATGTAGATGCCCAGACATGATTACTGAGCCCCTGCTTTTCTATGTCTCTTTTATGGAAAAACCTGCTATTCCTGGGGACAATCCAGGGTTGTCCTTAAATATCCCAATTTCAACTTCCTTATCTTCTCTGTGACCCTGCTCCCTGCCCACAGGATCAGGATTCTTTCAAGAGCTAAATTTTTAGTCACTTTAGTTTTTGAAAACCTTCCTTAAGTTTCCCCTCTAAGAGTGGAGCCCCACCACTGTGGCTTAAATGTATTTAACTCTTCAAAATTCATATATTGGAAGTGGCTTAATACCAAGGTGATGGTTTTAAATGATGGGGTCTTTTGGGAACCGATTAAGTTATGTGGACTCTGTCCACATAAATAGATTAGTGCTTTTATAAAAGAGGTTGAAGGGAGCACCTTAGTGCCTTTTACTCTTCTGTCTGTTTCACCATATGAGGACACACAGCATTCATCTCCTCCAGAGAACATGGCAATAAGGTGTCACTTTGAATGAAAAGAGCAAACCCTTGTCAAACACCATATAGGCTGGTGCCTTAATCTTGGATTTTCCAGCCTCTAGAACTGGGAGAGATAAATTTCTGTTATTTATAATTTATCCAGTCTAAGGTATTTTGTGATAGCAACAGGAATGGACTGAAACACCCACCCTGCCAAACATGGACTGGTTCTCTTCGCTGATCCTCCAGGAGAATTAAGCAGGAATGATGAACCTAAGAGCCTGTACCTGTGTGTAGGGTTTGGGGGACTGTGTTGAACTGGGTGATATATTTACTTAAGTCGGCAAATGCAAATTCCAATCAAGAAAAGAATCCAGAACTCAGAGTAAGAACAGCAGAAATAGGTATCAGGATTGAGACATCAGGCAAAACCAGGTGCAAAAAAAAAAATTATTCAGGGTATCAGAAGCCAAGACAATCAGAAGCAGGTGAGTCAGTAGAGCAAATGATGAGCTGAAACAGTTGGAAGATGTAATGAAAGAAAGTTTTTATGGGATTGTTTTCTTTGCATGCTGACCCCAAGGCTCTGCTTGGAAGCTTAATAATGTGAATGTAGAGAACTCCAGAATGACAGTTGTTCCTTGCTCAATCACAAAACTTCAACCACTAACTGACACTACTGTTTCCTAGTCAAAATGTGGACTGGAGCTCAATGACAAGAAAGCGTGTCTGCTTCAGGCTTGGTTACAGGTGGAAATAAGCCTGCCCTAAACATTTGTAATCAGGGGCTTGGACCTAATCTTTCTTAAATTTATTCTACCTCTGCAGTGTAAACACTTCCAAGCCAAGAATTAGATGAAAATAGTCCAGACTCATAGTGTCCTAGGGCACTTTGCAGAGACAAATGCAAAACCTCCACCTAGGCCTCTCAGGATTCTCAGGGAATGTTCAGTGAGATAATGACATATATTTTAGGAATTGAAATAGGCATTTCACATTCAAAAAAACAACCTTTGTGGAAAAGAATCTGGAGATACCTCAAAAAGCTGGAAATAGAAATACCATTTGACCCTGCAATAGCATTGTTGGGCATCTACCCAAAAGAGCATAAGACATTCTATTACAAAGACAGCTGCACCCAAATGTTTATGGCAGCACAATTCACGATTGCACGGTCATGGAAACAACCCAAATGCCCGTCAATTCATGAAGGGATAATTAAAATGTGGTATATGCTCACAATGGAATATTACTCAATTCTAAGAAACGACAGTGAGCTAGCACCGTTTACGCTATCCTGGATTAAGCTTAAGCCCATTATCCAAAGTGAGGTGACATAAAATCTGGAAAATGGGCTCCACATCTACTTGCCATCAAATTGGTACTGACTGACTAAAACTATGGTGCTCAAATGGTGGTAGTGTACACCAGGGATTCGGGGTGGGGGGGAGACCCACATCTTAGGGATGTGGCGAGCATTGTGGAGGGGAAGGGAATATCTCTAACCCTTCTTACTGAGAGGCAAAGATATACAATGTAACAAAAATGTCAAAAAGAACACTTTTATTGGGTGGTGGGCAGGGTGGGGAGGGAAAAAGTGTATAATTACATAACGGATGTGGTATGCACCACCTGAGGGTTGGACACACTTGAAGCTCTGGCATGGGGGGGAGAGGTAGTAGGGGCAATATATGTAACCCTAACAATATTTGTACCCCCATAATATGAGGGAAAAAAAACAATAGTGTTTTTCATTATGTTGTTAAATGGTTCATATAAAATTTCCACAAATAATTCTTTCAATATAATCACAAGGGAAAAGTCACAATAGACAAATTTATATCTCTCCTCAAAATATAGTGGTTTGCATCTGGTATAAAATGACTTAGTACTTTCACCTCAACACTTGATTGATAATCACATCAGATGATGCCTTCGGGAATCTCAGAACTTGTTTACATCTGAAGACCCCTTTAATAAAAGGTTTAGACCAAAACCCAACAATTTTGACAGAATGTACTTCTACTCTTCCTGGGATAACAGCTAATTGCAGAAAAGCATAGACCCTCTTCTTTATGGAGAAACTGATTCTGGAGAAGCTAATTCCAAAAAGCACAGACCCTCTTCCTTACATAGGAATAATCAGTAAAAGCAAAGAATCTGGGCAAAATAAGAGGTGCAAATCAAAGGAAATGGACCACATAGAAGAATAAAAGTTGCTTTCCACCTAAAACAGATGGACTGGAAGAAGCAGACGTATTAAGAAATGATTTTATTTGTATTCTCAACACAATTCGAAAGGGTGCTCTATCTCTAAAGATAAAACAAACAGCCCTAAAGAGGGAACTCTCTGATATCAACTAGAATTTTTATGGAAGTATAACAATGATTTCTAAGTTAAAAACTATGACAGAAATGGTAATACGAAATGAATGGTTTTATTGCTTCTCAGACATTTGGCTAAGATCAAGTGCAAAATGGATATTTTAAATGATGCATTTCTGAAATATTAAGCAAATACAAGAATGTTTTTTCTTGAGCTCAGACAAAAATTGGCATGACATAGAATTTAAAGGATGTAGTATTCTCTTCACAACTCTGTTGACATTCTTTTCAAAAGGTTAATATCCTTGATACATAAAACATTCGTGACAAAGAGAAAACAACAAAATCAAAAAGGTGTAACCAAAGACCAGCTTACAGATACTGTAGTCTCTGAAACAGTGTATGGAATAGGACTTTTCTGCAAAAAAATTTATTTGGATTGGGGAATGAGGGGGTGAATCCAGGAAGGCAGAAATGAGGAACTGGGCATATTGAAATAGAGGAGGAGAAAGAGCCAATGCAACTGTGTGTAATTCAGTTGGCCACCACTATGGGCAAATGAGACTCAGTCCCACTGGGATGTATTCAAGAGTACAGAGAATGCTCTGAATGGCCCACTTAAGGATTGTTGGGGAGAAGAATCTACTCATTGTCTTCCAAACCCCTTTGGTTGAAAGTTGTCCTAGGGCCACTAACTCCCCAGCCCTACTGAGCTGTTTGCCAAGTAGAGTCCTACTGACATCCCACTCCACAGTGTCGAAGAAGCTGTGGGAGCAGGAGCATAGAAGACATTGAGTGCCAAGTGGGTCTGGAACTGCCCTGGCTGGAATTGGTGAGGCTGAGAGGTGTCTGGTTCAATAAAAGATGAAATTACATGAGAAAAATACACCTGAAAGTTATTCATCCTCACTAATACAAAGGAATGCAAATCACCACAACACTAAAAATTTTTTCTTTCGATAAATTAGAAGTGATTTTTAAATGATAATGCTTAATGTTTAAAGATGTAATGAGAGGCTGGTCTGAGTACAGTAGTGTTTACAACTACTTGATCACAACCAGTTACAGATTTCTTTGTTCCTTCTCCACTCCCATTGCTTTACTGACTAGCCTTTAAAAAGTAAAATAAGGGATGGGTATATACATACACAATGAGAGTGATGCACACCGCCTGAAGGATGGATATGCTTGAATCTCTGACTAGGGGGCTAGGGGGAGGAAGGGAAAGGGAACACATGTAACCTAAACATTTGTACCTCCATAATATGCTGAAATAAAAAAAACACAAAAAACCAAAAACAAACAAATAAAAAAAGTAAAATAAAAAAGATGAAGTGAGAGAGGAAGAGTTTTACCCCCACTGCTAATAGAAATGCATTTATTAACTTTCTGGAACCAAATTAATATTATAAATTGTTATGGGCTCAATTATGTCCCCTCCAAATTCATATGTTGAAGTGTTAAGCCCCTCTACCTCAGAGTGTTGACTGTATTTGGAGACAGACCCTTAAAGGGATGATTATGTTAAAATGAGGCCTTAGGGTGGACCCTATTCAGCCTGACTGGTGTCCTTATAAGAAGAGGAAATTGGGCACACAGACAGATATCAGGGATGCTTGCCCACAGAGGAGAGACCATGTGAGGACACAGCAAGAAGGCAGCCATCTACAAGCCGAGGTGAGAGGCCTCAGAACAAACAAATCTGCCAACACCTTGATCTTGAACTTCCAGCTTCCAGAATTGTGGGAGAATAAATTTCTGTTGTTTAAGCCACCCAGTCTGTGATATTCTGTTATCGCAGCCCTATCAAACAAATATAAAATCACGAATCTTAAATACTTTCAAACACTGTGGTCACATAGCTAATTTTTCTCAATACCCGTTTCCCTTTTCCCTTATTAATAGAACTCAGTTTTCTTGTTTGTTTTGATTTTTGGAGAGTATAGCAACGTGCCCAGCACTACGTGATGGGCCATGATTGGTTTAAGCCAATTCTGAAAACCCTATTCCTGATCCCACAGCATTTTAGCAAGTGGGGTTGACCACGTGACACATTTCTGGGCAGAGAGATCAAGAGAAGTGTGCAGTGGGGCTTCTGAGAAAGGTTTTGCTTTCTTGATATAAAAAGATGGCAGTGTACATATGCCCTCACCCCTTATTCTGCCTTATGCTTCAGATACAGATGTCATGTGGTACCTATCTTTGCAAAGCTCAGGCTTTACATTCTGCTAGGTAAGCAATTTTAGTGCATCCGAGGGCCTCTTGTCCAATAGTTTTGACATATGCCCTTGGAATCAGTCTCACTGGCCTAGCTTAGGTAACGTGCACTTAATAAAACCAATCATGAGGACCAGAGGAATGAAATACTCTGATTGACCCACTGGAGCAGTATTCTGACCCTTAGACTGTGATGTTCATGTCAGCCTTAGCCAAATCTCGTGGATCAAAAGGGGGTGGGGGGAGCAGGAGGGGTAATTGCCCAAAGGGAAATTAAGGTATTGATACCAGACAATGGAAGAATGGATGCTGTATGCAAAAACAACTAACAACTATGTCCTTTACACCTGACCAACTCTTATTCCCCCTTCAGGTCTCAGCATGCCTATTATTTCCACTATGAAGTTTTCCTGGCAATCCCAATGTCATCAATTCTAGACTAGTTCCCCCTGTTCTTTTTGCTATACCACTTGTACTTTCTCTATCACAGCACTTTTATACTGTGTTATAATTGCCTGTTTGCTTCTCTGTATTCCTGATTAGACTACAAAGGTTATTAAGGCAGAAATCTTGATTATCTCATTCACCATTACATCTCTAGTGTCTACCAGAGTGCCTAGTACATAAAAACATTTGATAAATATTTGCTGAGTGAATGAAAATCCACTGCTAATTGCACATTTGGAAGACGAATATAATTGAAAATGCTTTCAAGCGTATGAACCTGATAGGTACTACAGAGAGAATGGACACACGGGTTTCCTCCTACCACACCCATATCCTCATTAATTTCACTCCCTTCAGGGAGGACGAATTGATACATTGGTCAGAATCTAGAATATCCATGGGGCTACATTTACCAATATTCCTTAAAGATTAGCAACTTTATTTCACTCTCTTTTCTTTTTGCAGGTATAGACGGGGTTTGCCTCTTTTATGTAGAACTAGCCAGGTTTGTTTCTTTCCCATCCCCTTGAAATTTGCAACTGAATAGAAAGTTCTATCAGAGCTTACCTTGCAGATCTCAGTTCCTGAAAATGTATACTGATCTCAGAATTTAGAGTAAAGGTGGGGGACTAGAAGCCTCCATCTTATCTCAAGTCTAGAGCATGTGATCCATCATAGCTTGCAAGAAGGCCCTGAATGGGAAGTTCCTGAGCTCTCACATACCTATTAGGAAAGCAGTATTTTGTTTCTCATTTCCTAATGTTCTTTGTATCTAGTTTCCTCTTTGGGGAGGCCTATAAGTACAAATGTTCATGACATAGTGAAAGTTGAGTGCTTCTTCATTTTAGGATATAGGAGTGTCACAGATTCTACACTAACCTCACAAATACTCTAACCTCTCACTGATTCCTAAGAGGCACCAACTCACACAGCACTTCCCATTTCTTCATACAACCTCTCAACCAGCATAAATGAGATTCTTCTGTGAGCAGAAAACTATAGACAAAGTGGGTCTGGCCTGAAAAAGAGATTGTCCAATTCTTACACAGTGCTGGTTAGTCTTGGTATTATGTTTTTAGTGCCAAGTACAGTGTTTTTGATAGGAACCACAACTCTGCTCCCATTGAAATACAGAGAACCATGTGGGGAACACCTCACATTTGCAGGGATAACAGATATAAGTGGGAGGGTTTTTGTATTTTAATTTCTTGAACTTTTCTTGGGGGGAGGGGACAGCTTTAGTGAAACTTCATTAAGCAACTCCTGGGTATGGATTTGAGAGGCATTACAATTTTTTAGGCGCCTGATAGCTATCAATTGATTAATTCAACAATATTTACTGAGAAATTCCAATGAACTAGGCCTTTGCTAGACTCTGGGGATGCAAAATAAGTAAGGACCTCCTAGAGGAGTTCACATTCAGGTGGAGACCAAGGACACCCAAACAAATAGTTAATGATATAATGTTATGCTGGGAAATAGACTCAACTGGCCTCTGCCCAGATTGACTTGCCTTATAAAATCCTGCAAATCTTTTAAGGCCAACTCAAATCCTGCTTTCTTAAGAATCCTTCAGTGCTCAATTTAGTCAAAACAAATCGCTTTCATCCCTCTTACCCTTTAGTTTATATATTAATTAACATTTATATTTATGTCTCTTTCTCTCATTTGATCCTGTATTCTTGAAGGACAGAAGCTGTATCTTAGCCACACTTATATTCCCCAATTTGGCCAGCATGGTCTTTTCATGTAGTAAATACTGAATGTTTGTTAACTTGAAATAAACTTTATTATATTAATCATATTAGTTTTCATGGCATTTCCAAATACATGGTTCCTCTGTTATAAAACACAAAGGGCAATAAATATAATATATTTATAGTTAATAGTTTTAGTTTTGGTGAGAAATTATTTGCCTGGACTCTAAGAAAAGAGTACATGAGGGTTTTAATTTTAGTATCATTATAGTACACGTATGTTGTTTCCATTGCAAATAAGGGAAATACATAGATTTTTAGACATTATTTGCTATCATTTAAAATTTAGAAAGATGGTTAGTCCGAGTGCAGTGGTGTTTACAACTAATTGATCACAACCAGTTATAGATTCTTTTGTTCCTTCTCCACTTCCACTGCTTCACTTGACCAGCCTTTAAAAAAAAAAAATTAGAAACAGAGTAGAACTTCAGAAAATTTGAATACAAGTTATCCTGTAATGTTAATGAACAGAATATTTTGACCAATTATTTATTATTGATTGTATTTGGGACATTTAGATAGGAGTTACAGTGTAGGAAAGCTGGAATATCAGAAATAGGTGTTGAGATCAAGTGAAAAAAAGTTGGTGTCAGAGATAGGAGTTGAGATAATAGAAAATAACGTTGGAGATGTGGGGGTGAGCATGCCAAGAGCCTTGAATGAGAGGAAAAATTCAGCACCAGATATAATATTAATATATTAATATAACAGGAGGCCATTGAAAGTTCCTGGTGAGATGAGTAGCTGACTGTAGTTATGGCCCTTTAAGCTCATCTCTCTGGGCCTCAGTTTAAAGTGAGGTTTATCAGGAGACAAACAGTTCCATGAAGAATTCTGTAGGTTTTTTAAAAAATCGAAATTAATGGCTTTTTAAAAAATAAAATGATAAAAATATGTTTTGGGAAAACAGAGTATAAAATGGGTTAGAAGGAAGAGATCATGAAGACAGGAAATCCAATTAGGAGCAGCTCTATTTGTTCCAGAAAGAGGAGATGAAGGCAGACATAGGATGGAAGGAAGAAGGGACAGGAAGTGAGAGTGGCAGACAACTGAAGCAGTTCCATCTGCCAAGATGCCAGGTTTCCTCTGAAAGTCTTTTCATTTGCCAGTGATTCATTCTGTGCTGAGTTTTCTTTGGACTTCATTTTCCATTTGTTATTACTGATTACAATAATAAAGGACTGATTTAGCACCTTCACCATATGTTAAGGCCTGGTAAACAAACATAAATGACAAAGATGTTTCTTCTTTGAAAAATTCTTTGTGATTTTAATTTTTCACACACTCATGAAATATATCTGAAAGGGTTGGTGATTAGGATAATTTAGTATTATTGTTTTTCAACATATTCACTTGGATTTTGAGCATATTTAGATGTGGAGTATGCTAGTCAGAGTACTACGGTGTAAACGATTTCTTCAGTAATTTGCAATAGTTTCCATACAGTGACTAAAAATCATGTTTATAGGTGCCTAAGCCAAAGGATTTTGATCTTTGGTACAGAAAAGCAAGTTTGCAATCTAAAATAGTACCTGAAGAGATGGATCTTATACCTTCTAATGAAAGGGAGGCAATAGGAACTGAAATTTTCCTACAGTATTTTGTAAATTTTACTTTTTAATACCAGATGGGGTTAACTTGCTAGAAATCTCTGAACTATAGTTCGTATAAGGTAAAATTTTGAGGTTTATTTCATTTTAGTCCATTCCTTAATTTTCAGAAAAGAAAAGATATTGAAATACATGGATAAAAGGACAATATTCAAGACAATACTAAACAACCAGCTGCATTCCATTTTGGAGTTAGATTTTAAAAAAGACAAGTTGTTAAAATCTGATTGCTCTTCTAGTTTAATATGTCAGAGAAATAGAATCTCTGGATTCTAAGAGAGCTGAAACTATTTTCAAAAAATTATTGTTTCATTATTCATAGTCCACTGAAAACATGCTTAAAGCCTAACATTTTCCTGGTACCCAGATATGAGATGATAATATTCAATAAAATATGAACCTGAGAAGAATCTAAACAAATATTGGCTTTGCCAATCTTACAAAATATTTCTCCCCCTTTGCTTGGGTTTGTAGGACATCTTTCTGCCATTTTCCTTGAGTTGTGAATGAGTCATCTGAAACACACAAACTGTGGTGTAACGGAATTGTGTTACTTAGATAAGGTATAAATTAGGCAAGTCGTAAACTTTGGCGTTTCAAGATTCCACAGCTTATTATTAGTTCATCTTTATTTCTTCTCCATTCCAAAGCCAGTACTTTTTTTTCCACACTGAGATCCAGGCTTAATTTGGATTAAAATTGTCCAGAAATCTATGGAAATTTGCTTTCCTGGAATCTGCTCTTTTTTTTTTTTAAAAGGTTTAAAATGTATTTTAATAAGTTGATGCTGCATTACTGCTCCATTTCTCAGAAAAACTTCAAATTTAAGGTATCAGGGACAAATCAAACATGGTACACCAATAAAAAATGCACAGCATAACTACCTAAGATAGGCAAGGCTAAGAGCTACTGTCAGACTTTCAGCATACAGCAACCCTGTTCCCAAGATTATACTAGGCCTATTAAAAAAAAGCTGTGAACAGCAACATCATAGACACAAAAGGGCCATTCCTGGGTCATCTTTACCCAAGAAAAGGATGGAGGCAAGTTAACACCAGATTTTTTTTTAAAGATATACTAAAATGAAAATCTCTAAGAGAAAATGTCTTCCTTAAAGACATTAGGGTAATATATGGGATATAACAGAACCGTATGTACGCTGTCTGTGACCTCTGTGGACATTTTCCTGAATTCTCACCTGGGAGTAAATGGAGCAATGGGCTAAGGTCATTGGGGGATTTTGTGGTGTCATGTGGCAGTGTCTCTGGGATAGGGGGTGTAAGGATAAGAAAACAAAACAGGATGGACAAAAACCGGAATGATCAAGATTAATAGGGCTCTAACTGGATCCATTTTGCCATAGTTCCCCCAGGCCCTCAACAATCTCATTTGAGACTTCAGGAATGCACCACACAGAACTGATTTGTTAAATACCACCCCTCCCCTGCCCTCTGCCTCCAGCATACCCCCTAGAGTAGTACAGGCAGGGTAGACCTAACTATTAGGAGGAATCCCTAACACTTTTCCAGGGTAGAATTCTGGCTAGTCCAAAAAGGGTCCTTCTTTTAAGGGTTTTGAGAAACTAGACACTGCAACTTTATTAGTATCGGCGACGTTTGTTTGGAGCAAATTCAGCTCCAGGAGCTGCATGGTTGAATGCAGGAGGAGTTCCACCAATTGCCCCAACTCCTTCCATTGTAGCAGCTTGGCCAAAGCATTCAGTTGTTGGTGGGGTCAATCCCAAGGTTCCATCCGGCATCATAGTGGCAGGTCCTGGAGGAGCTGGGGTACCAGCCGGCACAGGAGCAGGAGGCATGGCACCTCTGTTGTTTATGACCATAGCACCTCCCATGGCCATCTGGCCCATCCGTATCTCCTGTTCTCTCACATCAGGGAAGGTTACCTTGAATCCTTCCTGCTGTCGCCGCATCATTTCTTCCTGTTGCCTCCTTATCTCTTCCTCACGGCGCCTGAGCTCCACCTCCTGCCTGAGCTCCAGTTGCTTTCGTTTTTGCACCTCTTGGTTGTGCAGCTGTTCCATCCTCCGAAATTCTTCTTGGCGCCTCATTAAATCCTGTCTCATCAGCATGACCTGGTGCTCATGGCGAGCAGCCTCCATCTCCATCTCCAGCTTCTCATGAGCCTCCTTGATGTTACGGTCCACTTGGTCCTGCTGCTGCTTCTCCATTTCAATGAGTGCCTTCCAGCGCATGGCATACTCATATTCAAAGGAGCCAGGCTGTGCAAATCTGGGTGGCTGCTCTCGCTTCTTGTGAAATTGCTGGTTCTTTATAACCAGCTTCTCTGGAAGTCCCTCTTCATCATCTAACTGGTCCATGGGCTCCACAGTCACAGGACGAGGAAATGTGCTGCTGCTGCTGGTGGTGCGGGTGGTGCTGCTGGTGGTGATGCTTCCTTGGAGTGTGGTTTTGCTTCTCCAAGTTAAAAGTTTTATTGCTCTGCATTTTTGCACCCTCAACTTCGATTGAAGTCAGCAAAGTGCTTCCCAGGCCCCTCTAACCTCGACTTCTCTACGGACTGCTCTCTCCTCGGAGTCTGCTCTTAAAAATATTCCAGAATGTAACATTTTCAGAGATAAACAGTCTTAGGTCCTATTTCCTTTGGCTTTAATTCAAGTTTTTCCTTTTGCTGAATCTACTATTTCTCTTAAAATGGCAAGCATTTTAATACACTTTCTTATAATTCTTTTGCTAGCTCTTCCAATCCTCCCCACCACTTTCCCTGAAAGGACCAACTATCTTATTTCATCTTGGAATCCTATTATATTCTTCAGAAACCAGAGGAACATACATTTTAGCATCTTAAATTTCACAGTTACTACAGGCCAAAGGACTCCAATGAACATTACTTCCACAATTACTTCCTCAATTTGCATTGTACCACTTGCTTAAAAACAGGCACTCTATCCAGGCCACTCTAGTAATTTTCCAAGTCAGCATAGGTTAAAATACTGTCAATTCAAGATTCTACTCTGCTGTACTCTTTCTTCATGGGATAGCATTTGGACCTAGAGGAGATTTGGATCTTAGGCATAGGCAGGAGGACCGAAGGTGAGTTGGTGGTCCCTGACAACATTTATGTAGTGTCTGTTGCTAACATATAATCTGTCTTCTACCCCTGGGTTTTGCATGGTGAAAACGCTGGTAAGGAAAGAATGTAGTCTCCTTCCTTGACTCTGCCAGGGGTGATACATACAAGATTTAACCCCACATCCCCCAGCTGGTGACTGAAACATCAGACGCTTTTCAATGTAAATTTCCTCACTTCTTTTAAAGAACTTTCTAGCGAGTAGCAGCTCTCACCTTCAGGAAATTTTACATTCTATATGTGGACATAAAATTTCTTCACCTTTTGTTAGTTACCAGGAAAATTCAGGAGGGAACTATTCTGTTACCTACCTGCTCTCTCCATATTCAGGTGGTAAGAGGAATATTGCAAGAAAGGAAATTGTTCTCAAAAACCAGCTGGAAGTTGGGTCTGGCTCTCAAATTTCAAAAGGAAGTTTTTCTTTGTGTTACCTATTCTCCATTTTAAATTCCCAATTATTTAAGCACATAATTCTTTTCTCCATTCTCTGCTATCAGAGATTTTTTTTTTTCTTTTCTTTTTGTATAAAGAAGGTAGGGGAAAGTAAGAGAAAAAAATTGGTTCAGCTGAATGGATGGTAACCATTTTTGAATTCTCTACCTCACACCTAAATCCTTGATTGTTTACCAAAAAAAACCCCTCTCCCAAATTTGGTGTCTTTGTTCACTGCTCTTGGCAATGTCTTTCCCATCCATCAAAGGGACTTACATGCTTCAGTATTCAAAGGAGAGGAATCCTAGAGGAGAGGTACATGCTGATTAGTATCATCGAAATGTATACTTTGGCCCCAGCTGAGATTTATGATGGAATCAAGCAAGATTTTGGATGGAGATGGTGATGATAGCAAAGAAACATCACAGGATTTAGCTAAATGTCTAATAAGGTAAATGCTTCTCTAGAAGGATAATGAGTTTCAGCTGTACTTTGGTCTGGTTAGGAGAAAATTAGTGTTGTTTTTTCAGAACTAAATTGTGTCTCATACTTAAAAAATGTTAACACAGTGGGAGCTTCAGATCAAAGAACTGGGACATCATTTTGCATAGAATGCCAGAGCAGATTCTACCTACAGAATGGCAGAAAAACTGTTTTCACGAGTGGATACCATAAATCCACTGGTACTAATAGCATGCAATGAAAACTCTTTTCGGAAGAGAGATTTTGTGCACAAAGAGCCCCGAGGGAAGAGATAGCAATGGAAACATCCATCAAGTAAAGAAAGGGTGTTTAGAAAATTGCTCTTCCAGCTCCATCCATCATACTATCAGAGACTGCTGTGTTAATCCATTTACCACCATTAAGCGTGAGCACAAAAACAAAATGCATAAGTATTCCTTTGGGGAGACCTTTCAACAAAACTTCTGTGGAGGCTAATGTGGACAATAGGGAGTTCTGCATGTCACATCCAAGGAGTATTGAGTGCAACTTACACACCAACATGCAGGTGGTTTTTCAATTATAAGTCACCTCTTAGTTTTTCTAGGAAACATTTTTTTTCTTCCCTCACAGCACAAGTTTTGATTTATGAATACATGCTGTAACTCCATTCCTGCATCTTTAACGGCATATGAACTTGCTATTACCCCGAGAGTCAAAAACAAAATAAGGTCTTACTTCTCTGAATGCCACTTTGGTTTATCAGCTTTCATGTATAAAAAGGGGGTGTTAATTAGACATACTGCAATGATTATAGAAAAACTTTTATAATATTCCTTTCTTAGAGTTTATCATTGTCCAGAAGAAGAAAAGCAAATGCCAAGTGCTTACTATGCTATTAAATGTTATCTATTTCAATATTAATACCTTGATAATGGAAATAATTCCATTTGTTTTACAGTGCTTCTCTTTTTGTAATAGTTCTTTCACACCTTTTATTTCATTTGATCCATTTATATGAATGTTCTGAAAGTTAAACACTTCCTAACTCTATCAACTAATTGCTTGTTCAAATATCTGAATAAATCTATTTTGGGGAAGATATTTGAAATTATAAGATAAAAACAACTTTTAGACACATTGTGCTCTGGCCTCTTCAATGGAGCCTTAGTCATGTGTGATAATGAGTCAGAGAGGAAGACGCTATGCCTTAAGAAATGATCCAGAGTGCAACAGCTGCTTTGGAGAGCAAAATGGCTGGCAATGTCACACCATTAAAAAGGGTAATTTCCCATAGAGATTAGTATAGACAAGTTACTCATTTAATTATAAGATAAATTCTCAGAAAATAAATTTAGTTTTAAATCTCTTCAGGAAATTGGTAGCCTACTAAAATTCACCTGTAATAATAATCTGAATATACTATGTTAGTGTTTTCAACTTTTTTGAATATAACCTGTTTTTAATAAAATATTACATAGATATAATAATACATGTAGCTTTATGATTTGGTAACTGGGAGAACTGAAGGAACCACACATTTTTAATACATTTAGCAATATGTTTATAATAATTTATATTTAAATAATCACACCATAATTTACATACATTTTGGCTAAAATTGCCTATATTTATAGCTATGCTTGGTTAACAAATATATATATATTTTTAAATTTCAAAATATTAAGGGAGTATAAGTGTTTTAGGTTACATGAATCACTTTTGTCATGCCTGAGTCCTGGCTCTAGGTGTGCCTGTTACCCAAATAGTGTTCATAGTACCCATTAGGTAGGTTTTCCTTCTCTACTCTGCCCCCCCCATTGGTTGATTTCCACTGAGTTTTACTTACCTCGGGGCACATCTGTGCTCATCAGATAGTTCCGATGTAATAATGAGTACATGTGGTATTTGTTTTTCCATTCTTGAGATACTTCACTTAGGAGAATTGTTCCACTCAAATTGTTGCAAAAGCTATTTATTTGTCTTTTTTATGGCTAAGCAGTACTCCATGGAAAATATATACCACATTTTATTAATCCACTCCTGAATTGATAGGCACCTGGGTTGATTCCACATCTCTGCAATTATGAATTGTGCTGTAATAAACTTTCAAGTACAGGTATCTTTTTGATGAAAAGTTTTCTTTTCTTTTGCATAAATGCTCAATAGTGGGATTGCTGGATCAAATGGTAGTCTACTTTTAGTTCCTTGAGGAATCTTCATACTGTTTTCCATAGAGGTTGTATTAATTTGCACTCCCACCAACAGTGTATAAGCATTCCTGTCTGTCTGCATCCACACCAGCATATATTGCTTTTGGACTTTTTAATAAAAGTCATTCTGACTGGGATAAGGTGATATCTCATTGTGGTTTTCATTTGCATTTCCCTGATGATTAATGGCATTGAGCATTTTTTCATATGTTTATTGGCTATTAGTCTATCTTCTTTTGAAAAGCTTCTGTTTGTGTCTTTTTCCCACTTTTTAGTAGGGTTGTTTGTTTTTATCCTGCTGATTTGCTTTAGTTCTTTGTAAATCCTGGTTATTAGCCCTTTATCAGATGTGTAGCTTGTGAATAATTTCTCCCATTCAGTAGGCTGTCTATTTGCCCTGTTGATTATTTCCTTAGCTGTTCAGAAGCTTTTTAGTTTAATCAAATACCATTTATTTATTTTTGTTGTTGCCATGATTGCCACTGGGGCCTTATAGTATAGTTTGAAGTCTGGTAATGTGATGCTTCTAGATTTGTTCTTTCTGCTTAAGATTGCTTTGTCTATTTCGGCTCTTTCCTGGTTCCAAATGAATCATAAAATTATTTTTTCTAGATCTGTAAAGTATGATTTCAGTAATTTGATGGGGATTCCATTGACTTTGTAAATCACTTTGGGTAGTACAGACATTTTAACAATGTTGATTCTGCCTATCCATGAGCATGATATGTTTTTCCATTTGTTTGTATCCTCTGCAATTGCTTTCCTCAGAGTTTCATAGTTCTCCTGGTAGAGATCTTTCATCTCCTTGGTTATATATATTCCTAGGTATTTTATAATCTTTGTAGCTATTGTGAACAGTATTCAGTCTTTGATTTGCCTCTCAGGGTGACTGTTATTAGTATATAGAAATGCCACTGATTTGTGTACATTGATTTTGTATCCTGAGAATTCACTAAATTTATCAATTCCAGGAGACTCTTGGTAGAATCTTTGGGGTTGCCTTGATACAAAATCATATCGTCAGCAAAGAGAGATAGTTTGATATCCTCTGTCCTGCTTTGGATACCCTTAATATTCTTCTCTTGCCTGATTGCTCTGGCTAGGACTTCTAGCCCTATGTTGAATAGAAATGGTGACAGGAATATCCTTGTATTGTTCCAGTTCTTAGGGAGAATGTTTTCAACTTTTCCCCATTCAGTATGATGTTGCCTGTGGGTTTGTCATACATGGCTTTTATAATTCTGAGATATGAGCCTTCCATGCTTAGTGTATTGAGAATTTCTGTCATGAAAGGGTGCTGGATTTTGTCAAATGCTCTTTCTGCATCTATTGAGATGATCATATGGTCTTTGTTTTTACTTTTGTTTATGTGGCAAATCACATTTATTGAATTATGTATGTTGAACCATCCTAGCATCCCTGGGATGAAGCCCACTTCATCCTGGTGGATTATTTTTTGATGTCCTGTTGAATTTCATTTGCTAGTATTTTACTGAGGATTTTTACATCTCTATTTATACAGAATATTGGTCTGTAGGTTTTTTGTTGTTGTTGTTGTGTCCTTTCCTGGCTTTGATATCAAGGTGATACTGGCTTTGTAGAATGAGTTGGGAAGGATTCCCTCCTTCACAATATTATGGAGTAAGTTCTGTATTATGGGTACCAGGACTTCTTTGTAGGTCTGATAGAATTTGGCTGTGAATCCATCTATTCCAGGGCTTTTTGTTGTTGTTGTGGGCTGTTTTTTAAATCTTACTGTTTGTTATTAGTCTGTTCAGGAGTTCTATCTCTTCCTGGTTGAGTCTTGGAGGTTATGTGTTTCCAGGAACTAGTCCATTTCCTTCCTATATGTCCTTTAGTTTATGGACATAGAGATTTACATATTATTCTTGGATGATGGTTTGAATTTCTGCAGTATCAGTTGTAATGTCACCTTTTTCATTTCTGATTGAGCTTATTTGGGTCTTTTCTCTTCTGTTCTTGGTTAATCTACCAAGAGGTCTGTCAATTTTGTTTATCTTTTCAAAGAACCAACTTTTTGTTTCAGTAGTTCTTTGTATTTTTTTATTGTTTTCCAATTCATTTAGTTCTGCTCTGACCTTATTTCTTTTCTTCTGCTGGCCTTGGGTTTGGTTTATTCTTCCTTTTCTGGGTCCTTGAGATGTGACAATTTGTGATATTTCTGTCTTTTTGATGTAGGCATTTAAGGCTATGAGTTTTCCCCAGAGTAATGCTTTTGCTGTATCCCATAGGTTTTGATATCTTGTGTCCACTTTTTCATTCAGTGCAAAGAATTTTTTGATTTCCATCTTAGTTTAATTTTTGACCCAATAATTATTTAGTAGCAGGTTGTTTAATTTCCATGATTTTGTAAAGGTTTGAATGTTTCTCTTATGACTGATTTCTAGTTTTATTCAGCTCCTCTCCTCCTCTCATTCATTACTTCATTTGCATAATATATACTCTGGTGAGGCTGACCTCATCTCAGTGAAGAGGAGAGAGAAAGAGCTTATATAGCTTGTGACAGATGAGACTATGGGTTCTCATATATAAAAATTGCCCTTTCACTTTGCAATTGCACTATACAGAATGTGGAAATTGTAACTCATTCTACTAAGCAGAATTTAAAATGCCATTTTTCAAATTCTTATTATATTTATGCCTGGTAGAATATAATTAGATTTTTATTCCTTATTGATTCTGGTCTTTATACCAGATTATAATAAATGAGTTTTTAGGAATTTTTGTACCACTTAAAAGACTCTTCAAGTGAAATTCTGCAAACCATGTGTGAATATTGTATAATAATAAATGTATATTACAGGTTAACTATCCTTAATCCTGAAATCTGAAATTCTAAACACTTCTGGTCCCAAGCATTTCAAATAAGGGACATTCAATCTGTATTGCAAAATATACTCTAGTGTAAGTGTTTCCCCTAAGGTGATGTTATTAAGCCAGGTAATTCACCTATGAAATCCTATGAATTCCTATGATGGATTCCACAAATCCTTCAATAAATAAAAACAAGTTTTGGGTACTACAGCCC
Organism: Microcebus murinus; assembly: GCF_040939455.1. Classification (NCBI taxonomy): domain Eukaryota; kingdom Metazoa; phylum Chordata; class Mammalia; order Primates; family Cheirogaleidae; genus Microcebus; species Microcebus murinus. The sequence goes on along the minus strand of NC_134104.1, from coordinate 71,491,249 downwards.
TTCTCCTGTTATTCTTCTGGAAACCTCTAATTCAGTGATCTTGATTGGCTTTTGGTATAGGAGGAGAGACAGAACATTTTCCAATCTCAACCAAGATCTCTCCTATATCTAAGACCTCCAGGGAATACAGGCCTCCTTTGAGAATCAGAGAACCAGGGATTTATAGTGCTTAGAGATGACTGATGTCTTAGGTTGGAAAAGAAGCATGAACTTCACTCCTATCCTTGCTGTTGCAAGTTAAAGAAGTGCCCACATAGCTTTGGACTCTGTGGTTCTGATATTTTCCTGATTTATGCTTGACTGCAGAACTTGGCAGAGTTAAATTTCCATGACTTGATGCTCAGCGCTCCTTAGCCAGGGCTTTAACTCCTCCTACTATATTATATTTCAGGCCACCACTCTGCCTGACCTTGATCCACCAGCCAGGTGGAGTTACTGTAATCCCCTACAAAAGAGGTTTATATAGCATTAGGACTAAGTTCTCATTAGTTTGTTCACATATATTAAATTAACACTAATGGTTATAAATGTTGTCTGTAGAGCAAGACTGCTTGGGTTTATATCCAAGCTCTATCACTTACTAGCTATGTGACCTGGGACAAGTTTTAATGTCTCTGTTCCTTGGTTCCCTCATTATAAAATGGATATAATAAAACTACCCACTGTATAAGTTTGTTTAAGAGGATTAAATTAGTTAAAATATGTGAAGCATTTAGGACATGCCTAGAATGTAGTAAACACTCAATAAATGTTAGCAATTCTTTCTTTTTATTTTTAAGGAAAGTTTGGGGTATTAAAGGGGATCTTATATCTAGAGACAAAGTGTAATACAAAACTTGAGAGCTTTAACATTAATACTAGAGCAGCAGTTCTTAAACTTGTGGTACCAAGATCCTTTACACCTTTAAAAATTATGTAGGACCCAAAGAAACTTTGTTTTTGTGGGTTATATTTATTCATATTTACCTTATTCAAAACCAATACTGAGCAATTTAAAAAATATACGTTTGTTTAACATAACATTACTAACCTTTTCACGTGTTGCCATAAATTACATATGTTGTGAAAAATAATTATTTCACAAAATAAAAATAATTTAGTGAGAAGAGTGACATCGCTTTACATTTTTTAAATGTCTGGCTTAACAGAAGACAGCTGGATTCGCATATTTGCTTTGCATTCAATCTGTTGCGATATTACTTCTCATAGCCTTTGAAAAACACTGTATACTTATGAGACAATTTGCAAGGAAAATGAAAATAATGTCTTAGTATTAACATGGAAGGAGTTTTGATCTTGTGGACAACCACAAAAGGGACTCAGGGAACTCTGGAATCCACAGATCATACCTTGAAAACCATTGAACTAGAGCATGTAAGAGTAGAACAAAACAGGCGTAAGAGTTGAACAAAACAGGCTTAAGAGTAGGGCAGATGGTTTAATTCCTGGCTTTTCTCCTTTTCAGCTCTGCGACCTTAGGGCTGATATGCTTACTAGAGCCTCCCCCTGGAACACTGCATTCCTGCGTCTTTGCATGGTGGCCTCATCTCATTCTTCAGGCTTTAGCTTAGATACAATTTCCCCAGAGAGGCTGTCCCTGACTACTCTGTTGAAAATGAGTACTCTTGTTATTTTATAGCATTGCACTCTGCTATCTTCTTTTTAGTACTTATCACAAAATGTAATCACATTTATTTGTTTGTTAGTTTATTGGCTGTCTATCCCTCTACTGGATATATGGTAGGGATAGACGGCCCTGTCTGTTTTGTTCACCATTGTAATTCCAGCTCCTACTTTGGCCCCTCTGCTTTTTCCACACCTCATATTCATCCGTCAGCGAATCCTATTAACTTCACCTCAAAACATGTCCAGAATCAGATCGTTTCTCACCTCCTGTATTCTGTTACCCAGGTCCAAGGCCCAGAATCTTCCACAGACCGTATCTATTAAATAGCCTTCTGAATAAACTTTGCCATTCTCTTGCCCAATAGTCTGTTTCTATACTTAACAGCCATAATGATCCCTTCAAAAGATAAAATTTAAAAAATCAACTCTCCTGATTACAATTTTCAGTGGCTTCTAATCATACTGGCTCAACATGATCTACTTCCCAATTCCTTCTTTAGCCATAATTACCATCTTGCTGTTATTCAAACAACACTTTGAGTATATTGAGGGTCTTTGTACTTGCCGTTCCCTCTAAACTATTCCTGTAAGTCACTCTGTTCCTTACTTCATTCAGGCCTCAGTTTAAATGTCACCTTATTGAAAAGGGTTTCCTTGACTAGTTTCTGTGAAATAGTAATTTAGCCTCTGTCCATCTTTTTCTTTAAACATCAATATCCGATTTAGTTTTCTTTTGAGCACTTATTAATATCCAACATGTTCTGCATGCTTTTGTTTATACCTTTCCTCTCCCACTGGAATGTACATTTCCTGATTACGAGTATGTCATCTTTTCCTTTCACTAATGTATTGTGAGTGCCAAGGACTGTGCCTGATAGATTTTTTAGGCACTGTATGGCGTGAATGAATGTTTGTTGAAGGACTCAATGCGTGAGATGGTCACTTAAACTTTCTGAAACTCGGTTTCTTTCTTTAGATAAGGAGGGGGAAAAATCACAGCCATCTTGCTGTCATGTTGCAGAATCAGAATAACCAAGAAGTCATTTCTATGACCTTCATGTCTGTGTTATAGGCTTCTCCTAAATTCTTCTCTAGCACTCTGAGATTGTCCTTAAGGTGGCATTTCTTACTCAGGATGGAAAGACCTTGCTTTACTTGTCTCTTTAACTGAGGACAATGTCTTGTTCACTCTCATATCTCCAGTGCCTAATCCAATGCCTTATTACCACATGGTGGATGTTCAATCCGAGTTTGCTAAATAAATTAAAAAATGAGCTAATGAATACATAGCATTGAAAACAAGATTAAAAAAGGCAATTTGTGGTTCTGTGCAAATGTAGGGTAGTGTGTAAAAAAAGAAGGGGTGTCCTTTTTCTTCCAAATCAGACAGGAACTGGAAAAAGTAGAGGATAAACAAAGAACATGAATGATAGCAGCAGTCATATTTCGGTTGATAGAGGCTAAGATAAGAAAGTAATATATTTATTAGTTTGAAATTATTTCTGATCCTAGTTATGTAGATGACTTGGTAAGTCATGATTCTACTACAGGTAGCAGCTGTTCCTCTTAGGAAAAAAATCATATTCTGGTTCTTTTAGTTTTAAGTTATTAACAATAAATTCTTATAAATTATACCCCACATCAAAATGTCTTGCTCTCAGCAATGTATATTCTTTGCTAATTGACTGAGCTGGCTATATGACTTTCTCACTTCAACCTGTGTAAGCTGACTTTGTGACACACTTCATGTAAAAAAATATGATGGATCCAATATAATCTATAATGTTTTATTGAGAAGAGATGATACAAGTTCCTTAGCTAACAGTTCCTAGCCTATCAAAGTATAAGACCATTTCAGTAAAACATTGATCAGATTTGCTTTTATTCCTATGAAAGAGACTTTTTTTTGGTCATGGGAAACCTACTAATCCAGAAAAGAAAGGTCATGTCCTGGTTGTGAAATATATCAGCCACATGACCTTGGTTAAATTACATAATCTCCCTGAGCTATAATTTCTGCAAAAAATGGAAGCTTGTAAGAGATGACCTCTGAAACCCTGTGGTTCACTTGTATTTTCTCCTAGCACCCACAAAAGTGCCTGATACATCAAGGGTGCAGTTTAAAGAATTATGACACATGATGCTGAGAAATTATAATCTTATCTCCTCTGCATTTCCATGGAGTATCAGCTCCTAGCACATAAGTGGAGCTGAATGCATTTTTTATTAAGAAGAAAATAACTTCTTTTTAATAGGAAAATAATATTCAATAAAAAATGTTAAGATAATACAATTCAGATTGTGGGTAATTTTTAAATATACTACTAAAAATGAGTAACTAGCTATAAGAAAATCAACAATTGTGATTTTTCATTTCCTAATCTTCCTTTGAGAGCCTAGCCATCAGTCTCCTGCTTCATTGCCTTTGTAAAAGCATTTTTTTTTTACATAGAGTGACAGCACAGAGGAGCATCCCAAGAGAGCTCAAATCTAAAGATCTCAGGATATCAGTGAAGTGAGGTCTCGGGCCATTCAATATTTTAAAAGTCAATAATAAAAATGTAAAATCAAGAAGGAAGCACTCACCAACAATACAAGAAAAAAAATTCATAAAGTTCTAGGAGAAGAGAAACTCCTATGGCATTGGTGGAAGTCATCTACTATTCAGCCCAACCAGAAAATCTTAGAGCCCTTCAGGTGGATACAGAATAGCCTAGAATGTTGTGACAAGAATCACTAATACACAGTGGCCCTGTGGACACAAAATTTTCTCTGTATGTCTTAATTTCTTGATATGACATATGAAAGATCCATTGATGTCAATCTGTTATACAAAAACAGTTTTACTAATGATGACCTGCCAAATTTCAGTTATAAATCAGGTGGAATCTGTGAGGACTTCAGCACAAAACCATTAATCTTGCTGAACAAAAGAATTCCCTGTGCATGATCTGTAGATGGAGCATGTCATCCTCATGAGAGAATAGCACATTTTTTTAACAAACTCTATTTCTATGCATCCAACTACTCGTCATTCAAGATCCAGCTCTCCAGTCACCCCCCCTCCATGGACCCTGCACTGTTGTCTCAGCTGAATGTGAGTTTCAGTCCCTCTTAGAACTGTATCTGTTTTTTGCTTTCGACCTTGAGAATTTCTTCCTTCCATTACAGTCACTTGGACCTGTGTTTTCATTCTTCCACTAGACTGAGGAGCAGGCTCAGCTCTGACTATCACAGTCTCTCCAGACAAGCCCATTTCCTGCCAAACTGATGTCGGGCAAGTCATAAACAGTAAAAAAAAAAAAAAGTGCTGGTGAAATAAGTGAATGAATAAAGCATTAATCAATCTAACATTTCAGAATTAAGCATCACCTTCTCATTTGAATAAACTCTATTTGATTCAGCTTTAGGAACTAATTTATACAGAAGCCCTATGGTTCAGTAGATGCAGTTAGGCTTGGAAGTTGGGAGATAATTCTTTCTGCTCATTTACTAAAAGACTCTTAGGGGAAAATGCTTCACTTATCATGTCTCTTTTGGAATAGTAAAACTAAAAGGTTCCATAAAGGTCATTTAATCTACTTCCTAAGACACACAGAGGCAGAGGGGCTTATATAGATTGGCACTGTACATTAATGGTCAAAGCAGAGCTGGAACCTGCTTCCTGTCCCTGACCTTTGGGATACAAATCAGAATAGCGGTTACCTTAGTGGAGGACTGGATGGAAAGAGGTGCAAGAAAATGCTCTTGCATGATAGAAATGTTTTCTATCTTGATCCAGATGGTGGTTACTGTAGCATTATCATATATAAAAATCCCCCCAGTTATACACTTAAGATTTGTATAATACATTTTACAAAATGTAATATCATACCTCAGAAAAAAGGAAAAATACTTTATTGCAATATATTAATAAAACTACTTAGCTCCTCATCTGTTATTTTACTATTTTTATGTCTTTACATGTCTTCAATTTTTCTGATTACAAAATAAATACATACTTAGTAAATGTTCCAACATATCAGAAATGTAAAAATCTAGAAAATGAATATCTTTCAAAATGCCATTCTCCCGAGAGAAAACACTGTTGAAAATTTGTTATGCCCAGGTTGTGTTTGTATATGAATAAGTGGCTCCTTGGAGAGCATGAAAGTGCTAAGTGTTGTTACTTCCTAGGTGTGACTCAATCTGTAGGAAATAGTGTGAGTCCTGGGAGAAGTTGTGAAGTGCTGCTGTCTAAGATGACACTGTCTCCTGCTTTTTAAGCCACCAGGTGTCCTTTGAGTCCTGGATAAGTTTTGGTTTTCTCCATCTTTTTATTTTTCCAGACTCTAGAGATTTGAGCTTGTTTATTGTTCACATGACTCCATCAGTCTACATACCCTCTTGTGCCTACTCTTTGAAATCACTTTAGAAGAGTATTAAAATTGCACCAGTTCTTCCATTATTGAAGATCCTAAAGCAGGTTCATGTTACTGGTGTTTCACAGATTTGCTGCTAAGCACTGCAGAGGAACGAACGAAACGTGAACATAAGTAATGAACCCAGGGAACCCACAAAGTCTGTGAGCTGTGAACACAGGTCCCCTAACACTTCTCCCTAGTAACATAAATGTAGCAAGATTTTAAATTCCCTTATACTGCCACTCATATTTGCAGAGCATAAGCACATTATTTTGTTTTCTTTTAAGTCTCACATGTTAGACAGGGAGGTAAGGAAGATAGAAATTATTAATAACTTCTCTGCTTGAGGTTAAAACTGTCAGCACTTCCTCTTCCCTTCTCTTCCCTTCCTGAACAATCCAGTCCTGAAGTCTTTGGGTGGGACTGAGCAGGGTAGGACAGAGCCTGGAGCACCTGACTGTGCCAGAAAGCTAAGGAAGTGCTTGAAGAATGATGGAGACATATCAAAAAGACGCAGAGCATCAAAAATAAACAATGATAGTAAAAAATTATAACCCACTTAAAAATAGGAAAATATGAGCCAATTGACAAATAAGCTACAAGTACCGTGTTTCCTCGAAAATAAGACAGGGTCTTACTTATATTTATTTTTCCTCAAGAAGACACTCCAGGGCTTATTTTCAGGGAATGTGTTATTTTCCCCTCAAAGCCTCAGCTTGCAGCGCGCACAGGATGGCCGGGACCTGACAGGGGGAGCCGACCTTGTTGGTGGGTCTGCCTGCACCTTTCTGGTCACCTCTGGGATAGTAGCTGTCAACGATGGGGCAAACGGGAAGGGCTGCTCATTTTCTTTACTGCTGCGCGACAAAATGCATGGGTTGTACAGATACGCTGCGTAGCCACACCCATCACTAGGTCTTATTTTTGGGGTAGGGTTTGTATTGCACAAATGCTTAGAAATCCTGCTAGGGCTTATTTTATGGGGAGGTCTTATTTTCGGGGAAACACGGTATGAGGAAGAACAGAATATTTACATAGTTTTAAAATGCCTCCCCACAAAATATCTGTTAATTAAAAAGGGAAAAAGAGTAAAGCCACAGTGGATACATCTAGCAGGCTTTAATCGAGTGATCAAAGTGAACAACATCAGTTACAGAACAAATTGAAAATCACATGTCCCCTGATCAGATGCGAGGAAAAGCACACAGTATCGCTTCTGTGATAGTCCTGCCAGAGATGACACAACTAGATCTCACTGTGAAGAAACATCAGAAAACCTAAACTGAGGACATTCTACAAAATAACCAGCCTATAATCTTCAAAAGATTCAAGATCATGAGAGTGTTCTAAATACAAATAAAGAGACATGCAGTGTGTGATTCTGAATTGCATCCTTTTGTTACAAAGGATATTATTGTGACAACTGATCACATTAATGGAGCCTAAGGATGAAATGGCAGCAATTTATCAATGCTAATTTCCTGATTTTAATAGTTGTACTATAGTCATGGAGGAGAATTTTCTTGTTTTTTTTTTTTTTGGAAACAAAACACATTGGATTATTTTTGTTTTAAAGGTATCATTTCAGTAAGTTATTCACAGATAGCTTTTATACTGTATTTGCAACTCTTTTGTAAGTTTAAGGTTATTTAAACATTAAAGAAATTTCTACTCCAATGTAATGATTTAAATAGTTCCTTCAGATAATGTTCTACTTTAAGGCAAAAATACTCTACTTGACCCTTCCTTCAGCTCCTCATCCTGAGATTATCTGGGAGTTAGAAGTGCTCTATGTGCCTATAAGGAAGGGAATTACATTAACACCATGATTTTGAGGAAGGCAGGAGAATTATCAGATCCATGTTGTTTCCTTGTGCCACCTGCTGGTTCCTCTGGTCTGTGAGGCATTATCTCTCATCACTGGGCATGGCTGTCTACTGTCATCTGGTCTTTCTCTCTTGGGTTGGTGATTGCCTAGTGATGCTCCATGGCTGCCTCCACGAACGTGCTCTTGCCAGCCTCTTGGACCCTTCTGAATCTTTGCCACATCCCCTACCCAGCATCCTGACACAAGCAGTCTGGCCCCAGCCTCTACCGTGGAGTTTCCTCTTCCATTCCTCTGTGGCTCTGTGGCAAGCATCTCACATCAGTATTTCTGAGACCTCACGCTAAGAGGTGGTACAATTGTATGCCTGTATGAGCCTCTGGCCTCATGGACCTACGGGTTCTTCAGCTCATCTAAAAGTGATTAGCTTTTACATGGAAATAAGGTGGTGTATTCTAAATGAGGATTTAGAGATGCTTAGGAAAACTAAATTTCAAGGCCTCTTTCTAATTGTATTGCCAAATGTATTCTGATATGGTTGGTATGGGAAATTAGTCCAGCTCTTTCTAAGGCCTTAAGGACAGATTTTCACCTAGGTCACACGCTCCTGCCTGCCCACAGCTGCCTGAGGCTGAGTCTTCACTGTGGGCAAAAGTCATCATCCATGCAAGAGATATTCTCAGGCTTAGTTATTAAACCTTTTGTCTTGGTATAGAGCTCAACTTCCTGTCCTGGGGCAATAAATTGCACCTTGATCTTAAGTGTTTGCATTACCAATCTTCGGCAGCTTTCTTGTTAGTTAAATGGAAATATTAAAGATAAAAATCTAAATTTACAAAATACTTTTCTTGATAGTGTCATATTAAAAGGGGTAATGAACTTGAATAGACACATAAATGATGCAGCATACTTTAGTAAAAAGAAAATAGAGTAGGGCAATAGGAGAGTGGACTCTAGTTACCTCATTGTCACTAATGAACTTTATGACTTTAGACAATATGTTTTCTGGGCCTTAGTTTCATCACGTGTCAAATGAAAATAATAATATCCATCTATATCTAAAAGGATACAATAGCACTAAGGGATTTAAATGAAATTTTAACTTTAAAAAATATTTAGTTGCTATATAAATTTAACATTATTAAATTTCCTAGATTTTTTTATATCATTCTTAGAGTCCACGCATGAGAACATTTTTTGAGAATAATTAAAAATAGGTCCATATAATACATGATTAAAGCCCCTGGGATAAATTCAGTCCCTTAATGAAATCTGCTGTAAAGAGACTAAGAGCATTATTCCAATTAACTCTTTTAATGCCTGATTAACTGAAGAAAGGATAGCTTATGAAAGTAACAAGCAAAATGTTCAGGCAGTGGTGTATTTTGGGAGAGGAGGGGGCGCAATGGAAGTAACCCCTACAGAGAATTTTAAAACAACATTAAAACCAACCAGAAGTCAATCTACTGTTTATTACTACCATGTGCTGGTGACTGTAAAATGTATCAGCTCTGCCTCCTCCCTTGGTCATGTCACTGTGTTAAGGAATAGAGATAGAACTTCATTCCTACCAGAAGAATCCACAGGCCACAGGATATAATTCCTCTTTACACTCACACACACCCCATTAACCAATACCTGATTGAACTTCCTGACCCAAGATCCAGAGGATCTTACAAGATTTCGACAGAAGATATTCTACAAAAGTTGGTGCTCTGTCATGCTGACTTGTGGCATAATATGAAAAGATAAAACTCAAGGGAGGCAAATGTCTCCTGAAAATGTGAAGAACTGGCTTTGATTGACGGTGAAATTATATAAAACTCCTTTTATGTGGGTGACTATATTTGTCTATGACTTGTTTTTGCTTCATATTTTAGTTTTGAAATATTTTCTTTCATTGCTTCTCACTAAGGAAACTATTCTTTTTCACTCTCCACAGTCAAACCAGCTAATGAATCATTTATAACTTGCCATTAACAGCCAAGTTCTAATTTTTATATCTAGATATAATCTCTATGTCTTTTTCAGTCACAGCTTATAAAATGTGTTAGTGCTCTGAGGTTTCTTTTAAATCTCCAGAATCTGCAAAACTCAAGTACAAATCTAAACATGAAACTGAAAGCTTTATTATGGAAAGTAATTAATAACTAGGTGTTTTTAAGGTATTTCTTAAAAGAAAAAATATGTATTTGCAAGCGTATTGGGGTTTCTTGTTTTTATTGCAGGCACTGTATTTTTCATATTGAGAACTTATTCACCCATTATGTCCATCTTTCTTTTTAAATCTGTAAACATGTATAAGTGATGTTTTAAGTACTTGTTTGCTAATTCCAGCACCTTGGTCATCTCCGAATCTGTCTCTATTGACTCTATGACCATCCACCACTCCCTTTTATGGGGTCATAACTTTTGGCTTTTTTAAAAAGATAAATATCTAGTAATATTTTATTGTGCCCTGGACAATTGAAATGCTCCAGTTTTGAAAGTCTAGATATTTTTCTTCCTGGAAGGACTTTTAAATTTTGTTGTGGCAGGCAGAAATTTACTGGCAGATTGGCTGGTTCCCTTTGAGGCTTATTTTTAAGCTTCATTAGGTGGGGTCTTGTGTAGCCCTTAGTCTAGAGCTAAAGTCTTTGGGAACCATCAATAGAAGGCTCACAGTATTTATTCAGCTCTCCTTGCTCTGGAGGGTTAGAACTTCCTGCATACTGTGGGTCCTTCAGAATCTCTCTTGAGGAGGATACTTGGTTGGTGTTAGGTTTGTTCCAGGTGGGAACCTGAAAAGTATGTATAGGACAGAATGCAGTTAATGGAAAACTTAGGCTTGTAAAACAATAGCTGCAGGAATCTGGAGAGTCTCTGGAACGCTGTAAATCTAGCAGTCAGCTGCAGCCAGCATTCCTTTCCCCACCCTCCCCAAAGGGATGAAGTCTATCCTTCCATATCTCTCCTGATAAGGACAATGGGAACTGAAGGATGGATGTGACTGGGGCAGGAGTCCTAGAAGCTGGTTGTTTAAAAAAATTTTATTACAACGGTTGTTCTGGCCTAGGTCACTCGCTCCCCACCAGAGAAATGCTCCATAAAACCCAAGGCTTTCCCTTCTCTCAGGGTGGAAGCTCTTTGGCCTCCACCCATCTGTACCCAGATGCTCAAAATAAAACAGCATTTTGCTACACATGAGTCCTCATGTGTTTCTTTCTCGGCGCTGGACCTAACAGTTGGGTCCAGCAGCTCTTTTTTACCAGGTCTCATTGAGTCTCCCTGTGCATAAGGTATTAATAACATTGCATTTGGCCAAAGACAAGAGGACTTCTATGTAGATTTTGAGCTCCTTCTCTATGCAACTCCTCCTTTCCAGGACCCTGCCTCATAAGCCCCAGTTGCCTGACCACCCCAGATGCTGACCTCTGCTCTCCAGCTGGAGCCCCTCTCCTTTCACCCCTTCTGACAGGTCCCAGGCTAAAGGCCACTCATGATGGAGCTAACTTAATGCATTTTTCTTCTCTTAGTAATCATGCCCATTGTCCAACATTTAAAAACTTTTGCTTTGCTTGTTATGTCTATTTTTCATGTATGTTTAAAGCATGAATCTAGACCTGTCAGGACCAAAACTCCAAGACTAGTTTTTTTTTGCTTTTACTTCAGTTTTAAATGTATTCATATTTTTTTTTGCATATTTCTTGTTGACCTTTTTAAAAGTATTATCTGTAGCATTGTTTTGAAAAATGTCTTCCATGAAAAAATAAAATGGCTTTTGTTAGGTACGGAGCCAAGAGAGAGACACACGAAGCCTCATGTGTAGCAAAATGCTGTTTATTTTGAGCATCTGGGTGCAGATAGGTGGAGGCGAAAAAGCATCCACCCTGAGAGAGGGGAAAGCCTTGGGTTTTACAGAGGGTGTCTCGGGGCGGAGCGGGGCTGGGGGTGAGTACCTGGGTCAGAACAGCTGCTGCAATAAAATTTTTTTTAAACAACCAATTTCTGGGAGCCCTACCTCGGTCTCATTCTGTAGAGATAAGGGAGTTAGGAATGCTGGCTGCAGCCGTCTGTTAGATTTACGACGTCCAGGGACTCTCCAGACTCCTGCGGCTACTGAGTCACAAACCTTAGTTTTCTATTAACCGCACTCCGTCCTATGCATACTTTTTTGAGTTCCCACCTGGAACAAACCTAACAGCTTTGTCATAAAGTAGCTTGAGAAATGTATTTTTCTTGACAGAGGGACACCTCAGAGCCAAAAAAGCTGATACGGATTACACATTTTCAAGGAGCTATATTATCTGCATTTTTCAAATTCATTCAAACACAGAATCCATTTTTAATAGATTGTCTGTGGGAGTAATAGGGAATGGATTACTTTTTTGGGAAGTGGTGCTCTGTGGATGCTATTTATTAATTTTATTAAAAATTTATATGCCTAATTAAAAAGCAAGCATGGTTATAAGTATCTTTTAAATTAAGTTTTAGATGGAATGGAAGCTTAGATTCTCCCTTGTCTTTCTTACATCCTTCCACTCAAAATCATTCCAGAAAGTTCTCAAGAAATGTATGAAGATTTACATGTACATAGACATAGGTTCCCAATGGTAAGTTTTCAGGTGGACTCTTTAAACATTTTATGCATCATGAAAAAAGGAGAGTTTTAGAGGGAGAAGTACAATTTTACACTATGAAAACATGTATTTCATTTTGACATTTTTTCCAAAAGAAAAAGGTATTTTAGACACTATAAAATAAAGTCAGCACTTTTTATTCTGTGAAGTTATCATCTTATCATGCTGTTTGATAAATGAGGTGTCACTAAAGATGTGAGAATGATGAGCCTTCAACAGCAGCAGCAGCAGCTGGAGCTCTTCTCTACCATTAATAATTAAATTATTTAAGTGTTACAGACAATCCCCACACTCACACAAAGCTCTGGCTACAGCTGACTGGGGGGGGGCATCTCCTTACTGCCACATGTCTAAGAATTTTACAGAAACAGCAGATGCGTTAACAGGTAACAGATGTGAGGACACTTGACTGAGCTGAGATTCATGACCCAGGCACAATTTGATTCTTTAGTTAACTTCTGCCAAGCAGCTCCCCTCTCTGGACTTTCGTTTCTCTAGTAGGGAAATGAGTTCTTTGGACTAGATGATTTCAGAGCTTTCTTCCAGCTCTTACATTCTGCAAATCTTGTTGAATAACTCTACGTTGACTAAACAGCAGTAACAATGTCATTTCTGCAAAGCATTACCTCTCTGTCTGGAAGTAGGGGCAAAGTGTTCTAAAAAACAATGGAAAATATGGCTGTCAAGCAATTTGTACTTTCATTTTAGCTTTATACCTGTAAACAGAAAAATTCTTACTCTTCAAATGTGGCCTTCAAGACTTAAATAATTCTAATAATCACAATCAATTTGTCATCTGTCAAAACCCCCCATTTTAGTTGTTGTCAAATGACAAAGGTGATGGCTTTTCTCCTGAAACTTAATTCTGACTTTGATTCCTACTGATGGCAGAAGATTATAAGGCAGGAGAGAGGTTTTTCCCCAAAGAAATAATAGAATTTTGCAGAGAACCAGAACAAAGGTGTTTGAATCCCTAAATGAAACCAGGAGAAAAAAAAATAAGTCATTCTGATTTCAGTTGCTAACAAAGGCATAGAGAGAAAAATCCAGTTGCTATGTTACTTCTCCATAAGCTAGGCTCAGCATAAAGTGAAAAAGGATTTCCTGATACAGTTCTACATTCTCTTTAATTGCATTATTGGTTTAGATTACAGCAGAAGGGAAGAATCAAAGATCAAAGACTTTGTTTTCCCTGTAGCCTCAAATGCACCTGTACTGTATCTATATGAATGAGTGATACACATGGACACATACTGAGATTTTCTGTGTTTTTCTCCTACCCGAGGGGCTAGGTGAACCTGGAGAGTTGCAGGGTGTAGCACCAGAGACTGTGCTACCTTAGGCAATGCATTATCTAGAGCTGTGGAGAGTGTTACCAGAGGGCGGTCCAGATGGGAAGCTGAGGCTTACAGGTAGAGATGCAGCAGGAGGGCCAGGCCTGAGGGGCAAGGAGTCTTAAGCTCTAAAGCAAGGAAGATGAGGAATGGATTGGAAAGTGGAACATGAGGTAGGTCAGGGCAAGTGGTTCAGAAAGGAAACCATGAGGAAGATGCAGGGACCTGATGTGCGTCTTTATGCATTACTTTGGCTAACTAGTCACTCGGGTTAGGTGGACCCCACCTTCCATTCCTTCTGATCCTTGCCCACTTAACTCTCAGCCTTAGAATGGGAGGCAGAGATGTGCTTTCTCCTGCTGCATTATTTTAGCTTTCTCATTTTGAAACCTTCAACAGCACAGTAGCTAAGTACACAGACTTTAGCAAAGAACTGCGACTTACTGACGACATGATTTGGGGCAAGATGCTTAATTCCTCTGAACTCCAGTGTCCTCCTCTGTAGAAGAAGGATAATAAAGTTAATAAAAATAAAATATGTGAGGAAAATAACCTTAAACTTAAGGTAGTGATGAGTACTAAATGAATAAATACAAGTAAAGCACCTAGAATCTGGCACATCAAGTCGAATGTTAGAACCACTATGGTTACATCCTATTGTCCCTAGCTTGGGCCGCTTCCAGTACTACTCTTAGCAGCTACTAGAACATAAGCTCTATGAAGGCATGGAGCATGTCCTTCAGGCTCACAGTTGTACCTCCAGCCTAGCAGAGAGCCTAGCATATGGTAGGCACTTTGTAAATATTTGTTGAATGAACTAATGAATGAATAAGTGAAATAAACCGAGCAGAACTCCTGGACAGCCTGCTAAGGTATCTGTGAGGGAGGGTTAGGCACCCATCAAATCACTAGTGTACCCCAGGACAAAGGCTCTGACCCTGCCTGGTTTGGTCAGAGACTGACATATGCCTGATCATTCCTTTTATATGGTTCTGGTTATACAGGCAAACATATTTGCCTCTTATCACTGTTTCCAGCACTTTGGTCCAAGTCTCTTTTATATGTGTGTGGGAGTATAACACAGATCTCCTTTTAGTATTTTCACATAAACATTTTTAAATTCATGGTGCTGGGCCAATAGAGTAGTAACATCATTTTGTCCTATCTCCAGTATTATTCCCCAAAGACACCAATTACAGCAGCCATTTCTGTAATTCATCTGCTCTTCCATAATAGATATTATGTGTACACAGATAACTCATTATCCCAACACAAATTTTCCATACTGAGTTCAGCCACTCCAAATCTCACTTAAATGCCTTCCTGTGGAACAACTGACACATTTTAATATCTCTCTCATGGGGCTTCATTTCATGTGCAAGGAAAAGAGAGAAAAGATGAGAAACTAGAAGAAGGCATGGCAGTGGTGGTGCAGACAGCAGGCTCAGGGGTTGAAGAGGGTGGTGGAAGAGGAGGAAGTTGAGTATTAGAGAGGAGCTAGGGAAAGGAAGGAGGTAGGAAGGAAGGCAGCCAGTCACCATCAACATGCAGTTCATACTTATTATGTACATATCCCTTTTAATGAATTTTTTTTCTTTTTTAAAAGTTGCTCTCCACCATGATATTGTAGACTCAATGATGATGCAGATTTGTTTCATTCCAAGACTCTAACACAGTCTTTGGCATATAGGAAATTCTTAAAAGTTTTGAATGGATGATTGAACAGGAGGATGGATGGATGGATGATCAGAATATAAAAGAGAAGAGAGATGAGCAGAGGTTATTAAATAGAAGCTATCAAAGTGTCTAATTTCCCCAGCACTTCCTGAGACTAATCCTAGCTGGGAGTCTGCTGGGAATCTCGGACTGAAGGAGCCTCTCCCCTGAGGAGAGGATGGAGGGAGGCATGAATGTTATATTCAGTCAGAAGGTGGAGCTCAGTATGATAGGGACAGAAGGCCAAATATATCACTAATGGGAAGACAGGATCAATATCTAAATCTGAGTTTGAAAAGAGAAGCTCAAAAAGAAGTGAACAAATAGTTCAGGGTACTTCCCAGAAACAGATAGTGCTATTTCATCAGATTTGATGTGTCTATCTCAGGAGGATTCATGAGAAAACTGAATCTTTTGTAGAGTCAGGAATGAGGCAGACATTCCCATGTCCAGAAGTCTCCTTCAGACTCATCCCAAGGTAGAGGCACACATTCCAGGGTACTTGTTCTATCCATACTCTCTCACCATCTAGGATTTTAAAGTCCTGAGGCTGAACATGGTTTTGGCAAGAGTTCAGAAGGCCTTTGACAACATGTTCAGGTCACTCATCTTAGATTTGGGGATCTAGGAGACACACAGAACAGGGTCTTAACTGGCTAAATGGAGCCGGAAGTGGTGAAAACAGGGTAGACAAAATAATACAGGTGGGGGAGTTGGTGCTGCAAATTGTAAACCTACAGAGTTGACTACGTATATGAACTTGAAAGACTCAGGTCACAGTCCTCCAGTTTTCAGCAGATTCAAGAGCTTCTTGTGTATCATTTCCCATCCTAGATTACCTGCTGACACTTTCCCTATTCTTTGGTGCAGGGAAGAGTATATTCTGCGTCCTCTTAATTATCTTGAGACTTCCAGGAACCCTCTGGCTGCTGAGGAGGTGGTAGCATTTGTTGTAGTGAGCTAAAGCTAAAGCTGTAATGAATACTTTTGAGAGAGGATGATCTGTGTAGAGAAGTGGGGTACATTATTATAGGCAAGGCCTGCAGCAGCAGGGTTGATTGGATAGTCCTATTATCTTCAAAAGTTTAGGGCCCAGTTGACCACTCCAGGTTGTTTTTGGCTTGGAAGAGGTGCACGATGAATAAGTTAGCATGGATGCATGAGCCCAAACTCAGAAAACACTTTCCAAAACAAGAGTTTAAACCAGGCATCCTCAAACTACGGCCTGCAGAGGACATTTATCCAGTTCACAGGGTGTTTTTGCTACTGCTGCCTGTCCTGCTTAGCAGTCGACTTGACCCTGACCCACAGTGCGCATGTGTGGAATGTGAGCCGCACTCTCCAACGGCCCTCCAATGGTCTGAGGGACAGTGAACTGGCTCCCTGTTTAATAAGTTTGAGGACCCCTGGTTAAACCAATGGGCATGGTCAGAGATCAGCTAGCTGTGCAGTCTGTTCATGGAAATAAATCTTTTTGATGATGAGAGTTGTGATGGATGACACTGATGGGTAAGAACAGGATATGAGTACCCACAAAATATTCCACTTTGGGGAGAGAAGTTTCACATCATTAGGAAGGTATCATGGCCATCAGGAAGCAGAGTACTCAAAATGTATCTTTTTGATAGTATCTCAGGATGTTTGAGATGAGTGAAAATGCAGCAGGTCTTCATGGCTCCCTGGACCATCTCTAATATAAAAGTGTCTATTCCAAATACTTGTGTGTTTTTGAAACATGCCCATACAAGGACCTAAGATCACATTTTGGTCTTTTAAAGGCTTAGTGACCTGAGATTCTGGTAGAGTATCATAGCTCCTGAGTGGGTTGCCTCTGGGTGGCTGTGAATTTCCATCAGGCATTGTTATGCACGTGCATCAGTGGTGGCCAGGTTTGGATTGTCTTGCTTTCCTAGAACTGGGGTAGGATAGATGACTACAAAGTTCTCTAGAAAAAAGATTTCTCTTGGTGTGACAATCTCAGCCATTTCCAAGTTTGAAGGCTTTTGCGATAAGGTTTCTGCCCATCAATTTTCTTTGGAACAAATATAAGGGAGAATTTGAATCAAAGAACTCAGGCCACCTGGTATAGGGCATTTTCAGTGTTAATGGCCTCTAGTCAAAGAGCACCAAGAACACACCTGTAATTGAACAAATTGGGTTTATTACTTATTGAAGTGAGGGATACTGCCACCATGGGGGACTTTGCCTCAGTTAAGAGTGTTAGAAAAGATTTATAGGTTTTAGTCAGGCGATTTTGGAGAGGGTTCCAGGAAATGTGGATTTGCTCAGACTTGGGTGCTGCTAGGAAGCAGAAACAATTCTATGGTTGGGTATCTTAATAAATCTTATCTAGAAGCAGGGTAGATTAAAGATAAAGCTGTAATTGAAAAGAAAAAGGCATCAGTCACTCATGTTAGCCAGTAGATGGGGGTGTTTGGTATTTTGTAGTTTGCATGAAGACCTCGTTTTTGTTTGTGCTTAAAAATTTATGAATTGTTCTTGTTTAGTCTCACTCCATCATGGTCACAAAGTGACCTTGTTTGATACTGGTGTTCTGTGAAATTGTTTGTGTCCAACGGGAGAAAAACATGGTCTAGCTATGAGCACCAGGCCTGATCTTAATAACAATGAGGGAGGCTTAGCTGTGTTAGTTCAGCTTCCCCATCTTAGAAACCTATTTTTTCTTTCACCAGGCTCGTCACAATTATTATAGGTTGCAATGGTTCAGTTTGATTCAGGGAGCATAATTCACCTAGATATTTCAAATGAAGAGACTTTAAAGAAGGGGCTACTTCCAGAGATGTGGGCCAGGTTAAGGAAACAAACAAGTAAAGGTGAGGAACCCGGAGACCAGCAACAAGAGCAATCCATTACAAATGCCATAATGCCCCCACCCTGGAGCTGATGGGATAAGGGCAGTAATTACTTTTACTGGAACCCAGTGAGAACTAGGGCCTTAGAGGAGTGGCTGCCCTCCAGAAACAAGAGTTTTAGAGACATGCAGCAACTGTCAGGAATGCTTTTGGTGGAACAGGAGGGATGGGAGAGAAATATCCCACCCTTCTCTCTCCTGCTAGTGCCTTCCACTGGGTGAACACAAGCGGAAGCTAGGAGCAAAGGTTAGACAGTCAGAGCTTCCTTGGGCATATGGCAGAGCATAAAAGAGCAGGAAATCAATATGGAAGTGGGTATGGATGATGAAAAATAACCAGCACAGCTTCTACATCAGGAGTTAGCTAGGCAGGTGTTGGTAGGCAAGGAATGACCAAGATATAATTCAATTGTATAAACCATAGTTGTAGATAATGTGGAAGGATGCTGATGTCCTGAGTTGGTATGGGTCACTTATTCAAGTTCAAGTGTACCAACTAATTGTCCTGCCAACCCACTGGTAATTAAAGACATAGTCTTTGGGCTGGGCGCAGTGGCTCACGCCTGTAATCCTACCACTCTGAGAGGCTGAGGTGGGTAGATCGTTTGAGCTAAGGAGTTCGAGACCAGCCTGAGCAAGAGTGAGACTCTATCTCTACTAGAAATAGAAAGAACATTTTTAGCTGGACAACTAAAAATATATAGAAAAAAAATTAGCCGGGCATGGTGGAGCATGCCTGTAGTCCCAGCTACTCAGGAGGCTGAGGCAGTAGGATTGCTTGAGCCCAGGAGTTTGAGGTTGCTGTGAGCTAGGCTGATGCCACGGCAACAGAGTGAGATTCTGTCTTAAAAATAAAATAAAATAAATAATAAAAAAAACCACATAGTCTTTGGATTTGAAGGGGTTAGGACAAGGTCTGAATACTAGCTCCAAAGGCTCTAATTAGCTGATTATATTTGAAAGGTGCAGGAGTTAGAGCCTTCAGATAGCTTCAAGATCGAATAGGGCTATGTTTAGGCCTCAGAGTGTAATTCTTCTGGGAGAAGGAGTACACGATAGTTGGTTTTGACCTCACACTTGAGATACTAGATACCACTACTTTGTCAGCCCAAAGGTATGAAGCTCAGAAGCAAGAGCTAATACATTACAGTAAGTGAGCAGAAGCCATTAAACCTATGGCAGGAATGATGAGGATTTTAAATTTAGAATCTGAGATAGTTTTCCAGTAATAAAATTTCTACTGTAGGAAAATACCTAGAATGTTTTATTTAGTGACATTTTAAGGGCAACCACAATTTGTTTTAATCAGGCGTGGTAAGACACACAGACATGACCATCATGGAGAAAGAAGGTTGTTATATCTACAGATCCCTGGAAACAGGAGGCACGCCATGCCACATGGGGCCTCATGGGGAAGCACCAGGCTCCAGCAGGAGCAGAGGGAGTCAGGGGACACGGTAGGCAAGAGCCTTTATTGCGGTTTCTGTAGGAAGGAACGAATGAGTGAGGCAGGGTAAGCAGGTTTAGGATTGGCAAGTTTGAATAATTTCAACAGGTTCTAGGATATAGGAGCTGTCCCTAGTTATCTGCTGCCTAGCTGTGATTGTTAATTTTATGTGTTAACTTGGCTGGGCCAGGGTGCCCAGATATTTGGTCAAACATTATTCTGTACGTTTTTGTGAAGGTGTTTTTTGCATGAAGTTAACATTTAAATCAGTGGACTGTGAGTAAAGCAGATTTCTCTTCATAACATGGGCGGGTCTCATCTTATCAACTGAAGGTCTTAATAAAATAAAGGCTACCCTTCCCGAGCAAGAAGAAATCCTGATAGCAGACTGTCTTTGGACTCAAACTGCAACTCTTCCCTGGGTCTCCTGCCCGCTAGCCTACTCTGCAGATTTTGGATTTATCAAGCCTCCACAATCACATAAGCCAATTCCTTAAAATAAATCTTTTTATGTGTAAGATGATCTCCAACTTATGATGGTTTGACTTAAAATGTTTCAGCTTTATGATGGTGTGAAAGTGATATGCATTCAGTAGAAACTGTACTTTGGGTACTCATATAATATAGCCTTTCTGTCTTTCACTTTCAGTACAATATTCAGTATATTACATGAGATATTCAACACTTAATTATAAAATAGGTCTATGTTAGATGATTTTGCCCAACTGTAGCCTAATGTAAGTGTTCTGAGCACATTTAAGGTAGGTTAGGCTAAGCTATGATGTTTGGTAGGTTACATATGTTAATATTAAATGCATTTTTGACTTATGATATATTCAACTTATGATGGGTTCATCAGGACATAGCCGCATAGTAAGTTGAGGGGCATCTGTTTACACACATCCTTTTGGTTCTGTTTCTGGAGGACACAGACTAATACACTGGCCCTGGAGTGACTAGGGCAGGTGGATAGTGGTCTGCAGTATGAGAGCTCAATAAGGGAAGTAGCTGGGGTGTGGGCTCTGGAGGAGTTGCTTACTATCTCTAGGAACTGGCTAACCCTGGGAGCTATAGCCCCTCCAGAGTCAGCAAGGCCCCAGATGTCAAAGCATCAAAATACAAAAAATAAAGAGACATGGCTAATACAAGTAAGAATGGGCGAAGCTATGGAAACTGATGGAATACCTTGGGGCCATTCACATCTCCAAGCAAAAATGCTTTAGTAACAGTGACTGAGAAGCTTTGATGATGTGCCAACACACACAAGGGCCCTGATCTCAATGCACTTTCATTAGAATTGAATGAATGCTTGGAAATAAGCTTCTGGCATTTTTAAGTCTAAAAAACCTGGCAAAAAATAATGTGCCTGACCATGTGCTGAGGCTGATAACTGAAGCAGTGGGATGCTTGGCTGGGGGTATATAAGGTCTAGGGAACTCAGAACAGGCCTATTTAGAACAGGTGGTGTCACAAGCAACCAACATCATCAACATCAACATCAACATCATCCCAACTGAGACTTCTAAATGAGCAAGAGGAACTCAGTACAAAAGAGATTGCTGCAGTAGTGCTAGAAGAAATACTGCCAGGTTGTAATTCTAGAAGGAGTAAAGGAGTGAACCAGGTGGGTTTAGAAACTACACTAGCAACTGGAAAAATGAACACAATTCTTTTTTTCAGAGACAGAGCCTCACTCTGTTGCCCAGACTAAAGTGCAGTGGCACAATCATACCTCACTGCAACCTCCAAATCCTGGGCTCACGCGATCCTCCTGGCTTAGTCTCTTGAGTAGCTAGGAAAACAGATGTACCACCATTCCTGGCTAATTTTTATTTTTTGTAGAGACAAGTTCTCACTATCTTTCCAAGGCTGGTCTCAAATTCCTGGTCTCAAACAATCCTTCCACCTTGGCCTCTCAAAGTGCTGGAATTACAGGTATGAGCCACTATACCCAGCCAAAAGTGAACAATTTTAAAAAGCAGTGCCTTTTAATTACTCAATGGGCCCTATGATCTCACTTTCACATTACTTTGTCTAATTTCTTGTATATATGGCTTGCTGTTTACCACATCAATTTCCTCTGGGAGTTAATTTTCCTGGGTAGAGTTAGACCACATTTTCCAGACTCTTTTATAGGTAATTGTAGCCATATGACTGAGTCAATGGAATGTGAGCATAAACAATGAGTATCATGTCTAGGCTAAAGCTTTTAAGATGGAGAAGTGCCTCCTCCACGCTATTTATGGTTAACCAGGATTGCAACTTTCAGAATAATCTTGCAAATCACAGGTGAAGATAGCAGATAAATAGAATGGGTCCCTGAATGACTGAATGGAGAAGACCTGGCATGGAGGAGAGCTGACCTGCAGAAACAAGGACATCTACTTTGGACTGTTATGTGAACAAGAAATAAACTTCTACTGTTTGGGAGCCATTATTTATATTAGGCCTATTTGTTATCATGACCTTAACTAATGTAAGGGTAAAATTATTTTCTCTGTTTATGAAGGGTAAAGAGACCATTTCCCCTTTTCTCCCTTAATGTGTTTTCTTGGAGCCATAATAAATCTGAGTTTTTACCCTAATCTTTGGAATCAAAATAAATCTCTCTAGAGATTAAGCCCAATCTCCAGGTTTTACAATATAGAGATATCACCAAGGTCATGGGAAATCTATCTGTGTAAAATGTTACCTCTAGAATTAGCTCAGGAGTCTCTCCGGAGATGAACAGACAGTGTCATAAGCTTTAATGTCTTTGTCTCTTGAGGAGATAAGAGAAGTTTTAATTGCTCTTTCTACTACATTCCTGTATAAATTTATGTAAAATTCTGTCCAGACTTTGTAGTCACTTTTCTACTGCCTTACATACATGTAAACCTGTTGTGCTTCCCAGTAACAGTGTTCTCTCTCTCTCTCCTGTATTAGTATCGAATGGTCTTTTTGTTGGCATACTTGTTTTATTTCCCTAATAACTAACTATAAAATTGATTCCCAAAAGTAAGGCTCTGCTATAACAAAAACTTAAAATATGTGGATTTTGCTTAGTGGTGAAGCATCTGCTGGAGAGTAAACAGACACCCAAGAGGCTGGAAAGATGACAACTCATGTTATATAGTGACAAAACTTTTGATAATATTGTCACCTTCAGTAACTTGGAAGGCAGAACAAGTTCTAGTGCAATAGACAAGAAAAATCCAGTATGTTTCAGTGTGCATTGTGTGTGTCAGTGTATTTAGCAAGGTATTATAAAGAAGAAATAAGTACCTGCAAGGATTGGCTTATTTGAAAACAGAAATCAAAGTGATAGGAATAGAAATTTGGGTCTGAAAAGCCAACTAATTCTGGACTCCAAAGAGCAAGACATAAAAAGGCTTTGAGCAAAAAAAGTCTATAAGGACTTACTAATTTAATGAAGAAACTCAGTCCTGCAGCACAGATCAGATTAAGGGCATTCTCTTCCTGCCCGATCCTATTGTATGAGATATGCTTCAGTATGCTACTAAATTCAGAGTTCAGCATGGGGGTAAGAAAGCAAAGAAATACAGCAGACTTGAGCATTGTGTCTAGGAAATAACTTTGGATATGGTAATTGGCACATGGAGTTGACTGGCAGCAAACAGATCAGAAGCCTACTATGTTTTTGAGGGAAATGCATTGCTAAAAGAAACCACAAGTGTGAACTTAAAAAGTCTTGACGGTGAAAACCTCTGAGCTTCCAACTTCCCAGATGGGAAAGCTAAGGGCCATAGAAAATCACAGATTAGGAAATTCCTTCCAGGAATCAGATCCAAGGTTTATTAAGAATTTCTTCTACAATAGAATAAGAGTTCTTCACAAGACCCATCCATCAGTATTCCACCCTTGCCATGGACCAATGAGTTCTGAATTTCCCATACTTTCTTATCCCTAAGGGGAGCTTTTATTTGGATACTATATCCTGGCTCGTCCCTGAATGGTGGGATACAAAGTAGGGTGGTTGAAACTTGTCTTTTCTATTAATATATCATAAACCACAAGTTGCCATATCCAGACTGGATGGAAAGGACCACATATCAACAAGATATTTGGGACTTGGAAATGCTACAGAAACTAGATGGTACTTTGGGTTGTCTTTCTTTAGGAGGAAAATGATTGGAACTTTGGGGAACACATGGATAAAGAAGACTTTAGAAAGTTTTGCTCAATATTGTATTGAATTGCATTCATTTCTTCTTTTTCTCTTCTTTAAGAACCTTCAGAAAAGACTCAGGATACTTTTCAAGACTTTCAGAAATGAATTTTTCTTTTTCTAGACAGAGATAGGCTTTAACATTAGAGCAAAAGATTGACATATAACTGACACACATATAATTGACACACATACACTTTTTTTGGCTAAGTAAGCACAGAGTGGTAATGACACCACTAGTAAACTAGCCTTTTAAAGTGACCACTATACTTTCATTTTTTACAATTAAGTTTTGACCCTGAGTTCCAACACTAATTTATTTATTTTCCTGAATTTCTTCTACCATAAAGGAATGCCGTTTACTCGGTACATACATAGGTTATTTATTGTTTTTTAACTTCACGGTGTTTATGTCATGACCTGCAAGGCCAAAGAAAGTTACAGTGTCCTAGTCATAGAAACCATGTGCTTTGCTTCTTACACTATGGGGATGGGGTGAGCCACAGTTGCACTGGCTTCATCACGCCTGCACCTGGCAATCAATCACTCTTCTGGAGACTGCATCCCATTAGGCAAAAGCACAAAAAGGACTCTTGCCAAGTAGAAACAGGAGTAGAAAATGCAATTCTGGTCTCTGACAGTGATTGAACGTAGATTGTGCCAAATCTTTGCCTGATGTCTCTGGATTTGAAACACGCACAGGAAGTTTTCAGAATGCGTGGCTCATGCATCCTTCAAAACAAAACTGTCATGATCTTTTCATCACATAATTTATCCATAGCTAAAGCTTCACATTCCCTAGAAGTATAATGTGATTAGAGAGGTATACTCCAAGTAAAGTTTAGAGATAAGGAATTGCACCCTGAATACCTTCACCTATGTACTAGACTTTTCTAAAAGTAGAAATACTCTGCAAAATTAACCTCCTCCTCCACTTAATTCCTAAACTGCCTACCTCATTTCTTCTCCTCCCTAACAGAGTACATTTCAACCCTAGTGCAGTCTAAATAGATCTTTCATGGAATCACAAGATCACAGAATGTTGACATAGAAAAGCCCCATGAGAAATCTGCTTCATTCTCTTATTTTAAGTACTGGGAAACTAAGGCCAAGAGTGATAAAGTGTTCAAACAGTCAGTAACTGACAGATTCTGGATTAGAATACCAGACTCTCATCTCCTGGTCCAGAGCTTTTCTCCTATGTACAGATCCTTTTCCATTTACATTCAGATTTCTGAATGTTGGCAGACACTTTATCAACTGAATTCCAAATTTTAATGATGCTGAAAACACACATAATAGGCCACCTGAATGCTCTGCTTGAAGAGAAACAAATAATGCTTCTTAAATCCTTTTATGAATTGCATCCTTTATACTCATCCTTTACACTCATAGGTCCTCTCCAAACAAAGATTTGTTGCTTGATAATCTGGAGTGAGAAGTATTGGCTTGTCAAAAGAAGGAATTTATCCTGGGGAGAAGGAAGTTAGCAATTATAGAGCTATGCATAAATAACAGTGTGTAAAGACTGTTACCATTGATAATTGTTCAATTAATTGGTTAATTCATTCTTCACACATTATATATATATATATATATATATATATATATATATATATATATATATATATATATATATTTAGTGCCTATGATGCCTGCAAGACACTATGCTAAGGTTCATGAGGAACAAGAAACTAAATAAAGCCATATCTGCCCTCAACAAGCTAGTTTCTAGTCTCCTAGGAAGAACTAAGTAATGGATATTAAACAGGGTGATTTAGTAGGAGGGGACAGTATTCAGACACTTTTGGAGAAAAAGTGTTAGGCGGCACATTTTCCCTATGCATCCATTGTGTAAAACAGCTTTATTCATGTTTGATTGACATACAATAAACCATATACATTTAAAGGGAGTAATTTGATAAGTTTCGACATGTGTGGACAGTCCTGAAATCATCATCATAGTCAAGATGACAAACATATCCATCACTTTGTAAAATTTGCTAGTGCCCCTCCTCTCACTTTTCCTGGACCCAAGTCCCAAAACTCAAGGAAACACTGGCTTGCCTTCTGTCACCATAGGTAGGGTTATATTTCCTATGATTTTATGTAAATGGAATCATACTGTATGTACTATTTTTGTTTGGTCTTTTTTCACACACCATACTTATTTTGAAGTCCATCTGCAATGTTTTATGTATCAATGTTTGTTTCTTTTTATTGATAAGTAATATTCCACTGAATGGATATCTACCACAATTTGTTTATCCATTCATCTGTTGTTCGAAATTTGGTTATTTCAAAGTTTTGGTTGTTGTAAATCAAACTATGAACACTCATACACAAGTCTTTATTTATATAGAGGTAGGCTTTCATTTATCTTGAATAGATACTAGGGAGTGGAATGGCTGGATCATACAGTAAGTGTATGTTTAACTTTTTAAGAAACTGCCAAACTGTATTCCAGAATAGCTGTACTATTTTTTATTCTCACCAGGTCTATGAAAATTCTAGTAGTTCTACATCCTTCCCCACACTTGCTATGGCCAGTCTTTTTGATTAGTCTTTTTAATTTAAACCATTCCAAAAGTATTCATATGCATCCATTTATGCCTACTGATCTATAGAGAGGTTGGTAGCCTCTTTGGAAAAAACCTTGAACCCCATCTGTCATTTGTGTCAGGCATATGCCTGCCACTGTGCAAAGACAGACAAAATGAACCACTGTAAAAAAATTATCACAGAAGAAAAAAGAGTCTGTCACAGGGAACCAGACTTAGCAACAGAATTAAAGAATGGCAGTCCTGAGGACCGTGCAGTGGGAGGAACAGAACTCAGCTTGCTCCAGTTATGTGTACAGGCACAGGGAAAGAGTGTGCACTCAAAACTGCGTTAAGAATCTCTTCTCTGCCCCAGTATCATACAGAAAGGGTGTTGTCCTTTTCACTTCATAAGGGTGACAGCAGGGATCTCTGTGGCTGAGTTGTTTCCATTCTACCAACTCTGGGTGTGGTAGCTTCCCAGCTCCACCAGGTCCCATGTGATGAGCCAGTGGCCAGCTCCACTACTTTTTAGCTAAGTGATCTTGGGAAAGTTGCTAAACCTCTTGTAAGAACTGTGAAGACTCTGAGATTTTACCCTACTTGCAAGCTAACACGTTAGCTGCCAACAGTTTTATGGATGCTGGCAGAAGACATGAGACTCTTGAGTCAGAGACAAAGGATTAGCAGTAGCCAAAACAGCATTTGTGCCAGGTCTTTGAGACCCAGTTCTTACAGGGTGATGCAAAGAGGGCAGGAGAAGTCTGTATATGCAGTGGGTTGTTTTATAGGAGAAGACTCTTGAGTGTATGAAACCCAAATGTTTTATAATGGGCAGTAAGCCTGGCTGAACTTTGCCCTGGAGACATTATCTTTATTATATTAAACAATAAACAAATCTGCGTGTTGCATCTAAAGAAGACACTATCTTTATTTTCCAAGTCTGTTTGCTATAAAAATATCCTTGAGAGGATAGTCTGGAAAAAGGGCAACCAGTGTCTCTGCTCACAAGACACACATTAACATGAGAGTCCTGTGGGGAATTGTACCCTGACACCTCCATGTGTACAGTTTATCCATCTAGGAAAGAGGAATAATCATAATTCTTCCCAGGGTTGCTGTGATAATTCAATGAAATTTATTTGAGAAAAACTTAGAAGGATATCTGCCACATTTCAAGTATTCAATAAATGTTAATTGTTCTTTTCTTTAATTGTAGTAAAATATATACATAAAATTACCATTTTAACCATTTTTTAATGTAGACTTAAATAGCATTAAGTACATTCACATTGATGTACAACCATCACCACTATCCATCTCCAAAACTTTCTCATATTCTCAAACAGAAACTCTGTACCCATTAAATATTATATTTAAAATTAACTCCCCATTTCCCCCTCCCTGCAGCTTGTGGCATACACCATTCTACTTTCTATCTCGATGAATTTGACTATTTTAGGTACCTTATATAAGTGAAATCATACAGTATTTGTTCTTTTGTGAATGGCTTATTTTACTTAGCATAACATCCTTAAGAGTCATCCATGTTGTAGCATATGTCAGAATTTCCCTCATTTTTAAGGCTGAATGATAGTCCATTGAACATTTTCACATTTTGTTTAGCCATGTATCCATTAACATACATTTGGGTTGCTTCCACACTTTGGCTATTGTGAATAACGCTTTTATGAACATCGATGTACAAATATATGCTTGAATCTTTGCTTTCAGTATTTTCAGGTATATACCAAGAAGTGGAATTGCTGAATTATATGAGGAATTGTCATACTAGTTGTAGTTTTTTTTGTTTCTATTATTTATTATTATTATTATCTTCGCCCACTCCTCCCAACAAAGAAAGAAAACTTTAGCACAATCTAATTTAAATGCAGGAAGTCTTGCAAAGGATTATCTGGGGTTTGTCTATTACTCATTACTCAAAACTCCTATTCCTAACTCAATTCTTTATTACTTCAATGTCCCTCTTTCAGATTCTCCAGCTCTCTTTGGATTCCTTTATTTCCAAAGTGTGACCACAGTTGCATCTGTTTTACTCCTCAGAAAACGACAAATGAAATATTTTTCTGTGTAAGCAATTTCCACTGAAGGTTAATGATTCCTGCTGAAACTTGACTGTTGGTCCATTGTTGTTTTAAAATGTTTCAGCTGTGCTCTACAACACACCTGATCTTTCCCAAGATCACTCTCACCCCTTCCGCTACCACCTGGAGAAAACTTGCTGTCCTTTACTTTATTATGCAGAGTCATTTACTGCCAATTTATCCCAAGACTAGCCTGGGGTCAGAGGCCTATATTAATAAGTTTTTCATAAATGAAAGAGAAAATTTTCCCCTAAGATAATTTCTGTAGTTTCTCTAAAATATAGAAGTGTTTAAGGTCAGATTTAGGAAAAAAATACATAGTTTCCTTCTAGCTCCAAGATAAACTATTTGGGGTTATTTTCTGGAGAAGATGAAACAAGATAATAGAATAGAACCCTCCAGTCATCATCCCTCTTCTGCCTCCCCGCCACCACCCCTTCAACAAACATCAAATTGAACATCTATCCATGCAAGAAAACGCCTTCACAAGAGCTAAATAACCAGGTAAGCTATCACAATATCAGGTTTTAGCATAATAACAAGAAAAGACATGTTGAAGAGGCTAGAAAGAACAGTCTCACATTGCCTACACCATCCCTCCTCCAAACTCAGGCAGCAAAGTGCAGAGAGAGAATCAGTTCACTTGGGAGAGGGAGAGGAAAGTTCTGTGTGGGATTTTGCACTGGAACTTGGTACCAGCCTCACCATAGTAAAACAGCATTGTGCAGAACCTCGCAGCCCCTGCTTCCAGGCTGGTGCCCACAAAGAGAGCATTTAGACTTGTCCCAGGCTGGAAGGGAATCCACCACCACGGCAGGAGGAACCTGAGTCCCAGCCCACCTCACCACTGGCTGACTAATGTGTCCTTAGACCCTAAATAAAATTCAGCGGCAGGCAGGCCACAGTGACCATAGACCTGGGGTGACCTCTAGCGCTGCACTGGTCTGGGAGGTTGTGGGCTTCAGGTGCAGCCCAGTGCAATATCACCTGCAGCAGCCATGGGAGTATCTGTGTCATCCCTCCCCCAACTCCAGACAGCGCACTACAAAGAGATTCCTTCCTCTTGGGAGGAGAGGGAAGTGTGCAGGGGATTTTCCTAGGATGCTAGTATCAGCTCCACCATGGTAAAACATAGCAATGGGCAGAACTCCATGGTCCCTGATTCTAGGCCAGGTCAGTGCTAGCAGAGGAAGCTCTTCTACCCCCACTCGGGGCCAAAGGGAGTAAGAAAACCTGGCAGGATGACCTGAGTCCCAAAAGGCATCACCGCTGGCTGACTAAAGTGGTCTTGGGCCCTGAATAAATATCAGTAGCAGTCAGGTAGTAGTGGCTATGGGCCTTGGGTGAGCCCTGGTGATGTGCTGGTCTGGGAGGCCATAAGCTTTTGGTGTGAGCCAGGGGAGTGCCTATATTACATCAGCCCCAACTCCACGCAGCACATCCTGGAAAGAAATTCCTACTTGGGGAAGAGAGAGGGAAGTGAGCAAGGGACTTTACTTGGGAACCCAAGGAACTCTCCCTGATCTTCTGCAAGAGTCACAGCCTACCTTGGTTTAGGGCATCTTCTAGTGCTGAGAAAGCTGCAGTGACCATAGGCTTAGGGAACTCAACCATCTCCTTTGAATTCCTGGAAGTCCCTCTGTAGAAGGACAAGTACAAACAAGGCCACACTACAAAGACTGGAATAAATACCTAATTGCATAATTAAGGGTAAAACCAGTAATATTTGGTAAATGTTTTAAAGAAGTAAAAATGACTACTTAAATATGAGGCATTTCTTGCTATTACCCTTCAATTATAACTAACAGTAATAGTATTCAATCCTTACTCTTTAGTACACTATTCACACTTAGTAAAATAGAACGTCCACTACTATAACAATGAAATACTTCATCTTTCACTTCCTGTAAAGATGCCAATATTTATAAAATAGTGATATCTATCTATCTATCTATCTATCTATCTATCTATCTATCTATCTATCTATCTATCTATCTATCTTTTGTAGAGGCAGGGTCTCATTACATGGCCAAGGCTGGTCTCAAATCTATTATTGATTTGTAGAAGTTCTCTATTAAGGGTACCATTTCTCTCTCTATGTGTGTGTGTGTGTGTATGTCAAAATAATCATACCCAAATATGTACTATTATTCAGTGGTTTAGTTCTCTAATGTTCTCTTTTTATTATTTTAATAGGTTTAGGGGATACAAGTGTTTTCTTGTTTGTTTATTTGTTACATGGATGAACTCTATAGTGGTGGAGTCAGAGCTTTTTGTGTACCATGACCAGAATAGTGTACTTTGTACCTGATAGGTACTTTTTCATCCCTCATCCCCCTCCCAGGCTCCTCCCTTCTCAATCTCCAATGTCCAATATACCACTCTGCGTGATCATGGATACCCACCATTTAGCTTCCACTTATAAAGGAGAACACATAGTATTCGTTTTTCTGTTCCTGAGATACTTCACTTAGGATAATGGCCTCCAGTTCCATTTAAATTGCTGCAAAAGACATCATTTCATTCTTTTTTATGTATGGCTGAGTAGTATTCCATACTGTGTGTGTATATACAGTATGTATAAATATTATAGACAGACACACACATCCCAGATTTTCTTTATCCACTCATCAGTTAATGGGCACTTACATTGATTTCATATCTTTGCAATTGTGAATTCTACTGTTATAAATATATGAGTACATGTATGTTTTTCATATAAAGACTTTTTCTTTTGGGTAGATATCCAGTATTGATTGCTGGATTGAATGGTACGTTTACTTTTATTTCTACTACTTTTATTACTTTATTTATTGTATTTCTTTGAGGAATCTCCATACTGTTTTCCATAAAGGTTGTACTAATTTACATTGTATACGAGTTTCCTTTTCACCACATCTATGCCAACATCTATTGCTACTTTGACTTTTTAATAATAGACATTCTGACAGGGGTAAGTTCGTATCTAATTTGTGTTTTTAATTTGCATTTCTCTGATTATTAGTGATGATGAGTATTATTTCATATGTTTGTTGGCTGTTTGATTATCTTCTTTTGAAAAATGTCTGATCATGGCTTTTGCCCACTTTTTAATGGAGTTATTTGTTTTTTTTCTTACTGATTTGAGTTCTTTGTAGATTCTGGATATGAGGCCTGTGTTGTATGTATAGTTTCCTAGGCCAACATCCAGGAAGTTTTTCCTATATTTTCTTCCAGAATTTTCATGGTTTTAGGTTTTACATTTAAGTCTTTATGCATCTTGAGTTTATTTTTGTATATGGCGAGAGAGAGGGATCCTGTTTCATTCTCCTACATGTGGATATCAAATTTTCCTAGCACCATTTATTGAATAGGGCATCCTTTCCCCCGTGTGTTTTTGTCTGCTTTCTCAAAAATCAATTGGTCATAGCTATATGGTTTTATTTCTGGGTTCTCTATTATGTTCCATAAGTTTGTGTCCCTATCGTTATGATAGTACCATGCTCTTTTGGTTACTATAGTCTTGCAGTATAATATGAACTCTGGTAATGTGATGCCTCCAGATTTGTATTTTTGGCTTAAGACTGCTTTGGCTAAATGAGGTCCTTTTTGATTCCATATGAAATTTAGGATTTCTTTTTCTAATTCTGTGAAAAAAATGTTAGTATTTTGATGGGAATTGCATTGAATCTGTAAATCACTATTGGCAGTATGGATTTTTTTCTAAATTTTGAAATATTATTGGGGCACCAACACTTTGGTCACATAAATTGCTTTTCACTGCCCAAGTTAAAGCTACAAGTGTGCCCATCCACCAGACAGCACACACCACGCCTGTTAGGTGTGAATTTACCTATTCCTTCCTTTCCCCTCCCATCTGCCCAACACCCAATGAATGTTACTTGCATATGTGCCTAGAAGTGTTGATTAGCACTAATTTAATGGTGAGTACATGTGGTGTCTGTTTTTCCATTCTTCTGATACTTCACTTAGAATAATTGGACCCAGCTCCATCCAGGATGATAAAAGAGGTAGTTCACCATTTTTTATGGCTGAATAGTACTCCATGGTATACATATACCATATTTTATTAATCCACTCATGTATTGATGGGCACTTGAGTTGTTTCCACACCTTCTTGAAGTGCTTTTGGAATTCATTTTGCTAGTATTTTGTTAAGGATTTTTCCATATATGATCATAATGGATATTGGTCTGTAGTTTTCTTTTCTTCTTGTGTCCTTTCTGGCTTTGATATCAGGGTGATACTGTCTTCATAGGATGAGTTAGGGAGGATACCTCCATCTTGATGTTCTGGAACAGTTTAAGTAGGATAGGTGCTACTTCTTTGTAGGTCTGGTAGAATTTGCCTATATATCTTTCTGATCCTGGACTTTTTTTGTTTGGGAGATTTTTTGTTACTGATATTACTGATTCAATCTCACTATTCATTATTAGTCTGTTCAGAATTTTTATTTCTTTCCAATACAATCTTGGGAAGTTGTGTATTTCCAAAAGTTTATCCATTTCCTCTAGATTTCCTAGTTTGTGTGCATAAAGGTGTTTACAGTAGTCTCAGATGATCTTTTTTTATTTCGCTGGTATCAGTTGTAATGTCTCCTTTTTCATTTCTGATTGAGCTTATTTAAATCCTCTCTCTTCTACTCCTGGTTAATCTAGTTGGTGGTCTATCAATTTGGTTTATCTTTTCAAAGAAGCAAATTTTCATTTCATTGATCCTTTGTATTATTTTTTATTTCTTGTCTTCTGCTAGCTTGTGGTTTGCTTTGCTCTTATTTTTCTAGTTCCTTGAAGTGTAACATTAGGCTGTTAATTTGCGATCTTTCTGTCTTTTTGATGTAGGCATTTAGCAGTATAAAATTGCCTATTAGCATTGCTTTTGCTATATGACAGATTTTTGTAGGTTGTGTCACCACTGCCATGCAATTAAAAATTTTTTTAAGTTTCCATTTTGATTTCATTGTTCACCCTAACATTATTTATCAGCAGTTTGTTTAATTTCCATGTATTTATATAGTTTTGAGGGTTCCTCTGGAAATTGATTTCTAGCTTTATTCCACTGTGGTCTGAGAAGATACATGACATGATTTCAATTTTTAAAAATTTGCTGAGACATGTCTTGTGGGCTAACATATGGTCTAATTTTGGAAAATTCTATGTGCTGATAAGAAGAATGTATATTCTACAGTTTAGGGGTAGAATATTCTGTAAATGTCTGGTAAGTCCATTTGTTCTAGAGTCTTGTTTAATCCACTATTTCTTTGCTGATTTTCTGCCTCGATGATGTGTGTAGTCCTGTCAGTGAAATATTGAAGTTCCCCACTATTATTATGCTGTTATTTATTTCTTTCCTTAGGTCTTGTAGTATTTGTTTTATGAATCTGGGAGCCCTGCTGTTATGTACATATATATTTAGGATTGTCATATCTTCTTGTTGAATTGATCCTTTTATCATTATATAATGACCATCTTTGTCTTTTTTTTTTTAACTGTTGTTGATTTAAAGTCTGTTTTATCTTGTATGCGAATAGCTATTCCTGCTCACTTTTGCTTTCCATTTGTGTGGAATATTTTTTTCTACCCCTTTATCTTGAGTCTATGAGATTCTTTATGAATTAAATAGATTTATTGGCGACAGTAGATATTTTGTTGTGTTTTTTAAATCCATTCTGCCAATCTACATCTTTTAAGTGGGGCTTTTAGACCGTTTACATGCAATGCTAATATTGGTATATGAGATACTGTTCCAGTCATCATGTTGATTGTTGCCTAATTGCTTTGTCTTGTTCCTGTGTTATTGCTTTATTGGGTATTGACCAGTCCTTTTGATGTTTAGAGCACTTTTGACCATTTCTTGTAGGGCAGGTCTAGTAGTGATAAATTCCCTTAGAGTTTGCTTATCTGGGAAACTTTATTTCTCCTTAATTTATGAATCTGAGTTTTATAGGATACAAAATTCTTAGCTGATAATTCTTAAACTATGTTTAAGAAGACTAAAGATAGGACTCCAATCATTTCTGGATTACTGCTGAGGAGTCTGCTGGTATTCTGATGGGTTTTCCTTTATAAGTTACTTAATGTTTTCATCTCATGGCTTGTAGGAGTTCCTACTTCATGTTGAATTTGACCAGCTTGTTGATGTTCTTTTGTGACAAATCTCCTAGGTGTCCATTGAGCTATTTGGTGTTTTTTTAAAAAAATATATCTATCTTTTTAGTAAATTTTTCATTCATTTCCTGAATTACTTTTCTGGCTTCTTTGAGTTAGCTTTCCATATTCTCTTAGATCTCATTGAGCTTCCTTACTCTCCATATTTTGAATTCTTTATGTGTCATTTCAGTGTTTTCATTTTGGTTGGGAGCCATTACTAGAGATCTGGTGTGATCCATGGCAGGAGGGTTACACTCTGTTTTTATTCATATTTCTGTAGTTCTTGTGCTGATTCCTTCTCATCTAGAGAGGCTGCTATTTCTTGGTTTTGAATTTTCTTTTGTTTAGATGGCACTTTATTTTTTACCCTCTTAAGGAGGTGACTGCAGCACATGTTGGGTGAGGACCTTGGGCTTTGTTTGAGGGTACTTTCAGAGGGGCCTATGTTCTGAATAAATACTTTGGTTATAGGAGGCCTTGGTATGGTGGGTTGTCTCAATTGCTACTTATTTGTAGTCTGTAGCAGTAGTATCCTATGCATGTGGGCAGATTTCTTTCCTCCTGTCGAGAAGGAGAGATGGAGTTCTCTGAAATCTTATCTCTTTCCATAGACCTGTGGATTTCTAATAGTATGAACTATATTGGGATGTCCAGTTTAATCTCCATGTCAGTAGGTGGTGCTTGCAGGTAAAAGTCTGCCACGCCATGTACAATTGAATCAGTAAGTGATGTAATGGGCTGTATGAGTTGATCTCTGTGCCAGAAAATGATACATTCAGGAGAGAGTCAGCTGCAGTGTTATTGTGGGACCAATACCCAGCCCTAGTAAATCATGAGAAGCGCTCAGAGGTTGCAGGCAATGGGCAGAGCCATGGAGCGCCCAGGGGACCCCTTCTTGTGCTCCACCACCACTGAGGCAAATAAGGGAGTGAGGCTGAGTGGAGTTTGGTAAGGTGAGCCTGTGTTCAGCCTTCCCAAATGTGGTTGTAAGCACTGTCTCAACAGAGGTTATGGTAGGGCCTAAGGTATCCCTATCATGCCAAAGAACCTGCTTACAGGTGAGGGGCAGTCTAGAATTCATAGTCCAGCAAGAGGGAGTAGGTTTTACTCGTTTTTCATTCCCCTTACTCAGCAAATGTCCCTCCAACATCTGACCACCAGCAGCAGCCCAAACCAGCCTGGATAGTCAGAAAGTGAACAGGCTCACACAGTAATGCCACCGCAGGTTGCAAGCCTCCCCATCAAGGACTGAAAGTGTGGCTTTCTCAGCCATGCTTGTCAGGGGAGGGCTGCTTCTCACATGCACTGCAGCACAGGCCCACACCACACTCTCTTCTCAGTTCTGCCTTCAAGGGCTTAGCGGCTCTACAGCTATAGCAGCGAAACTTGACCTTGGTGCATGGGAGATGGCCCGGGTCCCCATGTCCCTCCTTGGCCCAGTTGGGGGGCAGAAGTGTCCTCGGGGCAGAGCTTCGAGCACTGGGAAAAGGGCTCCTTAACTGGTTCTCGGTGCTAGTGCCAGCATTCCGAAGCCTGTGGGCTCCAGGAGCTCAGGCAGTGCCTCAGCGTAATCTCCTGGCAATTCCACAGGCCACTCCATAAGCCTGTGGAGGTCGATGAGTGGCCCCAGAGCCAAAGCTGCAAAGGTCTGAGGTGGGAGTGTGAAGCCCTGGATCTACTGCTTACCCCTTCCCTTGGTCCATGGGTCCATGGGTCATTCAAATCTCTCAGCAGACCCACGCTGGCAGTCAGGCTTCTACTTCACCCTCCATGTCTCCCTGCCACTTATTTGTTATCTGAAAGCATTTTTTTCTCTGATAATCTATTCAAAATATGGGCATTTGATGACTATCCTGATTGCTCTCAGAAGAAGAGATGAATGCCAGCTGCCTCTAGTTAGCCATCTTAAAAAAACTCCCCGAGATATTTATTCTAGCACATTATGGTTGCTTGACTTTCTTCAAACATATTTTCATATTACATTCACTTTTGCATATTTAGATGAATAATTTTAACTTTTCCTACTGTTCAAAAGCAATAAAAACACAACATATTTTATATATGAATTTTAATGAGCTTTGCTTTAATGACTAATTCAATGTGAAATTAGTCAACACTTAATTGAGTTATAAAAATAGAAAATAATTATTCAGATGTCTGAGTTAGAGGTACAATGATAGTCAAGTACAGCAAAATCCTGCTTAGCCAAACTTATCTAATGAAAAGTATCAATTAAGGTTTCACTTTGTTTATTTGTTTGTTTTGGAGAATCAGAGGGATATGGAAGGAAAGAAGGCATATTATTAGGTGAGATAAATTAAACAGCTTCAACCTTTATTCTTTGTCCTGAGAAATTCTAGGGTGTTCTTAACTAGTGGCTTTTAAAAAAATACTTATAAAAAATACTTTCATATTTTAAGTAGAACAAGAAGTCTCGTCTATGCCATAATCCAAAATGGACAATCCTAACTTACCTGTTACACCTCTAACAGGAAAATGAGACATTCTCTACTTTTCTCTTCCTAACAAGGAGCTGAAACTCATTACAAGGCTTACCAGAGATACCTAACACAATTATCAGCAAATAACAGGAGCAGAAAGTGGGACATTCACAACTATTACATTTGATAGCTTAAAAGAATGAGAACATAATTGAACTTCTTAGGGAAATTATTATAACTTTTTGTAGTCGATAATAGGTCTCTATAGTAGTCCACAGTCAGGTTATTTAATTAGAATTCAACTACTTCCTTAAAGAATTTGGTAATTTTTCCATTTACACACAAGCACACACATAAATACAAACACAGGTACATATGTATATGAACATGCACACATATACACACACCATGGAACAATTAAAAATAAGTTCAAATTAAAATACTAGAAACCAAGCAGAAGAGGGGCACAGATGAGATGTTAAGAAGCCGGGGGGAGGTGATGACAATGGTGCTACTAATGATGACAGGAGCGGTTATTTACTGGTTGCTTACTGTGGCTAGTCACAATTGCCAGAGACATACTGAGGGACTCACTACATTTGAACATTATAGACATTTAGCTCCAAGATTCTTTTTTTTTTATGGAGACAGAATAGAGTGCAGTGGCATCATCATAGCTCACTGCAACCTCAAACTCTGGGCTCACGCAATCCTCCTGCCTCAGCCTACCAAGTAGCTGGCACTACAGGCGTGTGCCACAATGCCTGGCTAATTTTTCTACTTTATTTATTTATTTATTTATTTTTTGTAGTGGAGATGGGGTCTTGCTCTTGCTCAAGCTAGTCTCAAACTCCTGAGCTCAAGTGATCGACCTGCCTCGGCCTTCCAGAGTGCTAGGATTACAGGCATGAGCCACCATGCCCAGCCTCCAAGATTCTTGTATCCAAGTCAAAGGGAGGAAATATAATAAGTGAAAGGTGAATATAATTTAGAAATTTAACAGTATCAGCCTAAAATAAACATTTCCCATGCTAATATTACATTACACATAAATAAGTGATAGTTGGCTACATTTTTATTCAGAATCTCTCTCTCTCCCCTCCTCTGAAGAAAAACAAAATTAGAGAATTCAAAAGCTTTTTAACAATTTATTGATGTATCATTCACAGCTTAAGCTCACTCATTTACAGTATACAATACAATGATTTCTAGTACATGTGCAATCATTACAGTCAATTTTAGAACATTTTTGTCACCTTACAAAGAAACCTCATACTATTTTGCTATCACTCCCCAGTGCCCTAATCTTTTCTGCTGCCCCTGGCCTTAAACGACCATTAATATACTTTCTGTCTCTATATATGTCTCTATCTAGACTTTCAACTGAATGAAATCATATAATTTGTGGTCTTTTGTAACTGACTTCTTTCACTTACCATAATGTTTTCACATTTATCCATGTTACACTGTATATCAATACTTCATTCTTTTATATGGCTAAATAATATTCCATTTATGCATATACAACTTTTGTTTGTCCATTTGTTGACTGATGAACATTTGGGTTGCTTTTACACCTTTTGGCTTTTATGAATAAGGCCGCTATTAACAGTGTAAACACAGTGTGTTTTTATGTGCACATATGTTCTCATTTCTCTTGGGTATATACATAGGAGTAAAATTGCTGGGTTATATGATAACTCTAGGTTTATTTGAGGAACTGCCAGATTTTTCTCCAAAGTCATCATTTCCTAAGGCAATATGACTTTGCTCCCACCCACCTCCTTTCTACTTTCATTGGCAAATATATCACACACATTACATTTGTTATAGGCCCACCAAAACATTAGTTACATATTATTTTATAGAATTGCTTTTAAGATCCATTAGTAGAAGATCAAAGAAAAATATGCAATTATAGAATCTTTTATAATTACTTAATTACCTTTACCAGTGCTCTTAGTTTTTTTTTTTTTTTTTTTTAATAGAATGGAATTACTAACTGGGGTCACTTGATCTCATCTTAGGAACTTCCTTTAGTATTTCTTGTAAAGAAGGTCTGCTGGGAACAAATTAAGTTTTTGCTTCTCTGGAAAATTATTTTGCTTTCATTTAAAAAATATTTAATTTTATTTTTAATTGACAATAATTGTACATATTCATTATGTACATAGTGATGTTTCAATACACATAATGCATAGTGATCAGAACAGGGTAATTAGCATATCCATCTTCTCAAACATCTATCATTTCTTTGTGTTAGGAACATTTAAGATTCTCCTAGTTATTTGAAACTATATATTATTGTTAACTATAGTCATCCTACAGTGTTTTAGAACACTAGAACTTATTCCTCTTATCTAGCTGTAATTTTGTGTCTTTTAACAAATCTTTCCCTATTCCTCTCTTCCCCCTACCATTCTCAGCCTCTAGTATTTTCTGTTCTACTTTTTAATTCTGTCAGATAAACTTTTTATTAGCCTGCAGGTATGAGTGATAACATGTGGTGTTTAAATTTCTGTATCTGGCTGACTTCACTTACCATAATGTCCTCCAATTCCACCTATGTTGCTACAAATGACAGGATTCTATCATTCTTTATGACTGAATAATATTCCATGGTGTATATATGCCACATTTTCTTTATCCATTTACCTGTTGTTGGAAACCTAGGTTCATTCCATATCTTGGCTATTGTGAATAGTGCTGCAATAAACATAGGAATGAAGAATTCTTTCTGAAATAATGATTTCCTTTCCTTTGAATAAAATCCCTATAGTGGAATTACTGGATCATATGGTAGTTCTATTTATAGTTTTCTGAGGGATTTGCATACTGTTCACCATAGTGGGTGTAATACTTTGCATTCCCACCAATAGTGGAATCCTCTGCATTCCCACCAGAATTTGTTATTTTTTATCTTTTTGATAATAGCCATCCTAACTGGGGTGAGATACGGTTTTGATTTGCATTTCCCTGATTAGTGATACTAAGCACTTTTTCATTTATTTGTTGAACATTTGTATGTATTCTTTTGAGAAATGTCTGTCAGATCACATTCCCATTTGATAATTGGCTAACAAAAAAAAAAACACCTAGGAATAAATTTAACTGAGGATGAGAAAGACTTCTACAAGGAAAGATAAAAAGTACTGATAAAAGAAATTAAAGAAGATAAGAACAAATGAAAAGACATCCCATGTTCATATATCAGAAGAATTAATATAGTTAAAATGACAACACTACCCAAAGCAA
This sequence comes from Microcebus murinus, assembly GCF_040939455.1. Taxonomy (NCBI): domain Eukaryota; kingdom Metazoa; phylum Chordata; class Mammalia; order Primates; family Cheirogaleidae; genus Microcebus; species Microcebus murinus. Next base: position 71,450,749 of record NC_134104.1, on the reverse strand, counting down.
TCTACAGAGTCAGTTCAATCCCTATCAAAATACCAATGACACTATTCACAGAAATAGAAAAACATCCTAAAATTTGTATGGAACCACAAAAGACCCCAAATAACCAAAGCAATTCTGAGCAAAAAGAACATTAGAACTATCACAATAACAGACCTCAAAATATGCTACAAATCTGTAGTAATCAAAATATCATGGTACTGGCATAAAAACAGACATATAGACCAATGCAACAGAACAGAGAACCCAGAAATTAATCCACATATGTACAGCCACTTGATTTTTGACAAAGGTGTTGAGAACACTCATTGCAGAAAGGACAGGCTCTTCAATAAATAGTGCTGGGAAAACTGAATATCCATATACTGAAGAATGAAACTGGAACACAATCAACTCAAAATGAGTTAAAGACCTAAATGTAAGACCTGAAATGATAAAAATACTAGCAGAAAACATGGGCGATATGCTTCGGGACACTGGTTTAGGAAAATATTTTATGAATAAGACCATAAAAGCATAGTCAACAGAAGCAAAAATAAACAAATTGGGTTATATAAAACTAAAAAGTTCTGCACAGCAAACAATTAACAGAGTGAAGAGAAAACCTACAGAATGGGAGCAAATATTTGCAAACTACTCATCTGACAGGGAATTAATACCCAGAATATACAAGGAGCTAAAACATCTCAACAGCAAAAGAATAAATATTCTGATTAAGAAATGGGCAAATGATCTGAAAAAACATTTCTCAAAAGAAGACATACAATAGCCTTCATTTTAAAAATGATAGATCAAAGATTCTTGGTGGACAGTGTTTTTCTTTGAGTACTTTGAATATGTTATCCCACTGCCTTCTGGACTCCATTATTTCTGCTGGCAACTCAGTTGCTAATCTTATGAGTATTCATTTTTAAGTGATATAGCATTTTTCCTCTTGCTACTGTCATGATTTTTTCCCTATATTTGACGTTTAGCATTTTTTACTATAATGTTTCTTTTTGTGGATTGATTTACATTTATACTACTTGGAGTTTGGTAAGTTTCCTGGAGTTATTGTTCTTTCAATAAATTCGGAAAATTTTCAACCATTATTTCTTCAAATGATTTTTTTCTCCTCTTTTCTCTCTCCTCATCTTCTGGTATTCCCATTGTGTGTATTTGGTATGCTTAATAGCATCACACATTTCTCTGAGGCTCTGTTAATCTTGCTTCATTATTTTTTCTCTGTTCTCTGACTTTTATAATTTTCATAAACCTATGCTCAAGTTCACAAATTCTTTTTTCTGCCAGATAAAATATATTGTTGGGCCCATCTAGTGAGTTTTTCTTTTCAATGCAGTAATTGTACTTTTCAATTTGAGAATTTCCATTTGGTTATTTCTTACAACTTTTGTCTTTATTGATATTCTCTATTTGATATATTTGTCATCATACCTTCCTTTACAGCTTGAATCATGCCTCCCTTTAGTTCTGTGAATTTATTTATGATAGCTACTTTGAAATCATTTTGTCTTCATCTGATATCTGTTCACTCTGAAAGGCAGTTTCTGTTGCCTACTTTTTTCCAGGGACATGAATCGGTTTTCTGTTTCTTTTTATGCCATGTAATTTTTGTTGGAAATTGGACATTTTAGATAACATACTGTAGCAACTCTGGGTACTTTCCAGTCTTCTGGGGCTTATTATTATTATTTGCTTGTTTACTTATTTAGTGACTCCCTAGATTATTTTAATAAAATATATCCTCTCAAATCCACAGTGATAAGCCTCTGATATTGCTCCTCAGGGAGTTGCAGCCTTGGATATGCCCATGGCAACGCTGGAATGACATTGATACTCACTGGGCTCTCTTCCACTCTTTTTCTGACCATACTCCGCTGTTAATCTTCAGTGACCTTACCCAGATGTTTATTGCCCACTTAGTGTTGCATTGCTTTCAACAATACCCTGGCCATACATTCTTTCAAACAAGTCCAATCAAATGTAGTTCCTTTGAGAGACAGTTTCTGAGGTAAAGGTCTAATGTTTTTCCTGACTTTAGGAGAGTTCCTCCTAGGTGTCTTATTCCCTGGCTTTCTCCAGAAAACTAGCTGGTTTTACAGTCTAGGATGTATCTTTATTAGATCTATGAATCTCCTCCCAACTGTCTTTTATTCCAACCTCTACTATTCTTCAGAGCAGTCTTAGGTTTAAATTTCTCCACATACCATTGCATATGAAGTCAGTTTGGAGGGAGAGATTAGAAACTTTTTGTTATATGACCTACTTCTTCCCCCAGGCAAAATCTCTGAGGCGAGGGAAAATGGCAAGCTATTCTCTGAGTGGGAGCAGAGTGCAAGGAGGAGAGGAACGGTACCCAGGGTCCTCTAGGCTTGTCACTCTTAGCATGAAACCAGCACCTCACAAGCAGAGGGAAGGGCTTTCAGGGCCCCCGTATTCTCAGCATGCTGCACTCAAGGTAGAGTCTTAGATCTAGAGTGGGAGCTGGGTGGAGGAAGGGACTCCTACTCTTGACCACACTTACTTGGGATTTACCCTCAGCAACTGGAAGCTGGGAGCAGGATGATAAATTCCTGCCCTCTAGCCAGGGGCCAAGGTGGGAGGGTCCCTGTATTCTTGGCTGCAGAAATCTTGAATAGAGTTTCCATCTGGCTTAGCTGGGAGAGGGAAGGAAAAGAGTGGTCTTGGCTCGGATATCACAGCCTGTCACCTTTTTTTCCAAATGTTCACAGATAAATAGGTGTTTCCTCATTTGCTATTTGCTCTTATGACCATTTCCAGAGGCTTTAAAAGTTTTTCTTTTAAAAAATAATTTTCACAAATTATATTAGGGAAAAGGTCACTGGAACGCCTCACACTACTGTGCCATAAGTCAATCTTTCCAAAGTACTTTTTAATGGACATATTTCACAGTGTTCTGAAACATACAAAAGTTGGAGACACCTCAAAAATGTACTTGAGACTTATAAATTTCATAATTTATCCTAGATCCAGACAAGTTCCAAGTTGGATTTTTTGGCTGGCAGTAATCACTTTACATGGCCAGGCTCAATGTGGGTGATTTGTGTGACTTATTATTATACTATAGTACAGAAAATACATTTGAGCTGCAACCTAAAAAAGGACAGACCTCCTACCATGTGCCTATCTTGGAGAATACTTAAGTTGAAAAGAGGCTGTCTTTCTTTCCCTTTGTGAAATTCAAATCCAATTAGTTCTTCACTAGCTATTTTACTTAGGAATAGAAAAAGAATTAAATCTCTAGATTTCATTTTAATAAATAAATTCAGCTTTTTTCTAACTAATTTTTTTTCAGTTTTATTAAAAAGTAAGCAAAGTGGATGAATTATGAAATTTCCCTCTAGTTGAGGCAAAACCATAAAATTTCCAGGTAATCATCCTATCTGTTAGGATTAATTTTGCTTGCATATAATATGAAAACCAAAATAACATCTATTTAAATACTCATGACTTATCCTTCTAGTATAAAGAAGGCAAAGTAAGGCCGTTCAGTACTGACATGAATGCTCTAAAAAAATAATCAGGGTCTCAGGCCTCTTCTCTCTCTCTGCATATGCCTTCCATTCTCAGTGTCACTTTATGATCCACACAACTACAAGAGCTCTAGCTACCATGTCTGTATCTTACATAACAGAAACAAAGAATCAGGAGAAAAGAAGGGGATACCTCTCAGCTGTTTCAACTTTTTTCTGGAAATACCATGAAATTATTCTATGGCAATGCTTTCATTTTCATCTCATTGCTTAATACATAGTTATATACCCACACATAGCATCAAAGAGGTTGGCAAATACAAATTTTAGATGGACATATTGCCAATTCAAATAAAAATGGAGTTCTTTTCCTGATAAAGAAGTGAAAAAAGCCTTTTGGTTAGGTAATTAGCCACTACAAAACAACCTGAAAAACAGATAGGCATCCACACCTGTTTCCCCCCACATCAATTTATCGATGCTGACTGTACAAAGAAACCATACAGAATAAATGTATACCTGCCACTTTTTACCTAAGTAACTCTCTCAACATTCCTAAGAGAAATTATCCTAGTTGCTAGTGGACCTCATGCAGGCCAGGACCTGACTGAGAGCTAAAACATCTAGCCTGTGGCATCAGGCAGAACTAGGTTTGAGTTCCTGCTCTGAACACTTGAACTCTATGACTTCATGTTTCTCAACTGTAAAATAAAACTAACGAGAGAACCTTCCTCAAAGGATTGTTGTGTGTTAAGAGAATGTAGAATAATCCCTAAGGATTGTCCTTAGTACATCATGACTACTCTATAAGAGTTAACTATTATTATCAATATTATTCTCTACAGCAGCTTTCCTTGTCATTTATACCAAAGGCTTTTAAAGACTTTAACCAAAATAGATTTATCATCCTATTCTAAGCAGAATAAGACAATATATATATATTTTCTGTACATCCCATAACATAAAGTCACACCATTGCTCAAGGAAATTCCTATCTCTGATAGGTGCACAGACATTTCTAGCCATGGCTTTTATTTTGCCTATAATCAATGCCTAACAAGTCCCATGTGGCTAACCTGGGTCTGGAAGTGTTGTCTCATAAATAAATGGCATCGATGGTGACAACTGGTCAAAGTACTTTGAATTGGGACTAGGTAGGAAGGGTCCCATGTTATAGATGGAAAAGTTTGGTCTTTCACCTGGATAATAAAATACTCTTAAGTATTGTACTTAACTTGATCATCCAAAGAAATATTTGTCTTTCAGGCCCTGTATTTAATTTGATCTTCCTGAAGAAAATAGTTGTGGAAAACCTCAGACAGCCAGGGCTAAGGTATAAATAATAATATAATCTTCCATACCCCCTGGTGAATTTTCTATTTTGTAAAGTGATTTCAAATTCTCTACATCGTCTGAATTTCATAAGAATCCAGTAAGGTCAGCAGAGCACGGGAAAGAATTGCGTTCCTTTATTTTGCACATGAGGAAACAGAAACTCAGCTCCTACAGGAAGTCATATGGGTTTCAAGCCGCACAGCCAAGATCAGAATTCAGGCCTTCTGAGTGCAAGCTGGTACCTATTCAGTTCAACCAGAAAGCAAATCAGCAGGGAGGCTGCAGAATAGCTTTTGAGTTGTCTGAGAGCCAAATTTGCTAGCAGTTTCTGAACAGTACTGATAATAGCAGGTGAGGCAGGGCAGCTGTTTTTATCAGCTTACAATTTTGTGTTAGGAGTGTCCGCAGATCATCCTTCATTTACTCTCAAGGAGTCAGTGAGATGCACCTAACTTTCATTCATAGCTGAGCTCTTGCAGGGATGCCGTATCAGAGCAGTCAGAACTGGCACTTGTGATTAGCAAAATGACTCCCTGGTGAGAACAATAATAAAGGGAGACAGAACATTTTTAAAAGGCAAGTTTGTTCATTTTATCATTCTTTTATGACTGCATGCACCTGTAGTCCTGAGTTAGGTATTAGAGACACACATGTGAATAATATTCAGTCTTGACAGTAAGGATTCATGATCTACTGAAGGAGAGAGAAAATCACCTCTGATAAGCATTATTTTTAAAAGTTATGAAAAAAGCATAATCAGAAAAAAGAGGGAAACACTGCTTCATTTTCAGAGTGGTGTGAATGGGGCCTTGAAAGATAGGAGCTTTTATCACCGAAGGATAAGGACAAAATGGACATGGAGACAAGATGCCATCTGTCATGGTCAGGGAATTTTAAGTGGTTCAATGTGGCTAGAACATATGGTGTGGGGACTGGGGGTGGCTGGGTCAGAGAGAGAGGGAGAAGTGGGACATGAAGCTTGAAAGGTATAATGACATCTGATATCTAGGCCAAAGTGAAGGGCTGAGAAATTCACACTTATCTTGCAGGTGGTAGAGACGGCTTTTATCAGAGGAGTGACATGATTAGATAAGTGCTAGAAACTTCTGGCAGCCCTGTGGAGGTTAAACTGGGATGGGTGGTGCAGGTGGGTAGGAAAAAGTAACTCAGCAAGAAAATGGATGCTTTGCTGGTAGCAAGGCTTATTTTTTGTCTTTCCTTTCCCTTAAGCTTCTATTCTTTTACATTTTTTTTTTTCAGAAGTTTTCAGTCATTCTGGAGATACTGGTGCTATTTCCAAGCAGACCAGGAGTTACTTCAAATGGTCACCCTGGATATTCATGAGGGACCATGATAATATCATTACACAGTCATTAAACATGAATCCAAAGAGTACTGGGCACAGGCTGCCAAGTCCCTCATGCAAGCAGGGGGCTGCTGTGCTGCAGCCACACAGCCACAGCACTTGCAGGTGTCTTGGCCTCTGGGTTCATCACAGGGCAATTTGCCTCAGATAACCTTGCTGTACTTCATATACAAAATTCCAGGCTCTAGTCTCTAAGCTGACAGCATTAGCTGGATAAGACAGTTACTGAGAGTCAGTAGCCCAAGGATTCTTGACATTTCTTATGGCAATAATCCACAGAGCATGGTATCACTATTTAAAGTTTAAAATTAAGAAGCTAAACTTCAGGCAGCCCTAGGAAGAGTAAAGATTCCTTATCTGCTAAAAAAGGGGGAGGGAAACTGTTCCAGGGAGCCTAGAAGATACCTGTTCAACTGGTTCTGTGGTCCTAATAAGAATCAATCAGTTTGAGCAGGAAAAAATGTCACTTGAAGTAAAAACGTGGTTTCATTGATTTAGTATTCTGGACTGAATGACTAGTTTCTGGCTAAATTTCAGCCAGTTCAGCAAAGAGTCAAGTTTTAGGTATAGTCCAAGCCAGAAGGAAATAAGTAGCTGCGAACCATTTTATAGAAGATGACGTCTTTTATAACTTTTGAAATAAATATCACGCTATTTCTTATTAACAGGTTTTTTTATTCTTTTTTACTTAGAAATAAAATATTTATTTTCCTGATGTCCTTAAGTCTACTTTGTCAAAGATTTTTTTTCACCATTTTCTTCGAAGTTTTCACTCACTGATCACATTCCTACTTTGGGTAGCAACAATAATAGTAATAGCTAACACTTACATAGTATTCACCAGGCATTCTTCTAAATATTTATTATTTATTAATTTATTTACTCCTCACATCAACCTAAAGAGGTAGGTTAGGAGATAGGAAATGTGGAGAACAGAGAGGTTAAGTAACCTGCCATGGTCACACTGCTACACATGGTAGAGCTGGAACATAAAATCAGGCAACTAGACCACAGCCTGGTCAAAAGTTCATCCACAGCAACTGTAAGAATTTGGCTAAGAATCAAATTTTCTCAAGGGCAATGTGTTTACCTTTCATAGTCAATCTCTTCTTCTTTTCTTTTTTTTTTTTTTGATAATTTAATAGAAATAACTGAAAACCATTTTCTAATAGACTGGAGAACCTGCTAATTCAATATTAAGATGCATTATATATAAACCTGGAGCAACAGACCTGTGTCCTTATCCTAGATGCCACATTTGATAAAAGATTTCACAGCCAGTGGTGATTTTAATGAATTCTGTCTCACCTGTTTCTTACACATGCTTTTCTTGCAAAAGATAGCTGAGTGACTAAACATTCACATGTCATTCATTTTAAAATGGCCTCTCACATGCCATCCTAAATGTCATTACAAAATGTGAAAAGCTTTCATTTCCCTTTCAATGGTTATAGGAGCAAGCAGTAGGGTTATACAACATCTTTCTGATCATACAATGTAGGGCTTATATGACAGTCTAGTAGTACAGGCTGTCACAGTACATATCTTAAGGTCCAAACTTTCATACCCTCTGATGCTATGGTTGATATATTAGGATACTCATACCTCACAGAAGACATGAACAGGGGAGCCAACTGGGAGCATCCTAAGTGTCTTTTCTAGACTCCCTTAGAATTTGGAGGACATTGTCAGGGGCCACAGCATCAATCTGCCAAGAACTGAGCTTTTGTAAATTATTCACAAGGAAAAAATAAATTTATATGTAACATTTTGAATGTCTGATTTACAAATGTTACATAAAAACCTGGTCTTGGTTCTTTCGCAAAGCATGATTAGGGATGTAAAATCAAGTAGGAAAGTGTTGCCTCTGGCCTGCCCTCACCCCTAAACACCACCACCACCATCCCTCTCAGCAGACCTTCTGTCAGCTTTTCTTCTTTCATCCTAATCTGAGGTATGCATGCTTTTGGCCATTTTTCTTCATCTGTGGATCCAGTTCTCCCCTTGGTATACCTTTCTATCAACTTTCTCTAATTATAGAATTACATATATAATTTTTCCATATAATTATTTGAAAATGTTTTCCTTTAACAAGATAGTAATTAAATTGAGAAGATAAATCATATAAATGGCTACATTTTCAAGATGTAAAGGGTGGAAAAACCAAGAACATTACAGGGTGAAAGTACTCTACTGAGTGTTTCTGAAGCTCAAGGTTTACCAAATCTCTAATCAGCCATGTGATATAACTAGGGTGTAATCATATGGCATTTTATTGACATGATGGTTTTATTAATGATGCTATTTTTCTCTTGCCTATCTCCATCTCTAAAGGTTAGAAAAACCAAATACTCACTTCCCCAACTTCTCTTGTAGATAGGTGTAGGCCTTGACCTAATTCTTTTTAATTTGCTAAACAATTTTTGTTGTTAATTGACACATAATAATTGTACATACTTATGGGGTATAATTTGATGTTTTCAGTACATGTATATATTGTGTAATAATCAACTCAGGGTATTTAGCAAAGCCATCACTTCATAGTTTTATCATTTTGTTGTGGTGACAAAATTCAAAGTCCTCCTTTCTAGCTATTTTGAAATATACACTACAATATTGTTAACCATAGTTATCCTACTGGGCAACAGAATATCAGAACTTCTTCCTAGCTAACTGTGTGACTCAGTTCTAACCAATAAAATGTAAAGAGAAACCTAGGAAAAATCTAGAATCTTCTAAAGATTGTAGGAGAGGTATTTATTAAGAGAAAAGTACAGGAGGAAGAAGGCTTTGTCCCCACTGCATCCTATTTCTGAAGTGGCTGTACGAGGGCATGCCAGTGGGAGCTGCAGCTACCATCTCACAGCAAGAAGGCCACGGGAATTGCGGAGATACTGACAGAGAGACTTGACAACATTCGGGTGCTGAACGATTCATTCAACAACCAGTGAGTTACTGGATGCTTATTACATACCAAGCACTGCACTAGTGCTGGAGATTCATATGTACAAAATAAACAATGTCTCTGCTTTCAGTAACCTTATATTTTATAGGAGGCAAGAGAGCCAATAATAAATATATATCTGGTAGAGTATAGAGCTATTAAAAAAACTTAAACAGGGTAAGGGAGCTGAAGAGTAATAGGATGATTTTTATATAGGTTGATAAGAGAAAGTGTAATGATAAAGTAACATTTGAGAGACATGAATAAAATGAGGGAGAAAGTCGTGCAGATACTTGGGGTTAGGGGAGAAGAGTGTTCCAGGAAGAGGGAACAGCATATGCAAAGGCCCTGAGGGAAAGTATGCACAGCTTGTTCAAGGAGCAATAAGAAAACCAGAGACACTAGAACTGAGTGGGCACAGGGAAAGTGAAGGGAATGAGATAAGAGAGTTCACCAAGGTCCAGATCTTTCAGAAGGTAGGAAGTTATGTTAAGGATTTTAGATTTTATTTTGAAGGACATAAGAAATTATTGGAGGATTTTTAGCAGGGGAGCAACATGTTACTAAAATTTTAATAGAATTTTCCTGGTTGCTGGATACAGAAAATGTTAAAGGAGAACAAGTGAGAAAACAGGAAGACAAGCTAAGAAAAACAACAAAAAATAATAGTAGCTAGACAAAGGTGGAAGAGATACGGGTGGAGAGAAAGGTTAGATTCTAGATGTATTTTGAAGGTCAAACCACTAGGATTTGCTGAAAGATTCAATGCAAGATATCATTCTAGCAAGAACCTATCTTCAGATTTTTTAATATTTGAGAAAAATAAATCCATATTGTTTTAAGTCACTTTGTTTTTGTTTTGTAGAGACAGGGTTTTGCTGTGTTGCCCAGGCTGGAGTGCAGTAGCACAATCATAGCTCACTGCAAACTCCTGGGCTCAAGTGATCCTACTGCCTCAGCCTCCTGCATAGCTAGGACTACAGGTACATGCTAATTTTTTCTATTTTTTTTTGTAGAGATGGGACCTTGATAAGTTGTCAAGCCACTTTTAATGTGGTCTTCTCTTACTTGCAGCTGAAAATATTCCTAATACAATTGGAAACAAAACTAATTTCTTCATGTGTCCCTTTTTTCCCCCAGTTTTATGAGTTCAAAGCGAATGACTAGAGTCTGGATCAGTAAAAACTCTTAGACAAATGCTTATCTGTAAGATTTACTTAATTATTAAACTTCATTAAAATACATTAGAATAAAAAGAAAATTAAAGTTCAGAGAGCTAAAAAGATTTGACAAAAGTCACACAGCCCATTCATGAGTATTGAGATTACAACTCAATTTATAATCTGAGTTGAGATTACAATAATAATACAAAATGATAATACAAAATAGCCTTAGCTATTTTCCCATTATAGTTGGAAGTGGCTGAGCCAATTCCACACAGGCCAACACTTCCTTCCTAGGGTGCTTGTCAGGCTTTTCGTGGCAAGCTGGGAGTCCAGCATGGGTGGGCTGACTGCATTTCACAAGGGGGTGCTCTGCCTCATTGGTTCTCAGAAAGCAAAGATAAAAGAGAAGAGGGTTGACTTGCTTACTGGGATTTGTCATGGAGAATTGCACGGGAGAAAACAGAAACCTGGACCACAATGGGAAAGATAACGTAAAGCAAGCATTTCTCTTAGGTGAAAACAATCAATGTAACTAATCTCCTTGTTCTGGTGAAAAACATGGTGAGTTAGTTGCAAGACAAAACAAGTCTGGCATACACTAAATGATTTTTCAAAAAGGCACCTTTTGAAAGCTCCAGACAGTTTCATTAGAGCAGTGCTGTCCAACAGAAATATAATTCTAGCTATATATAATTTTTAAAATATTTTAATAAGCATATTAAAACAATTTTAAAAAACAGGTAAAATTAAAGCAGTATATATTATCTAAACCAATAATTAAAATATTATTTCACATGTGGCATTAGCCACATTTCAAGTGTTTAGTAGCACTTGTGGCTAATGGCTACCATGTTGGACAGTGCCTCTTTAGAATATCAAAAATAAAAAAAAATTTAAAGAAAAAAATTCTGTGAGGAGACAACAAAGTATTTTTAAGAACTCACTAATTATTTTACCTGTTTTGATGTGTTTCAACCAAAACGCAAACCATTTCTAAGTTATTAACATCTATAATAATATTTGAGAAAAAAATCCAGGACTTGGCAACAGAAGGGAAAATGGGGATAATGATACTCATCAAGATTGATGTAAGAATTCAATGAAATGATATTTATGTTTTAGGAAACATAGAGTGCTGCATGAATATGCCTTCTTTATTATATGCCTTCTTATTACTTCTTTATTAGAATATTAGTCCTCAGTTAGATAAACACTTCAGATATTTGTAGGTGATTCTTTTCCCCAAGTATGTTTATGTTCTTTGTTTTTAAGGCCATTATACATGTGGACACACTGACCAGGAATACATTTAAATATCCAGAAATATTCAACTTGACAAATACTTGTGACATTGTCTCCCAACATTCAAGAAATACCTGCACTGGCACACACGGAAAATCTAGAGTTTTAGACTGTCGCTATAAATGTGTGGGAAGAGGGAAGGATTGATGACTTTTCAAGTCTTTTCTGATTAAAAATATGATTTAGAGACACTGTATTCTAAAAGATATAAGTACAGGTAAATAAATAAACATGTTTTCTTCTCAGTAATGTCTGAGATTTCTGAATTTCTCCATAATAACATTTAGCAGGAAAAATACAACCTCATCCCTGCCTGTGCAGAGTAGGTCCCAGCAATCTGTCAGCTTTTCACAGCATAGTAACCCACTGATCACTGCCTCAGCCCTTTGATAAATACTGCAGGCCGTGTGCGTGTGCATTTACAGAACTTCACAGGTTTCCATGGATACGTGAATTTTAGTGCTAAAGCACATTACTATTGCTTTTCTTGTCACCAAGAGTCCTGTAAACACTTGTGCCTTAAGATTTTGTATAGAAATTTAGCATTTTATAGAAGACAAACCAGAATTACCTTTTTCCAAATGCACTGTAAGATTTTCCATCAGGGCAAAGTCCCTGAAATCATTTATATTCGTAGCTTCTTCATAGTGATGCATTTTTATTTATTAGACCAATAAAAGACCATAAAGCCTTAACTGCATTGTAAGTATCACTTTTTAAGTGACAGATATGTACATTATTTAAATGTTACAATTAATAAACATGACAACTTGCTCTGAATTTAAAATGGAAAGAAGCAAATAGGAAAAACAGAATTAGGAACATTATATATGTATTTAGTCATTTCTCTTCCTAAATATGGTGAAATTTAAGTGTAATTCTCAAGGATATTTTTGTGGCATATATATTGACCAATTGTAGCCTGAATTTACTCTTTCTTATACATATTAAGCTATTAATTTATATTTAAAAGAACTTTTCAGAAGTCTATGAAGATGGCAAGCTATGTTATTATATTTCTCGTTTCACGCACATATAAGCTGAAACTCAGAAAGTTTAAGAAACATGCACCTTGTTGTATAGCTAGCAAATGGTAGCCCTGGGATTAGAACCCAAGGCTCCTGACTCACTGTCCAGGACTTTTCCACTTTTCCCTGGGCAGAAGGCAGGCAACTTCTTCTATAAAAGACATACCCATGTCCTTCCTTCCTCGCCGTATGCTAATAAATATCTATGCCTCTGATCTAGGCTCCATTAAATCATTCTTTTTTCCATTCATCCCTTGACTATCCCACAGACTTGGCTTAGCCTAATTTAACAAGCTTAGTCATTTCAATTGAAAATAATGATAGGGAAGCAGCAGTCACAGAAGTATCACCTAGTCTGAATGTGGACTACATGAGGAATCTGTAAGGAAACAGATTTGTAGTTCCAATCATATTGACCAAAAATGTACTACTAAGTAGATTTATGAGAGTCTTGAGCAATTTGTATAAAAAAATCTAATCTGCATAGAGATGTAGCCTAGACATTCAAGTCCAGAAAAAGCTTCTACTTTAACAGCATAGCTTTTAGGGCATGAGATTGGAACTAATTGAATGACTGTCTCAACTCTCACATAGCCAACAATCTCTGTATTATCTCAGCAAATATCTCAGTTAAGGCCACAAAATCTTGACAAAGACTGTTTTCACACTAGGTCTTATTCACCTTGTATTTGTTCAGATCTTTATTTTTGTGGTTTTTTAAATCTAAAAAAGGCTTTGCATTTGCTGTCTAATAGAAAAGGGAATCTGAGCAGAGCTCTGACCTCAGTTCCACACCAGGAGACCCTGAGCATGGACAGCTCCACATCATAGGCCTCACAGCAACTTCCAGGAACTGATTAGCCACAGGTTTGTTGTGAAGATCAAATAAGACAACAGATATGAAAATGCTTGCTAATTGTAAAATATGCACAAAAATATATAGGGTTGTTTTGAGACCTCTGTCTAATATTACACAATGCCAATTGATTTCCATTTCCATGTGTTATATGGCAAGTAATGCCTTTTGTTACCTCACAGGGCCTTTTCTAGAATGTATACTTTATTCATTTTACAACAAATATAACTAAACCATCTCCATTATGGTTATTTCAGTATGTTTCAACCCTTGCAACTCAACTAGGCTGCAACAGAGAGCACCATCCATATAATGCTTCACTTATAATAGCCAAAATAACAGGAACTAGTTATTTGGTTGTAATCTAACATCTAGTTGAAGCCCTTGAGATCCTAGGATTACAGCTCTAGATTCAGACAAACTTTGCTTACTACTGCCTGAGGACAATTCCTCATTCTTTCTAAATGGAAATTTTAATTCTGCATTGCTCATCCATAGAGTGCTACCACGTGATCAGCTATCTCTCCAATCTATAGAAATGAAGGGAGAACTTAGGGCTGTCCTAAACTACAAAGCTTTCTCTGTTTCTCCTATAAATTCCCTTCAGGCATTGAATTGAATTTGCGCTTAACCAAATTCATTTTATCTATACTTGGCAGGAATCTAGAAGTAAAATTACAAGATTTATTTCATTTTAATTCTATTATGAAGCATTTAATCACAAATACCCCCAAAATGAAAAGATAATTTATCATCTTACCTTGACTGAGCAACTCTCCTCAGTTCACATTCATGAATCCATAATGCAGGGAGGAGACTGGATGATTAAGTGTCTGATTAGAGAAAACAGATTAACCCGGCAAACATAATAAATTTAGCTCATAAGCAGGATGGCTTTATAAATGTTCACAATAACTCTCCTGTATAAAATCATGAACCATTTCCTTCAGTGATGACTCAATTGAAATAGTTGAAAAACATAAAACAAATGCACGTTTATGGCTTCTCTTTGAGACATTAAACGGGTCTAGAAAGGCATATCTGATTCAGTTTATAACTCTAAAATATATTAAATAGGGAACGTGTAAGAAAAATATTAAAGCATAAAAAAGCAAAGCTACAACCTCTCAAATGTTCTAGTTTCGACTTTGCCAATAATTAATTACATCTAGATTCCAAATGCTTTCAATGTTTTTCAATGTACATTTCCAAAGGAGCCAAATCTAGATCTGAAGATTCAGATCATGCAGATCCACCCTTAACCTTCATAAAAGAACCTGATTCCTTTATAAAAACAGGTGCGTATTTAGGTAGTTCCTGTCCCATTGCGACAAAACATAATATTAGAGAGCTATTTTAGCCTTCGAATCAGTGGGGAAAAATTCTTTTAGCAGAGATTCCACTTACATCAGAGTAAAAATCTAGGTTAGGACTAGGTTGAAGAAAAGTCCCAGGCAATGCTCCAAAAAGTTCACTTAACAGTCTGCCAAGCCTTCCTTACTTAGATGGTTAGTATTCCTGGCGTCTATTTTTTAGCAGTGAGAAAAAGGATACTCACCATGGTCCAACTTTACTTTTAAATTCACATGGCTGTATTCCTCCAGGCCTCCACTGGCTTAGTTGGCCTGAAAGAGACCCCTAGTTAGGCCCTTCTCTGTCATACACACTCAAGTCACTGCTGCATGAGGGACCTGCTCTGTTTATAAGAGCAGGGCAAGGCAAGTGCTGAGGGGAAGGGGCTGCCCAAGAGAGAGGCTTGTCTTCAATGAAGGCCCCCTCCCATCCCCAGTCTGGTAAATTTCCCACTGGGGGATGCAGGTATCTGAAGATCAAAGGGCTGGCCTGCTCTTCCTTTTTCCGTTCTCCTTTTTCCCTTCTCCTCACTCTGAAGTTGATCTTGGGCTGGGGGGTACTGATAGGAAGGAGTCCAAAGGAAGCAACTACACATCAAAGCCCTTGAGCGACAAGCAGGCAGGCTCACAAGCACATAGTGTGTGTGTGTGTGTGTGTGTGTGTGTGTGCGCGCGCGCGCAACGTGATGTTTGAGGACCACCCTTTCCCAACCCTTTGCTGACTCAAAGACCAAGAGGCTTTCTTAGGGCTCAAGGACCAGGATCCTTTTCGCCCTGAAGGAGTTTGTGTCGAGCTAGAAGAAGGCGTACTTCTAGCGGGCGTAGTGCGTATCCATGATGGGTGTACCAAACACTTCAGGGCTTAACAAAACCGATTATCTCTATAACCGAGCGCCTAGCTCAGCGCTGTGTACCATAAAAGTTTGAAGCAGGAATTCCCAAATGGCTGGAAGGGGTGTAATCGGTTAGCTACCGTGCTGGGGCTGCACTTTGCCGGCTGACTTCGCGTGTACGCTCGCGTGTGTGGGATGAGGAGGGCTTGGGCAGCGGGCGCTCCCCGAAGCCAGGCGGCGGCGGCGGCGGCGGCGGGTGCGGCGGCGGCGGGTGCGCGGGGACTGGAGTGTAAGGGCGCGAACGCGGACGCCCCCAGCGGCCGGGCGGAGAGGTGCTCCCGGCGGCGCGGGGCCCAGCGGGCGGCTCCCGAGAGCGGGGGCGCGGAGCGTGCGCGGCAGCGTCGGGCGCCGGGCCCAGCACGTTGGCGTCGCTGCGCGCCGGCTTCTTGGACCCGCCGAGGGGTCGCCGGAGCCTCTGTGCGCGGCGGGGCTGGGGCCGGCGTGGGCCCTGCAGGGCGGCCCCGAGTGGTGGTGGGCTGCTGCCGCGTTGGCCTCTTCCGGGTGCAGATGGAGTCGTCCCGCGGCCGCTAGCCTGAGGGTGCTGGAGGACGGCTCGGGCTTACGAGTGAGGTGTGCTGGGCGAAGGGAGGGAGGACCTCTAGGCGCCCAGGCGACCACGTTTCAACCAACTGTCAAACGGAAAAGTTCCGATGATCAGAGAACGTCTTATCTAATTCATCCAGGCCCTATTTTATTCACCAATGGGGGACTGTGTCCACATGGAGAGACTTGCTTCTCCCAGTCACACAGCTGTTCAGTGGCAGAACTGGGACTCGAAACCCAGTCTGTTTACCAAGGCCTTTTAAACCTGTCTTCTCTGAAGTGAATATGGCATTAATACAAGTAATTATTATCATATGAGATTTGGGGAACATGGATGTGGTATGCCTTTGGCATTCAGAACTATTAATAGGACTCATGGGCTGGAAAAACTCAGCCACTCATATCCTCCCTGGGCTTAGGTTCCTCATTCCTTCACTTGCTCGGCAGTTATTGGTGCCAGGCACTCTGCTAGATACTGAAGGTGTAGAGATAAGCAGGAAGCAGCCTTCCATATCGAGCCTAAGAAAATTCCCCGGACACCATAGCTGACGCAGGTGTAGGAAGTGGGATGGGCGGTCAGACGTATGAACTGTGGAATCTCAGAAAGAGACGTAGTTCTGGCTGACTGGAGGAAGACCTAGGGGAGGAGATGGCATCTCACCTGGATCTTTAAGAGTGGGCAGTTTGGGGACATTTGGAAATGGGCATTTGAGGTAGAAGTTTCAGTGTTACCAAAAAACAAAACAGAACTCTTGAGTGTGAAGAATAATGAACATTTCGGTTTGCCTAGAATGGAAGAATGAATAAGGAGGCCAAGATGATAGAGCTATAGAGGGGGCAAAATGGGGAAGTTAGTAGAAGGAACCATGGGAAGGATTCCAAGCAGAGCATGATAGTGCTGTGACAGAGGATAGTTAACTCGGTGCAGGACTGGAATACTCAGTTGTCTGAGTGTTGGACCAAGGATCCTTGCAGCTCTGAGGGTCCGCGAATTAGCCAATCTAGGAGCACAGGACTTCATGGAAGCATCTCAGTGTAGCAGGATTATGGATGAAAAATAACATCTGGAATGGGACAAGGTCTACATTGAATTGGGAAACTGTTGGACTAGGGGTAGCCTATAATCACCTGTGGTGGTGTTTCAGACTTCTAATAGCATTCTTGGGAGTAGTTGGCAAAAAGAGCTCTTGGTATTCCTGTGGCACAGGTGGCCTCTTGGACCTGAGCAGCAGGGACATAATCAACCTGTCCCTATCTGTGCAGAGAGCATTTATTTTTTGATGCATCCCCAGGGACCAACATGGAGCTATAAAGAGAGAAGCCTGTTTTGGCAGTTGAAATGGGAAATTTCTTATAGAAAGATTACAAACTTAATATCACTCTTTATTACAAACTATTCATATAATTTTGTGTAGATGGATGAAGCATTTTTACCTTAAAGATTGTAGCAGAGAATTTTATAAATGTATCTTTAATTGGTTTTGTGTTGTCTCATACTTAACAAAGCGCTACATTACACACCTGTGCCTGAATGAAATTAGTAGATGTGATCCATATATATCAAAACACTCAGTCAGACAGGTTATAGCCATCTGCCTAAGATCTGAGTCTAGCCCCACCTGACACCTCCCTAACAGACGAGGAACAGGGATTTCCCAGTAAGGCTCCACTTCCCATTACTTGCTGGTTCTGCTTATGAATGTTTAAAAACTTGCTTTCTTATTATATGAAATATATATTTGTGTGCTTTTGCAGTTTCTCCATAGAATGGGCAGTTCAGAAGAGGGAAAAGATGAAATGTTGTTTAGCAGCAATTCCCTTGGTTAATGATGTTAATCAGTGATATAAGGAAAGAGCATGAAGTCTAGAGTAAGAAGATAGACCTGAAATTGAATTCCAGTTTTGTCATTTACTGCCTGTGTGAATTTAGATCTGGGACTTAAGTCATCTGTGTCCCAGTTTGCTCATCTGTAAAATGATGTTCATAGTAATTAGCTCACAATTATTAACCACTCTAACAGAACATTCCATCACCACTAGAATCCCACGTGTTGCCCTTCTATAGCCAGATCCACTTCCCTCCCACCACTTCCTTCACTTTCTTAAACCCCGGAAACCATTATCTGTTCTCTGTTTTTATAATTTCATCATTTCAAGAGTGTTATACAAATGGACTCATACAGTATGTGACCTTTTGTCATTTTTTTTCACTCAGCATAATTCTCTTAAGATTCATTCAAGTTGTTACATGTATCCGTAGTTTGTTCCTTTTTATTCCTTAATAGTATTCCAGGGTATGCCTATAACACAGTTTTTTTAAACCACTCACCTGTTGAAAGTCATCTGGGTTGTTCCCAGTTTGGGGCTATGATAAATAAAGCTGCTATAAACATTCATGTGTGGGTGATTGTGTGGCTATCCGTTTCGAATTGTCATTATTCTCTAGGTTAAATGTCTAGAAGTTTAATTGCTGGATCATATAGTAGTTACAAGTTAAATTTTTAAAGAAATTGCCAGAAGGATGCTAGTCCTTTCTCAGATACATAGTCTGTAAATATTTTCTTCCATTCTGAAGCTTGACTTTTCATCTTCTTAACAGAATCTTTTGTAATGCAAAAGTTTTCCATCTTGAGGACAACCAATTTATCAATTTTTCCTGTTATGGATCATACTTTTGGTGTCATCTAACCCTTTTCTAGACCCTGAGAATTTTCTCCTATGATTTCCTCTTATATTTTATGGTTTTACATTTAAGTCTATGATCCATTTTGAAATAATTTTTGTGTAAGTTATGAGACCTAAGTCAAGGTTTATTTATTTATTGCCTATAGATATCCATTTTCTTCCACACCAGTTCTTGAAAATCTTTTGTATAATAGCATATGACCTTGGCCAGTCAAACGACCTGCTTAGTTCTGTTTCCTGTATCTTAAACATGAGGGGATGTGTCTAGGACTAGATGGATATTATTTAAACTATATTCCTAGAAGTTCTGGTGTCCCCAGTAGCAGCAGCACTGGGGAAAAGGGACAGGTGGGGCTGTCATGCGCTCTCTGACTTCAGGGAAGTGCTGCTTTTTATATTTTATATTTTTGTGGTTCTGTCTGATACATGGTTTGATAAAACATCCCTGCTGCTACAAACAATTTTGAAGACCTACGATTCTAAGTGTTCAGTGTCAGAACTCACTTTTCCCCTTAGCTATTAATCTTCAGGTTCCTCTCTTAGTTTCTTGAGAGTTTGCTCATAGGAAATATTTTCCTTGGTGTCCTATCATTTCTCTTTATAAATATGGTAGGCTTTATGAAATTAATTAACCTACATTTTATGACTTAGTTTACAAAGAATATGTCAGAAATTGAAAATTTGTTAAACATATTAAAATTTTACAGTGGAATAATCCATCTCAGAGAATTACCATGGCAGGGAGAGAGGATAAGGAACTAAAATTCCACATAAACCAGGAACTAATATTAACCTTTATGAATAGCCACTCTCTCTCATCATCCACCTATATAGCTCTTGCCAATTCGCAAACTGTTACAACAGTTTTTACCAGTTTTCAAGGGTGACTTGCAAGCCCTATATTCTTATGTCTGTCTTCAGAATGAGGAGACTGACAGTCTGAATGACACACTCTAAGCTCTAGAACTAGTAAGTATCAAGCAGAAGACTAAGAGAATAGCTAACATCATTAACACCTGGTCTAGTTATTTTCCCTCTGTATTTTATAATATAAAGGGTTCAGTGGGTATTTCCCAAAAGTTGGCATTTGCTACTGTAGCTTTTAATCTATAAAATGGGATAATAACATAATAAACTCAGATAGTTGTGGTTTTTTTTCCAACTAAATAGGGTTAATTGAGATAGTGCATTTGAAAAAAGATATTACACTACAAAGTGCTCCTTGTTCAAATGGTAGCTGTTGTTATAAGCTTTGGCTAGGTCTTGGAACTCTAGTAGGCAGCTGTGTGTGCTTGCTAATTCCTATTCATAGGAAATGTGTTTGTTTATGTGACAATATATTATCTATTTTTCCTTTTAGTACCCACGTGGTCAAATTGTGAACTGCCACATTAATAAGACTCAAACATATTTGAGAGGATGGTTAGACCTAATGGTTTCCATAAAGTTGTTTTAATAGTTATTTTTCAACAGATGGACAGCATACATTTGGCCACATTTCTGTAACAGTGTGATGATTGAAGTTTTCAACAGATGGCATATAAATACTTAGGAAAACACCCTTCCAATATTAATTGTTGTAAAAAAAAAAAACAAAAAAAAACTTTTAGAGTGCCAGAAAAATGATAGCTTGTATTCCCCAAGCCCTTAGCCTATACTATTATAATTATAATTTAGATGATTTGGAAGTTTCCATTTCTGGCAGTAGGAGTTGTTTTATAAATGAGCATATATATCTGCATTAGAGTAAAATAATGAGGAACAACCTGTTATCAATTAGAGATTCAATATGGATATACTAATATCATTAGATCTCCCTTTGTTTGCTGATAGATGTACATAATTTCCTCTTGCTGAGTCATTCCACTTCTATGCCATACATATAAAATATAATTTTCCATAAAAATTAACTGTCAGAAACTATGTTCTTTCTGAAAAGTATTGATTTAAAAGAAAAAAAAAACTCATCAAACTTAGAATTTTCAAACTTATTCTCAATATGATGAACACCCCAAACTTCCAAATTGTCTTCCTTTTACTGCTGACCACCTTACATAGTTTCTGGCATCAGTAAGTGGGGAATCAGAGAGTAAGTGGGGCAGGAAGGAGAATGGTGAAACCTGTTGTAGCATTTGTGATTATTACAGTGACAGAGGGCATTTGCTAAGATTTAGTAGGTAGAAGCCAGAGTGCCTAGACATGCACATGGTGTAGTTCTGAACAAGACAGAAATGTCCCATGTCCTACATTATATTTGAATATCTGGCTGGACATCCATTTGAATCTGGAACCCATCTCTGCTTAAATTAAATGACAAAGTAAGTTTTGCAATACAAGTTACTTGTTTTCATAGTCTTAATATTCACAGAATATTAGCATCCTCCTATACCTCTGCTCCTTGATTTTACTATGCTGCTGTATAAAAGGCTGAAAGACTTCTGGTCTTACGCTCCTGAATCCTAATTTTTTTCATGATAAATAAGTGTAAGCATATAGATACTTTATTTCAGCTTTTTGTGTAGTCATGGACTGAACATTTACTTAGCAAAACAGATATATATTACAAATTTACTTTCCTTTTATTTCTCCTATTCTAAATAGGGAATATTTTAATATTTAATCTTTACTATTTTGAAATTTCAAGTTATATTGTCCATGAATATCTGCATTTAAAGAGAAAATTATAAAATGCATATTAATATAAGAGAGCTCTGAAATTGATCAGGATGAGAAGCATCACTATAGAAAATTAAGCAATAGCAGACGAATTCTTTTCTCTAGTTATCTACTGTGAACACATAATTCAGTGTTGGAATCATTCAAAGAAAAAGACAGTAGCTTGAGTCTAAGTCTTTAATAAGGAGTGCAGTCTCAATAAATTCTGTAACCTTCTATGGAAGTCTTAAACAGATTCTCTTTGGGCAAGTTATGCCAGCTAGATCCTCTTTGTGTTTATCATTGCAGATGGCGTTTAATGACTGTTTCAGTTTGAGCTACCCTGGCAACCCCCACCCAGGGGACTTAATAGAAGTATTCCGTCCCGGCTATCAGCACTGGGCGCTGTATTTGGGTGATGGTTATGTCATCAATATAGCGCCTGTAGGTAAGGTTTATTTCCAGAGGCTCCTGGGAGCTTTTTAGCTTTCTTGTTATGAAATCATGAACAAAATCATAAAACAAAACAAATGTAGATAAATCCAACTAATCTAGGTTTAGGGAAGGACATTTTAATATCAAAGTGGCATTGAAGAAATCACAAAGACCAATTAACATTAAATTTTAAAACCTCTGGATTTAAAAAAAAAAATCACAATTAAAGGGTAAATAACCAACTAGAGAAAATGTTTGCCATAAACGCAAGGTTCAATGTCTTTATGTGTCACACAAATAGATTGTTTTAATTTATTTAACACCTATTTACAGATTACCTAGTATGTGCTGAATACTATTCCAGGTGCTGGGGATACATAGACATATCCCTGGGGGTGAAGCTTACATTTTAGTAGGGAGAGAGAGACATGAACAAATTATGGAAATAAATGTTAGAATGAAGATACGTGATATGGAAAAATAAATCGAGGAGGTAGAATGAGAAGTACTGGGGATAGGGTGGTAGGAAGTGGAGGTGCTGTAATATTAAATGGTCAGGAAAATTTCATAAAAATTAACATTTGAGGAAAAACTTGAAAGTGTTGAAAAAACCAGTCAAATGGTATCTGAGGAAAGAGTATGGCAGGCCAAGGGGATAGAAAACACCCAAATCTCAACAAACAAATGGGTGAAGAATTGTGAATAGTTTGTAAAAGAAATGAAAACAATAGTGAACATACCTTTTTAAAAATTTCAACTTTCTAGTTATCTAGGAATCATAAAACAATGACATATTTCATGCCTATCTCATTAGCAACAGTTAAAAGTGCTAATAATCAGTGTTGATAAAGGTATAGTAAAATGAACATAAAGATATTGTTGATAGAAATATAAATTAATAAAGTCATTCACAAAAACAATTTAACAGTATGTGTTAAGAGTCTTGAAAGAGTTCATGTACTCTGACCCTGTAATTGTACTTCTAGTAATCTAGTCTAGGGAAATATTTAGATGTGAACAAACATTTCTATATAAGGGTATTCACTTCCATTTTGTGTATAATGGTTTAAAAAGTAGACAATGGCTTCTGTTCAATGGGAGAATGCTTAAATTATGGTTTAGCCACAGAATATTAGGTATCTAATACTCACTGAGAAATCTTCATTGTTTCACTGAAAGAAACTGTAGAAAGGGTAGAGATAGTGCTGGACTCAGAGATATGAGGATCTAGGGATTTAACCATTATCAAGACTCCCCATCTCAGGTGGGCGTAGTGGTGTGCACCTGTAGTCCTGTCAATTTGGGAGGCTGAGGCAGGAAGATCCCTTGGGCCCAGGAGTTCGAGGCTGCAGTGAACTATGATCGTGCCACTGCACTCCAGCCTGAGGATCAGAGTGTGACCCTGTCTCTAAAAAAAAAAAAATTCTGTTTCTAGACATGTTTAATTGCATGGGAGATGGCCCTGATATAATATTTATTTGAAAATTTCAGATTAAAATATTATATGTAATATGATACCCAGTTTGCAAAAAAAAATCTGTATGTACATGAATCCATACACCTATACCCATGTGTTACTAAAAGTCATAATCAAAATACATCAAAAGAATAATAGTAGCTATTTCTTAGTGGTAGGATAATGAGTGATTTTTATTTACATGCTTATGCTTCATTTTTCTGTATTATATAAATGTTTAAAAATTAACATAATTTATTAAGAACAGTGTATGCAAATAACAACCTGGAGTTTTAATTTTTTAAAGTTACATTTAAAGAAAAGTCTTTATAGGTCTAAGTCTTACTACCTTGGGAACTTCAGAGAATTTTTGATGAGATGGTTGTTATAACATTTTTAGATATTTGCCTCTTGTTCTAGAGTATTGGAAATGGAAATGGAAAATAAAATGACATTCATGATTTAGAACAGTTAGTTTCCAAGGTCTGATGATTAATATCTACATTAACTCTGTGGTTTCACATTTGGAAAATAATGTGAGATTTTGGTACTGTTTCCTTATTTTCATGTCTTAAACTTCATATTAATGTGGTTCAAGCATTGAGCTTTGACCCTGTAGATTGAAATTCAGTTCTGGAATTGAATTGAAATTTAATTTATTGTTTGTTAACTACTGTGATATTTTCCAAGTCATTTTACCTCTCCAAGCTTCAATTTCCTCATTTTTACATTGAGCTACTTAAAAAAAAAAAAAAAATAGTAATCCTAACTAGGATATACATGCTTGTAAAGATTTGTAATGTGTAAGAACTTAGACTGGAAGCGCTGCTCCAGTGAGAAAGAGGACAGACAAAAAAGTAGCAGAAAAGAAATTTTGGTTTTGGTCATTACTAAAAGGGAACGTTTTTAAACACTAGTTATATGGAGACTCTTCCTCTCATGATTCGGCTGGATATGACCAAATATAGAGGTTGTGGAGAGTTTGAGAGGGACCTGGGCCTGGCATTAGACCTGTGCCCTGTGGAATTGTCTGTCAAACCACAAGAACTGATGTGGCAGGCCATTGTACAAAGTTTCCTGGTAGTCTAAGCACATGCTTATCAGTAGAGGCAGCTAAGGTGGAGAGTGAGGCACAGGACATGATAGGTGGGTACGACACAGCCTGGGGCCACACCTGGTGGATGGTAGCTACCACGTTAGCTTCAGGTTCATGACATAGTTTCTTAGCCAAAGGAACTGGAAAGAGAAAAGCAGGGCCCCAGACTCCATCTGACCCCTCAAAGTACTATGCAGGTTTCAGAACAGGAAAGTGGATTCCACATTGAAGCCTAATTGAAAAAAAAGAAAAAAAAAAAAAAAACAAGTGTAAAAAGAGGTGGTAAGAGTGAGAAATATAGCTTAGGCACTAGGATGAGCCTACTAATCATAATGCACTACTGCTAAGTTCTTCAATAGTAGTTTGGAAGGATTCAGATGCTGAGAAAGAAACTGCTTTATAGACAAAGTGCAATAATCTTATCTGTACTATGTTAGAAGCATATACCAGTATCTCTAATAATAATACCAATCGACAGAGAACTTATTCCCCAAGAATGGGAAGAGTGTTTTTACCAAATTTATTCTATGAGGATATGATACATTTTCAAAAAGTTTTCCTTATATTCTCACTCATACAATTTTGAGTAAGTGTTATTGATAAGTTATAGAATGAGGGCTTGAGGCTGATAAGATTAAGTGGGTTTTGGTTTGATGGTGAATTAAGAACAGAGCTACGTTTAGACATCCCAGCATTTCCAAAGTCATTAGATGGTGTTGGAGTTCACTGGACTGGGTCACTGTACCTTGCTAACCAGAATTCTCCTTATAGATGGCATTCCCACGCCATTTACTAGCGCCAAGTCTGTATTCAGCACAAAGGCCCTGGTGAAGATGCAGCTCTTGAAGGATGTTGTGGGAAATGACACGTATAGAATAAACAATAAATACGATGAAACATACCCACCTCTCCCCGTGGAAGAAGTCATCCAACGGTCAGAGTTTGTTATTGGGCAGGAGGTGGCATATGACTTATTTGACAACAACTGTGAGCATTTTGTGACTTTGCTTCGATATGGAGAAGGTGTTTCAGAGCAGGTGAGTTTTCTTTAGGAGATATAATACGTTTCTTACATTGAGAAAATAATAACTATAGGCTATTATAAGGTTCCCAGGCCTCAAACAAAATGGAAAGAACAAGATAATATGAGAGCATTGAAGGACAAAGGAAGGAAATGAGTTGTCCAAGTTCATGCAGTAAGTTAATGCCCAAACTGAGATGAGAACATGGGTATCATGAATTTGGGGCTAGAAAGGCCTTGAAGTAGCTTTCTGTCAGTCTCATTGCCTTCAGTGTTTCAATGTTTTTCCCATTACTCCACCATACAGCAATCTCAAATGAGTAACCTCATCTACTGAAAAGAATATGTGGGAATAGAGGTTGACTTTTTTGAGTAGGAGTTCATTGGCCAAAAACATAGATAGTCATTCTGAGATTCTTTTTCACTAGTAGACATAGGCCAACTGATGACACATCTCAGTGGGTTTATGAATATTTTCTATATCCTTATAATGCTAGTTTCAATGAAAGTTTTGTGCTTTCATTCATTAACCTTTGGGATGACTTTTCATGGATTACTTAACTTTATTTATTTAAGTACCTTGCAATTTTCTCGGTTACCATCACTATTTTATAGTATGTCAGGTTCCTAACGATAAATAATAGCATACCTAATCAGTTGCCCTTTCCCTGCCTGTCATCCCACCAATCCAATTCCACTACTGATGTTTTAAACCAAAAATATATTAAAGATGTGATATAAGAGAATGAATATGTAACACTATTATCAAGAAGTCCCTCTTCATCTAAAATACATATAAAAGTATTTTTAAAAATTAAAATATCAAAAATAATTTAATAGATTTTAAATTCCAGAGACTTGTTGCCTATGAAAACTTTTAAAAGAATACTAAAAATTTGAAGAATAATACCATAATATTTTAATAACTCAGATCGATTCAAGGCTTCCAGTATCTTGAAATGGTGGATCAGTTATATAAACTTCTAAGAAATGAGGTTACAGTTCTTCTCACAAAAGCTTGGAAGAATGGGAGATAGAACATAATAAAAGCATACATTTATTTTCATTAGGAAATAATTTAATTGGAAATTCATTCTTATTAGGAAACACATCAATGTAATGAATGTTATGTTCACATGTGACAATAAATTGCTTTTGAGCTATAACATAGAGAACATGAATTCCTGCTCACCGTTGCATTGAAAGCTAGTGGTATAGCTAGGAAACAGGTTCCATTCCTCTTCTTAAATGATAAAGTTGTTGACTGCTAACAAGCAGTTTTCATTTATTTATTTATTTATTTTATTTGTGGAAATATGGAGGTGCTGATCAAAGAGTAGGAAATTTCAGTTATGCAAGATAAATAAGTTCTTGATATACACTATACAGCATGGGGGGGCTATGATTAACAGTGCTGTTTCATACTTAAAAATTTGTTAAGTGCTTTTACCACAAATAGAAAAAAATAACAAAGCACAGCAAAAAATATGAAACAATATCACAAAAATCACAAAAGGGTATGGGAGGAAACTTTGGAGATGATGGATGAGTTTATGTCATTGGTTGTGATGATGGTTTCATGGATGTATACTTACTACAAACACATCAAGTTGAATATATTAAATATCTATAGCTTTTTGCTATGGCAATCAGACTTCAATAGTGTTAGAAAAATAAGGAAATTTGTAAAGATGTGGTTATAGTTTTGCCTTTTCCAGAAAGTCATATAGCTGAAATCATGCAGTATGTAGCCTTTTTGAATTGGCTTCTTTCACTTAGTTATAAATGTCTTTAAGGTTTCTCCATGTACTTTCCTGGCTTTTTCTTTTTAGTACTGTATTACATTCCATTGTATCAATACACCACAGTTTATTTATCCATTCACCTATTGAAGGACATCTTGGTTGCTTCCAAGTTTTGGCAATTTAAGAATAAAACTACTATAAACATCCATATGCAGGTTTTTATGTGGACATAAGTGTTTTGCTCCTTTGGGTAGATACCAAGGAACATAGTTGCTGGATCATATGGCTACAATATGCTTAGTTTTGTAAGAAACTGATGGCTATACCATTTTTTATTACCAGCAGCAATGAATGAGTTCCACATCCTTGGCAGCATTTGATATTGTCAGTGTTTTTTAATTGGGTTTTTCATTTTCCTATTGTTGAATTTAAAAAAGTTCTTTGTATATTTTGTATAATAATCCTTTATCAGATTTGTCTTTTGCAAATGTTTTCTTCTAGTCTGTTGCTTGTCTTTTCTGTTTAAATTTTAGATTTTAGATATTTTAAAAATATCTAAAACCAATATATTTTGCTGTTATAGTCCAAACAAGTTATTAAAATGTGTCTGTCTTGTTTTAAGATGGCTGCACTCTTGAATAGGCCTGGAAGAGGCAGCATGTGAACACCCTGAATGTGCATCAGTGTGCCACTACAGTCTTAGTGTCTCAGGAAAGAGCATTCTGATAAACCCTGTAGTCATCTGTGACCCCACTACATTGATGTCTAGACACAGCCCCTTCAGATTCAGCTGATGTTTCACTGGGCATGTACAGATCCTCAGAATGAGGCCTTTATTATCACTCACAGACAGAAAGCCCTGTAAAGGATAAAGTGTGCAGAGTTGGATTTGGTGATCTTATAATCCTAAGTAAGCCATGAAGGAAAAGCTCTTGTGCATTCTGCTTCACTAAGAATATACTGAGATGTTACAATCTTGCAGGTCAGATCCCATTTTATGTAACTCTAAGAGATTTTCCCAGTTACATGGGATTTTATTATCTAGAGTGAGACTTGAAATAAATAAATATTTGGGATTTGTGAAACTGCATGCACTGCCAGAAGTGGCTTTATTATCTGGCTTGTGTGATCTCAGGGAATGCTGGTTTGGAGTCAGGATGTTCACCCCTTCCCCAGACTTCTTAGATTTATGGGATTTCTCTAACATCTTGTGTTTCCAGGGGCCAAAAGATAACCTAGTCAGCTAGGCTTGCATCAAGCTGGGATCATTCAGTCCACAGGATCCTGCCATGTTTGCAGGTCTGTGCCCTTATGTCATTTGACCCCTCTCTTTTTAAAAGATATGGATTGTACCATCATATTTTTTCATTAAATGCCATCTTTCCTTGTATCTGACCTTCTTGGGATTTCACCATCTACCTGGAATTCTGCTAGGTTTGAGCGTGATTTATAATCTAGATCTCTGTTTAATCTTAATCTATGTTGATTCTGTCCCCTCTTTAGGATTTATTCCATATCCTGCATCTCCCTGCTTCCACCCCCCCATATGCTATGTGAGCAGCTCTGTGCTGCAAAGAATTATGATTCTCTCCTGGGAAATAATTAGGTAGTGATTAATTAAAATTATAAATATTATTATAATATTATTATAATATTATAAATATAAAATAAATAACTAACCAAATAAATGAAATTATAAACTAAGATTCATCAGGGCTAGAGCCAAGTTGTCTACCAGTGCCATTCTCCCTGGCAGCTAGAGGCTGGAAGAGAGTCAGGGAATCACAATTACAGGCTTTGTTCTTGCAGACTACAGGTTCATGTAGTGAGTGAATACATGATGCAAATACACGGAGCTAATTCTTCTACCTTGTTCCTCTTTCCTGGCCCTGGCCCTTGGTACCTATTCTCACCAGGGAAGCTGCATCAGAGAGGTGTAGCATTGTGTTGAAGGAATATGTGGGTGGCAGGCTCCGTGAAGCCTGTGGGTTAGACAGAGAGCATGCTTAAATATGAGTTGGGCCAGGTTTTCCAGCCCTTGGACTGGTCCCCAGAATCATTTGAAAAAGTGTTTTGCTTTATTTGAAAGCCCCGATTCTTAAATCCCAGAGAACAGATGTTTTCAGAATGAAAAACAACAGTTCTCTGGGATTTAAGAATACCCGATGATTTAAGAATACCTGATGATTCTGAAGTGTTTGAATGTGACCTTTGGTCATAAAATTGCACTCAAACCCATGCGATGAATGGCAATATTACTTGAGTGCCATGAAAACTATGAATATTCATTAGATCCCTCATCATGATGATGATTAATACCCTGAAAGCTGTAAATGTCTGAACTCGTTTATGGACAATTGATCTTAAGAATGGTTTATTTTATTTTTGTCTACCTGCAAAATTAATTTTTGACAGGGCAATTAACATCATTATTGACTTTTCTTGAAGCTTGTTCATTAGAATATAAACAATGCTTACCAAATAAGAGGTTATAGGTATTTAGCTCAGATCACATTCCTGAATTAGTTTACTAAAGACATTCTTTGGTCAGAGAAATACACACGCACACACACACACATAATACCCAATACAACCAGTGTTTCAGAAGAATCGACCTATGTCTAAACATTTTGGTGGTACAACCTCAGGCAAATCCTAAGTTTTACAAAACAGGAGTAGTGCCATCTCTTTCACCAGTGTACTATGAAGATTAATGGGAACCTTGTGCATGAGTTTATAAATTGTCAGGTGCCTTAAAAATATAAGGAATATATATACTGTTGTGTATTTATAACTTTGGCATAATTATAAAAAATATAAATTTATATATATTTTTTCATCTTTATGTAGGATTTTAATTTTGGGTTGAACTTTAAATGTATCCATTGTGATCATCTGTTTAAGAAACAAGCTAAAGTTTTGTTTAGGACATGGAGATGACTTTCAAATAAGATGATTTTTGTTTGTTTCTTTCCTTACAGGCCAACCGAGCAATAAATACCATTGGGTTTATGTCAGCTGCTGTTGGTGCCTTCTCATTCCTGGGCTTGTTTCCAAAAGGACAAAGAGCAAAATACTGTTAACAATTTACTGAAAAGATATTGGAACTGAAGGAATTTATGAGGAAGGAAAAAAAAAAAAAAACCTGGGATGAATACTTATTTTCAATGCATCATTATTGTTCCAAATTCCAATGATGGATGGCAGGCTCTTTAATAAATTGCTTACTGATATTATCTTATCATTGAGCCAAGGAAATTTTTTTTTTCTCTACTAGCATAGATTTGCTGTGGCAGCTTGAACAAGAAGCAGTAGCCTTTTGAGTGAGCCAGCAGAGGATCTTAACAAAATCACATCACATTTTATCTTTGACTATAAATATTGTTTTCCTTTTCCCTAAGGGTGGCTATTTTGCCAAAGGGATGGAAAACCATTTATATATGGCTTTGGAAGAAATGTTAAGAGCCCCAAATTGCTAGGGTTGACATCTAAATTAATATTCTTTGTCTTGTCAGAAAAGAAACCGGGACATTCAGCATTTGGTTAGGTAGTGTGAGGAACTCTGATTTACAAACCATTTGGGGGTGTACCACATGTTCCTGAGCCCATGTGGGTTGGTGTGAGTTGATGGGAAGAAGAGGGCTCTTCCCTTCAGAGTTTCAGTTCCAGTGATTTCTCTGGAATCTACTTGCTTGTCAGGAGTACATGACAAGCAGGAATGGACTATTATTTTTATAGATTTACATCGTTCCCTTTGGATTTTGAAGTATTTCAGGGGTTTGACCTTTTAACCTTGCTGAGAAATCATTAAATGTTGGTTTAAAATGCCATATTTAGAAAACAATATTCCGTATTACTTTAAAAGACTTGTAAGTCAAGGATGTCATGATTTTATTCTTGCATTTTTTTATGTATTGAATTAAAGAAACTACTTTTTATTAATAATATTGTTCCAGGGGAATTCTTGATGGCAGCAGTGGGGAAAGGGTGGGGTGCAGATCCCCATGCCCTAGCATTACATCAGACATGAGAGCATTACCCTATAAACCACGCAACCAGCCACTGGCATCCTTCTTGTGCTATCATTAAAAGCATGACATTAAATAAAGGAAAAGTCCAAGAAAATATTGGGTGCAACAAGGGAACAAGGAATATGGTAGATAAAACAACTAAACAGAAGATTTGAATAGCATCTTGGACATATTAAACTGATGTAGGTTTTACTCTGGGGCCTGAAATACTCTACAAGCTAATTGCAATGTTAAGAATAATGATAATAGAGGGATTGTGTGCTGTAGTCAGAGCCAGCAGAGATCCTATCTTTTCTTTTTCCCTGATTAACCCTTTCCCTTTCTTATGACATCAATTCTGTCTCCAGGTAACACCCAAACTCTGTCTTCATCCACTGGGATTCTGGGGAGATTTTAGTGTCTCTTATCAGGTATCAAGATCTAAAATTACCCATTCATTCTTATTCCAAATTTAAGTCCCTTTTTCATTTATGCCCTGCTCCCAAGTAATAGTCAAAAATATGAGCAGTTTTCTAGTATTGTCAAGTTAGGGTGAGAATGGTAGCAGCTTAACATGTTACCTTTCCCAAGGTATGCTTACTTCTCAGTAAAGGATGCCTGCAGAGGGCAAATCTTGACCCAAACAAGGATTCTAATCAAACGTGTGTGTGGTAGAATCACAACACTGGCTAGTGAGAGAAGGAGCAGAATTTGAGACCAAGAAACTCCTGAAAGCCTCACGTCAATCCTTTCTAGAGAACTCTGGATGTGTCCAATCCAGAAGACAGTCTTAGCTGAGCTGGATAATGTCACAAATGCGCTTTCACATTCATTGATTGATTTCACATCAGTCTTCAAGGCTGCAGTAGTTTTCACCCTTAGAGGTAAGCTCACAAAGTCAGTCATCAGTGTCCCATAAAAATGACCACTCTTGATGATGGGCAGCTTAAGACTGTCTGGTGTGTTTCTGCTGTAAGATGAACATTTGATACATGGTCATGCTCATTGGGCTTTTATCAAATGATTTTTCCAAAACTATTAAAATCTTTCTCTGAGCGTATTTTTAGAAGTTAAGTGTGGAGTTAGACTTTATCATGTTCAAAAAAAAAAAAAAAAAGATTTGTGAAATAAAGATCATCACACACCAAATACCTAATAGGTTGTTGAAAAAACAAAAACAATGCTATCCATTTATTGGATCCAGATTTTTAAAAAAATATTTTTATGCAATCAATGTCATAGTTATCAATTGAATCTTTTCATTCTAAAAGTCTCATTACTAAATACAGATGTCAGCCCAAGGATCCTGAGTTACCATATTTTTTAGGTTGACATACATTTCTTAATCATAAGCTAAAAATCTGTTGTATCTTTTTGTCTTGTTATTGGTAGCCACATTTTGAAAATTATGCTTCAGAGAACTATGAATGTAAGAAAAGGTTAAAAAGCAAACAAAATGGAAAAGCAGGGTTTATTTGTGTAGGAATTTGCATTTATGCTGCTGGTTTGTGTAACAACATTTATAATGCTATTTACAGTACCAAGTTGCTAGATGTTGAAAACATTTGCCAATCCTCAAGATTTCAGAATTGTAAACTCAAGGCTATCTTATATTGAATCTGTAGATCATGGAATTAGGCACATATTTGGTACTCACAGAATGGGACTCGTTAACTAATTGCCTACGATCTGTTAAAGATCTGTTAAATTAGCAAAATTAGATTTATTATGAAAAGAGAAGCCTGGTACGTAATTTTAAATGTTCCCTAGGAATAAATTTTCTCTCAAGTACACAGGGGGATGATACATATATATTAAAGGTAAAAGTGCACAGAACATATTTGTAAAGGAAATACCCTTTCTTGTGGTATTTAATGTGCATCTAATACTATGATTTAGATAAGTAAAAGATGAAATAGAAGTTATGGTTATTTAGTAGCCTGAAAATTGTCACACTGTAGATACAAATACTATGAGACCCTTTCTTGGGATTGTTTTTAAGATGAGCAATGTTGAGTTCTAGCCAACTTTTAGAGTTAGAGCTTGAGGTTTCCATGTGTCAGTAATGAAGAGTAAATAAAGGTGCCATGCTTCTATAAATAGAAAGCAACTTTTAACAGTTTATTTCATTATGTTTGTGATCTTCCAGCTCTCTGGCCCCAAAATATTATACATTGAGAGATGCCAAACTTTGGTGGAGTTTACTTAGAGATCAGCTGTGCCCGTGCCAAAGTTGTATGCACTTAAGAAAAACCTCCACCACTGTCCACTTCCACACGACTCCGGGCTTACTACGGTTAGGGTTGAATTTTCTGAAGTAAATGTTAATTCTTATTTCTCTATTAAACCATACAAAAGAAATAAAAAGAGGAATTGTGACCTTGGAAAAAGATATGTATGTAAATATTTTTCACAAACGAATATAATATTTAAGTCAACTTGTGACAATAAATGTATTGGTAAAACTTTCAAAGACTAAACGTTTCCTCAATTTTCCTTTTTACAAATTAATGTTCATGCTGCCAATTTCACTATAGTACCATGAAAGCTGTACATTTTAAACCACATAATTCTATATAATATGAATAAAGTTTATTAAAAAATATAATAATCCAGAAAATGCATGTTTTCCTCTCAATGGTAAAGGATACAGTCAAAATGAGCATATCTAAGGTCCTTTGTTGCAAAATAAGCATATCTAAGGTCCTTTGTGCATTGAGAAGTGTGCTTTGAATGTTCAAATAGAGAAAAGATAAGGGGAGACAATCATTACCTCTCCATCATGTTTTAATTTGGGGGAAAAGGTGACGCTGTTCAGCATGTATGACAATAATTTTGATTACAGTCTGGTCCAAAAATGCTGTTCTGTGGTTTGGCCTCCCAGTTCGAGTTTTTGTTTTGGAATCTGTTCATGGCTTTCATAGCCTCCGTTGATGTAGAATCCATTTTTGCCGTCACCTGAATAATCTGTCCTGTTTGTGGGAGGCCAGGTCAAGTCCTCTGCCAGCTTTTTTTGCCAGGTCCTATATTGACTTTTAGAGTAGAATCCAAATTTTTTCTTGATCAACAGCCAGAGCTCTCGATTTTGAAGGACAGCATCCTGGAAAATCAGGTGGGAAAAACAATGAACCATCAAGTACTTGCCCACCACAGCCGGTCTTCCCCCGAGATGTGCTCACTGTTGCTGCTTCTGCAGCCACCGCTCCTTCCTCAAGTCCCCTCATCTCTGTTCCTTCAGAAGTGAAAGGGTACTTGGGTGCACAGAAATTTGCCAAAAGCTTACAGCAGCTCATTTCCACAGATTTCCTATTTAAATCCTGGCTAGTGATTCACTTAGGATTATTTTACTGTCAGACTAAAATGATAACAATAATAGTGTACTCAAAATCAAGAAAAGAAAAATATCCACCATGCATCCTGCCACTTGCCCACCTGCCATGTAGAAGGTGCCAAATAAAGGATTGTTAGATGAATGGGTGAATTCTACAAATCAAATGGTTTTTGTTTTCCATTTTTAAGTGTTTTTTTTTAGTTCACATGCCCACACCATTTTTATACATTTATAATCCTGAAATTGGCCAAATGTTGCATTCCACTTTTGTTCATACCAGACTTGTTATACACAATTTTTATGTAGCTATAGTCTTTTTAAAATTATTTATTTTATTGTGGTAATAGCACAGCTACAGTCTTCTTAATAATTATTTTAATGAGTGTACAGCATTTCTTCAATTGTTTAAACAATCATCCCTACAACATGTAAGTTGAATCCAATACTTGGCTACTGTAGATAATATGATGGACACCTTCGTACATGTAGTTTTATTTTCTCCTTTTGGGTTATTTTAAAATATATAGTCTCAAAAATGTAATTCCTGAGTTAAAGGGTATGAGAAATTTTACACTTCATTGAGATATTTGTACAATGAGATATGTACAATGAGATATTTGTACATATTTTTTTAAAATGTGGTTGATCCCTTTTCCCAAGGTGCTTATGTGGATTTTTTAAGCTCTCCCTTAAAAAAGATAGCAACTGAGCCTTTTAAAGAGTGGGTAAAATCATTTAGCGACACTGAGTAGAAAAGAAATACTATAAGGGAAGACTTCCAAGGGTAGGAATTGACTAGAATGAGCAATGGCTTCTCCTCTTTCTTAGGGAAACTTTCCTAAAGATGGCTCTTCACTTTAAAAGGTCTCATTGAATTTTAGAACCAGCAGGTCACCTGGTCTAGTCTCCACTCAGTTGCTAAGAATATTAGAAAAGCACAATACAATGCCTTCATGTGAAGAAAAACTAGAGTTAATGTTTTTCTTTCTATGCTGAAGCTATTGGAAGCATTTCTCTGCAGCCTTCAAAGAAGTTTAAATCATTCTCCAAGAAATTTCTCCCAAAGACAAGAACATGTACCATTTTGACAAACCCTTAATTACTATAATTTTGGGGGACCAAAGTGGTTGTTCTAAAAAATGAGCATCTGTTGAGAATGAGACCCTTTATTGTTTATATTCCCAGAAAAATAGTAAGAGCCATATAGAAATTACTTTACCTCTACAAAGAAGGCCACACAGAACTGGATGAAGGCTACTACCAAAATCAAAACCCTCCATGATGTTATGGTTGGGATGAACTGTTGGGAAAAAAAATGCCACTATTACATTTTCTATACCTTATACTTTGAAAAAAAAATTAGTTATTTTATTTTATATATTTATAATAACTCTCTTAGCTTGGAGGGTGAGGATTTTACTTTCTCCACTTTACAGTTGAGAAAACAGAAGGACTTAAAGCCAATAAATAAATGGCAGAGGCAGGATTCAAAGAGAACTGACTGCTTCTTGGGCTGTGCTCCCTCTACTCCCTGACCATATCTATCGAGAAATGTGCCCTGGATCACATGTGAAACAAGACACTTTGGAACCTGTGCATCTCTCTCCATTTATATCTTTCAAACAGAGGGAAGAAGGCTAAGATTCAATCATCTAATAATATTACTTTTAATTCTCCTAAAGCAAATCTACTTAAAATCCATTCTTTAAAAGGGACAGAGAGATGCGAGTTTAGTTTGATTGAGACCTGATGCAGATTTTCTGAATGACTGTTCCCAGCCTTAATTCTAATGGCTTGATGAAAGTTGAACCCTCCAAATTCACAGGATTTTAAGGATCGAAGGGTACACTAAATGCACTTACTTAATAGATAAGAGAGCTACAACTTTCTCGATGGCATTCATAGCAAAAGACAGCCCTTTTTCTGACCCTCTCCACCTGCCAATAGAATATAGATGGATACTTGTGTGGGACTGAGCTCCCTTGAGGAGTAAACCACAGACCCTCCATAATGTCTAAATGCTCACCTTTACTTCTCATCCCTATCCTGATATATTTCAAAGTAATACTTTATCGTTTTTTTCCTTGCATGGAGACAGTCTTTATCAGAATTGTGAAATACAGTGTACTGGCTGGAATGGTTGTTTGGAGAAGGTGGGTCAGATTCTAACAGGGAACCTGGCCCTTTCTCTTACTGCTACTACCACACTAATCCAAAAGATCTGTTATCCATCCCGTGGCTTGGAAGGGACTTAATTTGGAATTATTTACTTGTGTGATGGTCTTTCCTCTTAGCTTCTGAACTACTTGAGAGCAGTGACTGCATCTTACGCATCTTTGTAACCCTAGTACCCAGAACACTCTGAAATTCCATAATGTTTGCTTTAATAAACAGATGTATGTTCCATCCATGCCTTCCTTTACTCTTTATTTTTGTTCCTCATACTCCACAGTACATGGCCTCAGTTTTAGCCAATCATCTAGCACTTTGTGAAGCAAACCTCACCTTTGAATTTTATCTCTGCCACCCTACATTCTTTTGCATTTCTAAGATAAAATAAGCTCTTTTAGCCCTTTTTGCTTGTGCTTAAGATTGTTCTGGTTAGGAATATCCCTACCTCCTACCTAGCAAAATCTAGCCTATCTTTTTGGGCCCAGATAAAGGTGCATCTTCTCCAGGAAGCCTCCCACGATAGCTATAATCCACAGTGAGAGCCCCTCCTTCCTGTATTCCTCCCACTTCCCTCTAGCTTTACCCTCTCTTCAAGTATGGATGGCCGCGGGTGGCCATGTCATCATTTACTTAAGTGTGGCTCATCTTCACAGCAAAACTACAGCTTGGAGGTTAGAAGCCAATCCTTCTCTGTTTTTTGTTCCTCACATAATACTGGGCCCAAGAATTGGTTCAATAGCCTCCTGATGAACTTAATTTTAACCCAAGTACCCTGAATCAAATGATGTCCACTGATAAAACTCCATCCAGTCAATGTTGGACAGAATGTGATCCTTCTATAATTTCTCCTTTTTTCTCTCCCTTTATAACTATATTATAAAGGATTTCTGCTATATGTTTAGAAAATTGAAGTTGAAGTATTATTGCATTAATTTTATTGTATTGGCATAGCAGCAAAATAAAGGATCCAAACATAATATTTCAGATGTGAACAGGATAAACATACCCAGTTGATAATACTAATCATATGAAAACAATTAGAGGCTAGCATATGTGAAATCCAAATATATTACTTGCTCTTTCATATAGAAATAGCCTCACAATATTTGGTGGTCAGAGGGACTATGGCAATTATTGATTTGTGAATTACAATGCAAATATGGTCCATTGCACACATGAATCATGCCAGATGTGCCAATGAATACCACTTACCTCCATTCCACGGTATATATCTTGAAAATCAGAAAACAGAATAAAAATTGTGAGGCCCAAGGCGGATAGCAGCAGAAATGAAAATAAATCTGAAGAGACACCAAACATTATTTTTAGATGCTAAAAGAATGTTTCACATAATTTGGCACACATTGCAGAATCAATTATCTCTGTTGGGCAAATACCAGATATATCTTCAGATGTCTTGATATATACTCATATGTTTTAAAATATGTTCTAATGCTTATAAGACAAAGGTGATATCTTAGAATCTTCTCTTGAATGTCTGAGTGTCGAAGACTGTTAATCAAATGTGTTACAGTGACCTCTATAAAGGAAGCCCATGCACATAATCACCACATGTCTACTGAGTCTTGCACACATAGGATGAACACATGGTCCTCTTGGCACCATGGCATTGTTCTTTGTTGTCTAGAGAGTAAAGTCCAAGCATCTTCGATTGACATTCAAGGTGCTCCACAATCTGGTCCCAGTCAACCTTTCTGAACTGATCTATGACTACTCTTTCTTATGTACAATAGGAAAGGTAAACTACAATACCTGCAGCTTCCATGGAGAACCAACACCTTCCAGTTTCTGCATCTTAGTTCACAAAATACCCTGGATAGAGGATATTCTTCCTGTCTTGACATGCTTCCATTTTTCCTAAAGAGCCCAGTTCAAATACCACTTTGTTTTCAAAGATCCCTAATTTTGCCTTACAAAACTTTATTTCGTATGGTATATGTCATACTCTGCTTTGCATGATCTGTAATGGCTTGCCCGGGACAAGTTCTGGGCAAGCCACTGAAGCTTATTCTCTGTAAACACTTGAAAGAGACTTTTGTATCTGGTTCTCTGGGACTCTGACTTGAAAAAATAAGTGAGAAACTAACATTTACATCTAGTGAGTTCCTTCCTTTCAATCTGCCCAAATTGTTTTAATTTGGGGAGCTAAATTTCCTGGAATTCACTGTGCCAACATTGCTGTTCTTATCCCCCAACCCCACAAACTCCTGTGTCTATCAGAGCTTTTAGCAGAGCACTTAATAAATGATGCCTTAGAAATGTTTTCAATAGGATCATCACCTTCAGGACAAAACAGTAGCATTTAATCAGTGTTGCTATGATATAAATGATTCTTATAATCCTCAACATTATAAACAATTAATAGGTTTTCTCTTACACTCTCAGCACTTCATTTTTTCAGTGTTGGTGGTCTACTCTCCGCTCCACACTCTATATAGGTCAGTATCAGCCAGAAGTCTGAGGCAATTGTTCCTCTCTAGCAGGCCCTATTTTTGAAGCCACAAGAGTTCTGTTTTCATCCTTAAGCACCTACACCTACCCTCAATATTCATCCGTGCCTCACTTTATGTATACAACTAAATGCAGCACCTCTCAGAAGAATAGCCAAGCTTGCTTGGAAAGGGTATGAGGCAGGGAGAAGAGAAGTGGGAATTTCATTTTCCAAAATAAAGCAATCTGAAGAGCTTGGTGATAGGAAGATACCAAGAGATGGCTGCATGAATTTTTCATTTATTTCATTGCTTCCAAATCCCAGGGAGCCAAAAGCTGAGAAGAAGAGAAAGGCTCGAAGGTCCATTCTGATGAAGGCCTGGTCCTCACTAGCAACTGGACCCAGTGCTGAGCACATCACTCTGTCCTCAGACGAATGATCTGAAAAGAAGGCCAGGCCTGTGCACAAATGAGCAGTGTGGGAACACAATTATAATGCCCTCTTGACCGAAAAAAGATAATGAAGAATTGAAGTGGATGTTTGCCCTCCTTGGTTAGTTGCTGTTGATGAGGAAACCTCAATGAGTAGGACTATGTTGATGCAGGTGATTTGGAAGGACAAGTTCTGGGCAAACCATTGTAGCTCAGAAAAGGGTTAGTGAATATTCACACTTGTTTCCATAAAAAATTAAATCTGTATTTTTTCTACATCTTGTCATCATAAAATTGAGCTTCTGTCAAAGGCTGTTAAGAAAGGCAAAGATTTTTCTGTTACATCACAATAAACTAGCTTGTATATTTTAATAGTAGATCCAAGGACTTTTGGCTTATAACCATGAGAGTATATGATTTATTACAAGATTGCATTTGTTAGAATATTTGTTTATAAAGCCTTTTCATTTAAAATTATCAGTTATGTTTGGCAAAAAGGTTTGGGTTGACTCACAAGCTTTAAGTCAATATCATGTAACTTATCTACCTCTAATTCACTCAGTTTACACAAAAAGACTTTGTAGCTACAACTAAAATTAAAATTCTAGCCAACAAATATATTGTCCTTATAAAATGCATTAATAATTTATAACTACTGTATCAAATTTATAAACACTGTATCAAAATTTGGAAGCATTGTAAGAAATTTAGGAAGAAATTTATAAGAAACATAAAATTAGAGGAAGACCTTACCATACTCTCAAAACCTTCAACGAAACAGCTATTTAAAAAATGAGGCGAGAACAGGGAGAATTTGAATAACTGCTGAAACTGGTTTAATATAGTAAATGTACATTTCTAACTTAGGAAGAGAAACTAGACCTACTTTTCTAATATATATAACTTATTTAGAATATTGAAGTGTAGAATTTATGCTATATCATGTATAAAACTTTAATAATTTTCCCAAAGCAGAAATTTTAGAAGATAGATTGTCTGATCATGACAATAAAACTAGAAATTATTAGCAAATTTAAA
Source organism: Microcebus murinus (assembly GCF_040939455.1). Classification (NCBI taxonomy): domain Eukaryota; kingdom Metazoa; phylum Chordata; class Mammalia; order Primates; family Cheirogaleidae; genus Microcebus; species Microcebus murinus. The sequence goes on along the minus strand of NC_134104.1, from coordinate 71,409,946 downwards.
TAAAATGTCACTCCCGATGTACAAATAAAAAACAAAGTTCTAAAAATCTGTTGGGTCAAAAAGAAAACCAAGCCTGTATTTGTGGACTACTGAGAAAAATAATAATAGGATAATGAAAACAAAATCCTCTTCCTCTTAAAAATTCAAATCACTATTCTGAAAATTATTGGGTCAAAGAAAAAAGTCATAATTAGAGACATATGAAAATGTAAGTAATGTAGCCAAAACTATAGTAATGGGCCTTGAATATCTTTCCAATTTCAGAAGAATGAAAGAAAGTACATGAACTTGTCAATACAAATATCAAAAAAATCAAATAAAGTAAGAAGATGGAAAAATGGAGAAAGCAAACTTACATTAGAAATACTCAGAAAATTTTAAAAACATGCATAATTATTAAATCTGAGAGCTAGTTCATTAAAGAGAATCAGTAAAAATATATTTCTGGTAATAATAATAAAATATAACACATATTTAGGATGTGAATATATTAAGAATTATAAAAGACATTAAAAATTATAAGAAAATATCACCCAAAACTTGCTGCTAAGACTTTTTAATCTCAATGAAATGCAATTATATGGCAAAAATATGTGTCTTTTAAAAAATATTTTACAAAGAAGATAAACTAATAAATCCTTAAGCAATTCTTTCAAAGAAAGCATTCTAGTGGGTTCTTGCAAATGAACAAAGAATAGATGATTCCTATGTATAAATTTTTCCAGGGGAAGAAAGTCAAAGAAGTTCCAAGTCTAATATCCAAACCTAATAAAACATTACACAAAATATTGCAGACTAATCCCACATGAAATGTAGACATAAAAGAGATTAAATTTAATTTAGTAAAAGTATAATCCACCACAAAAAGTCGGATTTGTCAAGAATATGAAGATGATTTAATAATAAGTATATTAACATAATGCATTTTAGCAATAGGTCAAAGGAGAAAAAAGTATAATCATGTCAGTAGATAATAGGAAGTCATTTGATAAAATACATCTCTCATTCTTGATTTTTAAAAATACTCTATTAATTGGAAATAGAAGAGTATTTTCTTGTCATGATGTCTATTTTTGAACCACTGTTCAGTCACATTTATAAGTGAAAACTACTAGAAGTATTATTATTAAGGAGCAGAACTATCTGCTATTGCTTAACATTGTCTTAGAAATTCTGGACAGTACGCTAAAACAGAAAATAGGAATAAGAAACTTGGGTATTGCAAAAGAAAAAGAAATATTATTACTTGCAGATGATAATAATTGTTTTTCTAGAACACTTGAGACTCAATGATTAATAGCAAAGTTAAAAAAAGCATTCTGTGTAGAAAGTAAATATAAACAACACTATACATTTCCCATGTATTAGTGATAACCAGTTAGAGAATATAATGGGGAAAAGTCATTCATAATATTGAGGAGATATGACATGTTCCTAAATGAGAAGACTAAGTTGTATAAACATGTAAATTCTTCCCAAAGTATCAAAATTCCAAAGGAGACATTTTAAAAGCCTGACAATTGATTATAGAGTTTATCTGGAAGAATGAACAGAAAAGAAAGAAAGCAATTTTGAAAAAGGAAGAGTAATGAGGATATATTAACCTTGTCACTTACTAAATAAAACTTACTGTAGAACTGTAATTTTTAAAGTATAGTGGTAAATCAAGAACAGGCTCACATATTAGAAACAGGAAAGATAATCTGGAAATAAATTAATTAAATATATATAAATATAATATATGAACTTACATAACATAAATTATATGTAAAATCCACAAATATAGATATGATATAGATGGTATTACATTCAGTTGGGAAATATATGAATGAAATGAATAGTCAATAAAATCTGCTAGGAAAACTGGTTGACTAATTGGGTAAATTTTTTTTATCTCTACTTCAAACTATACACCAAAATTATTATAATATTAGATTTTTAAAGCATTAAAGAAAATGTAAAAGCCAAATATGATTATCCTATTTCATAATTAAGAAAAACTTTCTGCACACAAAGGCAATGGATAAAATCACACATACACAAAATCTCATACAAATACATGAGAAAAATAACAATAATTCAACAGAAAAAAATAAGTTAAAAATGTAAACAGACAATTCACAGAAGACAAAATGGCTAATAACATGAAAATATGTTCGTCCTCACTGCTGATCAAAGAAATGCAAATTAAAACCAAATGAGATACCATTTAAAAAATCTTATATCTGCAGACTTTTACTTTTTAGTATAGTACCCTGTGTACTGTTAAGACACAAACCCTCTTAAAAACTCCTGATAGAAGTTAAAATTGGCACAAACTTTTTAGAAGGAAACTTAAATTGTGTATCCAAAGCCTTCACATTTTCACATCCTTTCACCAAAAAATTTACTTTGGTTATCCTAAGGAAATAAGAGATTGGTTAAAGTGATTTATACAAGTATGTTTTTTCACAGCATTATTTGTAATACTTAAATACTGAAACAATTGCATGGTAAACACATATGTATGTGTTAAAATGATTTTGATGACTTACAATAGGATGGGACTCATGTGACTTTTGAATAATGTCTGCACTTATCTGCAAATGAGCAGGTTTCTGCCCACCATTACACTCAACAATCAATTTAGAATAATGCAATTGCTTCCTCCCCAGCCCGTCGCCTCACCAGTGAGTTGCAACTCTAGGGTGAGGGAATGAGAAAATATTCACAAAGAAAAATTAAACTTCATATACTCACAGTTTGTATAGATGGGTTTTCGAAATGGCTTTCCCTTTGAAAAGATAAATGCCACCGTAATAAGGTTGATGGTAGTGATAGGCCACAGTGTGGTAGTCTCAAAACTTAAAATTGAACCAGGAATCAGAGTTGCATTTCCAGTCCAGTTTCTTTCCAAGCTCACATTTATTGATAAATTACTTTGGTTGACCAGGAAGCACTCACTACAACAGAATCAGCAGCATTATGGGACTTTTTATTCTATTTTTATCCATTAGGTAAAAAAAAAAGAAGTTTAATCACTACCATGAGACTTTAGCTTTCAAACTGTTCCAGTCAGTAACTACCAAGACATATTTTGATCCCCTCTTGCAATGACAAAGCAGAAATAAGATGCATAGAAAGTCAAGATTGCTTTTAGTCCAGCACTCCATTTAGAACAAGTGATCTGTCTTGAAAGGACTTGGAAGAAAAATTTCTATGAAATTCCTTTCAATTCAAGGAGTAAATGAACCATGTAAATTGTATGTTTGTGTGCATGTGTGTGTGTGTGTGTGTGTGTGTGTGTGGTTTTCTCTTTTGTGAACTAAAGAAAGCCTCCTAAATTGGGTCCTGAGTTTGAATCCCCTCACCTCAATCTTCCCCCCTTACACAACCACAGACTCTTGTGAAGAGCAGAACATGACAGTCTCCTGCTTACAAAGTGTCTATGGCTCTATAGCTCAAATGTCTCCAACTGCCTATCAGACCTTCACATCCTGTGCTCAATCTACTTTTCCTTACTCTTCCCATGATCCTTATACTCCAAACATATAGCACTATTTCCTGCTCCCCAAATATCATGATTCTCACACCTCCTGGGTTGGACATTCTATTGTCTTTAACTGAGATACAATTCATCTTTCCAACATCACTGCATCTGAAACGTCTTTACCTTTACTAGCAAGTGGAACTAGTGCCCTTATTCTCTTTTCTATTGATGCACTTAGCTCCTTGTTTTGCAAATTTTTGTTATATATTTTTATTTTATGTGTCTGGGATGTGAGTTACGTGAATATACCATTTTTCCCTCATGGTTTTGTTTTTTGTTTTACTCAAATTTACAATAAATTTTTGGTGCCTAGCACAGTGTGATCACATAATATTTACTCAAAAAAAATACTTGTTTAGGATATGGACTTTCCCAGTCCTGATTGATTTATTTGCAATTTCCCTTTATTTTTCAATAATCAAACTTACAATTTTTTTCCCACCAGCTATCTTTTTTAGCTTGAAACTTTTAAACTGCTATTGTAATTGTTTATAAGTAAGATTTGTTTTCCAACTGTGAATTCAAATGAAAGACTTAATTCTTATTATCTTGGACTCTCCAAGGTCTAGAAATGTGCTTTTCACATATAGGTACACCTTGTTTTATTACACATCACTTCATTGTGCTTTGAAATATTGCATTTTTTAAAAATGGAAGGTTTGTGGCAATCCTGCATCAAGCAAGTCTATGGGGACCATTTTCCCAACAGTATGTGCTTACTTTGTGTCTCTATGTCACATTTTAGCAATTTTTGCAGTATTGCAAACATTTTTATTTTTATTACAACTATTATGGTAATCTGTGATCAGTGATCTTTGATATTACTATGGTAATTGTTTTGGTGTGCCACAAACCACACCCATGTAAGTCTTTAAACTTAATTGATAAATGTGTGTTCTGACTGCCCCACTGGCTGGCTGTTCTACCATCTCTGTCTCTCTCCTAATTTCTGAGACAAAACAATATTGAAAATAGCCCAATTAATAACTGTACAATGGCTTCTAAGTGTTCCAGCAAAAGGAAGAGTCACACATCCCTCACTTTAAATTAAAAGCTAGAAATGAAGAAAGCATGTCAAAAGCTGAGATAGGCCAAAAGCTAGGCCTCTTACACCAAACAATTAGCCAAGCTGTGAATGAAAAGGAAAAGTTCTTGATGGAAATTAAAAGTGCTACTCCAGTGTACATATGAATCACAAGAAAGTGAAACAGACTTATTGTTAATATAGAGAAAGTTTGAATGGTCTGGATAGGAGATCAAACAAACTACAACATTCCCTTAAGCCAAAGCCTAATGCAGAGCAATGCCCTAACTCTCTTCAATTATATAAAATCTAAGAAAGGTGAGAAAGCTACAGAAGAAAAGTTTGAAACTACCAAAGGTTGGTTCATGAGGTTGAAGGAAAAAAGCTATCTACATAAGATAAAAATGCAAAGCGAAGCCGGAAGTGTTAATGTGGAAACTGCAGCAAGTGATCCAGAAGACCTAGCTCAGATAACTGTGAAGGTGGCTACACTAAACAACAGGTTTTCAATGTAGACATAATGGCCTTCTACTGGAAGAAAATGCTATCCAGGACTTTCATAGCTATAGAGGAGAAGTCAATGCCTGGTTTCAAAGAGTCAAAGGACAGATTGACTCTCTTATTAGGGGCCAATGAAACTTGTGACTTTAAGTTGAAGCCAATGCTCATTTACCATTCCAAAAATCCTAGGGCCCTTAAAAATATGCTATATCTTCTCTGCCTGTGTTCCATAAATGAAAGAACAAAGCTAGGAGGAAAACACAGCTGTTTATAGCATGGTTTACTGAATATTTTAAGCCCACTGTTGAGAACTATTGCTCAGAGAAAAAAAAAGATTCCTTTCAAAATATTAGTGCTCACGGACAATATATCTGGTCACCGAAGAGCTCTGATGGAGATGTACTAGGAGATTAATGTTTTTCATGCCTGCTAACACAACATCCATTCTGCAGCCCATGGATCAAAGTATAATTTTGACTTTTAAGTCTAATTATTTCAGAAATACATTTCATAAGGCTATAGCTGTCATAGATAGTGATTCCTTTGTTGGATCTGGGCAAAGAAAATTGGAAACCTTCTGGGAAGGATTCAATGTTCTATACATCAAGAACATTCATGATTCAAGGGAGGAAGTCAAAATATCAATATTAACAGGAATTTGGAGGAAGTTTATTCCAATCCTCATGGATGACTTTGAGAGGTTCAAAACTCTAGTGGTGAAAGTAACTGCATGTTGAGTGGAAAGAGCAAGAGAACAAGAATTAGAAGTGGAGCCTGAGCCAGGCATGGTGGCTTACGCCTATAATCCTAGTACTCTGAGAAGCCAAGACAGGAGGATTGCCTGAGCTGAGGAGTTCAAGACCAGCCTGAGTAAGAGCAAGACCCTGTCTCTACTAAAAAATATAGTGACATCCCAGCTACTCAGGAGGCTGAGGCAGGATGATCACTTGAGCACAGGAGTTTGAGGTTACAGTGAGCTGTGATGATGCCACTGCAATCTACCTGGTGTGACAGAACAAGACTCTGTCTCAAAAAAATAAAATAAAATAAAATAAGTGGATCCTGAAGATGTGACTGAATTGCTACAATCTCCTAATAAAATTTTAACAAATTAGGAATTGTTTCTTATGGATGAGCAAGCAATGTGGTTTCTTGAGATGGTATCTGCTCCAGGTGAAGATACTGTGAACATCGTTGAAATGACAACAATGGATTTAGTATATTACATAAACTTGGTTGATAAAGCAATGACAAGGTCTAAAAGAACAGACTTTGTGTTTGAAAGTTCTATTGTTGGTAAAAGGCATGTGATAAACAGCACTGAGAAATCTACAGAGAAATCTCTCATGAAAGGAAGAGTCAATTGATGTGACAAACTTTGTTGTCTTCTTATTTTAAGAAATTGCCGCGGTCACCCTTCAGCTCACACCTTCAGCAGCCATCACCTTGATCAGTCAGCAACCATCTGCATAAAAGCAAGACCCTCCACCACCAAAAAGATTAAGACACAAAGAAGGCTCAGATGATCACTGGCATTTTTTAGCAATAAAGTATTTTTAATTAAGGTATGTACATTGTCCCTTTACACATAATGTCATTGCACACTTAATGGATGACAGTATCGTGTAAACATAACTTTTATATGCACTGGGAAAACAATGACTTTCATTGTGACTTTCACTTCATGTGACTTGCTTTATTGAAATATTCACTTTATTGTGATAGTCTGGAACAGAACCTGCAATATCTCTGAGGTATGTCTGGGTAGATATTGAGTTAATGTTTGCTAAATAAATTAATGAACAGACAAGCAGTAGTCCCAAAGCATTCTCACACAAAGAGGAACAGACAGATTAGATGGCCTGAATTGTAGAGTTTAAAACTGAAGTGTGACTGGTCTAATACATTTACATTGCAGATAAGAAAATAGAGGGCTTCTATGGCATAGCTAGTTTGTGATAGAGGGAGGATTTCCCAGAGTTCCTGATTTCCTATCCACCCCCCTTTTGGGTACCCCATATTGTCTCCTAGGTTCAGTCAAACCTTGGCATCTCCAAGTATATGCAGTCCAATGTTGCGAAAAATCTGGTTCTGAAATTAAATGGGATTCTTTTATATTTTCAATAATATTAGAATTGCTGAATTTTCGATCTAAATGACAATCTCAGACATCATTTGATAGTTTTCAATCTGTGTTTCACTAATTTCTGGTGCTTTAATTCCTTCAGGATCACAGTAACATCAGGGGCAATTTTGACATGCCCTATTTTAAAAATAGCAGCTTTTTTCCTTTTTTTCTTTTGTGGGCAGTGAGACTTTGTCAGAAAAAAATGAAGTTTGTGCATCTGTGCTATAGTCCACTTCAAAAAGATTAAAGCCCAGGGAGGCCAAGAGACTTGTCCTGAGTCTAGTGCTCCAAAATATTCAGAACAATGATACCATCAATTAACTTTTAATTTTAACATTCATTTGAAAAAAACAAGATAATTTAAGCAATGCTATCTTGTATGTCTGTATCGGGGGGCCAACAAACTACAATCCATAAGCCAAATCCAACTCAACACCTCTTTCTATAAATAATGTTGTATTAGAAGACAGCCATACCCACTTGTTTACATATTGTCTATAGTTGCATATATGCTGCCACAGCAGAGTTGACTAGTTACAACAGAGACTCACAAAACTCACAAAGCCTGTTTACTATCTAGCCCTCTACAGGAAATGTTTACCCACTCCTGGTCTATGGAATATCCAAACTACCAGGGAATGAATACATTAATAACCAATGTGACAGATCTCTCCCCATCCATTCCACGGGGCTTACCCCCATACTCCACCTATGAATTGTGCTCTTTCCTATGATTTGTGTTTTGCAGTGTAGAGACACATCTTGTTAATTAAAGTTTTAGGATATATGTTCAAACCAAGTTGGACAATGTCATTGGATACTGATAGCACCTTTAGAAAGCAAAACTAGGAAAATGAACTTACCTGTATTTGTAAACCTCACAATACCAGGGCTGCTGCTTCACATAGAGAAATGCAAAGATATGCGCAATGAAGGAGAAACAGGAATTCAAAAAGACTGAGAGCAACAAAGGCGGAGAAAGGAGCTGTCCTGCTGGTCGATATGGAGCCAGCTTCGGGTAGGCATGAGTTGAACTCACTGAAAAACAAATGCATTTTGTCTTGTTACAATTTTGTTGTTGAGAATCAAAGATTGAGATGCATATCATCTTGAGTCTTGCATTGGGATTCAGGTTCAGCAAACATGAAATGAAAGTTTATATCTAGGTAAGCACATTGCTAGTTGTTATCCAATTCTACCAGCCTTTGTTTCTTACATGCTTTGGTTTCATCTTCAGAAATGAAAAATAATGGGTTAAAAAGTTCTGTAAACTTTTACCATGTCACATGGTGCAAATATTTTCTCTATAAGAAGAACTGACAAGGAATGGTGTGTAAAAGGGGAAGAAGGCCTTCCACATGGGATAATCAGTACTAATATTATCTGTCATTGGTGATGGGAAAGTGGAGAGTTATAATGAGGAGAATAAGGAGGCCTCTAACCAGACTAATCTTCATATGCTGACTATTTTTTTAAAAAAGCTCTCACTCTATTATTCATGAAGCCAGCATTTTCTGAGCACTTCTATGTGTCAGGCACTGTGATAGGTGCTACAGGTGTGTTAAGTTCCTTCCAGGATATGTGTGTGAATGGAGGACTGCTAACACGCATTACATTTAGTTAGAGAAAAAGAACTCATACATTTAAAAATCCTGCTTCTAGATGAGAGTGTTAAAATACATTGTATTTTTGATCCCAGGATTTTTTTTTAAGTTTAAGGGTTTGGCAATGGGCAGAAATTCAAAAGAAAAACTATTAAAAAAAAGATGACTGCATCCTTCTTAGAAGCTACATATTCTAACAAGGCAATGAAAATAAAATGTACTTTACTTCTCAGGGAGAGCAGGAAGGAAGCATGGGGAGGTCAGGAATTAGAAATATCACATTTAAATATTGACATCATAGTCATGTTTCAGTTCTGTCTTCATATCTTTTACCTCTTTCCTTTTCACAACTGATCAATGGTTTCTTTGATGTATGCAAGGAAGAAAGTAGGGTATGCTTAAGTTTGTGTGCATACCTATAGGGGCAGGATGGCGTGATATGGGTATCCAATTTGGGATAAGAAACTCTAAATTCAATGTGTGTTCTGGGGTAATCACGTAAACTCTAACTCTTCATTATCTCATTCATAAAATGAGTGTTAGGATGTCTAAATGGTATTCAAAGGCCCTTTCACCTTGTTTGTTCTAAAATGCTATGATGAACACTTTCTGTTTAACACTTCAATTGATGTTTTTGTGACAGTGTGCTGGGCTAGAGATTATAGGGTTTGTGGAGGAGAAGGAAATCTCACCTGCCTCAAAGAGTCTGAAGTTTAGTGAAAGACACAGATGAAGAATTTGGCTGTCCTTTGATCCCAGTTTCTGGGATGTAGCCTCTAAATCTTTGAAGTTTCCTAACTGATAGGAGTATCTTTCTTATCCATGGTGAGCCTTGATAGTTTATGCTAACAAGATGACTGATGGTGGGTCTGAAGACAGTTTGTTTTAACAAGATGACTCAGGAAGGGGACTGGCCATGTCAAAAAGACCAACCATGTGATTAAAGGGTTGGGACTTCAAGCCACATGATATCATCCTGACCTCCAGAGAGTGAGAAGGGCTAGAGATCAAGTTCAACATCATGGCCAGTGATTTAATCAATCATGCCTACATAAAGAAACCCCAATAAAAACTCCAGACACTGAATGAAGCTCAGTTGAGCTCCACTGGTTGATAGTACTCTGCCTATTATCTATGTGCCAGGAGAGAGGACAATGGAAGTATCATGTTTGCAACTCATCACAGACCTTGCCCTATGTGTCTCTCGCTTTGGCTGGTCCTGATTTGTGTCCTTTTGCTAAAATAAAACTGTAGTCATTAAGTATATCACTTTCGTGAGTTCTGAGAGTTGTTTTAGAAAATTGTTGAACCTGAGAGTGTAATGGGACCACCCCCAAATTTGTAGCCAACTAGTTAGAAGTACAGGTGGTATGGACACCTCCAAACTTGGGGCTGGTATCTGAAGTAAGGGCATTCTTGTGGAGGCTTTATTCTTTACCTGTCAAGTTTAGTCTAACTCTGGGTAGCTGGTGTCAGAAGCCATTGCTTGGTTACACAAAGAGGGACATACAATGTGGATGGTGATAAATGCTGAAGAGAGACGCCAAGAGATTGTGCTTTAGTGTCACAGAAGGCAGAGACTGCAGTGCTTGGAGTTCTCTCTGTACTCCAGTATCCAAAGTAGAAGATAGCCATAGAGTTACTATAACAAAGAGCTTGTTGTGTAGTAGAGAGAGGTGTAATCACATCTCTGAGCATCTGGGTTCTACCTCTTTGGTCTTCTTTCTCTCTCATGCTCATTGTAGTTTTTGGCCTTTCTTTTACATAGTAACTGTGGTAGTTTGAATTATTGGCCTCATAGAGGTAGAGTGTACCACTTCTGAATTTTGGGCTTCACCACATGACTTTCTCTGTCCGAAAAGATGTTAACAGAGACTTTAAGCATGACTGCATGGTTGGCTTTGCTCTCTGGCTCTGCTCTCTGTCACCCTCAGTGAGCATATACCTTGTCTGTCCATTTGGCCTGGCCCCAGAATAAAAAATGTAGAGCAGACCTGAATCAAACCCAAAGCCTGAACCAAGATCAGCTGATCTATATCATAAATCAGATCGGCTCAGCTGAACCCACCTAGGTCAGCCGAATGACAGACAACCTACAGATCCATGAATGGGGAGAATGACTGCTTGGTGGTTTAAGCCACTGAGTTTTGGGTCTGGGTTGTTACGTAGCATTATTGTAGGAATAGCTGATTGATACAGGGTCCTTACACAGAACATTTTAACTTTTTCCATATTAGAGAATGTTAATACTTCTGACGGGGAATCTGTATTCCTGGCTATAAAAAAAAATAATGATTACCATTTCATGACACCTGTTACATTTCTGAAGCTTTTCTACGTGTTTTATAAACATTATTTTTATTTCCTTAAAAAGCAAAACAGGTAAATTTTACAGGTAAAGAAACTGAGATTCGGAGTAGAGTCCCTTGCTTAAAGACTCACAGTTAATGAGTGACAGAGTGGCGATGTAAACTCAAGTCTGTCTGATTGTAAAGCCCATGTTCTCTGCTCTTAAGCATATTAAAGTATGATGGCTCTCTTAAATTAAAAGAATAAAATGAAGAGTTCTGAAATACAAGCTGGGAAAGTATTACTGTTTATCAGCAGCCAGAAAAACTTTTCTGAATTGTTCAGGTTTCCTTAAAATGATGATGATATATGCTATTAGATTGCATGCATTGGAATGCAAATTTCTGAAGTGTTATATTTTATTTAAAATTAATCATTCCCCCTTCTGAGTTCCCACTGCACATTATTCATATTGTTGCTATAGTGTAGGGTGTCTTGCATTAAATCTAGTTGTTTACATATGTACTCAGCAGACTGTGAGCTTCCTGAGAGAAGAAACCCTGTCTCATTCTACTTTCTGGATCTTGCTAAACCGAGCACAGGGCCCACTGCACGGAAAAACTTCACAGTTTCAAATTCTATTCTCAAAGTATAGTTTTTAATTATTTGACATCATCTGTATACCATGTAACTGCGTTTCTCCTAAGTAGCTTGTTTGCTTTATATCACGAACATTGCAAATCATGTAAGTCAAATCTTGGAAGGCTCATGAGCTCATATAAACTACATACAAAATTTTGAGCGTGCCTCATGAGATTTTTAAGGTGAAAAGATCTATATATTTCATCAGATTCTTCAAGGGACCAAGACCCAGAAAAGGTTAGGAGTCATTGAAACACTGATGGGATGTATGAGATGTATTTTTATCATCAATGAATCCCTTCTACATCTCCTTCTCTTGATATGCCCTCTCCCAGATGCTGGAGCAGTTGGCTAAATGGAGTTCAATTACTTGTGCCCACATTAATCCACAGAAATGACTGGCCTCAGGGTGGGTATCTAACCCAAGTTAGGTCAATACATTTCTCTACAGAAGATTTGCAAGGCTGGGCTCACTAACCGTGGGAAGACAAGCGGATAGGTTAAGGAGACTCAGTCCTGGTATTACCTTTTGGGGTCATTTTCAAAGTGAATGAGAAGAAGTCAGGTGAAAACAGTAAGAATGAAAGAGAAGAAGAAGAAGGAGAAGGAGAAGGAGGAGGAGGAGGAGGAGGAGGAGAAGGAGGAGGAGGAGGAGGAGGAGGAGGAGGAGGAGAAGGAGAAGGAGAAGGAGAAGGAGAAGGAGAAGGAGAAGGAGAAGGAGAAGGAGAAGGAGAAGGAGAAGGAGAAGGAGAAGGAGAAGGAGAAGGAGAAGGAGAAGGAGAAGGAGAAGGAGAAGGAGAAGGAGAAGAAGAAGAAGAAGAAGAAGAAGAAGAAGAAGAAGAAGACCAGATCGCCACTTGGAAATAGAATGAACTCTATATTTGACCCTCGAGTGTTTTAGGCCTCCTCGGACCAGTATTTTTCAGTTTCCATTTCTTGGAATTTTTTTTAGAATTATATTTTTAAACACCCCCCTCCTCTATCTTCTTGATCTAATATAATTTGAGTGGATCTTGTTGAAAAGGACAGAAATGTGGCTAGAACAAATTTCCTTCACGATGACTGCTATACAGGTTGGAGTTGAATTGGACTTCAAGACATTCACTTTCCTAGTTGAATTCATTCCTGACTTCATATTATTTTTCTTTTTTATTTTATCTTTAGTGCATTATATTGTCTTATTAGCTGCCTTCATATGTTACCTTAAAACCTCGTGGGAACAAGGCAGGGTATGTATAGATAGGTAAATAAATTAAATATGTGATGGCATTATCTCTTCCTATTACTAATTCAGAATTAATACTGAAAAACTTTGCCTGGAATTTGGAAATGTATGAAGTCTTGACAAGAGTATAGATTCTCCTTGACTTACAGTGGGGTTACTTTCTGATAAACTCATTGTAAGCTGAAAATATAGTGGGACAAAACTGCATTTAACACTGTATACCTAACATACTGACCATTCTAGCTTAGCTTAGCCTACCTTAAACATGCTCAGATATGTACATTAGCTACAGTTGGCCAAAATCATCTGGCAACATAGTACACTGTAGAGTACCTGTTGTTTACTCTCGGGATCACATGGCTGACTGGGAGCTGAACTTCACTGCCACTGCCCAACATCCTGAGAGAGTATCATATTGCTTTCTTCTGAATATGTATCACTTTTGTACCATTGCAAAGTCAAACATAAGTCAAGACATCATAAGTTGGGGACATCTGTAATTTTACATTGATTGTCCAACTGTCAATGACTCCTAAGTGCTGCAGATGAATGTCCACAGCTCCCAGACTGGCAGGCAAGATTCTCTGTGATCTGGCCCAACTCACCTTTTCAAGTTTTATCTCCTACTGTTTCTTTTCACACACCTTACAGTGTGGTCAAATTAAAAACTCATGCACCATACTTATCAGCTTTTTCTTGCTCATGCTGCTTCCTTCTACTTGAAATACCTTTCTTTTAGCAAAAGACATTTGAAATCTATCCATCCCTCCTGTTTTGATGCAAATGCTACCCCTTTCATGCAGCCATTCCTAGCATCTTTCTCTTTTCTCCATTGCTGTCTCCTACTTAACCCAAGATTATCAGACACAATCTCTTCTTTCTCTGAACTCCCAAAGCATCTGCCGTTTTCTGCCACTCACTACTTGCAACTTGCATCTCAATCGTTCATGTATGTGAATCCCCCTACTAAACTTTGAACTTGAGCAATCAGCCTTTTCATGCCCCAGGCACATATGTGGCTAACACACAGTAAAAGATGAACACTTATGTAAGAGGATGTTGCATGGGGCTTTCCCTGTAGTCTGGAGAATTTTGCTGATCCTCATATTTGAGGACAATGATGGTAAGTGTCAATTTATGGTAAAGAGAGATGATAGTCATATCTCTACAGTACCTAGCAAGAAAGAGCCATATTGGTTATTCAACTCTAAGCATGACCCTCCCCCATTACCTTTGTACAGTCTGTATAAGATAAAACTACAGAGATTATCAAGAAATTCTTTAAAGGGAATTGTTAAGAGCAGCATAAACTGTGTTCTTCTTCTCAGCATCACTACAACCCAATGAAAGGAAGTCATAAGCACCATGCTGAGAGAGACTAGAGGTGGTGCTGAGAGGGGACATTGGCCTTCTTCACTCCTCCTCTCTTGTAATAGCAGAGGGAAGAGGGGGCAAACTTCTCATCTGCTCTCTGATAGGTCAAGTAGAAGCTATGGAAATTAGCCAGGCTTGAGTTATCCTGGAAGGAATCTGCCCCATGGGGCAGCCTGCTGGAGCTGGAGGGCCCACCAGTAGAAGGCTTTGTGGTATTACCACGAGGAATCATCCACAGAAAGGAATTCTGTGGGGTCAACAGGAGAGAGCATCACCATGTCAGGGTGTCCTCCTGTCCAGATCAATCCACAGGAAGCTCTCAAGAACTCATTGCTGAGCCTTGTGCACATTGCTTGAATGTAGATGCCTGCCTTGCTAGAGGGTATTTGATGGGAGGGAACCATAATACCCCCACGCATGCACTCTCACCCACTGTGTGCTCCAAGCCATAGGCCAGGCTTGATCTAGGGGAAGAAAAGTTTTGAAACAGATGAAAATATTAAATGTTAATTTAGAATACAGGGACTTTTCACATCTAAAGATGAGATCACTTTAATACTTGGAATTGACAAGAAAATGATCTGCCTGTGGGAGGACTGAGATTGCACAAAAGGGAAAACAATAGGGTGTTTGAAAGCACAGGGTAAAAAACAAACAAAAATAGCTGTTTCCTGCCTCTATTTTTCCCTTCACCAATCTCCCCTGAGTTTAGCTCATTTACTGAACCAGCTACAGTTTGTTGAATAATAATTGGATAAAGTGCTGACATTTCGATAGAACATTATGCTTCTGGTTTATTACCCTTCTGAGGCTTTTTTCTCCTAGTGGTAATAGTGGTCCTGCCCTGAGTCATCCCAAAACCCCCGCAGAGGCCACTCTGAGATGCGAGGCTGAGTTTCCACCAACTGGCATTAGGTTCAACAGGCTATTGCTGTGGGCATTAAAATAGCTTCACTACTACGGGAGTCAAATCCATAACCATTACTAATATCATGGAATCCAGTGTACAAAGTCCCAAAATAACTTGCTCAAGGTCATATAGCAATTCTGAGGCAAACCTGGAACTTCCATCCATTATTGTGGATTTCAAATGACACTGATGTACCTGTACACATTTTCCAATTCTCTTCAAATTTCCACCAAGTTAGTCTTCTCAAAAGAAGAAAAAGAGAAGATGTGCAGTATAAGATCATTCATCTTGTAATGAGTTCTTAGTGTGCCCTGGACTGTGATGTACACTTTATAAGCATCATTTTATCTGATCCTGACAACCCTATGAGGACATTCTGCCAAAGGTCACAGAGGTAGGGAGTGGTGGAGAATGGCCACCACCTTCACCTCCATGCTACTAGCTCAGTTCTTAGAACCTCCTGGTGGGCCTTTTTCTTTTTAGCATCATTCACAAGTAAGTCATGCAAATTGCTTAAGATGTAACATTATAGAAGCAATTTCATTGATTCAAAATTATCCAGTCATGTGAATATTAATAACATAGAGAAAAATATTTTAATGGGCTACTAATAGACATTTCAACCCTAAGAATCAAAATTAAAATTACAGTACTTACATCTCTGATACTGATACATTTTGTGATTTGGTTGATATAATATACAACTTCAGTATCTGTTTCATGTTTTAAGATGCTGCATGAAATTCTCAGAGTTATTAATATTCTGCATTGCCTGATGTTTTATGTGTTAGTTTTCATAACACTCCCATTGTTGAGCAAGGAAAAAGAGACGACAATGCCATTCTTTTTCTTTGCTCTCTGGTGAAGGCTCCTTTCTCACTTATTAAGAGTTGGCATCAAGCCCTGAGTTCCTTGATAGGAAATACTGCATCAGTGTCATCTCAAAGGAAGGAAATGAGCAATAGCTGCTGTGAGCCACACCTTACTTTTGAGAGAATTCCACTAAAATAAAATGCTAGCATTTGTTCTCACACATCAAAGACCTAGCAAAAATCTGGTTTCATGTCAATGTGAGGCATAGCGGAATAATGGAAAGTGACCTTTGGGTTTTAAAAAATTCCCTTTCTAGATTTCTTGTTCATTTTTCTATGTACAAGACACAAAGCTATAGAGAACTCAGACTATGTTGACAATTTTTTGAGGCTAACGCTTACTTATTATAAGGATAGTTTAATGCCAAGTCTGAGGATTTCAATTCCTAATTTACCCCCATCACCACTTTCAAAAAATTCATAGAAAATGCAGTTTTAGTAATTAGGCTGTCTCTTTCTACAAAGTTCTTTCTTGTGTGAGTATTTCTAGAATTTCATAGATAAATAAAAATAATACAGTTGGTATATGTATACCATGGAGTACTATTCAGCTCTAAGAAACAATGGTGATATAGCACATCTTATATTTTCCTGGTTAGAGCTGGAACCCATACTACTAAGTGAAGTATCCCAAGAATGGAAAAACAAGCACCAGATATATTCTCCAGAAAACTGGTATTAACTGAGTAGCACCTAAGTGGACACATAGGTACTACAGTAATAAGGTATTGGGCAGGTGGGAGGGGGGAGGGGTGCGGGTATATACATACATAATGAGTGAGATGTGCACCATCTGGGGGATGGTCATGATGGAGACTCAGACTTTTGGGGGGAGAGGGGGAAATGGGCATTTATTGAAACCTTAAAATCTGTACCCCCATAATATGCCAAAATAAAAAAAAAACATAAAAAAAAATAATAATACAGTTTACTTTGCTAAAGAGCTTACTTGTTAAACAGACCATCAAAGTAATGGCTATATCTTGCATGAGATACTGGTAATTCCCAAATAGTTGTAGTTGCTGAAAAAGAAAGAAAAAGTAAATGTAAGTATTACTTCTGCCATTGTATTATAGCTTTGTTTTTTGTTTTTTTTTTTGGTTTGTTTTTGTTTTGCTTTTTTTCATCATTCCCAATACTCTTTTATAAGTAGTTAGGAGGCAACTGTTATTTTTCTTCCCTTTTCTGGAAGGAAATAACGTAAAATCATTAGCATCTCTTTGGATAGAATGAGACTAGATCACTATTTTGCCAGTGTTTAGCTTAATTTCATATTAGCAACAACAGTCAGTTGGGAACCACCCTGCACATTCATTCTGGCAGTTGTAGTCTCAGCCTGGGCAGTTGAATTCTCAACATAAGGTGTTGAAGTTTAAAAGTTCCCTTGGAAATTTCAAACCTAACATTTAAAGTCAAGGTCTCAACTCATTCCACAGGTATTACTCTTTTTCGTTACTCATGGACTGAGTTTGCAACATAGTTCTCTTAGAGTCCATTCACTTTCACAAACTGAACAAGGACCCCTACTCTAAGTAAGCCCATTAGGACTATGGTTCCTAACTCCATCCATGGAGACTTTGGAAGTTCTACTTTCACATTTTTGAAAGGCTGCAATCGGTTTCTCAGTGATCTTCTCAACCTCTAATTCTCTCTCTGTCTTCTTTACCTTTCTTTCTCATTTCTTTTTCCTTGTTTTCATCTGAGTGTGGTAAAAATTATATATATTCAGGATGAGATGGAGCAGGGAGAAACTTCCAATAGCAGCTGTAGTTTTCATTCTAGGAATAGCTTTCACAAAACTATGGAGACCTTTGAAAATCAGCTAGCCCGACTTCCCAGAGGCCAGATTTTGGCCAAGGACAAAACCTAATTTAGCTTCTGGATGTTGGCAGAACTTGAATCCAGGTTTTCTGATTCCCATTTCAGCTCTTGTCTCTCCCCATCTGGCTGCCCTTGAGCTCTCTGTGTGGTCTTTGCAAGCAATAGCCTACTGGATGCTGCAGTGCTGTGGTCATCTCATTCACCTCAAATCTCCCAGGAAAGCAATAAAATAATTCCCTTCCCGAAGTGTTCCTTGGGCCTTTTGGATCATTTTACTATACAGCAAGCAGTGATTGGACTAATGAAGATTACTTACAACCTGTACAGAGTTCTTCTATACAGCTAATTATTTTTAAATGGTTATTATTACCATTTAATTTTAAGAGTCTTTTTTTTTAGTTTTAAGGGATTGCTGATTCTTTACTAATGATATGTCTAACTGTTCCATTATGGGAGGATTTTAGCATTCTAGCCCTTCAAAATTAAATTTAAAAACTTTTGTTCCTTTTTATCTCTTCTCAGTCTTTTGCCAAAAATATTCCACAGTTGGAGACTGATCCATTTCTTGCTGGATTATATTTAGGCTGCTCTAAAGCTATCTTCATACTCTAAATAAAGAAACAAGGGCTTGGAGAGGTCAAGAGTCTCAGGTTATCCAGAGAAAACAACACCCTAGAAAACTGATCCACATCTACTTATTTCTAGCTCCACATTTCGTGCACAGTTATAATAGGTTCCCGAGTTTGCAGGCACCTATTTTGAGAAATGTCATTTATTTATGAAACATTAAATTCTGTGCAGGAGCCACACCCTGAAGAATAAACCAGAGATGTAAATGCAATTAGAACTGGGACAAAATGATTTTGTTTCATACCCAATAGAGCAGCAAGATACTGATAAATTGGATTATGCCATACATGGTCAAGTATTTAAATACTCCAAAGGATGAAACCAGAGCAGCTCGGCCTTCTCTGTTTAAAAAGAAATAAAAATAACTGGTTACGTATGATACACATCTCCCAGTGGCTTTTATATTTCAAAAGGAGTTAGAATTTTAAAAGTCTGTTGATATACATTCACTTAATCATTAATCCACCCTCTTATTTGCTTAATCACTCATGCATTCATTCTCCCATTCAATCATTACCTCACTCATTGATTCATTGACTCACTTTTATTAAGGCTCATCAAGTCCCAGCATTGTGCTAAGAGTCATGGAGGAGATAAAATGAATTAGTCACAGTTCTTGTTTCCAACAAGCTTTCAGTGAAGTGAGATTACCATGTGTATCATAAACACAATACATTACGATAAGGTACAAAATGTCAAGCATGGGGACTTGATTGTGACCCATCACATCTTAACAACACAAGCTTCCTGGGAATCATAGTGCATGTGCTTTAGAGGCCCTTAGAGACATAAAGCCAAAGGATGGGTGTTCTCACATTTTAGGAAGTGTGGATGGGACTCTAATATTTGAGATAAAGTGAGTTTTGTTGGCTTCAATATTCCGGGAAGAACATGGGGTAGCAATCTGAGCTGGTGTGGAGACCAAGACATCAAGACTGCAGTAAAAACTGTAGCTATTCCCCCTTTCAAAAAATTCCATTTTAGTTGTTAATCCTTCAGTGGAGGTTTTGTTGGACGGTGGATTATGATAGGTTAAAAAGAAGACAGTGTGAGATAGCAGTGCTCAAAGGGGGCGTGAGAACTCAGCAGACCCGTCCTCCTGCAGCCTCCTCATCAGGGATGAAGCAAATCCACATGCAAAGTGACCCCAGTGGCATGGACATCTGCTCTACTCAAAGACCTTGTCAACAGAACAAGGACATGAAAAGGAAAACCTAAAAGCTAAACTACTAACCACTTTGTCTCAGGCAAGATGAGAGGTTTAGGGTGGGAGATGGGCCAGGGTGCTTTGGGCAGATGTTTGCCACCAAGCCGTGAGGTGCTGTCATTTGTTTTTAACACAGAGGATGGAACAGAGAGGACAAGCTGAGAAGGGGCAAGCACGGGAAACTTGGATCATTTCCAGACATCTGATATAAACATTGTGATTTCATCCTTTTTCTGTAGTCTTATATATTTCCAGGAAAATTAAAACATCTAGATTCAAACAAAAGTGCAAAGAAAACCACTCTAAATAAAGGATAAAGGGTGTTTGCATGGGCCTCCAATATTACTGCTATTCCTAATGATTATGAATTTTAAGTAGTTCACACATTTATTTATGCATTCCACAAACATTCATTGAATGCTCTAATGTACCCAGCTTAGTGCTAGGCCCAGTGCTTGATACAGAAATGAGTAAGACACAGTCCTTGCCCTAAAGGACTTGAACTAAAACAATAAGTAAATCATAGTTCAAAAGATGAAAATGAAAACCTGCTGATCTGGACCTATGCATCTGAAACTGTACTTCATAGCCTCTCTGGAGTGCTCTCTTTGGAATAAGTATGCATCAAGGATAGCAAGGGAAAATGAGCCTAACAGAGCCGAACTATATCTAATTTTTATGAATCTATGAAATATAAAAGCAAAGAGTTTCTACCTTGAAGTCTTACTAAGCCATCTGCCACTAGAGAAATTTGACATCATGACTTGTATTCTAAAACAGTATACTGCATTCATAAACTCATTGTGCCACATGCATTAGGAAGAGCATCTGAAGTTCAAATGCCACTGCATTTTGAATAGATCAAGTAGGTAATCTGTGCAACTATCTAGGAGGTCAAACTCCCTGCAAGGTGTCCACACTCAGCTCTCCAACATTATTGCCACAATGTCCATCTATAAGTCTTCCAGCTCAATTGAGCTAACTGGCCCCTGTGTTCTTCAATTGTACCCAGTTTTTAAATGTGGTTCTCCTACTTTCTCCACCTGAAATTCCCTCCCACCTCCTTTCTGTTTACTTAAGTCCTATCCATTCCTCAAGTTGCAACTTTCCTGCTGAAACCTTCCCTTCTGGCTCGAGTTCTCACATTCCACCAGAACATTTAGTGTATTGTTTGGATGTTAATTTATTTAAAGCAAATTTACTGAGCACCTTTCAATCATCAGGCATATGATTCTCTGTGATGTGGGAGACATATATTTATATATCTCCTTTCCTGGAATATAAGTCCTCCAGGGCAAGGCTCTGTCTATTCTTTATTCACCACGTTTCCAAGCACAACAGTTATAAGGAACTCCGTGAGTTGTACTGATGATGAAAAGCAAGAAATAAGAGGAGAGTCCAGAGCACTATCACTGTGTAGTAACCATGACCCCATCCAAGGTTAAGGCAATAGAGATAGTAAGCAAAGGGCTTGGAAAGACTCTGTCAAGATAAATCAGTAAAACATGATGCCTGTTTGGTTATGAGTGAAGAAGAGGAAAAATTAAAAGGACTCTGAGGTTCTGAACCTCAGTGGCTGACTTTAAGGACCAAATTGTCCTCAGAAGCAGGGACCATAGGAGTTAGGAAGAGGAGCTTCTTTGGAGGCAGGGGAAGTAATGATGTCTGAGGCTGCTGAAGGACATAGGTGCAGACACCCAGAACCAGACAATGAGCCCGTCGGTCAGGGAGCTGTGTGAAGCTATCTTGCAGGTATACACCCAGCCATGGACATTGAACTCCAGCCTGGCAGCTTCAGCTTGGTGATTCCTGCCAGTAACTTTTTCATTCTGATGTACCAAGGGACATGCTGGAGAACTTCATGGTTGTCTTTTATGTATAAACCTCAAAATTTAGTGATGCCTTTCAGACCATTGGCCATGAAGATGCTTAGAAGTTACCCCCAAATGCTATAGGAAACAAGAGGGGGATGAGATTTATGAATAAAATATAAAAGTGAATGTTTCATTTTTAACTACATTTAAAATATAAGTAGAAATAAAAATCATAAATGAGAGTGGAGTGGAGGTGAGGGATGTATCCTGTGAAAATAAACAGCTCTTAATCCTTTTCCTTTCCTTGACCATTGCCAATCCATTGTAGTATCTTCTGTGTAAACATTTTGGGTATTCACTAATTTTCATTTTGGAGACATACAAGAGTACTTGGGGAGGCTATCTAATGGAGTGTTCCCTTTCTGCTTCCTCACTCATCCCAAACTCCAAAGAGAAATGTTCCAGGAAACATCCAAATAAAGGAGAGAAGGAGTAAGAAATGGAATTGATGTTTAAATATCAAGTCAAGTTTTCAACTGTCCACAAAATACACTCACCTATCCTTTAAGGCTCAGCAAAATCACCTTTCTGCAGCTTTTATCAGCATTCCTAAGCAGCACTAATGGCCCCCTTACTTGGTGCTCCAATAGCACTTCACACATACCTCTGTCATGGCATTCATTACCTTAAGTTATAGTTGAATCGTATCTGTCTCCAGAACCAGATATGAGCAGGTAGGTCATGGGGGTGGAAGGCGGAAAAGCAGCTTACCTGATGAGATGAGGCACACACTCGATGTTGGCTATTTTTGAGGTGAAAGGGGATGCCACAGATGCTTCCTGCTCTGACAGTGAGATACCGACGTGAGCCATTTTCAAAGCCTGGAACGATAAATTCATGTTACACTTATGACTCCTTAGGCAGGCTTTAACTCTTCAAACACCAAAAGACTATGCATCATATTATAGTTATAGCACTGTACCCTTCCAGTCCTAGGTTTCTGTTTATGCTGTTCATGCACCTAGAATACCCTCCCTCCCCTGATCCACAAAGTCACCAACTAAAGAGGCACCAACTAACGGTAATCCAGAGGTAGCAGGGTGGGATGTATGTGTATGTGTGTATGTGCATGTATGTGCACTGCCTGTGGGAGGTGTAGATGTGATAAGGAAATGGAAGAACTCGTTCCAAAAGGTTGTTAAAAAGATGACAGAATTTGAATAGCCATTGATTGGGGACCTTCACCCTCTCACTTCTTACACTTAGCAGGCCATCCTCATGAATGATGGGAAAGAGATCTAATCCCCGCCTTCCCCTAGTCTGCCTGATCCAGCCATCCAACTAACTGCTGAGATGCAGCATGGAGCAAACAGCATCTTCACCGGAGACAGCACAGACTCCTTCCAGCATATGTGTTGCCTCACAGAAATAAAGGCTAATTCCTTAACCCTCGAGACTAAAATCTCTCCAGAGCATACTCAAAGGACTCTGGTCAACAGGCAGGCCAGCATGCCTCTAATCCTACAAGAATTGTGTGGACATAAAAAGAGATTTTTTACATCCATAGTTATGTAGAACTATTATAATAGAAAGTAACTGGCACCATAGCTGGTACATACCAGATTCATGTTCGATAAATATCAGGACATTTCTTTCTATATCCTCTCTTCTCCTTTAATATTTTTTATCTCTATTATATAACTTATGACCATCTACTTTATGTTAGGGTTAGTTTTATGTGTGATTCTCTCCCCTATCAGACAAAAAACTCTTTAGAGACTATATCATTTGTAGCATTTGATTTCTTTGCTTTGTTCTAAATTCCACAAAATTAATGGAAATGGGTCCTCATTCTAGATTTGAAAGAATAGGCTAACAACTAGCTTTTTCTCATGAAGCAAAAGGCAGAATAATTCTTAAGGAATCTTTAATCATTAATATACATTTTCACAGAAATTTGGAAAAAAATATTTGAGGAAAGTAAAACAAATACTCAGATCTTAAATATCTATTAAGTGTTGGAAATACGAAGCAATCTTCCTTAATTCTTGTCCCATAAATTTGCTATCAAATTATTTCCTTATGTACGTAATCCTCAAGGTAGACTATTGTGTTTCCATCATATCTTTAAAACTCAAAATATAAAACATGCACTACCCTTCTATTGTGTATGAGAAATAATTTGCTGAGACTCATTTTATACATTTTTTGCTATGGTATAAAATAACCAAATAGTTGGGTCTAGGATTTTACTGAGGATAAGAGTTTTGGGTATAGCCAGCTTTTAAAAACTAACCAGAAAGAGAAAGTCTGGCAGGAACAAATATAATTTACACATAATTCAAAACTTTAATCATTAGTTTCAAACTCTTTCTTGACTACGACTGTACCAGCTGTGTGACCTTAGGCAAAAATAAACCAAAAAACAAAAATTCACTTCCCTGAGACTTCATTTCCTTATTGATAACATGAAAAATTTAAACCAGCTATTCCTGTAAAGTTCCTTTTGAGTGTGAACTGTGGAAGCCTAAGTAGCCTTTCCTTGTCTTTGTTGTTCAACGAATTGCCAGAAAATATCTGAAGTGACTCATCTCACTCTATGCCTCTCCACTTCCAACCCACACTCAGGTCAAGGTGGATATAAACAGCAAAATGATCAAGTGGAAGGATAAAGAGATAGACCCAGGGGACTGCAGGGTCCACAAGAGGGATGTTAGTGAGCTGCCTGCATTAGCAGAAGTCATTTCTACTCACCCCACAGTCATTAGCTCCATCTCCACACATGCCCACATAGTAACTGCAGGGGAAGGAATGAAAAAATAATAGCTTAACACCTTACTTGAGTAATTTCCATCATAACTGACTCACATGCAATGTGTGTGTGTGTGTGTGTCCCCTGAACACAGGTGGAATCAGGCTGAAGTAAAATGTCTTAAAGAGACATATTCCCAAAGAAAAAGGCATTTGCATTATTTAAATTGTTTTAATCAGTCACATCAAAATGGTAGTGATTCTGCCAAAGATGTTGGCAAAGACAGAGATCACACACTTCAAAAGAAATCCTGTTTGATTATATGCACCAAGGCCAAGCTCACAAGTATGCAGTCATGATTATAACACTTCCCACACAACCTAATGCAGCGATCATAACCTAATCCAGCTGGGTTTTTGTTGCTAACTGCCACTGAGAGTTTAGATTTCAGATACTGGGGTGAGAAACATTTGGGAAATAGTTTAACAGATATAACTAGAGAAATATACTCATATTCTTGATGCATCTCAGAGTGAAAGTGAGAAAACAGGCTTCCCATCTACATTAGTTTAGTATGTAAACACAATATAAATAGGAGAGTAAAAATTAAAGCTGCTGCCAAGAAAAGGAATTTCAGATGCAAGACACTGTCTTCTATTAATTATAAGTAAACTATACACAATAGGTATTGACTAATGATAATGCTATTTAAAATTCAGCTGTATTTTTCTAAAAATAGATAAAATTATAAAATCAATAAGGGGTCAAAAATTAAATTGTCTTAGAATTTTCTTATTTGTTGATACATAAGAAATGACCACTTTTATAGGTATAAATGGTCAAATATAAACAAGTTATGTAGTTCAAATTAATATTGGACTAGTGTAGATGAGAACATCATCTTGTAAACCCTCACATGTACATGTAATGACTACCCACAATGTTTAGCAAATGGCTTCCATTCTTCAGGCTTAAGGCACATATCTAGTCTCTAAATCACACCGGGAATATTAAATTTTCAAGTGTTTCCTGAATTCAGAAATGGAATTTGGACCTTACTCACATTGTTGATGACTAAAGCATGAAGAGAAAGATTGGGAAATTGAGAGAAGACAGTTCATTCTGAGATAGCATGTTTCTTCCTCAATTGATTTTTCCTTAGGGAAATATAGTTTATCAATATGAGACATTTTAGTTGGCAAAAATTCTCAGGCATTTGAAAAAGGTAAAATTAGTTTCTTCAGCCAATGTCATATAATGATGATGTGGATGAAATAGTCATTTTCGACAGTGGCTACTTATCCAGCCTCAGGCATTATGCGAATTAATAGGTAGATTTTGAAACTTCCCTATGAATGCTTGGATAACAAAAACAAAATAAAATAAAAGGAAATCTCCTGAGTTCACCTATTACCCATCAGCAATAATCTAAAGTTTCTCTACTGTATGTTTCTTTCCACTTTCTAGAATCTGTGGCTCAAAACTATAACATTCCCAGCAAAAGTAGGTAGATCTGGTCTCAAGAAGAACCATTTCACTCCAGTGTGACTTGGTCATCTGTATTTTTGAAGAAGGTAGGAAAGGACTTTCACTTTACTTTGGCCTCTATATCTAATCCTTGCCAGGGTCAGATGTGATGAAAATGCCATTCTACCTCTTGCTAAGAGGATCAGAAATTACCGACATGTCTTCTAATGCAGTGGTCCCCAACCTTTTTGACCAGGTACCATTTTCATGGAAGACAATTTTTCCATGGACATAGAAGTGGGGGGATGGTTTGGGGATGACTTAAGCAAATTAAATTTATTGTGCATTTTATTTCTATTATTATTATTATTTTTTTTTTTTTTTTGAGACAGAGTCTCACTTTGTTGCCCAGGCTAGAGTGAGTGCCGTGGCATCAGCCTAGCTCACAGCAACCTCAAACTCCTTGCTCAAGCAATCCTCTTGCCTCAGCCTCCCAAGTAGCTGGGACTACAGGCATTCGCCACCATGCCCGGCTAATTTTTTGTATATATTAGTTGGCCAATTAATTTCTTTCTATTTATAGTAGAGACGGGGTCTCGCTCTTGCTCAGGCTGGTTTCGAACTCCTGACCTCGAGCAATCCGCCCGCCTCGGCCTACCAGAGAGCTAGGATTACAGGCGTGAGCCACCATGCCCGGCCTCTATTATTATTATATTGTAATATATAATGAAATAATTATACAACTCACCATAGGTTGGGGACTCCTATTCTAATGGATCGACCTGTAATAATTCCAGGTGATAACTCACACATTTCCCCATCTTTCTGATTCTAAGATATAGAACCCATCCCACTATTTATTTTTTCTATATCCAAGCAGGGGATCTTCCTCAAATACATGCTTTATATGTCACAGAACAAATGCTTTTGGGGTAGGCAGTCTCTTAATGGCCCCCAGTGATCCCCACCTCCTGGTATTCATGCCCTTGTGTTATCCACTCTCTTGGGTGTGGGTAGGACCTAGGTCCTAATAAAGAGAAAACAGCAAAAGTGATGGGGTATCAGTTTTGAGATTAGGATATAAAAACAGTGAAATCCATCTCTCTCTCTCTCTCTCTCTCTCTCTCTCTCTCTCTCTCTCTTTCTTTCTCTCTCTCTCTCTCTCTGGTTCTTCTTGCTTGCTCATTCATATGTAAGTCACTGTCACAATGTGAGCTTCCCTATGAAATGGCCCATGTCACAAGGCACTGAGGGTGGCTACTGTCCACCAGCCCAGAAAAACTGAGGCTCCTAGTCCAACAGCTCACAAGGTACTGAATCCATCCAACAACACATGAGTGTGGCTGGTGGCAGATCCTTTCCCCATTCAAGTACTGAGATGACTACGGTCCTGGCCGACACCTGATTACAGTCTTTGTGAGAGACCTTGCGCCAGAAAACTCAGCTAAGCCACAGCTGGATTTCTGACTCACAGAAAGGTAAATAGTAAATAGGGTCATTCTGAGCCACTAAGGTGTTGGGTACTTTATTATGCACTAATAGGTAACAAATATGGTCCTCTATTTCATGCAATAACACCTACTTTAATTTCTGAAATTCTTCAACAAGGCTTGATTTCTGCCCAGGAGACATTCTTGCAAAAATGGTTCCGTTCACCAGAATCTAAAGAGAAAAACAACCATTGCAATAAAATTAGGAAGAGGAAAGCTTTTAAAATAAAAGCTGACTGTTTTGTGAATCAGCCTCTGATCATTTATTTTAATAATCGTTGAAAAATCATTCCTGAATACTGAGTTAATATAGAATGGGGTGGTATGTCATTAGACCAAATATCAGGAACAGAAATAAGGAGATTCAATGCTTTAATATTGAACTTTCACATTGAGTCCTCCATTATAACTATTACTTTTGTCCAGACCATTTTTCCAAGATGGGGGTGACCTCTAATTAATAGTAATACAGTAACTAAGAAGCAGCAGAGCATATGGAATGAGAATGCTTAAGGAAATAATAGTTCTTTCTATTAAACAGTCTCTATAATTGCAGCACAGGCAGAGGCAAGAGCAATAGACTGGGAGATGAAAAACAAAAGACTATTCTCAGCTGTGCCCTGACTCGCTGTGCAAACCTTAGACATGCTTTAACCTCTCTGAGTCTCAGCTTTCCCATCTCTACAATAAGAAACTGGACTAAGAGCTTTCTAGAAGCCTTTGGGGTCGAGATTCTATGGTCCTTAACTGGTAAAATGACAGAATGTTTAAGACACTGCTAACAGACGTTTGCTGCCCTCAGCTTGTGCTCCATTAATCTCCTCCACATTGACAACACGGCCCTGCACAGCACTATTTTTAAAATAGGACACACAGAGGACAAGATAACAAATGATTTTGAAAATAAACGATGGGGCCTGTATTTCCTCTTGCTGTAATTTAAGAATCCAGACAGGAAGGGGACTAGACCTTAGCCCGACATGAGTTGGTAGCTTTCAGAGAGAGGCTGATTCAAGAAACAGGCAGCATGTCTGGAACTATCTGGAGGTTCTTCGGGGTGTGGGGCTGGGGGGAATGAAGGAGGGAGGCTGAGATTGCAATGGCCACAGGGGCGAGAGACTGTATCAGAACTCAAGCTCTGAAAGGAAGGCTGTGTGTGTGCACAGGACTGGGCAGGTGTGGGAAGGGCTGGGATACTTCTGCAGGAGCAGCACCCCTTTGAGGTGTTTACTCTCTAACTCTGAGACAACCTTAGTGATCATCACTTTCATTACTCTCTTACCCCTGTTTGCCTCACTAATTTGAGGAGCAAAATAAAACGCTTCATTTGTCCAGTACTCACTTTTGGAAGCAAACTGTTGAAATGCTGAAATATGACTTGGTATGATTTCCCGCTCATTGCAAAATGGTAACAGCTCCCTCTTCTCCCATCAGGTACTGAGCTGTTTCCAATGTTAATGTAGGTCTCCTAAAATCAAAAAGGCATTATTTCTACATTGGCTCTTTTCTTTTCTTTTTTGTGACTTCTTTTGGAAATATATTTCTACATTGGCTCTTAAGGGACGTCTCTGCTTTCTTCTGTTTTATGGAAGGACGTGTATTCATGTTGCATAGCAGTGTAAGGATCAACAAAAACCTAATGTGTAATTTGCTCATGGAACTTTAACTCACAGGAAGAAAACACTCAAAATGTGTCCCCCTCCCCCAGTTATATAAACATATGGTACTTTGACAACATGGTACTCTGGATCCTGTCCTGGGAGACAATATGTGTGATGTCAGTCTACTGAAGCAATTTACCTGTTCCAAGGTCCCAATCAGTGAGTACAAGAAGGAACAGGAGCATTCTTCCCTCTACTTCCTTCTCCTCATGCAACTTTATATTTTCTAAGATTTCTTAACCATAATTTATTCAAGAATCATGCCCCAATTTCTCCACTGTAGTCAGACTCTTTCTTCAGAGTCTAACTCCTTTTAACACCTGACCTCTGACCTCTGTTGTGACTCTACTTCAACAGGTAATCCTTTCTCTCAGGTGCCCAGAACCTTTTCCACACCCTACATTCCATTGCACCAGCACTCCTCCTTTTCCAAAACCCTTTCCCTCCTATATTTCACCTGTCAAGGTATCCTTCCGGCTTGGTATACAATGAATGCCGTGCATTCATTATGTCAGTAGCTAATAATGGTTTTTCATACATTTCTCAGAGAACCTTACATTTGTGGAGAACCCTGAATTCAATAGTATAGGAGGTGAGAAAAGTGTATTTATTAGAGGAATTCATCTCAGGGAAAGTGTTGTATTTGGAAGAAAAAATTTTGCTATGCTGAATTGGGAGGCAAGATAACACGCCCCCCCATCCACTCCCAATTACAAAAACACCCAACAAAAGACATGTTTTAAAGTATCATACATGAGACAAGGGCAAGAATTCCTTTTGCTTATCCTAGGAAGGTGGGGAGAAAAGCATGGTGAGGGGAGCCAGAGAGGAGGAGGAAGGCCTGAGACGGTGATGCAGGCTGTCCCAGTGGTAAACAAACCTTCAGTAAAGGTATTAGACTCACGAGTGAGTAGTGTGAATGGACTGCTTGTTAAAATGAGCAAAGGACCTGAGTCCTTCATGCAGTGAAATTCAGGTAGCATGCATCGAAGCAAAAGCGAGTGGGTTCACAAGGAAATAAGCTGAAAGCATAGAGAGAACTGTCATCTTTCACAGATAGCCCCTGCAATTGGAGTTTGAGCCAAGTAAACCCACTTCTTCCCAGGGCAGGAGCAGGGCCACTTTGTAAACTGATACCATTTGTGTACTTCACAAAGACTTCTGACTGCACAAAGACTCACTCAATACTTTACAACCTGAAAAGCTGGTCAGCCTGGAAGAGAAAAGCATTTTTGTAATTCATCACCTGGAGGGCCATCTCTTTGAATTCACACAAAAGGATAGGTGCTACCTTTAGTAATGGAGTATGAGGCTATAGCCCATTCTCAACATATATGAAAGAGCTATTCTGTCACAAGTGCACAGGAAGCTTGCTGTCTAGGGAAGCCCAACACCTGCTAACTACATGTCATAGGCATAGTACAATCTAAATGCCCATGGATTTGTATGGAATTGAACAGACCTGACTCTGGCTTCCTGCTCACAACTTACCAACTTTTGTAGTGGGCAAGCTAGCTTCTCTGAGCCTCAGTTTTCACATTTCCAAAATTAATAGTTTGCCCAACTGCATAGGATTATTGTAAAGATCAAATGGAAAATATGGATATAAATCAGTAGTTCTCAGCTATGAATGCACATTGGAATCACTGGGAAAAGTGGCTGGTGCCTGCTCCCACCCCAGGGGTTCTGATTTAATTGGTACAGCCTGCAGCGGGAAGCTTAAAACTCTCCCAAGTGATTTTAATATGCAACTAGGGCTGAGAAGCAAAGCATAGTGGAAATGCTTTTTGAACTACAAAACTCTGGACAGATGTGAGGAATTATTAGTCTGATGACTTCGAGAGCCAAGAGAAGGCTGTGCGGTGCCAGGGCTGCATTCCATGAGCCCAGGCCCATGGAGGGGCCTTGTAACATTTGCTCACATTCCTCCCAGGTCCAGTCTCTTGGTTCTCTACCAGCCGCCAGGTCACAGAGGCAGGAGCAAACTCTTCTGGTTCATTGGCTTCCACAATGATCACTTGGCTGCCTTGAGGAATCATTTCGGAATTCTTTGCAACAGTAATGGCCGTTTGAAGGTTGTCACCTAGAAGACAAAGAAACTTTACTTGCTTTATGTACAAACCTCTTTTCAGCAGCCAGAATTGAACTCTCGCTCCTCTGCTTTGCTGACACTCTTTGGGAGCATTTATTGCTTTCTGCCTTATTTTATAGTGATTTATTTTCCCCTCCACCCAAGACTGGCTGCCAATAGTGGGCAAGAACTATGGTTCCGTCTCCCTCCCATGATATTTAGCATCATGTCCTGTCCATTTTGTATTTCCAAAACATTTGTGAATGAATAAACAAATGTTTAAGCACTTGTGACTAATGCTCAGGAGACAGACAGCTCTTAGTGGTAAACACAGTATGATCCCAATCTGATAGCATAAAACCATTCTTGGGATCTGGATTCCAGTTAAGCAGAGGAGAGAACACTTAGGGCCAGGCCATGCTTGGGTTTGATGGTCATACACCAGCTTGCCCCTACTGCCTGGAGGACTGTCAACCAGAGCCTCACATCCTCTGCACAGAGGTCCCATTGGGTTGCCTGATGAGAGTATAGCCATTCTTGTGTTGAAACATTCACTGTGAGCACTGCACAGATCCTGGGTGAGAGAAGTAGGCCTTAGACAAAGAGAATGAAATATGGTCCTGTTGTGGCAATGTGTACAGCTAGTGTTACGGCTCTTGTTATAGCTCTTATTCGTTTGACGGGGAAAGAACACGAGTCGGAGAGCAGCCTTTATTCTTCTACAGCAGGCTCAGCACACCTGGTGTTACAGCTCTCTTCGAGTCTTCCGATCTTCTCCCCTTCTGCCCTTCTGCCCCTGCTTTTATACCCTTGGTAGGGCTCAAGAAGCATGCAATCAACTACAAGCTTTAACATCCAATCAGCAATAAGCTTTAACATCCAATCAACAACAAGCTTTAACATCCAATCAAACACACTGGGATTCAAAAATTACCCAATCAGGATCATGCAAGCAGCGTGGCTGGAAACAGGCCTCAGCACGCGGGCCTGGCGGCATCTGGCAAGAAGGGTCCTGGCGGCATGCTGGGTCCCCCGCAGCTCTGTGCCACGGGAGGCCCGGCCCCAACAGCGTGCCCTCCAACTGGTCACACGCAGCACTGGCCCGCTGAGATGCAGAGCGACTGGGAGGCGGCAAGGGGCCGCATTCCGGCACCCGCCATTTTCTGTATCAGTCCCTGCCTCCAAATCTCCTGGTCCTGCTGGGGGAACTACACCTATTCTCAAGTAAATAGACTACAGGGTAAGAAACTCGACAGCAGAACATTTTTCTTTCTGCCTCAGTCATGTGAATTCACTCACTCACGTGTCTTTCTCTGATGCCTGGGCTACAATGAGCTTTTCAGGCCTTTAGAAACAAACACGTACCTGTAATCATCACAGTCCTGATGCGGGCCTCACTCAGTTCCTTCAAGACTGGTTTGGTTTCCTTTTTCAGGCGATTCTCCATTATGAGTAGTCCCAGAAATGTGAGATCTGACTCCACTTCCTCTCTTTGGAGTCAGGAGAAAAATCAATATTAAATCCTATCTATGTAGTCTCAACAGTTGGATTTCTTCTTCTTAGAAGTCTGAGTTTTAGTATAATACAGTCGCATGTTTAAAACATCAAAAAGAACCTGAGAGCTTATGATGAAAACCAATAGTCTATGTCTCCCCATCACCTCACCCTTCTCCCCAGAGGCAACCACTTCTAAATCTTTTAGCTGCTTTTTCCAGTTATCAACTCCGTTTTTTTTTAAAAAAATATGTTTATCTTCCAACTCTTTTGTTAGTTTTTAAATATTATGTTAATCATATATTTTTTTTAATTTCCAAGAGCTTTCTCTCTCTTTTTTGACTTTGCAATAATAACTCCAATTTATTTGATATTTATGGTGTCAGTCAGCCAAGGCTCTGAAGAGTTCTCAGAATTTGAAGTTGGAGGCTTAGGGTCTCACTGGGTTACATTAGTTAGATAGGACCTCTCCTCCTAAATGGACTAAATCTTGGGTGGCTTTTGAAAAGTAAATTTGTAGGCCAAAGGCTGTTTCTTGATCTTTCATTGTTCATTTTTCTGTGCAGAGTGGGATTAAGAATGCAGGGAAAGAAAGGGGGAGGACAGACCTAAGGATCCAACTTCTCTGCATACTGTCGGTTAATCCTTCTGTGTTCAGCCTTGAGTCTCACTTCCACCTTCCATATAATACCTGACTTATCTGAGTCTCAGCCTCTCTGGGGCTCTACAGAGAAAACGGCTTACCTATTGCCACTTCTCTCTCTAGCTACGGAGTAGGTTATGGCTTCCTCTGTCCTCCTGATTCAGCTACCATTCCTCCACCAAGTTTACGTCTAACAGAACTGTGTCAAACTCTCTGATCTGCACCTATCACTTCCAAAGTTTCCTTTGATATTGTTTCTTTAATAACATGTTAGTGGGATCGGGGAGGGAGACGAAGTAAACATGTGGTCAGTAAGCCTTGTTTAAAAGAAAGATCACAGTTGGAGTTCCTGATGAGAAATGTAATTGAAACTTGGATCGCAACACAATGGAGTAACTGCTCTCCAGAATACAGTACAAATGGCTCCATCATTTGTTCAAAAGTTCATTTACTAAATAACTACTTTGTTTTAGCTCTTGTATTAGGCACTTGATAAATATACAGATAATCAGATATGAATCCTGCCTTAGTGATTTCAAAAAATATTACAAAATAAAATTTATCTTAATATGGAATTCATTAAAGGCTCTTCACATCATTTAACTTCATTACTTTCTATTATAAATTGGATTGATATTTTCTCATTAACTAAAACCAAAAGGAAGATCTGAAAATCTTCTCACCAATTTATTCTAATTTTCTTGTTAGTTTCATAAAGCATTTTATTTTATTTTTAACAGCTTTATTGAAGTGTAATTGTATATATTAATGTATATAACTGTGAACTGTATATATTAATGTATATAATTTGATGTACTTGAACAATATACATAAACCTCTGAAACCATCGCCATAATCAAGGAAATAAATATATCCAACAGCTCCAAAAGTTTCTTCCTGCTCCTGTTTTCTTGTTTTGTTTTGTATGTGAGGGGATGGCATTGGTGGTAGGAACACTTCTCTAGACCTTATTTATATTGCATAACTGAAAGTTTGTATCCATTAAACAACAACTTCCTATTTCCTCCTCTCCTTAGCTCTTGGTAATCATCATTCTATTCTCTACTTCTATGAATTTGACTGTTTTAGATACTTCATATAAGTGGAATCATACAGTATTTGTTCTTCTGTGACTGGATTATTTCCACTTAGCTTAATGCCCTCAAGTTTTATCTGTATTGTCTCATAAGACAGAATTTCCTTCTTTTTAAAGGTTGAATAATATTCCACTCTATGCATATACCACATTTTCTTTATCCATTCATCCATTGAGGAACATTCAGGTTGTTTCCATATCTTGGCTATTGTGAATAGTACTGCATGAACAGGAGAGTGCAGTTTTCTCAAAGAAAGCTCTTTGAGATCCCAATTTCAATTATTTTGGGTAAATACCCCAAAGTGGGATTGTGGGATTACTAGATCATATGGTCATTCCACTTTTAATTTTTAGAAGCAACTCCACACTACTTTCCATAGTAGTTGTATCATTTTACATTCCTACCATCAGTGTACAAGGGTTCCAGTTTCTATATATCCTCATTCACATTCATATTCTTTTGTGTTTTTTAGAATAACTAACCTAATAGGTGTGAGGTGATCTCATTATGGTTTTTATTTGCATTTCCCTGATGATTAGTGAAGTTGAGCACCTTGTCATATACCTGTTGTTCATTTATTTGCATGTATTGTTTGGAGAAATGTCTGTTCAGGTCCTTCGCTCATTTATTGTTGGGCTATTTATTTACTTATTTGCTGTTGTGTTCCTTATATATTTCAGATATTAATTCCTTGTCAAATATATGGTTTGAAAATATTTTCTCCCATTTTATAAGTTGCTGATTTACTCCGTTGATTGTTTTATTTGCTGTGCAGAAGCTGTTTTTTTTTTTTTCCAGCATATTATGGGGGTACAAATGTTGAAGTTATGAGTGTTGCCTTTTCCCCTTTCCCCCCTCCCCCCGGAGTCAGAGCTTCAGGCGTGTCCATCCCCTAGATGATATGCATTGCACTCATTATGTATGTATAACACATCCCCTCCTCCTCACTCCCATCTGCCCAACGCCTGATAAATATTATTCCTATATGTGCACTTAGGTGTTGATCAGTTAATACCAATTTGCTGGTGAGTACATGTGGTGCTTATTTTTCCATTCTTGGGATACTTCACTTAGTAGTATGGGTTCCAGCTCTATCCAGGAAAATACAAGAGGTGCTATATCACCATTGTTTCTTATAGCTGAATAGTACTTCATGGTATACATATACCACATTTTATTAAACCATATACCACTCACATATTGATGGGCACTTGGGTTGTTTCCACATCTTTGCAATTGTGAATTGTGCTGCCATAAACATTCGAGTGCAGGTGTCTTTTTTATAGAGTGTCTTTAGTTCTTTTGAGTAGATACCCAGTAATAGGATTGCTGGATCAAATTGTAGATCTACTTGTATTGCTTTAAGGTATCTCCATATTGCTTTCCGCAGAGGTTGAACTAGTTTGCAGTCGCACCAGCAATGTAGGAATGTTCCTATCTCTCCACATCCACGCCAGCATTTATTGTTTTGAGACTTTTTAATAAAGACCATTCTCACTGAAGATAAGTGATAAAGCTTTTTAGTTTAATATCCACATGCCAAAAAAAAAAGAAATTTAACTCTTATGCCTCATACAGAAAAAATCAAATCAAAGTAAATTAAAGGTTTAAACATAAGACCTGAAAAAATGAAACTCTTAGAGGAAAACATAGTTGAAGATCTTCTTGACATTGATCTTGGCAATGATTTGTTGGATAAGACACCAAAAGCATAGGCAATGAAAGCAAAAATAGACAAATGTTTTTCGTTTCTATTTTACTTATGACTTTTTTTTCTCATTTTCTGCTTCAGGCACTGTGGCCTCTTGTTTCTACAACATTCCCGGGAAAGCTTGTGTCAGGGCTTTGTACCGACTACCCCATCCCCTGCAATGCTCTTCCCCTGGATAGCCATGCCGTGCTCTCCTATTTTACTCAGATCTTGTTTCAAGTGTCACGACTTAGAGGATTTCTCTGCTCACTTCATGCAAAATGGGGTTCTCTATTTTTTTAAATTCTTCTAACCTGCTTTATTTTCCCCCTTAGGGCATTTAAGAACCATTAGTAAGACAATATTTTATAAATTTATGTTATTATATATTTTCCATAATTAAAGTATAAGATTCATGAGGACAAGAATTTTATTTTACTTACTTTTGAATGAATCCTCAGTTCCTTAAGTATCTAACACACAGTAAAGTTCAATAGAAATTTAGTAAACCAGTGAAGAGGTGAATCTTGATGAAGTATGTCCTCTGATTTTTTAATACTTTTTTACTTCAATAGATTTAGGGGGTACAAGTGGGTTTTTGCTGTGTGAATAAATGTTGTGCTGAAGTCAGGGCTTTTAGTGAACTGATCACCTGAATAGTATACACTATACAGGTAATTTTTAATCCCTCACTCTCTCCCACTCTCCCCTCTTCTGAGTCTCCAAAGTCCATTATTCCACTCTGTATGACATGTATGCCCATTGTTTAGCTCCCACTTATATGTGAGTACAGGTAGTATTTATTTTTCCATTCCTGAGATACTTCCCTTAGGATAATAGTCTTCAGTTCCATCCAAGTTGCTGCAAAAGCCATTATTTCGTTTTTTGTGGCTAATATTCCATGGTGTGTCTGTGTATATATTTTTTCTTTATCTATTTCATCCATCCGTGGGCACCTAGGTTAATTCCATATCTTTGCAAATGTAAATTGTGGTGCAATAAACATATGAGTGCATGTGTCTTCTTGATAAAATGACTTCTTTTCTTTTGGGTAGATCCTCAGTAGTGGGATTGCTGGATCGAATGGTAGGTTTACTTAAAAGTTCTTTGAGGAATCTCCGTATAGTTTTCCATAGAAGTTATACTCATTTACATTAAACAATAGATGATGGTGCAAACAGTGTGAAAAAGGAACACTTACACAGTGCTGGTGGGTATGTCTGATGTTTTTTAGTTTGGGGTGATCTTTTCTAGGTCCAAAAACTTTTCTACTTCCCCTTTATGACTCCAAATTTTTAGAAGTTTAAAATTTTCCCAATTGGAAAACTTTGCTAAATATAATTTTGATTTGATCCTAAGAAAAATCAAAACCCTATCTCTTTACCCTCTTTGAAAATAGTAACTAAATTCTCAAAAGCATTATCTGATGTTCTCTGAGAAAATCTGGGATGGTTGGAAATCTAGCACATTTTATCCTTGTTTTCTTATTCTGTTATATTTGTAATAATCTTTATCCCACTAGAGGCTCTTAAATGAGAACACAGCTGCATTCGTATGTGGCATCTGGGTGAGGGATGCTGCACTCCATCACTAGCTACATAAATCTCTCCTTCACACATGACCTTAACATTCATTATTCAAATTTGTGTTTGAAAAATTACAATATCCTGTGTGTCCTGGGCTTTCTACTTGTTCAAGAATAGCTAACACCTGGAATGTTAAATATGAGAATGCCATTCATATATTTCAAACCAAGCTTTGTGATTCTGTTTTGAAGATTAAAGTGTCGTGGCTGAAAGGTTCCTTAGAGATCAGACAATCCTACATTTTATAGATGGAGAAATAGACACAGAGTAGACACTGGGGCAGTGATTACTAATTACCCTGGAGCCGATAGACTTACATTGTAAATAATAATGTTAAAACAAGGATAGCAGTATCTTACATGAAGGAGTTAACTGTATATAAATGAGGATCTTTCTAACAGCAACACAAATCAAACATGAATAATATATAGATTAGCTGTTATTCAATTTTCCACAGTATTTTCTACCCTTTTTAATAAGTTTAAAGCTACCTTTAAAAACTGAAGAATATCAAAATAAAAAATAATTTACAGATTACCTTCTAATGAGGACAATTTATTCCCTTAATGTAATTAAGAATACTGCATTTTATTTCTTACAAGGCATTCAATTTGTACTCAATTTGTATTGAGCCCCGAAAAAACCCATGTCTAAAGGATTCTGAAAACTTTTCCAAGTGCCAACTATCTCCTTCTCTCAACTCCTCTACACGTGAGACACCCAAGTTGGTCAGTCATATAATGCTCGGAGGTGGAAGGAGAGTCAGTTGTTTCTGGTGGGATGAGAGCTGAGACAGTGCATGAAACACTTTATGGCAGAGATAACACCAGTATCTGGAAGTCACAAGATCTCAGCTGCCATCCTTTTTCTGCCATCAGCCAGCATTGTGACCTGAGCAAGTCCTACCCAGTCTCACCTACAATTGCCCCTCTCCAAATCAGTGGATGGGATGAGATTGATTCTCAATCTCCAAGAGTCTTCCTGATGATCTGAGATGTTCATCTGCCCATCTCCAGGGCTTATTCACTTCACGAGGCAGAGTCTGCCTTAGGGATGACTTTTGGGTTCCTTACCTGGCCAAGCACTCTACTTCCAACAGCTTCCCCATTTTCAAGACTTTATGGGCAAGGGCAATGACACGGAAGCCTTGCACTGTGTAATTCCTCATCTCCTGTGGGAAATTCCTGGGCACTGTCAGGAAGGAGGGAAGAGGTGAGTATATGGTCATGCTGAAGACTGGCCAGCTCCTCAACAAGAATCCAGGATGCATTCCTGGTGCCTTGTCCTACCTTTCGCTCCATAAAAGTGCTTTAATAGAAAACTTGCAGGTTCAATCAAAAGGCAAAGACAACTTCATCAGTGTGCTCCTGTTACTTTTATGGAAAAGAATGCCAAAGATACGCTGGTCAGCAACTGTACTACAGACTGAATGTGTCCTCCAAAAATTTACATGTTAAAGACTAATTCTTCATGTGATAGTATTTGGATGTGAGACATTTTGGGGAGATGATTAGGTCATGAGGATAGAGCCCCCATGAATAGGACTAAAGTCCTAAGAGGGCATAAGAGATGATCTTTCTACTGTGTGAGGATACAGCAAGTAGGTGGCCATCTGCAAACTGGAAAGCCCTCACCAGGAATGGAATTGGCCAGCACCTTGATCTTGGACTTTCTAGCCTCTAGAACTTGGAGAAATAAATTTCAGTTATTTAAGCCACACAGTTTATGCTATTTTGTTATAATAGCCCAAGCTGACTAAGACAAACTGAGCGCCAGATGCACTGATGGGGTTCAGTAAGGACAGACCTCAGGACTATATGTACTTGGAAAAAAATGAAAGAAACAGCTGGTTTTCTAGATCAGGGTTTGGCAAACTATGGTGCACAGGCCAAATTTGGCCCACTGCTCGTTTTTGTAAATAAAGTTTTATTAGCACAGAGTCATGCCCATTTATTTGTTTACTATCCATGGCTGTTTTGGGGCATCAATGGCATGGTTGAGTAGTTAACAGATACTGTGTGGCAAGCAGAAGCCTGAAATGAGTACTGTCTGAGTCTTTATAGAAAAGTTTGCCAACCCCAGCTTTAGGTGATAGATAACATA
Source organism: Microcebus murinus (assembly GCF_040939455.1). Taxonomy (NCBI): domain Eukaryota; kingdom Metazoa; phylum Chordata; class Mammalia; order Primates; family Cheirogaleidae; genus Microcebus; species Microcebus murinus. The sequence continues at coordinate 71,370,322 of NC_134104.1, read as the reverse complement.
ATGCCAATGTTTGTATATTTTGGCATGATAATAATAATTATGTTTATATATTATAAAACTTTTATGGCTTATCATGTGCCTAGAAAGGTATTAGAAAGAAGCACAGCACAATGGGAAGTGTACTGGCTTAGGTGGCAAACCAAGTTCTAGTCTCCACTCTGCTCCCAGCTAGCTGTCTGATTCTGGTCATGTTAAGTCTTTCTTCTGCACCTCAGTTTCTCATTTACAAAATGAGAAGGTTGCAGATCTCTATGTTCTCATTCATCTGAGACTTTCTGTAATTCTAAAATATTCCTAAAGATGTGGATCTAATTTCAAGAAAGCTCCTAGCTCTCTATTTCTTAAATATGGGAGTGGGGAGATGGAGAAGACACTGAATATGGAATTATCATATGTCAAAGATTGGATATTAGGACAACAGGAAGAATTGGAGTGGCTGCCAGGAAAATAAAATTGGCAAGTGACAGGCTCAAACCCTTACTGATAGAGCAGGGGTGATAGATACTAATTTAAATGTCAAGAAGATGCTCACTTGAGTCCATGTAGCTGAAACAAAACAAAACACAGTATATGCTGCAATCAGTGAAGGACAGAGTTAATGAGAGCTCTGAGGAAGATTAAAGTCAGAAGGAAAGGGGGCACTTCTAAGATTTTAAAAAAAGACTCCAAATAGAGAAGTTAAGGCAATTATTTTCCAAACCTAGAATTTTGTGCAAAACTTGATGGCTATCATAAGCCATCACAAAGAGAATATAGATGAAAATCAGAAGAAAAAAGACCAATTTTATCCAAATGAACTCATTTGAATGCAACAATATTCTTATAAATCTGGCTACTGCTTAGAGAGTGCATATGTTTATAAGACTTAAAAAACAATACAAATCAACTCAAAATCTGGCCCAGAAAGATGAAATTGCTGCAAAAATGATCAATTACCTTGCTCTAATACCATCTAATTTACTGTCATCACTTTTATTTCTAAGAGATTTATCTTTCCTATATTCTCATTGCATCAATCTGTCAGAGCCCCTATAAATGGAGCCAGCCCCCCTGGAGATGACAGAACAACCCTGTGTGCAGAATTTCCCTAGTGTCCAGACCTCTCCCTTTGTTCCCCTCTCAATGTTCCTCATGTGCACTCTCCCTAGTTCTCTGGTCCCTCTGCAGCTCCCTATTCTTGCTTCACATCTTCTTTCCAGATGCCTCAGTGTGATTGTACTTTTCTGACTGGACCATAGACAAATATTCACTCTGTGCCTCCCTGCCTTGAAGTGATCACCCCTGCCTCATAAGTTCTACTGGGTTCACTTTCTACCCACCCAGAAAATGACCAGCTCCACATTCATTGATTGTGGAGCTTTTTGTGTTGGTTTTTTTTTTTTTTAATGTGTTTTGTCTTTTAAAATATTTTACCTCTTGAAAGAGAAAAGTGACAGTTCGTACCTGTTTCAGATCTGCAGAACCTGGCCACCATCTCTGGGGCACCCTTCATGTAGACGTGGAAGTGGTCCTCCCCGGCCAGCTGCGCGATCACGGACATCCTCTGCAGGCTGGAGGAAAATGGAAACTGGTGCAAGATGGTGATGGCTTCCACAGGACTCTGCAAGTGCACCAACAAAAGGGAGACTAAAAAGCGTTTAAGTGGTATTTAGCAGACACATCCCAACACAAAGGGCTGGCTCTGCAGTGAGCTCAGTGACATCATGAAGTAGCGTGTTTGTCACAATATTGATACTGTCCTGGTTTGCCTAAGGCAACTCCCTCAACAAGTTGTCTAGTTCTTCAAGGCCCTTGCCCTCGGCTGCCTGGAGAAATCCTAGTCACCTTCCAGGCCAAGCACACAGGTCACCTCCTTTGTGGTGCTTCCCCATCCCAGAAACAGTATTCACTCCCACCTTTGGGCTCCCAGAGCTATTTGTTCAGCCTTTATTGTAGCATTTAGCACATTGTATTGCACTTATTTGCACGCATATTGATTTTTCTGCCAGTCTGTGTTCCTCCAACACAGAGCCCAGCATGTCTACTTTCGAAACCTCTTTATCCACTCACACCTAGCACAACACTCTCACATACACAGGTACTTCAGCGAGTGAGTGAAAAATAAACCTAATGGACGAATTTAAGGATGAAGGAATGAGCAAACCAATTATGGAAACTGTTAGGATAAGACAAAATAATATGAATATAAACATATGTGATAGTCAGAAAGTTTCACCAATATTAAAGGGGAAAGAGCTGTATGATTTAAAGAAGCAAATCTTACCTGACTTGCTTTTGGTCCTGGTTTTATGATGGTTGAACCTGATATCCCAAATTTGCAGGGGTCTACACCATGACCTTCCATTTTCTGTTATAAAATGAAAACATTCATAAGATTCTTTGGAGAAAAATAATAAGAAAGAAATATCTCTCATTTATTTAACACTTTAATCTTTTCAAAGGCCTTTTCACATATTTTCTTTTCCAGGCCAATTACTTTAATACCATCACTGTCAAATTTCTGTTGTTTTGATTCATATTGAGAATCTTATTGTAGAATGTTAAAAAGCCAGAAATATTGTGAATACATTTTGAGAAGTAATTGATGGAAGAAGTGCTAGCTACAGGTCAATGGATATTCCTTAATGGTTACATCCAGTAATTGAAGGAGGGATTATATGGAGATCTACTCTCCAATATTGCTAAGCACTATAGCTTGGAGATGAGATAGGATTGGATCCTGAGAAAAACGTGGGACTACTTCTTTACAATATATCTATGTTACTAGCCTAATTTAGTTAGATAGTTAATATGTTAGTTGCTAGCAAATTAGAAAGCATATTTGAATGTAGTTTATATTCTTTGGATGTTATAACAGTAGAAGTTAATATCATTGAGAAAACCAATATCAAAATATGAGAAAAACAGTTATATATATATATATATATAAATACTAGAAATCAGAAAATAGGAGATAGCAGCTACTCACTTGATTGTTTAACTTAGGGGACAACACTTCATTTCTCTAAATCACAGTTCCTTCCAAAAAATATTCTGACATTCTTTCTAGCACTAAAATTCCTAAGAACCTAAAAGGACATTTTCTTTCCACCTTATGTTTAGTGGAATATTCCTACCTACCAAAGAATATTTAACTCAGATCCAGCTTTAAACTCAGTGACTAATCTTACATTTGTATGATTTCTTTGGAATGAATGCAACTATTTTTACAGACAGTTCTTATAGAGCTAATACTAAAGATTTATGTTCCCAAGCAAGACCCCACCCAACTTGTATGTTATTTGGAAAGATAGCACAGTCCTCCTCTGCTGGAGAAAGAGAGAAAGTTGGGACCAGGATCAAAGTCACTTATAAAAGGACCCTGTGCAACTCAGCATTCTGTCAATTCCAATGATGCTGGTAAGGACAGTGCTTATAAGAAGTACGCTGATTCTTCCCCATTAAGATTTAGAAAACTGGTTATAGTTTTGTCTTCGTGTCAAAAATTTTTCCAGAGCAAATGCCCTCAATTTAGCTTACTGACAGCAGAAATTTCCCTTTTTACCATACTTCCCCATTTATTGATTTGGCCTCTAGAAAGCTAAAATGTTCCTATTATACATCTTTCTATTAGCCTTTTCATGAGGTACACTTTATTCCCCTGCAAGCATTTCTTTCCATTCTTTGGCAACTATGTTTAACTGCTGTCCTGTGTTTTTTGTGTCACTGTAAGTAGCTTTAGAACATTCTTTGGAGGGTAGTAGAATGTAATTCATTAACTAGTTAATTAATGGATAGCCTCTACTAGTTTGGCTCTTCATAGTTTTCAAACCCATTTGAGTTCATTGTCTCAATGCTCACCACAAGTGCACAAATGAGATATTATTACCCCAGAATACAGATGAGGTCACAGACTCAGTCCCAGTGCTGGATTTGTCATTGCACAGCGACAGAGTGGTGGATTGCAGAGGTCTTCCGCTGTCACGCAGCCTCCAGGATGGGTTGTCATTCACACTCAGCCCAGAAAACTGGACCAGTGGGAGTGAGGATCCTCCAATTTGGCGTCTAGACTTATGCTGTACAATACAGTAGCTACCAGCCACTTGCAGCTATTTAAATTTAGATAACTTAAAATTAAATACAATTTAAAATTCAGTTTCTCCATTGCAGAGCCACGTTTCAAGTGCTCAGAAGCTATATACAGCTAATGGCTACAATACCGGACAGCACTGCTTTAAACAACTGTTTCTCCGAGAGTGTTTGGGAGAACATTGGTTTTCTTGAAGAACGTGTCACGTTATGGCCTGTCAATAAGGTTTTTCAGGCTGATAGCCTTGCTAAATGTTGCATTATCATATTCCCTCTTGAATATTTATAAAGCACCACAGTATATTAAAGAAATCCTGCAGTTGAGAAATCAATTGAACTTCATTTAGACAGCAAGTCCAAAATTTATTTGATCCTGGGCCCCTATTTAACTCTTTAACACAGTTCTTTGGAACAGAGGTTGGGAAATTCTGGTAGGATCAGATCTTCACCCAATTTGTTTGATCGTGGGCTCCTATTTAACTTGTTAACACAGTTCTTTGGAACAGAGGTTGGGAAATTATGATAGGATCAGACCTTCATTCGCATATTATCGTGAATCTTCTCTGGGTTTTAACCAAAGTTAGAAAAGTTTCAGCACTCCTACTAAGGATTCCTGTAGGTTCTAGTCATTCAGTTATACAAATTGTCATCTTACCCAGGCAGTGCCCTCAAACATTTTGAGGTCCAGAGGGTCTCCCTGTACGGTCCCATCGAGAAGGATCAGAGAGTGGCAGCTGGCCATGGCCGCACACAGTGGGCCCCACGGCAAAGCCTCACCTGAGGCAAAGCTGTGGACATCCTGGAAGCTGGTAGAGAACATAATAAGTTAGAGTCTTCGATAAAATCATTGCACACTCCGGCCCTTAAATCTTACTAAGGTGGAGCTCCAAGCACCTAACCCACATGCTCAAGACCCTTCCACGGCTCTGCATGCTCCATATAATAAAGTCCCAACTCCTTAGCCTGGTACTCAAGGTCCTGTCTGCTTCAGATCTACCTTACCTGACAGCTTCCACCTCTGCCAATGTCCTTTATGTCCTAGACTCTGGAGCCAGATTAAACTTCTTGCTATTTCTTGCTATTTCTAAACTTGCCCACAAACTTCCCTGCCCTGGAGCACCTGCTCACTTGGTTTCTTTACTTTTTAACCTGAGTATTCTGCCTACAGAGTAATCTTTATAAAACTCTTCTTTAAGTTAGACATGAATTCCCTTCTCAATGGAGTTTGCCACTGGCCAATCAATACTATAATTTCAGAGGGCTTGGATATAATTGCAGGGACTTTTGTCATGTTACCTGAAGACAGCTTACATAATGTCAGTGTTGTGGGAAGGTGTATGAGCAGGAAGCTCATGCCTGCTGTACCTGCAAACTCTGCAGAATTTGCCTTAAAAAGCCACAGACCCTAGGCCAGACGTCTCCAGGCTAATTAGGTAGCAGGGATAGGAAAGATGCCTGGCTGCTGGCTCCAGGTAAAGTAAAGAATGCATAGACTTGGAAGCATTTCTTACTACTTAGCCCTTTGGAGTTTGCCCCCATTTCCTAAAACTACCTGGACATCCCACCTCTAAAACCTGTTTTCCTCTTTGATAGTACAGACTGGCATAGCTTACCTTCCCCTTCTCCTACCTTACAGCTAAACAGTGATGGTGTCTAGTTGTTTCTACTCTGCAAACAGCTCCCTAGTGCTGGTGGCAACAGAGGAAGATGGTGGGGTGGAAACTGCCCACATCTTTGCCCCCTTTCACTTCTCTGGCCATGGAGCCCCTGCCTATTTAGACAAAGGCCTGGCTAGGACATCTGAGCAGCCAGCAACAGAGACACATGAGTAGGGTTAGAGCCCAGGAGATTCCTTAATACCCAGCCCAGGGTATCTTCTGCTACATCACACAGCTTGTCTGCTGTTACCTTGTGCCTTGCTGTACCTGTCCCCATCATAGTCATGCATAACTCCCTCTCTGAATGACAGCAGCCTCAGCCACTGTTGGAGCCAAAATGGGGTACCAGAGATTAAAAGCAGAGGCCCTCACCACTCAGAGTGAGAACGCAGGTCTTACCCTTGCAGAAAAGGAGTTCGTAGCTGGCAGGGAGGCTCCTGTGGGGGTCTCCTTCCTGAGCTGTTCGTTGCTCCTCTGTCATGCTCTATTCTGGGGTAGGCATCAATGTGACTGTCTTCTCTTCTCCCTAGGGCCAGCTTTTAGCCCATATCTGTGACATTTCTAGCCGCACATCCTTCCACCCTTATCTTAAGTGCCATCTCCTCCAGGTGGCATTCCTTGATTCACTAAATTTCAAATAAACTTCTGTCTGTACTCACCATGTAATTATGTCACAATCAGGACTGTGTGTTATCTCAAGCAATGTTTATTGCTTCTTCTCTATCCTGATAGTTCTGCCTTAATGGTAACCATTTTCACGGCCTGTGTTGTACATTGAAGGTGGGTGTATTTGCACCTTTTATCCCACTAGACTGTGAGCTCCATGAGGGAGGAGATGGAGCACTACTCTGCCAGAGCCCCACCATGCCCGCCTGCATTAGCCACCCAGGAAGTCCTTGCAGTTTTTAATTAAGCATGGTCTTCATTTCACTATTTTTTCTCTGTTTTGTTAATTCAGTTCCTTAATTATCTACCTCCTTTTATTCTATTTCTCCTGTGGAGTTTGAAGACCCACTTTCCAATCTATTTCTAAACTTAGGATTCATTTAATTAAACAAGTTAGAATAATTGGGAGCTGGTTCCAGCCGATTATTTTATATATATATATATATATATATATATATATATATATATATATATATGTGGCATTCATCCCTTGACATCTGAAGTATAGATTTGAGCATCACCAAGGTAACTCTATCAATCACACATTTTATTTAAGAGACCTACCAGTTGTCAGCAGTAGGGACAGTCCCCCAGAGGTCCAGCCCATCCTCAGTGAGAGTGCCAGTCTGAATAAAAATTAGAATTGATATTAGCATAAGATTTAAAACTTTTAATCATGTCATGATTTAAACAAAATCTAAGCTTCCAAGAAATTACAATAGATCCAGTTCTCCAAATCCCTCGTAATTAACAAATTTTAAATCAGAGAAGGGTACCTAAAAGAAATACTAAGCAGGTGATACATGATCTCCAAAAGACCATATTGACAATTAGGTAATTCTAGTTACTAACTATGACAACAAAATACAAGTGTTTTGTTTGCCTTTGTTTGTTTATTGTTGTGACTGTTGCTGTTGTTAAATGGAAGAGTTTCAGTGCAAGAACTAGGCTGACTTTTTAGTTGGCACCTGCTGTCTTTCCAAAGCAGAGCTCAGAATTTTTTTCTTTCTTTCCAAGACTGTTTAGTTCACAGTTTGCCATCTGGTTCACAGTAATTTTCTAAAAATATGGGTGACACAGCGACTGTCCAGATTGATAATGAAATGTTGATAAAGGGCTTTGAGACTATAGAGAGAAGCTAAGTGCTAATAATAAATATTAATTAATGCCCATAAATGGGTTTTATTGTTAGATCAAGAGGAAAATGGTCGGCAGATTTGATTTGCTGTATTATGGGAGAGTATTTGTCAGATAATGTAACAGAGAAAGCAAAATGGAACTGAGTACGATGACAGCACTTTTAATTTCCTCATTGCTTCACAGTCGCTCATTAATTACAGACCCTGGTGTTTTGATGCAGTCGGCTAACAGATTTAGGCCTACTTAGCACCCAGAGTAAATGGAGCTGGCTACAGCTGCTTCAGCACTGCCAGGGTGAAGCGGAGCATTACCAAGCTCAGCAGAATATCCTGTTTCAACTCTGACATTCAGGTCTCTGACACTAATTTTTAAGGTCATTTCTGTATAAACATTGAATATTCTAGTTTTCTGTCAAACGGCATTGTCTATCACTACAGCACATCACATTAACATAATGCTTTACACGAAGTGCTTTCAATGCTTTTCCATTTTTACAACTGGGTAAATTGGGAGGAGACAGGTTAGAGGTGAAAGGAGCAGCCTGAGGTCTCAGTGGCCTACAGGTTGCAGAGGCAGAACCAGGGAATCCAAGGAGGCTTCTACCAGACTAGAAAGTGTTAACTAAATTCTGCAGGGCATGTGGAAAGACAAAGCCCATTCCAGTTTCTGGATTAAAGAATTAATATATCTTTGTTTTGTTAATTTATTTGGACTTCACAAAGAAAGAGCTTACATGCCTGTGTGAGTTATTTCTTAAACAACAACTTTAGTAAAAAAGAGCTATTTGCTTCACAGGATCTGAACAGGATCTGCATTATATAAGGGCCCCAACTGCGTTTAGCTTCCGAATCTTCTTGAGTTGTTGCATTTCCAAAAGAGTTAGCAACTTAATTCAAACTGAAATGTTTTCCTGATGACTAGATTATGTTTTCAAACATCAATATTTTGAACATGAAAACAGAGATGATACCACAGCAGAACAGAAATGGGACCATGTTTTTTGTCTATGTGAAAATGATCCTTATACAATAAAACTAACCATACATAGAGAGAAAACTAAATGACAGTTGAGGTTCTAAAGGGAATAAGATAGAAAAAGAAAACCTCTTAGCATAAATATAAGCCCAGGCTTGGACTGAATTGAATGAAAAGAAAGAACCTGTCTTAGGGAACTTATAATAAACCAGCATAAACTGGAAATATACATTGGAACAAATGTACTCAGAAGCCCAGTGATAGATATCTTTTAAATGAAAAATAACACTAGATAATGAAAATTCAATTAATTGTGGAGTGGTTTACTCCAACATCATGTTGATAAGAGTTTTTATAATGTGAAAGCTGAAAAGAAACTTGGAGGTCACTTCAGTTTAATCTTCTTGTCTTAAAAGTCACAGAAACTTAGGACCAAATTCGGGGTTAGATTTCTCATTTTGCCAATTTTCAACCAAGAGTTCTTTGCACCATAACACGTCATGCCATACAGAGCTTGGCCAACGATGCCCGGGCACAGTCCCCCACACAGCCTAGCAGACGAGGACATGAGGATGCAGAAGAAGAAATTTTGTACAGAAAGTAAAATGAACAGCCTCTGGAAAAAATTAATTTTAGGAACACACATAGTGGTATGTAATGAACATATTTTATAAATCTCCCTCCTGTATTCCAGATACTAGTGAGGCTGCTGGGTAAGTAACAGGGACCCCTGTCAGAAAACTTCCAGGGATTGTTAACAGGCCCTGAATGTAAAATAAACCTATTGTTAAGTTAACCCTAGACTGGTTGCAATTGAGAACTTACTTTGTCAAACAAAACACAAAAACAAAGAGAACTGAGATAATCTAAGAGATGTGCCACTTTCAACGGGGGTCCAAGACTAGTAAGGTCCACTCATGGGTGTCTCTCGAGTCCTACTCTGCATCCCTGTCTTCCTTGTCTGGGATGGTGAATGGTCTCCTCAGTTGTTCCCAGATGGCCTCTTTCCTCATCCTAGCTCCCTTTCATCCCTTCTCACCAACTCCTCTTCCCCCCCACCCCCAGTGGAATAAATAAAAGACCTATAAAAATGCTACTAGTCTTCTTGAAAAACAAGGGCTCCCCTTTTCCTTCAAGATAAGGCCCCACTTCTTAGCTTTGCATGGGAGGCCCTTAACATTGGGCCCCCTCTCTCCAGCTGTATTCTCTACCAACCAGCCCACATTCTAGCCGCACCCCATGTCCTCTGCTCCTGCCAGCCTCTCGCACCCCTGTGCTTCTGAACTGCTCGCCTCTGAGCTCAGGGCTTACTGTGTCCAACAACCAAGGCTACAGCTCCAAGGTGATATCCCATGTGTGGCAGGCACCCACGCCCCATGCTCTGCCTGTTCCTCTATTAAGCACACACCCCATGGCATGATCGTCGTCAACACTCCCATTTTCCCTGCTTCCTCAGCTAGATCTTGGGCTTCTCAAGAGCCAGGAACATCACATTAGTGGGGCTCTACCAGCACTGTGCACAGCATTGGCTCTCTGCCAATGTGGGTTAACCAAAAAACAGCAAAAGCCTTGATCAATTATTCAAACACAAATGGACTGAAGACAGAGGGGCCAAGGCAGGCCCATTACCTTACGGCAGTTACACTGCTCTGTCCAAGCTGAGGACAGGATCTGGACAGCAGGCAGCTGATGCTGCAGTCTCTCCACATCCCCCACAGGAGAACCATGGGGGAGGGGGTCCTGGGACCTGCCCCATAGCAGCCGTCCTCCTCATCTGGCCTGTACTCCTCCTCTGCCACCTTTCTAGGTCCCTAAGCAAAGAGATAACCTAACCTGGAACCCTGATCCCTGGAAGAGCAACAGGGAAACAAGTGGCAGGAGTGACAAACATGGGGCACTGTCTACTCCCTTCCTTTCCTTAAGAGAAGCAGAGGAGGAGAAAAGAACATGTTCACTTATGCTCTGCACAAAGGAGTTCAGGGAACAGAAATGTTTCTCACATATTTTTTGCAGAAAAAGCTAGTGAGTCATACAAGTTCATACAGTAAGAGATTGTTTTAAAATAAAAAAGTCACAAAAACATTAATTTTGCAGGGAAAAAATTCATGATGTGATAGCTAAGCCTCTACCTTAGGAGTCAGGGAAGTTGATTTCTAGAGTGTGGTCTCACACTAGTTCACCATGAGAACCTTTCTGGCCTCAGTGTTCCCACCTGTAAAATGGAGGCCCTGGGCTAGACATTCTCTGAGGCCCTCCCCACGTCTACTGTGACTTGAAATCGTTAGCCTTCAACCTGGAAAGTTGGGATCATACTTTGTCAAAGCACACGAGGTTTATTTGCCCACACATATTAATTCTCTGTGGGGAGATACAGAAGATTTTCTTTTTCTTCAGCCTCTTCTGGGCATACACAATGCCTACGGTCAGGGCAGCCGGCAGCACGGGAGGGACAGTCAAGGTGAGGAGGATCAGGGCCATGGGCGCGGTGTCTCTTGGAGGGACCTGTGGTGAGGAGGGACACATACACGGATTAGTCCAGCACAGCAGGTTGGCGCCCTTCCTGACACCTTCCCCCTGCACCTTCCTCCTGCAGCACTACAGGGGCCCTAGAGACCTGGGCTCCAAATACTCATAGAGTCCGCTCTCTTGGTGGGGCTGAGTGTTCTCTTGGCTGTGCCTGTGGAATGGCCACATTGTCTCCCACTACAGAACAAAGGAGACCTTTGATCCCTGCTCCAAGTCCACCCTGCCCTTTCCCGACTCTGTTTCTTTGCACTTAGCATTCCTTCTGCCCAGGCACTTATTCCTTCTCTGCTCCTCATACTTCCAGGCACTCTCTGGGCTCCCAGGGCACTGGGACTAGTCTTGGGTTATAACACTCACTCAGCAGCATGACTGTTGGTTTATAAACCTCTCTCCCCAGCTAGCCTACAAACTTCTTGGGCGCAGCAGCTGTGGCTAGTTCATCTTTGAAGTCATCTTTGAATTCATCTTACCTCTAAATAGATGCAGAGCCTAGCATGGGATCTGGCACAGAGGAGGTGCCCAATACACAGATTGAATGAATGATGGCCTGATAGAAACTAGGACCCAGGTTCTGCCAAGACCTCAGCATATATTATTAGCTATGGGGAAGCCACTTTATAATTAGCCTGCCCTCACTGGATACTGACTCTGGAGCAGGCTCTGTGCCAGGCTAGGGACATTATTTCATTACTCCTCACAACGACCCTATGATGTAAACTCTGTTATTCTCTCCATTTAACAGGTCAGGAAACAGAGGTTTCAAAAAATTAAATAACTTTCCAAAGACTAGATGATAGATGATGAGGATCTGAACTCTAGTCTGCCTGTCTCCAGAGTATAAACACGTGGCCAGTGTGCGACGTTATCTAGTCAATTCTCGTGGGGTCAGGCTCCCTGGCAGGTCTGCAGAGGAGGCTCACCCAGTCAAGGTCAGCGCCAAGATCAAATCACAGCATTGCTTGTTTTATTTCTCACATGCTCTAGATATTAATGATTCTACCTTCCACACCCTTGCCTCTGTTTTTGTGAAATTAACCAACATTTTAGCCATAAATGATGTCCTCTTCTGAGTATTAGAAACACAGAATTCAAGTTCAATAACAACGGGTGCTGGGTACATCTTTTGCCTGATGTCAATTTATCACAAAATTCATCATGTCCTGCTTTTTCCAACCACAGACACAGAGGAGTTTTGACCCTGAAGACTTAGCTTTGTCTAAGCCTGAACCAGAGCAGATAGAGGCAGCCAACAGGTTCTGGTGGGTCACCACCAGAAGACGGGGTCTGGGATCAGTCTGCTGCTTTAGTGTATAATGGATATTGCGTTCTTCCCAGGAAACCTTCATCCTCACTCCCGAATGGGGCTTCCATGGGCTTTTTCCTTGCTTTTCTGCTCAATGTTCCTGCTCCTCAGAGAAAACTGGCAAACTTCCTCAAATTCTGGCTCCAACCTACTACTAACAAAATGTGCTGGTGTCTTCTGTCCTTCCTAACCTAGAAATGCTCCTTGCTGGCTTATCTCAGATTGAAATAACTATTCAAAGGTACAGTTTTAGGATGAACATTGCCTAGAAATTCTTGTGACTATGTCTTTGCCCGGCAATATTCCTCACACACACACACAAATATGTTGCCAGTTTGGACATTGTAACTAGGCCACCTACACCTACTTTCTCACCTGTGTTTACACAGGTGTGATTTATTCACAATTTTCTCTTCTTCACTACCAGCCAACACTATTATGATCCCTGTGTGTCTAATAGAGAGACTACATGGTTCACAACAGAATCAGACTCTCAAGACCAGAAAAGACCTCAGAAGTCATTAGTGACAACCCTTCCCTCCACAGCCAACACAACTATGAAGAGAGACTTCTAAATGAAACCTGACACTCTGTAGCTTAAAAGAAAGTGAGGATCCCATGCAGTAACAGCTCTGTAAAAGTAGAAATTTCATTTCATTTCAGACCCCAACCAGAACACACAGGCAACCCACTAATCATGTAGGTATTACGTGGGGGCAAAGTAGGCATGACTTTCAAGACTCCCTTCATTCTGATCTACTCTCACTTTGCTAGACTTATCTCCCAATTGCTTGCTGGTTCCAGAAGATCCTTGTGCCTTTCTTTCTTTGGGTTTTGCTCACTTAAATTAGCATGCCCTTCCTTCTCCCTGATCTGATTGACTGCATTTTCCCTATCCTATCAGGCTTGAGAAACAGGTATTTCCTCTAAGTCTATATGGGTCTGGGTATCGCAGATGCCACGCTTGCATAACCCCTCATTTCTATCCAAGTGGTGAAAACAGCCAGCGAACTTTGCAACTTCTCACAGTTGCACTATCCAATACAACTGGATTGGCACTATTTGCATGTGGCTATTTAAACTTAAATTAATTAAAATAAAATAAAATTGAAAATTCATTTTCTTAGTCACATTAGCCACATTTCAAGTGCTCAGTAAGCACATGTGGTTGTTGCCATATTGGACACTGTAGGTACAGACTATTCCTACCATCTAAGAAAGCTCTTTTGGACAGCATGGATTCACGGAATGATGGGATCAACAGGTAACCTTATCCAAACCTCTTGAGTCAGGTCAAGCTGTTTGGGAAAGCTATTCTATTGCAAAGCTTTACCCCCAATACTTACTCCATGGTACATATATATCCCCAGGGCATAGAAAAAACCCACAACGCCGAGGCAGGCCAGGAACACCATGAACTTGAAGGCATCACTGTATAGTTTGAAGTTCAGAGGCCGGGGATAGAGGATGGATCTCACCAAGTCCCCTTTGGCTGTATTGTAACCTACATAAAGATAATCACAGGTGAAGTAAGGTCTTTTAATACAGTTTCTTTCAAAACTAAAAGTGATTTGGATTGAAGGATCGGGTAAGTGGGTCATTTGAATATGCAGAGGAGACAGCACTGCTCTGACCTAACAGTGTATGCACATTCATTGTTGCTACAAATAGCCAGGAGCAATTGATGGCTTTCACTTAGCTCTGCTTAATTCCTCTTGTTCTGGGAGTCAGTGCCTCAGTGGCTCACAGTGCAGCTCCCCATTCACCGATGGAGCTGAGAGAAAAGAGGACTAAGGAGTTGAAGAATGTGGGGACCTATGAAAATGAGATGCCAAGAGAGGGAGCTTTAAAGCTCAGATATATCTTGAAAAATAATTGAAAATTAAAACAAAAGAAAAAGACAAAGAAAGTAATTCCTTAAAAATGCATCTGTATAGGCATCTGACCGTGTCATTCTTGGGCTTAAAAACCTTCCAGAGTCCCCACTTTCTTAAAATATAGTTCAAATTTCTAGGCATAGCATTCCAGGTCCCCTTCACCCTGATCTACTCCTACTTTGCTGGATTGATCTCTTAACTGCTCATTCATTCCAGAAGGCCCCTGCACATTTTTTTCCTTTGTGTTCTGTAGACATAAATTAGCATGTCCTTCCAGCTCCGATATGATTGGCTAAGTCCTCCCCACGTGATCAAAATTGGCTCAAAAGGCCACTTCATCAGGTAAGTGCTTCCAGAGCTCTTCTCCCATACCTCACACCAAAAGTTATTTTCTCCCTCTTTGCAGTCCTTGTAATACTTGGTCATATGGCATCTATCACCATGCTATGCTTTTTTTAAACTATAAATTCATCTGTCTCCTGTACCAGACCATAATATTCTTTAAGGAAAAGGTATATCTCACAAATTTTTGCTTTAGCCTTCAATGCATAGCACATAGTAGATACTCATTAATATCTAAATTAAAGTGACTGACTACTATATATTCTACATATGAGTCAGTATTGTAAACATAAAATGTGCCTTATCCTCACTGCTTGGTGGACAAATATGGCTTTGCTACCTGAGCATTTTATGAGTACTCAGGTGGTTTCCATGCTATTAGCTTCTGTTTAGGCAGCAGGCTGAGCCATGCTCTAATACCCACTAACTAGAATAAGCATTTAAAAATCTTTATTTTTTAAAAGAATCAGCTGAAACAATTAAATCATAGACCAAACTAAAGCATAGTGGTTTCAAAATGCAAGTGTGTTTTGCATCTGTGAATATGTGGGGTGGCAGAAACATGGGTTAAGGGTGAGTACGAAAGCTGGGACCAGATCATGGAAGAACCTGGCTGTGTGTCATGTGAAATATTGGAACTTGGGAAGTAGTTGTAGAATCATCAGAATAAGGATCTTCATTTGGTATAGGAAAAAGTGAGGTGTTAACAATGATATTAAGGGCTAGCTAGGTGGCGATCCTGTTAACAGAGAAAGGTAATACAGGAGGAGGAGTTTATTTTTAGACGCATTGTCGGCTTTGAAGTATCTGTGGGGTACCCAGTGGTGGTATCCAGCAGGGAGTCGGAGATACAGCCTTCACAAGCAACTCTTTGAAAGTAAAATGTCTTCATGGTCATAGTAGCTGAAATAATTTTTTTAATAATCACTCAGAGGGGGTATAGAAGGAAAAGAAAAGAAACCTTTTGGTCACAAGCTAAAATAAGTGCATGGTTTTGCCTTTAAGAAATTTTACCTCATCCACATATACCCTTCATGACATACAATGGTTTGAACGATAAACCATTCACTTAAAAATGGTGACAATTTAGAATAATAAGGGGCTAGATGAAAAAAAGTGTGGCTGTTATTACCCAAATGTGGCAAACTCCCTAATTTTAAAAAAATTTCCCTTATCTAACTCTCCCCACTTCCAAGCATGGACTAAATTTATAAAAGTGGAATCCACTAACCTGTTTGCAAAACGACTGCTCTTACAGGCCCCTGCCCCGAGGGTTTGACCTGGATAACTTCTGTTCCACAGAAAAGGACATGTTTCCGGTAATCCTCCAAGCTGTGAGATTTCCAAGGCATCGTGTTTTCCGTTTGGGGCAATGGTGTCTTTGTAACAGGTATACTTTCTCCTAAAGAAGATTGTATTATCTTGATTTTATGTAAATTCAAGTAATTGTTTAGAACTGGTACTTGCTAGCTTTAAGGAATTATATAAACCACAACTAATCTGGTCTTAATGCCCTCATTATGAGTCAGATGCCTGTTCTTAGGAATGCTGGTGACACAAGCAATGGTAGACTCGATTTTATTTCAAATATTTCTATAAGATCTGCCTATTTTTCCTATACGTGGCCTGCATGGCTTGTTGTCATAATTTAAAAAGCAGCCTATTTTAGCTGAGTTGTCAATCATTCTCCAGAGTGTTCATTAAGCTCAGCACTATTCTAGGCAATGAAGGAGCTATTGAGCACATGAATAGTAACTATATATGTATTTGCTTTTCATTCACCCATTTATTCATTTGTTGCCTTATTCACTCATTGATTCAACAAATATTTTTAAGTGCTTATTCTGTGCCACTAACTGTGCTCGGTGCTGGGAATATAATAATGCACAAGAGAGACAGGGAGCTTAGGGAGCCAGGCTAGAAAATAGTAGTCATTCCACATCATTTCCAGATATAACCTATCAAAGCCCCCTTTATAAAAACCCATTCTTTTGCTCAAAAATCCTTAGGTTTTTCCATTTCCATTACTGAATGAAGCCCAAACTCTCTTGCTAGATTGTCAAAGCTACCGCAATCCAAGCACCACGGCCTCTTATTCTACACAAGCGCCAGCTGAACTAGGCCACTTGCATTTCCTTTTATTGACTCCCATTCTTTCAAGAACCAATCTTTTCCCTTTCCCTGATGGCTGTAAGACAGGATATTTAAGGTACAAAGAAATTACCTCAGAGTTCAAGAAGGATAAATTTCAGAAACAAAATAAAAATGTTAATAACACTTTCTGGCTTCTAGATTTAAAGAGCACTAGAAAGAATTTAAAATTCCATCAGTCTTTACCAAATGTTCAATTAGCAAGATAACATGTCATCTTTCTAATTTGAAAGTAGTATTATATTGATCATAATTATACAAATTTAGGTCTCATCTCTCTTTCTCAGTAACAACTGAGGGCAAGGACTTTGACATACATAACTTTTTATACTCCTCATTTTCCCTAGTAATATGTAATAGGTTCAAAATATATAGGTTTGCCAAATGCATGGATGAGTTAAATAAAAAGAATTACCCAGACTTTTCTATGATTGGTTTTTTAAAACTAGATTCCTGCCATGGTATGTATATATTTTGCACCCTAGAGGGCAAGAAGCTATAAAATTTTTATTAGTGGTCTTGAATATTCTTCAGAAAATTCCTTTCGCCAAGCAGTTATCCCTATACCATTTCATTTAAAACAATTATTGTATTTATCCACTGTGTGAATTTATCAATAACATTCAAAATGGCTTTGAAAAAGAGTTAGAATTTTTTGACAAATATCCAAATCATTATGCCACATTGTTTTGAAATTAGCCATTGTAAAAGGCAACTACTTATAGATAACTTCAAATGTTTTTTCTGACTTTGGATTATAGAACACTAATCCACAATATATACTTAGGCTAATATTAGTAAACAGTTTTCCACACAGTGAAATTGGAGGCAGACAGGTATGGCTTAATCAGACAGGGCAGTCATTTGGAGATAATACGTTCCAGAGATAACACTCAAATCAGTGAATTTTACTCGAAGATAGTTTTCAAGTCTCTTTTACACTATTCACATGTTAATAAGAAGTCTCATGCCTTAGCCTTTCTTGGGAGCCCAAGAAAGGATGGTTTCACCTAAAAAAGACTTGGGGTCTAAGAAGGCTGGAGAGAGTTTTAGAAGGAAGTGTCATTATCACTCATCATCAATTGTACAGTTGGCTCCCCGTGCTGTCAAATGGAGATTCTCTCCCTTGTGCCAGAGAAGCCAGATGCCTCTGCATGGTGAGGGTGTGAAATGTCATGTCTTTGTTTATTAACATTTCTGGGGCTGTTAGACTGTAAACAATTTGAGAGTAGGGACCATTTCTCATTTACCTTGCACACAACACAGTACCTGGTGGATAGTAGGTATTTCTGAACTTTTACTGAGTAAATGGGTGGCAAAATTTGGAACCCAAATAAAAATTGAGTATAGTTGTAAAGTAAAGATATGCTTCTTAGCACAGCTGAGTTTGTGGCAATAGAATGAGGCTGAGGAGGAGGAAGATTGTACCAGGGGTGGGTGCTAAGGATGGGAATACCAAGTTGAGAGGAAAAAGGCTACCAGGCAGGAAAAATGAAGGCAGCAGCTTTACCCGCCTTTGAGTCACCCTCACTCCTATGGTCCTTTGTGTTTGAGACCACCTCCAATTCTGATCCTTTCACTTGCCAGCAGAGTAGCTCCAGTCCCTTTTTACCTCAGTTTCCTCATTTGCAAATTGGTATTATAACACAACTCTTAGTCTAATTTGTTTTGTGCCATGATGAAATGAGATGTAAAAATTATTTATAAAATATAAGTTGCTATAGAGATGCTAGGAGTATTTGCTATTTTTATTCTTACATAAATAAAGACTTCTATTATGCAAAAGACTATTTTGCACATAGGGCAAAAAATACCTAAGCCACATTTGTGAACAAATACCCTAGGAATACATTTGCAGTTTCGGGAAGCTAACCCTAATCTTCTGATTGTTTAGTAAGGATCCTTTCCACAAATAGTGTACACGAGTGGGAGGATCTACGTAGGCTGTGCAATACAGTATTTAGACCAGCCTGGAACTTTGATCTTTTTGGGGAAGTTAATGAGAAAAATATACATATTTTGCTTTATGGTTCTGTCTCTAAAACTGGCTTTTGTCAGGACTTAGGTCACACAGATATGAGTGCTGATGACTTTAATCTTTCCAAAAAACAGACACTAGGAAAAGCCACTTGCCATTTAAGGTCATTTTAGGTCAGTTTCACACATTGTTGAAAGGCAGTATTGTTTGCCGTTTCTACTTCTCTGGACTCTCTGGGTTTTCCTGAGAACCAAGGCAAGCACTGTGCACCTCGGCAGTGAGAGGACAGAGAGCAGCCCAAGGGCAGGGAAGCCTGTCTGTCTCCTCCTCCTGTTTGCTCACAGCCATGCTCTCTGCTGCTGGTGAGAGAAGCCGTTCCCATCGTCAGGCTGCTGGGAGATGGGAGCCTCGCTGCGTCTGCGTGAAAAGGACAGTTTTCCTTGGGCTTGAGGTTTACACATTAGGTACTATGGCAACATTCTGGGTAAAAGATATGATCAGTATGCAAATCCTCATCACTATCATTAGAAGGCAGTTAGATTGCAACACATTAAAGGGGTATTTTGTAATTATACTGAACATATTTATGTTTACTACAGTTTCCTGTCTCAATTTTAAATTAAGTAGACCCATTTTTAATGTGAGATCTGCTTGTGTTGAACAATTTGGGAATAGATAATGAACTCCCATTACACTTAGGTGATGTTAGAAAATTTTGTGTATGGTTTTTTTCCCCATCTTTACACCATTTGGAAAAAGAAAAACTCAATAATGTGTAAGCAAGAAAGACAAATAGTTTCTATTTTTGTGTTGCTGTATAGTCTCTTCTTCTCTCATTACAACGTGCTGTAATGAGAGAAAAATAATGCTATTTTTAAATTTTTTGCCTAAGGAATACGTTATATGTAGTGCCTTACTAACTGCACAAATTCAAGTGGACTTCACTGAGCACAAATGAGAATGAGGGCCATTGGAACTGTACCGAGAAGACCAGTTTTCTGTTCAGTCTGATCAACAAGAAAAACAACTCTAAAAACAAGAACTGTTATACTATGTTTGCCCTAAGATTCAACTCAAACTCCTTTGCAGTGAAACCTAGTTCTTTCCATCTATAAAATGCAAGAGAACAGCTAAAATCTTTATGCCCTTCCAGTTGCAAGAGTTGTGGATTTTTAGCTTGTGTTTTGTTTGGATGTGTGTATAAAACATTCTCAGATTTATAGAGAGAGTGTGTTGCAAACTGTACAGTGCTCTCACCCTCCCCTGAACCCAAAGCATCCTGTTCACCTCACCCACTGGGCAATGAATCACATGCAGTGTTAAATATTTGCTCTAGCTTTGCACTTTTTGTGTCTTAATTCTTATATTGTTAAGCACTCCCTGTTTGCATATATTGTGTCTCCATTTGAATGGAAAGACTGGATGTGTCTCTCTCACCTATCACTCAATATCTTAGCATGGGCCTAGTATAAGGTAGCTGAGGATATGTTGATCTGATTAGCTAGCACTGGGCCTAGGTGTTGGAATGGGTAGAGGAAGTGCTGTAAGAACCACCTACCTGTGAGCATGCTTTCATTCACCACACAGTTCCCATCAATCAGAACAGCATCACACGGCAATAAAAATTTTCCTGGAAGAATAAGAACATCTCCAGGAACCAAGAGACGGGATTCCAGCTCCTGCAAACCTATACAACAGCAAAGTTTCCATGACTAGCTGACCTTTTCTTCTTGTTACTTAAGAATGAAAGTGACTAAGAACCCTTATCAACCTGTTGGCCAAGAGCTACTCCATCTGCTCAACTACTCAAGCCCCTTCCCCTCTACTGAAAATTTGAAGAGAATCAGGATTAGAGAGTTGGTTCCTGGGACATAGCAAAGGATTAGCTAAGGAACAAAGATCCCATCTTGATCTTAATACCTGATGTAGTGCCCTGCTCACAACAAAAACTCAAGGGCACTGGGCAATGCAGAAGTGCCCCTTCCCTGCTGTTTGTGCTCTTTGGCTGGGTTTCTGACTCCCTGTGGCACACTTTTGTCTTCTTGAATCCCGGCCTTATGTAAATCACTGAGATAGTTTCTGCTGCCTGGGGTGCAGCTCCTCCCTCCTTGCAGAGAGGCATGGTCACCCTAACCTAGGCCAGCTTAGAGCAAATGCTGAGTCACCAACCAGCCATCTAATAGCCCCTTCAGGCTTAGGTTCCAGATGGCAGTTCAAAATGTATGATGTATGGTCTGTTTGAGATGGTCAGGAGAGAAAATAAAGGAGTCTTAAGAAGGTTTACCCAGTATTATTCCAATGAGTGAGACATGGAGGGCAGAGGGCATTTGAAGTACCCCCGACATTGAGTAGGCATGGTTCAATCAGGGCTGGGATGAGGGTAAGCTACACGAGGTGCTTAGAGTGCAAAATGTAATGAAACACTCACTCTTCAGCACCCTGCAGATGCAAGGTCAGCACTTGCATGATCTTGCCTCCTTAAATTTTGTATCTCAGATGCCTTGTTTGTCTCACCCTCATCCCAGTCCTGGGTTTAATCAGAAAACACCTTTTCTCCTTGACTAATAACCAAGAACAAACTAAATCAATTCCACCTTGAAATGTTAAGATGCTGACAATGGCCTAACGCATCCCTTACCTTTGTCTTTCACGATGACCGTAACATGGACTTTGTTATGATCCTCCACAAGATTGTGTAGCTTCACTGATTGCTACCAATTAAAAGTCAACATTTAGATACTAGATAGTCTGTATCCTGAAATCCACATAATCTCAACATAGTACATGCCAAACCCACTATCTCAGTCAAAGCAACTTTGGGCAAAGGACTCAACCTGTACTTTTGATTCTTCAGCTTCCCTGCCCCAACCCCTACCTCACCTGACCCTGTACTTGCAGCAGCAAATATGCTCATTCGTTTAATGCTATTCTGCTCCCAGGAAAAATAATGCATAGCCACTACCTTCATGGACCTAAGCTGAGGAACCAAGGCTTTACTTCTTGAAGACGCATAATCAGAATGAGGAAGAACGAGACTGTGACTAGGTCACTTTCCTCTCTATGCTTCTCTTTCCCTGTCTGTAAAACAAAGCTAAATTTGATCTGTAAGTGGCTTTCCACTTGTAAAGCCTATGAATCTTTGGGTTGAGTTTTTACTGCATGTGGAACAACCATCCCCTCCTTTAGAACTGTGAATTTTCATATTGGATAAGTGCACAGACGGGAGTTGTGCTGCTCACTTTTGAATCCTGACATTACCACTTGTGAGTTATTTAGCATGTTTAACTTCCTTTTTCTGATCTGAAGGGGGAGATTATAACAGAATCTATTTTATTGGGTCAAGTTTTAAGTTAACTAATTCTTATAAAGCCCTTTTATAGTACTCAATACTATGCCAAGAGCTCATGGATATTAGTGATTAATAAGAAAGTCATTTGTTGGAAGAACAGTTATGGGAGCACATTGACTGGAAAGACTTGCTTGAGGTAGAATTTATTGAGATATGCTTCTGTGAAAAGCAGAGGAAATGAGAAGAGCCCAGAGAAGTGGAGGCATCATCTCCTGGGATGAGACAGGGGACAGGAAGGCGGAGGTGAGTGGGGATTTCATCCACACAGTTCCTCATACTGACTTTCGGGGAGCCACCAGCCAGACAGCAGCTTGACACTGCACTGGCTGGGGCGGGGCTGAGAAGCCCCAGGAAGAGCTGCCTCTTTCCGTAGGGATGTCAGTTATTTGGATGTCTCTGGGAGAAGAGGGTTGCAATACTGTCAACAATACTCAAATGCAGCTTAACCTAATTCAAATATAAAACTTTTTTCTTTCAGATATTATATAACTTTGATCTGTTCTTTTGATGGTTTTTAATGTTACAAGTGTCACCAGGCTAAGACAAGCATTACACACAATTATGCAACTTTCCCCCTGAGAGGATGCAATTAAATCACTATTAACATTCATATGGAAAATTTTATTATTTACTTCAGTTTTGCATAAAAAGCTAAGCTTCAGTAATTTGGACCAATTGAGTGGAAGAAGTGATATTACTGTTTAGTACATATTCATTGCTCTAATGTGACTTCCTGAGGCTTCACTTTTGGGGCCTTCGTTTTAATGATGGATAATAGTGAGAAAATCAGCCATGGTCCTGTGGCAAGAACATGAGGGTCAGTCAGGATTTCTGAGTTGTAGGTCAGGATTACTAACTAACCAGCCATGTAATGTATGTACATAAGAAATTTCACCTTACAAATTAGTTGTTTCCTCTGTAAACAGACGGCATTAAAATGGATCATTTTCAAGTTCCCTTCAAGCTCTAAAATGATATGATACTGATTTATTTTGCAGGTCAGAGGTTTATCCAAAACCTTCAAGGCTTCATAGAAGTACACAAAGTATACGAATGACTCAAATTATTATTATTTTTAAATAATTTAAAAGATTTAACAACTACTATATGCCAGACTCTTGGAATATAGTGTTTGATTTTTTTAAATCCACAAAATAATTCTATGATGAAAATGTCATCTCCAATGTACATATAAAAAATAAAAAACAAAAATTGGGATTGAAAATGTTAAAGTAACAATCATTTACTTTCTAAGTATTAAGACTGACAATCAACCCCCGTTTCATCTGACTGTAAAGCCTTTTCTGTTGATGAATATGTACTTTTAGTGCTTAAAAACAGCTTTTTTCCCCTTTAAGAAGATAAACATCCTTCTTCTAAATTTCTTTAAGTTATTTTCTTGCTTAGCAAACTCTTTTAGACAATGCCATGAATAAATTTAGCCTAGCATAAGAGGATGATAATCAACCTATTTAGACGTGGTGAAGTATGAGTTAATAACACTTGACTGTGATTTTCAAGACTCATTATGCTGTAAAGCTAGATTTGTTTATCAGACTTAGCATTCTGTGTAACCTGCCACCATGCTCCCATGCTTTTGTTCAAGCTATTCCTTAGAATGTCCACTTCAGTTTTCTACGAGGAAACTCTCTAATCCCTCACATAAAGGCCTGCTCAAATGTCACCTCCACTCCATTAGTCCCTCCGATCCTCAGGAAGAATTTGTTGTTCTGCTGTCTGTGTTTCCACTTGTTTTAGTGTCCTGATCACATTCCATTACAGCTGCTGTTGTCTGCTCAGGTCTCCCCTTGTGGGTCAGGCAGTTCACAGAAGAAAGGTACTGTGTACATTATTCAGTGGATCCCCCCATAGTAGGCCTTCATCAAATATGTATTTAATAGAACTGAATATTCTACTTTTCCCAACAACACTGGAATAGGATAATGTAAGCATCCTTTTTGAGTTAATGCACTCAAAAACTGTAAAAACACAGGTTTCTATGACAACCAACTAGCTAGGAGAAGGCAAGTGCTGCAATGCTGGCCATGATTGCAAAGCTCATTGCCTGATTTTCATGAGGCCCCCTCTGGTCTCTTCAGTGCCTGTTCAGTGGGACCAGTATCAGTTTCCAAGACTAATTTGCATATTGTTATTATTCAGCATCTGTTGCTGCATGTCCTTGTGTTTGCTGTGGCTGGATTTCCTCCAGAGATGAGTAATGAGGGCATTAACTCAGGTGCCTCTTGAGCCCAACTCAGTCATGACTGAAGGAAAAGCACTAGGGGCCAGATACTCTCAGTGTCATTTCTATTAGGGCAGCCTCCCGTGGAGCCCAGCAATGGGCTATGCAAATACAGTTCAATGTAAATACAGTTGAGTGCCAAGGTTTGCACTCAGACCTGCAGCAAACTTGTTAGAAACGGACTGCAGCAATAGTGCTTCTTGGCTTAGGAAAGGTAAGCTCTCTCTGTGCGGCATGATTTCAGACCAGATCTTCAATGCAGGAAGATACCTATTCCCCTCCTACAGACACTTCCCCTCTTACAATGTTCAAAAACCTATGTTAGTTTAACTAAAATCTCTAATTCAATGAAATAATGAACTTCAATATAGCTCAACAGAGTAATTTGTGAAAGGCAATAAATGTTCTTTTTTTCATTCCTGCCAAACATCTTCCCCAAGTCGTACTGCTCCAAGAAGTTCATGAGTCACTTTGAAATAGCACTCAATGGGACAGTGTATGGTACTGAACTTGGAGTCAGAAAACTTGGGGCTACAGTCTATGGCCACTGTCACTGGGTGAGTGTGAGCAAGTCACTCCACCTCCCTGGTGGAGATGAAAATTGTATGGGTTTCATTTTACACTTTGCTATGCCTCACACAGACACATACATTATGGATGTGCAGGCCTATTGTAACTTATAAAGTGTTCCACCCATATTGATTGTTCAGGACTTGTGATTTAAACTGCATATATACAGTTTCAGGAAACTGGCCCATTTTGTATGATGTTACAAGATGCTTTACAGGTTGGTCAGATAAGCTTTTATTAACAAATACTAGCTGCTAATGAGATTAGTGTTTGTCCTCTAATTCCTTTTCTTCTTTTTAAAGAAATGCTTTGTAATACTGCCATCAAGCCTGAAGTTCCCATGTTAGCCCTTATTTTGAGCAAAGAAATTTAGAGATTCTGTTAAGATGCAGAATCTGAATGTTTAAATTCCATTAAGGATTTTAAAATAAACATTAAGCAAATTAGAACTTGAAAAAACAGGGATTACCTAACTTTGGAAGGGGAGAACGTAAGCAAGACAGAAAACCCAGAAACCATAAAAGAAAAGAGAAATATAATTAACTCTACATAATTTTTAATATATGGCAAAAGTCAAGGTCAAGAGAAAAAAGATAGACAAAAAAAATAAAACTTTTTCACATATCTGATGGATATAAAAAGTCCATTAACATAAAATAGAAATGGAAAACTCTATTAGACAAAAGAAAATGTTTCTACTCTCACTAGTAATTAGGAAAATGTAAATTAAAACATCAATGAGACCCAGTTTTAAAAAGTTATTAGATTAAAAAATTATAAATATTAATGTATAACACCAGATTTTGGTGAAGATCTGAGAAAGTTAATACTGCTATATGTTGCTGTTAATAAAGGAATTATTACATTTGGGGAAAATAATATTGCAGTATCTATTAAAATCCAAAGTATACATATGCAATATGCTTTGATTCAGCAACCTGGCTTTTGGTTGCTATGCTAAAAATAAGGCAAATATTAACATATAAGGATATGCTTATACTGCAGTTATGTTTAATTCATATAAGGACACGCCTATTATTGGTGGCAAAAATTGGGGGAAAATAACCTTACTTTCCATAAATAACAGAATGGTTAAAAAATTATGATATAGCATGAAATATTATACCATTATTTTTAAACATGATTTTAAATTATTTATTTACTCAGTAGATTGCCATTATATCTACAGTACAGCAAAACATGAAATTTCTAGATTAATGTGCATAGTAAAATCCTATTTTAATTTAAAAAATTAATAAATGCATAAATCTTCATATAAATTTGTACACATGTGTTTACCTAATAGAGTAAAAAGATTGAAAAAATATGTTGAGCTGCTGATGACATTAATAAATAAATACGTGTATTTGGGATTTGGGGTTTCAGTTTATTCTTTGGCAGATTCCCCTGCAAAGATATTTCTTAAGTCTTTAGAATGTATAACAATCACCTGTTATGTAACTTTTTAAAAATGTATATTTCTGTTATTACCCTAGATATTACTTAAAAGATCAGAAGCTGATGTAATTCTCTTTTTTTAATTTTTATTTATTTATTTTGTTATTTCAGAGTATTACAGTGGTACAAATGCTTTGGTTACATAAATTGCCTTTGCATTGCCCTGAGTCAGAGCTACAAGTGTGCTCATCCCACAGACAGTGTGCTCAGGTAATTCTCTTTCTAAAACACTGCCCTATGCAATATAGAATCAAACCTAATTTTTTCCACAACCCTTCTCCTAATTTCTAGACAGGAATTTCTGTATTTCTTTTTTTGAATTTCTGTATTTCTGTATTTCTTTCCATAGAGAAAGGTATATCTGCATTCCAAATGAAGAATTAGACGTTACAAAGGAATTTTAAAAGGGAGACAGAAATTTGTCAAAAAAAAAATTAGGTGGGAAAAGTATAGCACAAAGAGAGTATTTAAGTCATGGGAAGTACTTGGCAATGTTCTAAGGGTCATTAATGCCTTGATTAATACACACAATTGAGATGCTACCCCTCTGTTCTCCTAAAACTGAAACTGACACCATTCATCTATCACAGCATTCTTTTCCACCATACTCAGTCATAGCCTTGGGGTTCTTCTAAACACAATATTCTCTGAAACCTTCATCTGATAATCAGAGTTTGCAGAGACATTTAAATCTACCTGCTATTCCTGAAGCCCTCCTCCTGAGATCCCACATTTGTTAACTTCTTCTTCTTTTTTTTTTTTTTTTTGCTTTGTTATGACTTATGTTTGACAAAGCAACTCCTTGCTCTCAGTGGAAATTCCACAGGCTTTGCTTCTTTAGCCAGAAGCTAAATAGAATCCAGCTGTGATTTTAGCTCTTACCTGTCGTAAATCATAAACACTTAAGACAATGGAGATAACAGACAAAATGATGATGGCCACAGAGTATTCTATGTAACCTTGAGACAGCCACAAAGTTAGGGTGAAGGCTTGGAACACATAGAATGGATTTAAAACCTGTAGGTACAAAAATAGCATTTGGGTCACTTGCATGGACCTTAGTAACAATCAATAAAATGTCATTTCTTTATTAAATGTTTCTACATTTTTTACAACATAGAAAACCTCTAATATTTAAGAATTCACTTAGAGCTCCATTAATTTGGATAGAGACAATTTCAAGCACAAAGCATGTGTTATAGTGGAAGCAAAATTATTTTAAGCATTCAGAGCCATGCCTACAGATTGATAATTCTTATTCATTTTGAATTTCAAAAATATTTTACCAATAACAAAATTCAACAATTTACCTTCTTAAACAGATTTACTCATAATGGAAGAGACACATGATTCAGTCTCTTTTAAAAATGAATTTCAATTTTGAACAGTTTTATTGTAGGTTTGTTTTTCACATAATTACATGTTGCAGATTTAGTAACATTGTGCAATGAAAATGGAAGATTCTACTTTTATCCAAATCATTTGAAAATAACATATTCTTTATGTCACAGGTCTTAGCAAAATCTGCTGAGAAGCAATCAGGTTAACATGGCCTTTCCTTTGAACAAGGAGGCATACTATAGAGAAGTATCTTCCCTAAGGCTGCAGGGCAAATAATGGGCAGAAGGTAACATCCCCCCAAAAGCTAGGCATCCGTGTGTGTGTGTGTGTGTGTGTGTGTGTGTGTGTGTGTGTGTGTCTTGAGAATATCTTCTGCTTTTTTTATTTCCTTGATTTTCCACATTTGGTCCTGCTGGCTCTATTATTAATAATTATAGCAGAAAGAGGACAAACCTGAGAAGCCAGAGAAAGGTCACATGGTATACATGCATGGTGTAAATTTAAGAGCCCATTGGAGCAAAGCAAGGACTCTTTTCTTGAGAAACTGCCCTTTATGACCATTACAAATTAGATGAAATATTGGCTAAAAACAGTGGTATACTTTTTTAAATCTCTATTTTCTATAATTTTCTAATACATTAAATAAAATTCAACTTTAATCCTA
Source organism: Microcebus murinus (assembly GCF_040939455.1). Classification (NCBI taxonomy): domain Eukaryota; kingdom Metazoa; phylum Chordata; class Mammalia; order Primates; family Cheirogaleidae; genus Microcebus; species Microcebus murinus. The sequence continues at coordinate 71,342,014 of NC_134104.1, read as the reverse complement.
AAAATGATATCTGGTTAATAAGTTAGTAAGCTATATCTTAAGGGTTTCTTAAACCCTTGGATATATCTTGTACCTTAAAAAAGATCGTGTTCCTTAAACTTTCTTATTATTTCCATCCCACCGTTTTACTTACAAATTACAGCTTTGTTGTTTGCTTATCCTAAGATGCTTTAATTATAGATTATGCATGAATGATAATATGATTTTTAGTTTATATAAATTCTGTGGAAAATTGGTTAAATACTTCTTGTAGAAAAAAACAACATCCTAATTAATTTAGCTCCCTTATTCAATATTATTTTGAAATCAAATGTGAAGAGTAGTTTTACTTGTGTTTTTCCTACTAAAGGTGTAGTAAGTAGATGCCAGAAAATACTAACCCTTTTGTCAAAATAGATCACATTGATACCTGGAGAATCTTTGGCAATATGAAAATGTACTTGAATAAGAAGTTTAAAAATCCTCTAGCTTTTTGATAGTTGGGGAGGTTATGTGTTTGTGGAGGCAGAGGATATATGGGGAATCTCTATACCTTCTGCTCAATTTTGTTGTGAACATAAAAGTACTCTAAAATATCAAGTTACAAGCAGCCTGTTTCCTGCTCCAGACACAGGACAATGGTAGATTTTTTTTTAATTAATATTAAAAAGGTATGGCCATGCTCGAAACCAAAATAAATATCTTCATGGGTTAGAAAGAAACTAGCAGAGAATCCAAATGCAGCAGCTCTCAAGCCTGAGTGGGCCGACAAGTAGATGGGCAGAGGGGTGGGCAGAGTTGCACTTAAGCCTGCACACAGTGGGCAAAAGCTGTGGTCTGTGGATTTGAGTGGGCAGCCGTCAAGCTGGCGCAGGCTCTCAATTGCTGCTGCTGGAGTGTGCAAGTGGGACTATACTCAAGCCACAGGAGGTAACAAATACCGCCACACCTGGATCTGATTAGGGCAGTCCCCAAGCCTGGGCAGACAATCACTGCCACCCACTGGCTTGGGTGGGGTGTGCTCGAGCTGGCACAGGCTGACAACCACTGCTTGCAGATCTGAGTAGAGCAGCTCTCAAGGTGGCTTAGGTTTGCATTTGCCACTGCTGACAGAACTAGGTGAAGCATTCACTCACTCTGAAACATGGGGACTGCCAGTGACAACCATAGGGGAATGATGAGTCAGGAGAGGCAGGAGAATAACAATGTTAAACACTCATGGTACACCCACCCATCTCAGGACAGGTCAATCCTCTAAAGTAACACACCAGCCACCATCCAGGGGCCTCTCCTTCTTTGAACTAAATAGGAGAGTTCCCAGAAGAGAATAGGTGCACTATAAGTTTATCTGTCTTCAGCAAAGAGAAGAGATTTCAGATGAGAAGGAACCAGATAAGAACTCTGGCAACATGAAAACACAAACCATTTTAATATCCCCATCCCCCAAAATCACAGTAGGTCTCCAGCAATGGACCCCAACCTACAGGAAATTGCCCAAATGTCAGAGATGGAATTCAGAATACGGATGGCAAATAAGATGAATGGGATTGAAGAGAAAGTTGAAAACCGACACAAGCAAGACAAAAAAAGTTTCAGGACACGAATGAAGAAAATGAAAAACTCACTAAAGAGATAGACAATGTAAGAAAAGATATAATAGACCTTAAAGACATGAAAGAGTCACTTAGGGAATTTCAATACAGTAGAAAGCCTCAACAACAGGCTAGACAAAACAAAAGAAAGAATTTGGAGGCTTGAAGACAAGGCTATTGAACTAACTAGGTAAGTCAAAGATGCAGAAAAAAGAATAAATAAGAGTGAACAATCACTCAGAGAAGTATGGGACTATGCAAAGAGAGCCAATATAAAAATTATGAGTATCCCTGACAGAGAAGAAAGCAAAAAGCATGGAAAATTTATTTGAAGGAATTATTGAGGAAAACTTCCCTGGTATCCCCAGAGATTCAAATATTCAGACACAAGGTGGTCATCAAACATCAGGAAGATTCATAGCAAACAGGACATCTCCAAGACACATAGTATTCAACCTGGTTAAAATCAAAATTAAAGAGAAAATTCTACAAACTGTAAGACAAAGGCAACAACTAACCTACAAAGGAAAACTTGTCAGGCTGACAGCAGATTTCTTAGCAGAGACCTTACCAGAAGCATTGGGACCTCGTTTTTAGTCTTCTTAAACAGAGTAACTGCCAGCCAAGAACTTTGGATTCTGAAAAACTAAATTTCATAATCAATGGAGAAATAAAGACTTTTCCAGACAAGCAAACATTAAGGGAATTTGACACTACTAGACCTGCCCTACAGGAAATACTCACAACTGCATTATACATGGAACAGCACAATAGATACCAACTAGTGCAAAAACACCTGAAATTTAAAGCTCATAGCTCTAACAAAATAATAGCATAAAAGGGAAAACAAAACAATAAACAAGATTTAATAAACAAGATTTAATAAAACATGATAAAAAGAACAGTATCCCAACTATCAATACCAGCATTGACCATTGGCAGTCTGAATGCCCCATGTAAAAGACACAGACTGGCTGAATGGATGAAAAAGCATACCCCAAGCCATTTGCTGTCTCCAAAAAATGCATCTAACTTACAAGAACTCACATAGACTCAAGATAAAAAGAAAAAAATACTCTACATGAATGGAAACCACAAGCAAGCAGGTATAACAATTCTCATATGAGATAAGATAAACTTTAAATCAACAATGTAAAGAAGGAAAAAGATGGTCATTTTACAATGATAAAGGGAGCAATTCAACAAGAAGACATAATCCTAAATATAGACACACCTAACACAGGAGTGCCGAGATTCATAAAGCAAACCCTACTAGATCTAAGCAAAGAGATAAATAGTAGCATCATAATTGCCAGGGACTTCAATACCTCATTAAGAGACCTGGACAGATCACCCAAGTAGAAAATAAATAAGCACTGGATATAAACAGAACTCTAGAACAAATAGACCTAACAGACATTTACAAAATATTCTACCCAAAAACTACTGAATATACATTCTTCTCATTGGCACACGGGACATGAGCATATCAGCACAATTTTTCCAATACTGATCATATCTTAGGCCACAAAACAAGTCTTGGCAAATTCAAAAAAAATTGAAGGCCGGGCGTGGTGGCTCACGCCTGTAATCCTAGCACTTTGGGAGGCCGAGGCGGGAGGATTGCTCAAGGTCAGGAGTTCGAAACCAGCCTGAGCGAGACCCCGTCTCTACCAAAAATAGAAATAAATTAATTGACCAACTAAAAATATATATACAAAAAATTAGCCGGGCATGGTGGCTCATGCCTATAGTCCCAGCTGCTCGGGAGGCTGAGGCAGCAGGATCGCTGAGCCCCGGAGATTGAGGTTGCTATGAGCCAGGCTGACACCACGGCACTCACTCTAGCCTGGGCAACAAAGTGAGACTCTGTCTCAAAAAAAAAAAAAACATTGAAATCATACCATGTACCTTACTCCAAGAGAAACACTCAAATCTGCACAAAGTTGTGGAAATTAAACAACTTGCCGCTGAATGATATTTGGGTCAATGAGGAAATTAAAATGGAAATAAAATCAGAATGAACCACAAAAGAGACACGAGTTTTCAAAATCTATGGAATATAGTAAAAGTAGTTGTAAGGGGAAATTTCACTGCCTTAAATGCCTACATTAAAAAGGCAGAAAGTTCACAAATTAACAATGTTACATCTCAAGGAACTAGAAAAAGAAGAACAAATCAAACCCAAGCCAGCAGAAGAAAAGAAATAACAAAGACTGAGCAGAACTAAATAAAATGGAAACCAAATCAAACAAAAAAAGGATCAACAAAACAAAAAGTTGGTTCTTTGAAAAGATACACAAAATCAATAGACCACTAGTCAGAATAATCAGAAATAGAAGAGAAAGAGGTCAAATAAGCTCGATCAGAAATAAAAAAGGAGACATTACAACTGATTCCACAGAAATACAAAATCATTCGTAAATACTACAAAACTTCTATGCATACAAACTAGAAAATGTAAAGCAGGGGTCCCCAACCTATGGTGAGTTGTATAATTATTTCATTGTATATTACAATGTAATAATAATAGAAATAAAGCTTATAATAAATGTAATGCACTTGAATCATCCTGAAACCATCCCCCTGCTCCCTGGTCCATGGAAAAAATTGTCTTACATGAAAATGGTCCTTGGTGCCAAAAAGTCTGGGGACTACTGATGTAGAGGAAACACCCAACCTCCGAAACCTGAATCGGGAATAAATAAAAATTCTGAACTGACTGATAATGAGTAGTAAGATTGAAGCAGTAATAAAGAATCTCTCCACAATAAAAGTCCCAGACCAGACTGATTCACAGCCAAATTCTACCAGAATTACAAAGAAGAACTGATACCTATACTACAGAAATTATTCCATGGTATCAAGAAGGAGGGAATCCTCCGTAACTCATTCAATAAAACTAGTATCACTTTGATACCAAGGTCAAGAAAGGACATAACAACAACAAAGAAAACTACAGACCAATATCCCTTGTAAACATAGATACAAAAATCCACAACAAAATATTAGCAAACTGAATTCAATAACACACTGTAACAATAATTCACCAGGATCAAGTGAGTTTCATTCTAGGGATGCAAGGATGATTTAACATATGCAAATCAATAAATGTTTTTCACCACATAAACAGAAGTAAAAACAAAAACACCATATGATCATCTCAATAGATTCTGAAAAGTATTTGATAAAAACTCTCAGCAAACTAGGCATAGAAGGAAATATCTAAAAATTATAAAAACCATTTATGACAAACCCACAGCCAACATCATACTGAATGGGGAAACATTGAAAACATTCCCCCTAAGAACTAGAACAAGATAAGACAAGAGTTTCCACTGTCATCACTTCTATTCAACATAGTACTGGAAGTCCTAGTCAGAGCAATTAGGCAAGAGAAAGAAATAAAGGGCATCCAAATCAAGAAAGAGGAAGTCAAACTATCCCTGTTTGCCAATGATATGATCTTGTATCTAGAAAACCCTAAAGATTCCACCAAAAGACTCCTAGAATTGATAAATATATTCAGCAAAGTCTCAGGTTACAAAATCAATGTTCAAAAATCAGTAGCATTTCTATGTACTAGCAATAGGCAAGCTGAGATTAAATCAAGGACTCAATACCATTTATAACACTACAAAGAAAGTAAAATATTTAGGAATATACTTAACCAAAGAAGTAAAGATCTCTACAAAGAGAACTACAAAACATTGACAAAAGAAATCATAGAACACAAATGGAAAAACATCCCATGCTTATAGATGGGTACAATCAACATTGTTAAAATGTCCATACTACCTAAAGCTATTTACATATTCAATGCAATCCCCATCAAAATGCCAATGTCATTTTTCACAGATCTAGAAAAAATAATTGTATGCTTCATTTGGAACCCAAAAAGAGCTCAAATAGCCAAAGCAATTTTAAGCAAAAGAGCAAATCTGGAGGTATAACATTATTTGACTTCAAATTGTATTACAAGCCTATGGTAACCTAAACAGCATAGTATTGGCACAAAAATAGAGACATGGACCAATGGAACAGAACAGAGAACCCAGAAATAAAATCATCTACCTACAACCAATAGATCTTTGACAAAGCAGACAACAACATACACTGGGGAAAGGAAGCCCTATTCAATACATGCTGCTGGGAAAACTGGATAGATAGCCACATGCAGAAGAATGAACATGACTTCTACCTCTTGCCATATACAAAAATTAATGCAAGACAGATAAAAGACTTAAATGTAACACATTAAACCATAACAACGCTAGAAGAAAATGTTGGGGAAACTCTTTTTGACATTGATCTAACCAAAGAATTTATGACTAAGACCCCGAAAACAAATACAGCAACTATAAAAATAAATAAATGGATCTTTATTAAATTAAAAAGATTCTGCACAGCAAATGAAATAATCAACAGAGCAAATAGACAACCTACAGAATGGGAGAAAATATTCGCAAACCATTCATCCAATAAAGGGCTAAAATCTAGAGTCTACAAGGAACTGTAATGAATCAGCAAGAAATAAACAAACAACCTCATTAAAAAATGGGCAAAAGATATGAACATAGGACTTTCAAAAGAAGATAGACAAATGGCCAAAAAACATATGAGAAAAATATTCAACCTGCAATTTAAAATGACAATGAGATACCACCTTATTCCTGTCAAAATAGCCATTATTAAAAAGTAAAAAAATAATAGATGCTGGCATGGATATAGAGAGGTAGGATTGCTTATACACTGTTGTTGGGACTGCAGGTTAGGGCAGACTCTGGAAAATACTATGGAAGTTGCTCAAATAAATAAATGTAGACCTATCATTTAAACTAGCAATCCCACTGCTGGGTATCTACCCAAAGGGAAAAAAGTCATTTTATCAAAAGACACCTGCACTCGAATGTTTATCTCAGCACAATTCACAATTGCAAAAATGTGAAATCAACCTAAGTGCCCTTTAATTCATAAGTGGATAAATAAAATGTGATATATATATATATATATATATATATATATATATATATATATATATATATACCGTGAAGTATTAATCAGCTAAAAAAGGAGTGAAATAATGCCTTTTGTAGTAACTTGAATGGAACTGGAGATCCTTATTCTAAGTGAAGTATCTCAGGAATGGAAAAACAAACACCATATGTGCTCTCTAATAATTGGGAGCTAAATGATGGGTGCACATAGCACAACGAGGTGTAAAGGACATTGGAAAACAAGAAGCGGGGAGAGTGGGAAAGGATGAGGGGTAAAAACTTACCTATCAGGTACATTGAACACTATTCTGGTGATGGGCATACTAAAAGCCCTGACTTAAGCTTTATATTAGGTATCCATTTAATAAGAACATTTGTACTACCTTAATATTTTGAAATAAAAAATAATTTTTAAAAAAGGAAGAAACTACAAACATGCAGCATTGAGTAGGGACTAACATCATCCACCTAGTGAGTTCCAGGCAAGGGATAGATAGCAACAGATAGGAGCTCATTTCTAGGGAGAGTAGAGACAGAAGTGTCCCCTTAGGCTTATGATGAAAAACAGGGGTGGCAGTTTGCTTCCTGTCTCAGAGTAGAGGCTGAATAAAGTCACAAGCTGAGATGGATCACCAGCCAAGGGTGCAATGGAAGAGAACAGACCAGAGTCCATAGGACGACTGTGAACTGGGCCAAGCTGGCTCAGGGTCTGCATCTGACAAATCCCTGAAGGACAGGGATCCAAAGCTCCAATACAGCCCTGATTCTGAATCAAGGTCCCCATGGGACCAGTTGGAGGCAAATACAAAGCCATCAAAAAAGGACAGCAACTCAGGGAGAAAAAGAAAAATGGAGGGGGAAAATGTCTCACTTAAGGTAAGTGTACAAAAAAATAATAACTTTGAAGCACACAAGGAAAACATTATTAAAAACAACAACAACAAGAAAAAACCCACCAAAACACTAACAGAGGAAGAAGTTACTCCCAAGAAAATAAAAGTAATATAGCAATTTGAAAAAGACCAAATAATTAATATGTTTCCAATCCTCAGAAATCATAGAAGTAATAAAATTGCCCCATGATATGGACTAAATGTGTCCCCCCTAAATTCATATGTTGAAGCCCTAATCCCCAGTGTGATGGTATTTGGAGATGGAGCCTTTGGGAGGTAATCTGGTTTAGACGAGGTCATGAGGGTAGAGCCCCCATGATGGGATCAGGGTCCTTATAAGAAGAGAAAGAGACCAGAGCTTTCTTTCTTATGTGAGAGCACAGAGAGAAGTCGGTGGTCTGCAAGCCAGAGAGTGGGCTCTCACCAGGGATCATATTTGCAGGGACTTTGATCTTGGACTTCCCAACCTCTAAAACTGTGAAAAATAAATGTTTGTCATTTAAGCTACCCAATCTATGATATTTTGTTATAGCAACCTGAGCTAATTAAACAAACCCTCTACTACCACCAAAACTACCATTAAAAACTTAAGAAAACAAAACTAACAAATAAGAGATCATGAAAGAGAAATTTGTCCCTCACACAGGGAAGGGGTCTTAAAGTGGATTTATAATAATAAATAAGTGGTTATTGAAAGGACCAGTTAGAAATCTTGGAAAAAGTTTATCTATGTTTATGGGACTAAGAAAAAAAATAACTCATAGACAGGAAAAGTATCGACTAAAATCAAGGAAGCAGTAACAAAAAGAAGTAGCATTAAACAAGATTCCATTCACATCAAAGTATTTATGTGCTGTGTAATAGTCCCCCGAGTACTAGGAAGTAAGCAATAAGGGGCAGAAATAATTGTTTTTCAAAAGGAAAACAGTTAGTTACCTGTTTAACAAGCAGCTTCAGTATGGGTTGGATTTCAACCTCAATGGCATTGGGCCCACACACCAATCTTCTGTAGGAGATAGACCATCCATTAGTGTAACAGTTATAAGCTCAGTGATAAGTGAGTACAGGCCAGACTAAGCAGAAATCACCTGTACTCTTTAGAGATTTTGTGGCTTCCATTAAAACATAATGTGCAAGTTCTTTTGAAACATAATCCTAAAGCAGCACCCAGGACAGACCCTTAGTGCATGAACTGAATGAATATGTGAATGAATGAGCAAATGAACTGGAAGATGACATATGTTCTACATGGCCAACATCTTGTAAATGTGTACATTATATACAAGGTGAAATACATAAGTGCATTACAATAAAAATTCCTCATGTTTGTGAAGTATTTTACCATTTACAAAGTTCTTACAAAAGATTCATTTGATTCCCTCACAATAGTCCAAGGGAAAGGACTAATATCCTCAGTTTATCAATAGGAAAACTATTCGGCATGGGCGTATAGCCAAAGGGGCACACATCTAATATCAATCATGACAATATGACTTTAAAGCAGAAATGGGAGTGTCAGAAACTGCACTTAGCTTTCATGCATTAACTCCTTTAATCATCACTTTATCCCTCTGAGATTTCACATTACCATCTACTATAAGGAAAACTGATGTTCCAATAAACTAAGTAGTTTTCCCAGGGTCTCAGGGCTAGAAAGAGGCAGAGCTGGGCTTCAGACCATGGTCTCTGTGACTCCACTTTACAACCCAGCCTCAGCAAGTACCAACAGGAGAACCTGCATGAGGGATCTTTGGTCTTAGGTAGAAATCAAACTTGAACTCAGCTCTCTGTTATACCGGGGTGAGACCAAAGATCTCTCACACAGCACCGCCTTACTGGGGCTTTCCATAAAAAGCTATTTAAAATAGCTACCCCAACTGCCAACGCAGATTCTCTTTTTCTCCTTAAACTTACCTATATGATTAACTAAAATTTTATCTCTTTTCTTGCATGTTAAAAAGCATTCAGATAGTGAACTGTATCCTCCACTATAATATAGGCTTCTAGAAGATGTTCATATATCCTACATGCCTAAAACAGTACCTAAGATATAAAACACACTCAAGAATTATGTGTTGAATAAGTGAATGGATAGCTGAATGAGGGCTGAGCCTCCATTATCTCATCTTTACAGTGGGTTTGATAAAACATAAAATTGCTCTCAGTAGTGTCTGAGATAAATATGTAAAGCATTTAGCACAGGTGCCTAGGACATGACAAGTTCTCAAGAAATGGCAGCTATCTTTGAAGTCTTATACCCTCCAGCATAATTAACTGTATTTTTCTCTGTTCCAACAACCCCTCCTTAATAACAGTACTTACTTCACTGAATATATTTACATGCTTTTCTCCTCAGATTTTCTAGAGCCCATTTAAAGTCAGGAATGAAGTTTTTAAACACTGGAGCAGTTTCTGACACAGAGGATGCCCGGTAAATAGTGGAATTAATTAATGAGGGTCTTTGTGACCCAGAGCTAGAGCTGCACAGACTGTGGAAAGCCGGTTTAGAAAGCAAGTCTAGGGCCTGGCGCTCTCTGGCTCTCCCTGCTTGCTGCGACGGTTTCTGACACTACCATTAAGAGAGAAGAGCTCAGATCTCACGAGAACTGGGATCTAGTGGATCAATACTTGCTGTAGATTATCCTCTTTAGGGCTTATCTGGGCCATGTTTAAATCAAAATTGGGCATGCCCTTTACTGCTTCCTCTTTTCTACTGTCTCTTGCCAAAAGATGGTGCATGCTTAGGGATCATGTACCTATCTCGATCTCAGCCCAAGCCAAGTAGAATTTTCAGGGGTGTTACCAATGGCTGAGCGACCAGCAGAAATATGAGACTGGAAGCTGGTTCACAGGAGGAAAGGCCCAAGGAACAAGGGAGACTCCATTCCCTGACTAAAAATCTGACCAGCTGGCAGGCAAAAGAAGTCCTAGAATTGTTCTAGGTGGCCTCACAGAACAACATAGGCTAAATACAATTAAGCAGACTTGCCTAAAATGTCTCATTATTCATTAGGGGAAGAGTTGCTTTGGAGGTAGGTGGCCCCTCTCCAGAAGAAGTTGAACAATTTCTCAACAGGGAACTTGTGGAGGGGATTTCTGCGCTGACTATGGCCTGAACATGAGAGATCACTGAGGTTTCCTCCAGCCTGGAAATGACAGCAAATCTGCTGGAATGTATTTATTTCTGAAAAACCACATGTGAATGACTAGGAGCACTTTCTTTAGGAGTGGTCCATGTCCCTTTTTATTTTGCTTATTTGTTCGTTCATGCATTCATTTACCAATTCATTCACCAAATAACTGTTAGGAATATGCTGTGCAGTAGGCACTTCAGGCTCCAGGTGAAGAAGACTAGAGTGAGAGCCCTCAAGGAGGAAGGAGGAGCATCTGGAATTACTGGTGAGCTTTTGCAAACTACACATGATCACCCTGGGTTTTCCTCACTGCTTTCATTCTGCAAAGTCTCCAACAGGATCTCTGGCAGGGATGGATAAGTATAGTTTTCCAGTCAATGCCAAGCCAGGAGATCCTGGCATAACCCACTTCCAGGACTTGGAATTTTTAGGAGCCAGACATGCACAGTTTGAGAAGTTTCCCATGTGATTCTGCTAGGCAATCCATTATTCTGAACAGTCCTGCTTTATAAATGGAGGGAGATCAAAAATGCAGCGTCCAACTTTTGAGACTTGGATATGGTTGTGTGGTATAAAAAGTGGGTTGGTCCAAAAGCACCCCCCATTAAAAAATAAGGAGAAGAATATTGTTATGTTTTGAGAAATTGCTTTCTGAAAGGAACAAAATTTCTATTTCAACAGTGCTTGAACCTGCTTGTGTACTTGAACAAAACATTTATACAGAGAAGCTCCATTTTACAAATGACATAAAAGTCATTTTAGTTTTTTACATTAGTCCTCATTTGTGGCCTGTCCATTTCTTTCAGTTCCTAAATCATGAGTTTCCTGACAGCCTCAGGAGAAGTGGGGATCTTACAGGACCTTCTGCCATCTGTACATGCTAAGTGAGGTGTTTCCAGTCAGCTTTTCGGAGAAGTATCCTGAGTGTTTCCAGGCATGAGAATCCATAGGGAAGGGACCAGGAGGGCATCAGAAGTGGCGGTGGAGGTGCAAAGAAACCCAGGGCAGGATCCCGTCAGGGAAATCCGGGACTTAGGCTTCCTGGTCCTCTGTAGGGCTCTACTCTGAAACAAGGCATTGCAGTGAAGTAATTTTCATACTTTACATGGGACCAGACCCATAGAACTGTGGGTCTGATAATTCCAATGTATTAAAAAGGAGAATCTTGATCTCAGTTCATTTTGTATTAAATACTTTGTGCATTGCATTTTAAAGAAAAGCTATATATATATACACACACACATATATACATATGTATATAAGCATGTTATATTTTTAAGTAACTCATTGACTTCTAACTAAATGTTAACAGTTGAGACCATGTTATGGCTTTCCAGAAGAATGAATGAAGCCACTCTCCCTTCCTCCAACCAGCCCTTCCTCGATCCGTTCATACAGATCTAATGGGCTGAGTATTTATTATTGGGCTGTTGTCTAGGGGCGGAACTTTCAAAGGGGATAAAGGTCATGGCATTTAAGTATGATTTCTTTCCTGACTTCTGCTCCCCCAAGACCTGAGGAATAAGAGAGTAGGGTCCCATGGCAGCCCCACCTCCTCTTCCCTCTTGGCTTCCTTTCACTTCTTCTTTCCTCCCTTTTGATGTTCCATCTTCTCATATAATGGTCTGTGCCAACTTGGAGTTGCATGTTGATGGCAAACCCACCTTCTTTTGCTACCTGTCACTCGGATTCCTTTCCTCTAGCACTGACAAGCATGCCCTTTTTCTCAATGCTGTAGCAAATCTTGAGAATTAAGTTTGGCCCTGCAGAATCACTGAGCCCATGATAAATGTCTCTTCCCAACCTCTCGTTCAGTGATGTCACACTGGTGGCTTACATTGGCCATGGTCGTATTCTCACCACAGAAACTGGCAAACCCTATCCATTATGACTTTTGTTCCTCCAAAGAGCTGGCTCACCGGCAAGGTGGTTGGTCTGGAAATAATTCCATCTCTGCTGCTGGAAAGCTGCCCTTTCTACTTTTAGGATCCTAAATAAAGGGGACAGGAGCAGTATGGGCTGAGTGAAAGAGAAGGTGAGGAGATGCTCAACTTAAAAGCTATCCTGAGAGGAAGACTACTTCACTTGATGGGGAAGCAGTAGGGTCCCATTCTTGTGAGATGAAAGAGTAACCTCAAGTGTCTATGGACCTGTCTAGGACAGGCATCAAGATGGAAAGTTTAGTTCAGTTCATGATAAGTGAAGACAGGAACCTGGAACCTCCTGGGACAATTTATGTGCTCTCTTCCTGATGCCTCCTGACAATATCTCTCCAGGCTAAAGTATAAGCTTTTGTTACTGAAATGTGAGAGCTTTGTAAATCTGTCCTGTTTTCTCTCTTTGCCTGGCTGCTAGGAAGCCCACAGAAAAGTTTGCATTTAGACTCTGTAGCTTTTGATCATCAGAGATTCTTGTGCATTCCTCTTCCTTTGCTGCCCATTTTGCACCTTTGCTTTTTAGTGCAAGCAAGCTCAAATCCATTTGGGAAATTGGTTATATATCATTCAACCAATTAATAATCACATTTAATTTTTTAAAAAGGCCCTGTCTTATCCTAAAAAAATGAGAGGAAAATGTTCCACATTCTACTTACACTTTTCACTCTCCAAACAGACATGCCTATAAAATAAAATATTCCTATGTTTGTAAGTAGGTTATCTCCTCTATTCATCATGTTTTGGAACCTATACTCTTTGTCTTACTTATTAGATTGTCAAGTTCTTTATTGTGTATATCAGATTTAAATTTAATTATGTATGATGTTTATTAAAGCTTGCACTTGATAAATAAGGACAAACATGAGGTAGCTGCGTTGATGGGAAATCCTTTCTGTGGAAATGGCTTTCTAGTCAGAGTGTATATATACATCTATCAACAAGATTTCTTAAATGTCCTAGATAAATCCTTTAAATATCTTGTGCTTAAGGCTATTAAGCCAACGTTTTTAATAACTTTGAAAAATTTCTGTATTTCAATGTGTTCAACATCACATCTGATATCTTATATCATGATACTATTTCTAAGGCATTTTGTCCTACTCTAGATGCCTGGTTCATTTTTTTATAGTGCTCTGGCACAGAGAACCTTAAATCAATAGTAATTCTTAGACTTGGTATGTATGAGAATTACATTACAGGGGTTGCTTCCTAACAATGCAGCTTCTTCTCTCACAAGTGCTCCTTGTTCCAACAGAATCATCAGAATTATGAGGGTGGAGCCCACATCCTATGTCTTAAGTATGAGGTTGCTCCTTAGATTGAGAATTGGTGTTTCTGGCTGACTACAAAGAAGGTCGGGCAGGTAATGTCCCTACAAAAGGGTGAGAAATGAAGGTGATTATTAAGATTCTGGGGAAGACTTGTGATTTTTTTTTTTTTTTTGATTCACCAAGATTTGTCATTTCAAATAATAGTTAAAGGAAGCAGGGGCTCTATATCACTGTGAGTTAGTAAGTGGCATAAGCATGTCCTAATCTATGTGAATCTATAGTTATTAGTCTTATGATTATGCAACTATTTTTGTCTTTCTCACTAGTCAGTAAACGTCTCTGGGACAATGACTAAGTATTTATCTTTAGATCCCTAGGTCCTTCTAAAGTGCCTAGCACCTTACAGGCATTTAGTTAATAAATCAATGAATGCATTAATTTATTCATTTACTTTAGAAATATTTATTGAACCACTACCATGAATCAGCCACTAGGTGCTGCAGTTATAGTGGCAAATAAAACAAGTAACTGAACCATCGAAATCCTCATCTCCAGGGCTATTTCTTCACAGGAAGATACAATAATAATATTGTCTTTCTGTCTCTCAGAGGATTTGGAGGATTAAGAAGCTGGATGACTCAAGATTTTTTGAGGATGGGATAAAAAAAATACAACACAAAGAAGTCTGTTTTACAAGGCTGAGAGAAAGATCAAATTTTATTTGATTGCATTGCTCTTTTAGTCTTTTCTTTTTAATAAGTTTGCCTAAGAGGAGAACAATTTAGAATATCTCTCTGATGCCAGTAAATGAACTTGGATTATATCAAGTTGATGAAGCATTATGCCAACAATGCACTGATGATAACTCATTTGATACTTCATTTTCTGCTGCAAGATTTCACTCTCAGAGTTTACTATAAATCCTACCTGACCTCTTGCTCTTCACTGGTCAGACCCAATCCGAATGTGTGATGGATGTCGTAGCAGGAGTTGCTGTCTTCCAGCAACCTAGGACGTGGTCAGGAAAGGAACCACACTTTAGTGCATAGCACGCAACAGATCACTGTTCTTCCCCTACATCTCGATACAGTGGTGAGTAGAAGTCAGACTTACCCAACTTTCTGAAACTGCTTCTCCAGGTTGTTCCAAACATACCTGATTTTCTGCACCTGGATGCATCGTATCTGCAATCACAAATATGATAGAACAGGTGCCCTTCACAAGGTGAAGCCCGTGAAAAGAGGGGAGCATTGTTCAATGCAGTCTCCACATGGGTCTCATAGCTGTCCTTCCCAGCTCAACAGTATGATATTTAGAGTTTTTATTCAATAAACACTTATTTTATTCTTTCTCTGCAAACATGTCATTAACATTGCACTCTTTAAATGACTTACTTTTAATTCTGGCTTCATTACAGCTTGGTTTACGATGGAGTGGCGGTCAGCCACCACAGATTCTTTCGGGTTCTTGCTTACAGGCAACTTCAGTGTGGATAAGTAGAGGCAGAGTACCTTCTTCCTCATATACCTTTGAAATTCATCCTAGAAAAGACAATCCAGTTTATGAAATTCTCAAGTGTTATTCCATACGGTGCTCAATCAACCAAATACCCACCAAGCACTAGGCCAGTGGTTCCTAAAGTTTAGAACAAACTTCATCTCAAAAAAGAGTCAGCATTATCTCAGAACTTACTAGAAATGCAAATTCTCAGCCCCGCCCCAGACCCACTGAATCAAACACTGTAGGGATGGGGCCATCAGTTGTGGTTTACTGAGCCCCTTGGGTGATTCTGATTTACACCAGAGTTTGACAACCTCTGTGCTAAAGCTTTATATAGAGAAAATCTTACCTAACAACACCATTTCTAGCTATTTTAAGTGACATCTAAATGTTTAAAATGTCTAATATCCTCCAAAATACATATTTTTTAAAAATTGAATGATCGTTCCCGTGTTATGCTCTCTAAGAGTTTTAATACTGACAGCCACTGCTCATGCCTTGGCTAAAAGCATCGCCAATTAGCCTGACATGGTAGAAATGTATCCAGACTAACGTAAAAGAAATGCCTTTCATTCCTGGGTCAAAATAAGAGATAGGCAGATTCTACCGATAATTTTGCCACCTCCTATTTTGGTCTAGGGAAACTCTTTAAGCAGATGAAGATCTGCCCCCTGGAATGCTAGCCAGTGGCTGGTTGTGCCACAGACGCCATGCCGAAGACATGGTGACAGCATTTGAAATAGGTGACAGAAGGGCACGCACTGTTGTCCTCAGCAAAACAGTGTCTGCTTCTTGCAAGGAGCAGGGGACGCAGTTGGCCCACACTCTCCAGTGGGGTCTCCAGTGGAACGCCAGCAGCAGGATCCCACAGGTCAGCGTGGACGCGGTAAGGCAGAGGGCTTTCCGGAGCTTCTGGGTGCGATAACCAAACACCTCCTGAAGAGTAAATAAAAGATCACTCTATTTTTTCTTTTTTTCCATAAACATACTATTTTGTTTCATGAAACACAAACTTTATATAAAGGGGTGTTGGTTGGGAGAGAAATCTAGTTTCAGCTAGTTGGATTAGGTTGACTGCTTGCAGCTGTCAGCTGATATAATTTTACAAAGGACTCCTTTTACTACCTTGGAATATGGAACTAAAACATTAGACAGGAGCAGTAGGGAGGGACAGACCTATTTGCTTCTATATGTTTATAAGAGTCATCTCAGGTATTTATAAAATACTCCATGTTTTCAGCCAGATAAATTTATTAAAGGAAAATGATAAGTTGATGACAGATATGGTCCACACTCATGTATCTAGTTTTATCTATTCTGCTTTGTTTTATAATGACATGACTGAGAACGATTTAGAATATGAATAAATGTACCACTTCCTAAAACAGTATGATGATAAAAAAAAAAAATAAGAGATTATTTGTGGACACAAAAGGCTTTCATAAAGCAGCTCATATTTATTGACCCTGATAGTAACATGCTGAAATATTTGTACTTTTAATAGTATGTTATTTAATATGTCATAAATTGAATGAAGACTTGAGATTTGGTTCTAGTGGGGAAAATAGCCAAATGATAGATTCGTTTATTTAAAGCCAATTTCTAGTTTCCAATTTCTATGATGAAATGTCATAGCATTGTTTTTTAAATTTTAAAAACTAAATTTTCAGTATATTTTTAAGACCCTAAGTAATGCTGATTATAAATGATATGTTTACTATATTATTATTTTAGATTCTGCTGTTTGTGGTTTGTGTGTTTTTTCCTATGGCTTGGAACTCCCATACCCAGATCACAGAGCTATAAAGTCAAGAAAATAGGTTTTTACTAAGTTTCTATAGCATTTTTTTTTTTTTTTTTTTTTTTTTTTGAGACAGAGTCTCGGTTTGTTGTCCAGGCTAGAGTGAGTGCCGTGGCGTCAGCCTAGCTCACAGCAACCTCAAACTCCTGGGCTCGAGCGATCCTTCTGCCTCAGCCTCCCGAGTAGCTGGGACTACAGGCATGCGCCACCATGCCCGGCTAATTTTATATATATATATCAGTTGGCCAATTAATTTCTTTCTATTTATAGTAGAGACGGGGTCTCGCTCTTGCTCAGGCTGGTTTTGAACTCCTGACCTTGAGCAATCCGCCCGCCTCGGCCTCCCAAGAGCTAGGATTACAGGCGTGAGCCACCGCGCCCGGCCTTTCTATAGCATTTTGATGATAGAATGATCTCTTGGCTTAATTCTTTTGAAAAGTTTTCATTTTTAATAGGCTGCTTTCATTAACTTTTTCTTTTTTTTATTTTAGCATATTATGAGGGTACAAATGTTTAGGTTATATATATTGCCTTTGCTCCATCTGAGTCAGAGCTTCAAGCGTGTCCATCCCCACACCACACTCATTAGGTGTGTATGTACCCATCCCCTCCCATCCCCCCACCTGCTCAACACCCGATGAATGTTATTCCTATATGTGCACTTAAGTGTTGATCAGTTTCATTAACTTTTTCTAATAACTCTGTGGCAGACCAAATTTTTAACAGTTGTTAAAAGTAATCCTTAAGCATAGTGGAAATGTCACTGGCTTAAGAAACAAAAGACGTAAATTTGAGTCACTGCTTTGCTTGTTAAGAGTTATGTGGCCTTAGGTAAATCACTTTATCTTTAGAGAATCCCAATTTATTCCTCTATGAAACAATTAGAAATATATGCCGTACAGGGTAGTTGTGCTTAAGTGCTCTGTAATTACAAATGTAAGAGCTTCTTTACACTGGGCCTCAATTGTATCACCCACCTAGGAAAAAAATATTCATTAAATTTAGCGAGGCAGCTACTCTATTTTGAGATTATTCATGATACAGTTTAAATGTAACTTGGACAAACATGCATTTACCCTGTTTTAAGCATGTTTTCAATTAGATCTCCTTTCTCTCTTGCTATGTTCCCTCCAATTTTATAAACTTGTTTTGGTTTTATTTATGAATTATAGTTTTATTAGACCCAGTTTAATGCCAGTTTATATATTATGTCATAAATATATGTTCTTTTACTAAGAGTTATTTACAGGGATTTACTGCCAAAGGTGAAGTGTATACAAAAGTAGAAGCAAAACAAGTGGAATTTTCATCCAGCTGTGGCTGAAATGAGCTCATTCATAAAAAACTTTCTCTTTTTCTATTTGATTCTACACAGCAATGACATTGATAACCATAATTCTGGAACCCCTTCAGTTTTCTCCTATACAACATTTTTAAAATTAAAAAAGAAACTCACAATGCTAGCAAGACTGCAGTAAAATCACTGCAGCCATATACTGCTAATAACTTTGTGAATTGAAATAGTTTTCTAAGGGAAGGTGACAAATTGTATCAAGAATTATAAAGATATTTCTACCCTTTAAATCAGCAATTTCTCACTTAGAAATAAAACCTAATGAAATAATACATAAGAAAGTGATACATTTAAGATGTTTTAGTGTAGGATTATCTGCAATAGCAAAATTATTGAGAAAACCAAATGATAGCTAATGATTCAGTAAGTTGTGAAATGTCAAAACAATGGTAGAGTGTGTATAAACAAAAATATACGGTGTCATCACTATAGAAACCTGGGACATTCTAGGATATGATGTTAAATGGTAAAAAGAACAAATAGAATAAATAGAAAGCAAAAAGCAACATTATGAAATTTGACTCACTATATCAGTAATTACGTTAAATGTAAATAGCCCTACTACTATGATTGGAAGCAGATTGTTAGATTGGATAATTAAAGATCCATTACATGCTGTTTATAAGAGACACACTTTACACATAAAGCAGTGGACAGGTTAAAAGGTGAAAGAAGAAGAAAATATACCATGTAAGCACTAACAAAAGAAAGCTAATGTAGTTATATTGATGTCAGATAAAATATGAGGAAGACCCCCAAGGCAATCACTGCCACAGCTAAAGTAAACAAATGGGATCTGATCAAATTAAAAAGTTTCTGCACTGCCAAGGAAACAATCATTAGAGCAAATAGACAACACACAGAATGGGAGAAAATATTTGCTCTCTACACTTCCGATAAAGGACTAATAACAAAAATCTATCTAGAACTTAAAAGAATAAACAAGAAAAAATCAAACAACCCCATCAAGAAATGCGCAATGGAAATGAACAGAAACTTCTCCAAAGAAGACAGAATAATGGCATGCAAACATATAAAAAAATGTTCAACATCTCTGATCATTAGAGAAATGCAAATCAAAACCACAATGAGATACCACCTAACCCCAGTGAGAATGGCCCGTATCAAGAAATCCCAAAACAACAAATGCTGGTGAGGATGTGGTGAGACAGGAACACTCTTACACTGCTGGTGGGATGGCAAATTAGTGCAACCTTTGTGGAAAAGAATTTGGAGATTCCTCAAACAACTAAAAATAGAAACACCATTTGACCCAGCAATAGCATTGTTGGGCATCTATCCAAAAGAACACAAGTTACTCTATTATAAAGACATCTGCACTCGAATGTTTATAGCAGCACAATTCACTATTGCATGGACATGGAAACTACCCAAGTGCCCGTCAATTCATGAATGGATAACTAAAATGTGGTATAAACTCACAATGGAATATTACTCAATCCTAAGAAACGATAGTGAACTAGCACCGTTTATGCTATCGTGGATTAAGCTTAAGCCTATAATACAAAGCGAGATGACACAAGACCTGGAAAATGGGCTACACATCTACTCGCCATCAAATTGGTACTGACAGCCAAAAACTATGGTGTTATGGTGTTCAAATAATTGTAGTGTTCAACAAGGATCTGAGGGGGGGAGACCCACATCTTAAGGATGTAATGAGCATTGTAGTGGGGAAACGATTACCTCTATCCCTTCTTAGGGAGAGGCAAAGAAACACACCGTAACCAAAATGTCTAAAAAAAAAAAAAGAAAAAAAATTTTGTTAATGGGAGGTGAACAGGTGGAAGGGGGGAGAAGGGGAAGGGTACGCACTTTCATGGTGGGTACAGGGCGCACCACTTGAAGACTGGACACGCTTGAAGCTCTGGCAGAGCTGGGTGGGGAGGGGGGCAGGGACAAGATATATAACCTTAACAATATTTGTACCCACAGAATTTGGGGAAAAAAATAAATAAATATAAAAAATATATATTCCTTCAATGATATTTAAGGAAAGAAATGTTATGAGAGAAAAACAAGGACATTACAATTCAACAGAAATGTAGCAATCCTAAATTTTTGTGCACCTAAAAACATAGTTTCAAAACTTAAAAAGCAAAGATAAGAAATTACAATGGACATTAGGAAATATTTTGAACTAGATGACAATGAAAATTCAGAAATAAAAATTGGTGGAATGCAATTTAGACAATCCTTAGAGGGAAATTTATAGCTATAAATGCTTACATTAGAAAAGAAAATAAAGTTTGAAATCAATAAAGTAAGCTTCCAACAAGAAGTTGCAGAAAGAACAGCAAGTTAAGCCCAAAAAAGTATAAGGAAGAAAATCATAAAGATAAGTACAGAAGTGAATAAAATAGAAAACAGACATATAATAGATAAAATTAATAAAGTCAAATTGGTACTCTGAAAAGATTAATAAAACTGATAAACTCATAATAAATATGCATATTTTTATAACTAAAATAATTAATATATAATTTAAAAACTTCCTGCAAAGAAATCTTCAAGCCCAAATGGTTTATGAAGCCCTTGAAATATTTAAGGTAGAAATGATATCATTCTTGTGTAAACATAATGTAAGTAGAGGAGGCTGGAATGCTCAACTTGCTTTGTGAAGCCAGTATACCCAGACACCAAAATCTGACAAGTGTGTTGCAAGAAAGGAAAATTACAGGCTGTCATGAAAATAGATAAAATAATTCTAAAATATATTATCTAACTAAATCGATGATATATTAAAGGGGTAACATATCATTACCAAATGGTATTTGTCCTAGGAATGCAAGAATTTGAAGATCAATGTACTTCTCCGTGTTAACATTCAGGAGGAAAATCAGAAGGTCATCTCAGTAGATACAGAAAAATACTGATAAAATTCAGTACCAATACACAATTTTTAAAAATCTCAGCCAACTAAGAATAGATGGGAACATCCTTAAGCTAACATCATGCTTCATAATGAAATATCAAACATTTCCTTGTGTGACAAGATCGTCAACTATCGACACTAATATTTATTATTATAGTACTAGAATTCTTAACCAGTGTGATGAGGCAATAAAGTAATAAAGCTTATAACAACAGGA
The DNA here is from genome assembly GCF_040939455.1 of Microcebus murinus. Classification (NCBI taxonomy): domain Eukaryota; kingdom Metazoa; phylum Chordata; class Mammalia; order Primates; family Cheirogaleidae; genus Microcebus; species Microcebus murinus. Next base: position 71,320,443 of record NC_134104.1, on the reverse strand, counting down.
AAACAAGAAATAAAACTCTATGTATAGATAATGTAATTATATACATAAAAATCCAAAAGAATGTATAAACAAATTATAAGACTTAATAAATGAATTTATTAAGGTTGCTGGATATTAGGTCAATATAGAAAAACCATTTGTATTTGTATATACTAGTACCAAACAATTCAAAAATTAAATGTCATTAAATAAAAAAATCAATTACCTTTGAATAATTCTAAAAATATTGTTCAAGGCCTCTAAACTGAAAAGTGTGTATCATTGCTAAGAGAAAGTAAAACCTAAATAAATGGAGAGATGTATTAAGTTTCATGACTAGCCATTAGCAATTACATTTAAAATCTCATCAGACATTTTTGTCTATGTGTGGTAATTGATGTGCTAATTCTAAAATTGGTATAGAAAAGCAGAGGATGTAGGATAGTCAAGACAATTTTTGAAAAGAATAAATATGGAGGACTTACATCACCACAATGAAAACTTACTACAAATCCACAGTAATTTTTAAAATGATGTATACACAAGTATAAACAAAAAGTGCAACGAGAATCCTGAAAGAGACTCAAACATATGATCTTTCCACTTACAAGAGAAGAACCACTCCAATCAATAGGGAAATGATGCTTGCTTAATAAGTAGTGCTGGAGCAAAATGAATAGTGCTGGAAAAAAAATGAGTCCCCACACCCTGTCTGATTTATACCAAGAACAAAAATTCAAGATGGAATAGTTATATAAATGTGAAAATTGAAACAATAAATGATCTGAAAGAAAACATAGGAGAAAATTTTTTATGAACTTCAAGTAGGCAAATATTTCTTCCACGGGTAACAGAAAAGACAAAAATATATTTGACTTCATTAAAATTAAAAGCTTTTGTTCATCAAAAGATATCTGGAGAAGATATTAGCTATATATATATGTTCTCTATATATGTGAAAAAGGACTCATAATACTCATATTTGAAATATATAGAAGCCTACTGCAAATAAGTTTTAAATAAGTAAATATACAATAGACAGACAAATAGGCACTTCACAAAAGATAATTTCCAAATGGACTATAACATTCAAGAAACCGATCAATATCATGTCATTAAGGAATACAAAATAAAGATGCAATCATATGTCACAGCCTAGAATACTCAAGATAATCCTAAAAAAAAAAAAACAAAAAACAAAAGTTGGAGGATTTACATAACTGTATTTGAGGACTTACTCTGAACTTATACAATGATACAATGACACAATGATATAACCACAGAATAGATAAGGTTTAAAAGATTGAATATATCAAGTGCTGAAAAAGATGTGGAGCAACTAAAACTTTCATATGTAGATGGGAGTATGAACTGGTGCACACAGCTTGAAAAACTATGTTGCTAAGAATATGACAATGAGCTAGTAACTTTACTCTTAGAATTTTACACAAGAGAAATGAATGTATATACACAAGAATATTTGGATTAGCTATATTCGTAAGATCCAAAAGTGGAAACAATCTGAAGTTCCACCAACATGAGAAAGATAAATTTTGTGTTTTCATACAATGTAATACTATAAAGCAATAAAAAAGAATGAACTTCTGATGCAGACATCAATGTGGATGAATTTCACAGACATTATACTGAGCAAATGAAGTATCATAAAGCAATACATAATTCTACTCATATCAAGTTCAAAAATGAGCAAAATTAATTTATGACAGGTGTTTGAATTGTACACTTAAGATTGCTGCACTTTGACACCGCTAGTATATGTGCAATAAAAAGTAAGAAAGAAGAAAGAAAAAGAAAGCAAGTAAGCTTGTAAACGTGAGAATAGCTTTCTGAAATGTGTAGTAGCTTGAACAAAGATGAATAGACACAATGTTTTTGCTTCTTTGATAAATTGGCCTCATAAACCTTGCAAAACTCCTTTCTAGATCATTTCTCAGTTTTCTCAGAGATATGTGGCTGAGTATGGGACTTGAGATTTTGGCTAAAGAATCACTGCTTTATCTGGCATTATTTTAATCAAATACTCTCAAATAAATTGCCAATGTTTGTGTGATTAGAGTTTATCATGCTATGTGTTTGCATTTTGACCAACTAATCATATGTATAATTTAATTTTTTTTAATTATTCTTCTTCTGATGCAGAGTTACTCAGATTTCACCTAAATATTTATATACCCCCAGTGAAATCCACTAAGAAATTCAGGAGAGAGGAGGGAGCCAGGGGAAGTATTTGTACCATAAGAGAAACATAAACAGAATCCAGAGGTGTTGTAAATGTAAGTACATTGGAAATAGGATGAGAGTATCAGAATCTCAAACCCATTATCTGTGGTTCTTTGAAGTAGAGTGAGTTTTGCCACCTATTCCTATGTGACCTCAGGATTTAACTCCACTCAGTCTGTGATTCCATCTCTGTACTTAGGGGAATACTAATAGCACACACCTGGGAGAGTAGCTGTAAAAATTAAATGAGAGGTGTAAGGTGTTGAGAGAAAAGGAAGTTCAATGTTAGCAGGGGGGTTGACAATAGGTTCAAAGGAAGAGAGTGGTGACTATATCAGTTTGAGTTGCAATATACTGGATCAAGGTTGGTAATGGAAATAGGCTGTGTACCAGGAGGCCAGGAACCCAGATCTGCCACCTATGAGTTCAGATGAATAGCTCAGAGGTTGTGCCCATCTTACACAGACTCAATTTGTATTCTCTCTGAGCAGTGGTGTTCCTTCACTTTTTTGTTTCCAACTAGAATTCTGTATTCCAGGTACCATGGCAGGTACTACAGCCTTCATGGTCTTTATCTAGGCACTGAATACAGAAGTGGCCTGAATTAGGAATAACAATGACATTGCTTACACTTTTTGACAGAGGTTGTTGCCCTAAGTCACCACTTAGAGCAATGCTCTCTACCTATGGCTGACACTAGAACCTCTGTTCTTTATATCTCGCTGCATTGCCTTCTAGAAGTTCTCACTTATGTTTCTTGTTCCATTATTCACCTGCTATGATTTAAGCTTACTGAACTTTAGATTTTTTTTTAAGATAATAAAGTTTTATTTTTTTTTAATTTTTTTTATTTTGGCATATTATGGGGGTACAGATTTTAAGGTTTCAATAAATGCCCATTTCCCCCCCTCCCCCCAAAAGTCTGAGTCTCCATCATGACCATCCCCCAGATGGTGCACATCTCACTCATTATGTATGAACTTTAGATTTTTTATGTGAAAACCATGGCTGGTTGTAAAATCCAACAGAAACAGTTTGGTGTAGCAGTTGGCATGAGAAAACCAAGCCCACATCATACCTCCATCACTTAACCATACATATAACTTTGGGAATCCAGTTTACTTCTTCTGATGCCTCAATTTTTTCCTCCATAAATTAGAATAATAATGGTAGCTATCTTCTAGGGTTACTGTGAGAAACTAGTGAGATAATGCGTGCAAAGCATTTAGCACAGTTCTTAAAACATTTTGAGTACTCAGTGTGTGTTAAAAATTAATATTAACTTGGCTAACATACAATTCAACAAAATTTCAGTAGATTAAAAGTGACTGATCCCATTGGACTCATTGTGAAATGATTTTATCATAGGCAACATGCAGAACTAAGCCAATGCCATAGCTGTATTTCTAAAAGTGATTGATCAATGGCTTAAATGGAGTTTTTGCTTTTCCCAAAGAGCACAAATTGTCAAAATTGAAATCAGATAGAGGCCAAACAGAAAACTGCTCACTTTTGTAGGGTGTGAAATTAGAAAGAAGGGCTTTAGGAGAAACATCAAATTGATTCAGATTAGCTAGATGTAGTAATTATATATGCAAACATTCACACACACACGCATACAAATGCAATCATTCTTGACTAGTACCGGAGGAAAAGAATGTAGCAGAGTAAGGTAATAGAGCATCTTACCTCCAATGCTTATGTAATGTGACCTTGTATATGTTACATGCCTGAGGCTCAATTTACTAGGTTGTAAATGCATATCTAAATGACTACCTCATGAAAATTAAATGAGAACATACCTTAAATACTAGCACATCAAAGACACCTTTAAAATTATATTCTTTTCTTTATTTTCTTTATAGGTAGCTCTTATACTTGCCATCAGAATTGAACTAATATTGGCCAAATCCTCAGGAAAAGAGAATTTTAGGGTGCAGTTTCATCTAAACATGGTTTCTTCCCCAAATTATTTTTTGGCAGGATCCTTTCAGTCTCGTGGAACCAACCCCTGGGGTTGCTCCAACTCTTTTTCCTGGATTTTCATTATATCCAGAGCACTAACATCTATACAAGACTGGTGCTGTGAACAAGGTCTTTATAGTTTTTGTAAATTCTCTTATTCTTACATTCAGTGTTCATGTGGTCAGCCATCTAAATTATCTTTTTGAGTATCCACCATGCATAGGCACATTAGGGTGTGATTTGAACCCTTTGGGAAGGGTATTTTAGGGTATAGCTTTTTCACCTAACTCAAACCAAGATTCTTACTAGGCTAAGTTACAAATGTATTTACTCAACCAGGACATAACATGAATAATTCTCACTACAATAATTCCCTTATGTAAATGGAAATGCCAGGTTTTTATGTTTTGTTTTGTTTTGTTGTTATAGTTGTTGTTTATGTTTCTAGATTGGATTTTTTGCTGTGACATGTTAGACTTTTCCATGGGCAAGAATGTTATTATACAATAGCCTGAGAGCAAGTTAGGTTTCTCTATATAGACCTCAAACTTTTCATCTGAATCATGGCCAAGGATATCATATTTCTATGTCCTTTTATGTAGTTAGAATTCATCATGTTTTATCTAATTTTTTTTAACTTTGATGATTTGAAATAATTTATTTATTCGAGTCATAACTGACATACAAAAATGGTTGGTAAATTACAACTACATCAATGTATATTTTGAGTAAAATGGGGGCAATACTCTATTTTACCCCATGTGATGCCCAATAATTTGATTTAAAAGTTTTGAAAGAAATACTTCCAATGAAAAGCATCTTGAGAAAGGAGCTGCGGTTTTTTTACCACAAACATATGCCAGAAAATAAGTTCCTATAGAAAATTTATTAAATCCTGCACTATGTAGTAATATTAGCAACATAATTTTTTAAAGCAATAATCATAGCACCAAGTTTCTACTCATTATTAACAATCTTCCCTTGTCTTTACCAGGACACGTCAAAACGTTCCTTAGTCACAGCAGGAAGTTTCTATTCATTATTAACAATATGCCCTTTGTTGGCTCTACCTGGATATGACAAATGGTGTTTCTGTACATGTTAGATGGGAGGTCATTCTTAAAACTCTGTTCTCTGATCTCCACCTCTGCCAGTGCTTCAAGATTTTTCTCTTTGATGTTAGGATAATATTGTTCCTTGTTAATTGACTATGTTAGCATGGTCATTATTCTTCAACCTGCTCTTAGTTGTTTGGTTTGGCCACATGTAGTAATTTGCATCAGTTGTCAGTAATTATCAAGCATTGTTAATCATATTTTCACACATTATGCCCTGCATTCATGTCGTGGAGGGCCCTTTGTGTAGGGATAAGATGTCTCGAATCACTTTCACCTTTAACTATGTTTGATAATAAGAACTAATCTTTCTCCAGCACTTGCTTAGGTATCATTTAATTCTCACAACTCTATGAAGTGTTATTTTAAGTAATAATAATGCTTATTATTATTGATATTAGTATTTACAAATTATCATTTGTAGAGCAAAGAAACAGAGTCTTGGAAATGTTCAAAAAATTATTCACTAGTTCTACCTATTAAATTTTCCCTTTGTGGTTTCTCTCTGGAGTAGGAAAGACCCTTCACTGTCTAGCAGTGTGAGTCAAAACCCAATACCCGTGAGATGAAAACACACTATCACTGTCAGTTACAGGCATTCCCATCATGTAAAGCAGTACTACTATAGCAAAAGAGCTACCATGTCTTCCTGCAACTAAGGACCTTTGTTTGGTAAAGTTTAACAGAGAGAAGGAGAAAGAGCAGTAAGTGTGGATCAAAAGACAAGGAGATGCTTGGGCTGATTAACAGGAACAATTTCTGGAATCAGAAATTCCCCCAGATAAAGGGCATGAGACAAGATGGCATGTTCTGTTAAAAGGCACTTGTAGAATAAGAGCATCACTAATCAGGATGGGGGTTCTCAGAGATTATTTCGTTCAAATTTCTCTCTAGAATAAAAATAGCCATACACTATTTTTTTATAAATGAGCATCTATTGTTTGCTTTAGATAAGATTTCATAATATTACAGGGCTGCATATTCTCTTACTGGACAGCTGTGATGGTGTGTTAGTTTACTTTCACTGCATGGAAAACTTAGTGGCTTAAAATAATACAAATTTATTATCTCACAGTTTCCATGGGTTAGGGATCCAATTAGCTGGGTCCTCTGCTCAGGTTCTGCTCATACTCAACTAGAGAGAATTATACAAGGGCAAAGGTCACTGCAGAGGCGTCATGTTAAGATTTTGCCACCACAGATTAATATTAGGAAATTCTGAGAAGGAAAATAAATCAGGCTGGAATCTGCCAATCTCTACTTTGTTCTCCACATTAGCCACTCAACTATTGGAAAACAATCACCTTAATTGTTTTTTGGAAAACCGTTCCCAATTTCTTTAGACAGTTCCTACTTATGATATACACATATCACTCCAAATTTACCATAATTCTTAAAATTTCTCTAAAAGTGTATGTTTTAGAATTAAATATAACTTTCTGGAGTTTTCCTAAATGATACAGATTCTAGAAGAACTATTTTTATTTTTTCTATTCTGCAGAACACAGTTATATTAAGGAATTCCAGGGCTAGTTTTTTATAGCTTCATCATATTGGCAACTAAAATTTAGCCATAATCAAATAAAGCATTCCAATTACTTTTTCACCCATAACTACCAAGTCTAAATCACCAATACTCTCGGCTGTATTTTGATGATAATTTAAAACAAAAACTCAATAATGAAGGCTGTTACATAGCATCTTGTCAATTTCTCTCCTATAATCCGGCCTAGCGAAAATTTTATAACTTGATTCTGTCACCTGTATTGTTATTTCTCCCTCAGAGCTAGGTGTCAGTTGAAGATTGATAAGTTTGCCTTCTTCACCCAAGCTGTTAATATACATGTTGATTGAAGACAGGAGAGAGACAACAGTCTAGCTTTTCAATTTCAATTTTTACTTTTCAATTTTAATCCTTCAAGTGAGTGTGTATTTTTTTTTTGTCCATTAATGGAGGATGAAGAGTACATGACATTTTGTAAAATAATCTAAATGTTCAAAACTCCTGCTTTTTCTTAACAGCTCTTCACATATTATTTAGGGATAATGATAGAATTCAAATATTTATCACTCCCTATTTTAATCAGAGAAAAGGGAAATATGCTCAACATCAATTTCACCTAATAATTCCTACATTTTTCAAATTGCACATCATAACTCCTGACTTCTAGCATATAAATGAATCATGAGATTATATAGTACTCTCCACATTTCATATGGAGAGTTACAAAATTTGTGAGTTGGGAGAGTAAGTGGTATTGTTCTTAGGCAACTAGCAAGGTCCAAAAAGGTGTCCATGTGGTTAGACATGTCCATGTGGTTAGACGACCATGTGGTTAGAAGCAGAGCCTTGCCTAAAGCCCAGATCTGCTAGCTCAGAGTCCAGTGCTCCTCCACTGCTTGACAGAAGAAGATGAGCATGAATTAAAAGGCTCTCCTATCAATTCTGTGGTCTCCACGACAAGGAGCCATGTTGTCTTCTGGGGCTGCTCCCATTTGTAATTTTGACATTTAATGATTAGACTTTGCAACTAATATGAATAAAGCAGCACTTGTGGCTCAGATGGGGACAGAATCCAGATGATTTTCAGAAAGGAAATGCAGCAAGTAAATGTGACCAGAAGACCCTAAAACAGAGGCTGATATGCACATAGTTTGTCTCCAGGAGTGCCTGGATGAGAAGGGATAGCATGATATTGCTATAGTTTAAACATGTTCCCCAAAATTCATGTGTTGGAAACTCAATCCCCAATGCAACACTGTTGAGAGATGGGGACTAGGCGATAAGGTCTCTGCCCTCCTAAATGGATTAATGTCATTAGAAGTGGGTTACTTCAAGAATGGGCTTGTTATAAAAGAAAGCTTGGCCCCCTCTTGTTCTCTCACACTTTCCTGCCTTTTGGCCTCTTCCCATCATGGAACAGCACAGCAAAAATGCCCTCACCAGATGTGGCCCCATGACCTACACTTCCCAGAGCCAAGAATAGCAAGAAATAAATTATCCAATTTGTGCTATTCTATTGTAGCAAAACAAAATAAACTAAGACAAACATATTCAAGATTTGGGAAGCCCTGCCATTACCTGCTGAGTTGTTTTACCTTGTATTTCTCAAACCTAGAGAAAAGAGAACAAGGAAACTTTATATAGAATACCTATTAACAATATTGTTCTATAGAAGATATTTTTAGAAAAGCTGTATTAGCTCATTTAATCCTCACCACAGTCCCAAATGGTAGCCATGAGATAGGTTAAATAACTTGCCTAACAGAACCAGAATTCAAACCCAGGTCAGCCTGAGGCCCAATCCCACTGCATTAAGCATTGAGCTCTGCAGCCTGGAGGCTCCAGGCTCATGAGGGTCTGTACTGTGAAGGATCCTGTGGGTGGTTAGTGAAGCTGTGATTCCTGAGAGTGCCTCAAACGATGACACGAAAGGCTGACTGTGAATCGAGGGGCTGAGGGAAACAACTGGGCAGGGCAAATTTTGAGGAAAAAGACAGGTGAAGGAAAAGGAGCCTATTGGAGCCAGGTAGTAATGGGGCACATGGCGATTCAGCAGGAATAGGTCGGGAAGGACAATAGAGGCCTGTACAGTGAGGAGGTATCTATTGCATGGGCTGTTAGGAGGGTAAAATGAAAACCTGTTTGTCCAGCTCCAAGCACAGTGGCCAGCACAGTACGCACTGGCTGTCCACACCCGCCGGAGGAGACAGGGCCTGAGCACAGGAGATGCGCATGACAGCAGAGTTCAACTCTAGGGGGTAATGCAATACTTCATATCACTGCTGAGCTCAGCAAAGCAACCTAAGACTGTGCCTGAATAATCTCATAGGTCTTCCCCATCCACTTTGGCTCTTCATGGGTGTTTGACTGAACACCCATGGCTTCATGGCTTCTCTTTAAAGATCTCACAGCACTGGGCCTGTTGACTTTCAGGTAAGCCATTGCCGGGGGCTAAGTCATAGCTTCCGCTTTAGCTTGTATACTTCGGTCACCCTCATTCCCTCCAGGCCCACCTGACTCACCAGATTACCAGATCCACCAGAGTAGGATTTGCATCTGTGCTCTCTGCCCAAGAGTAAGATTTATGAAAGAAAAATCTACAGCCATTTCTCCCTCCCCAGAATGCCCTGACAGCACGAAGTAAACATAGTTGGATTCCTAACAGAGGTTTTTAGTGGATGTCTCAAAAAGTGTTTGATTACTCACAAAAAAGTACTGCAGTACCTGGCCCATTATTTAATCCTTTGATACACCTATCCCATCTATGATTGGGAGAATTAAAATATTGGGCTATAAACTTTACAAATACAGCACCTAGTTAGAGAAGAATAAAGATTAATGTAAGATTTTCATGGGCACTCATCTATGTGTTGAAAAACTTCAGAGAGGACACAGAATTGTGCAGCAATACAGATGAATAGATTTTAATTCTTAAATCCCTTCAGTCTGAAGATTTTAAAGCACTATACCATCATCAAGCTCAGCGTGGTACAATAATGCAAGTCTCATATGGGAGCTACCTTTGTAATTTTAAATTTCCTAGCAGCCACATTAACAAAGTAAAAAGAAGCCAGTGAAATTAATTTTCATAATAGATTTTATTTAACTCGACCTATCTAAAATAATATTGTCATTTTGATGTGTAACTAATCCAAAATTTACTGAGATATTTTACTTTGTTCTTTACTAAATTCTTTACAATTTGATGTGTATATTATACACAAAGCACATTTTAATTTGGACCAGCTACTTTTCTAGTACTCAAAAACCACCTGTGGCCTGTGGCTGTCTTATTGGACAGCACAGATGTAGATGAAATCATTTGTTTTCCTTAGATTAGTAGACAAGAACTGGGGAGGCTAGACAGGAAACAACTCCATTCTGATATATGCGACACCATGTTCTTTTCGGCCCCCAAGATATCCTCACTCTGTCCCTTTCCCGTCTCTGTCTCCTTTTCTCATTGCCTAACAAGAGACACTGTTGCAGTGTGAACAGTGCAGGTTATGAAGAAAGAAAAAGTGGGCTGGTTTCCCAGCATGTGCCTTGCAGGCTAATGACCTTGGCCAGGTTACCTAACCTCCCCGATCTCAGATTTCTTTTCAATAAAATAGGATTAGTTCTTTCATGACTGAGTTCTGAGGATTAAATAAAATCATAAATGTAAGCTCCTCAGCACCAAATAGACACTATGGGAGTTTTCATGTTTTTAATGATTATTTTTCAAGATTTATGCATGTTTGGCAGAAGGGGCAGTGGAAAAAAAGAATTAGATAAGTGAGAATATTTTTTAATATATGCTAAAATCCCAAGCCACATTCTACTCCATCTTCAGTACTTGGTGCTTAAAACCAATCTCTGCTCTTGTAGAAAGCATGACTTCAGCCCAAAGCACTGAGCCTAGATTGTACACACATATCCAAAGCATAAGAATAAGAAAAGAGTTTTGGTTTTTTCCAGAGTTTGTCCAATTGAATGGCAAACCAGATAATAAGGGCAGACATCTCAAAGTACCCCAAATACTCTATGAAATGTTTGAGGAAACTTCACACGGTCTGCCACATACAAAGATAGCAAGAACTCTACCACCCAGAGGGCACAGCTTTCTCAGCCCTGCAGGGTCCTCGGTGCATTATGGCTTGCCAGGAGCCTTACCGGACTTCACCCTTCCCAGGTCCTAAAGCCACTTCCATCAGTGTGACAGTTGCTGAAAACAGTAGCCAACGCCCCAGCCTTCCACACTTCGAGAAGACTAAAAAAAGAAGGGAAGACTCACCAGTTCATTCTCCTCTCCTTGGTTCAGCAAAGCCTGGTGGTCCTTCTTCCTGTTCTCCTCCATCTAAACCACATTTGCTGGGATCCCTCCTGACTAGCTCCTTGAGGAAATGTCAAAATCACCTGGGCTTCTGTGAATTTAGAAGTGACTAATAGGCAAGGTGTGTCTTGGCTTCTCTCGTATGCTTTTAAAATCCCTTAGCACACACCTTGCCTATTAGACCAACAAAGGAATGAGAGGAAATCCTCTCCTCAGCAACAGGATTGGTCTGTTAATCTATCTACTTGTTTGTGGTTTTTTTTCCCCCTAGCATTTATTTACTGAGCTAGATGTAAGTGTCTCCAGACTTAAAGGAATGATGGAAAAACAAGTTGCTACACTAGAAATCTTTCCATTAATATCTCAGATAATGAATATGAGTGGCCACTTTCCTAAAAACTTCAGACAAAAAGATTAACTAATAAGAGATGTTAAAAAAAAAAAAAAACCTGTGGACTTTGGAAAAGTAATGAACGTACTGGGGATGGCAGTGAGAATTGAAGGAAAGGAGGTTGGCTTGTGATGGGGGATGTAGGAATCATTTGGAATCAGAAAACTCTGGGTTCTAATCCCTGCTTTACTGATGACCCTCGACAAATCATTGAAAATCTGAAGCTTAAGTCTCTAATGCATGAAATGTCAGTAATAATTATAGGGTTGATAGAATGATTTAAGATGACATTTGAAAAAGGCCAACTATAGCCCCCACCACACTCAATAAGAGATAAGTAATCATCATCATAATCATAGCACTAATCAAGAAGAGAGAGGCTTTTGGAAAGTAAACTATAATAATAATTTGATTCCTTTCATTTTCTCTTTATAGTTTACAAAATATTTTCAAATTAATAAAGTATATATGGAGGGAAGAGGAACCAGAAATGATATTTCAACACCTGTGTAATCGCCACTGAATTTGATATTATCATCAAAAAAATAAGTAAACTGTGATCCATTCAGGGGTTAATTTGTTCATGATAAAAACTTTTGTCATTTAATTGCCTCTTATTGCATGCATTCTTGCCACTTTGACCATGGAAGAAAATATACTATGAGTGAGAACTGTTAGAGGATGATATTTGCCTCTTTCTGCTGACTGAAATAGTCCCTGGTTGTCTTCAGTGGGCACAAGTGTCTGCCTTGATGTTCAGCAGAGGTCAAAGTGATCTCTGACCCAGGGAAAAATAGCTGATGAGAATAAACATACAACTAAAGGTTTTCATGCCAGAGATGCTACTGAGGTGCCAACACTAAAGAATAATAGGCTATTGCAAATGTTGCATTTTAAGTAGTACCAATCTAAGGTAACGCTCAGATTTGGAGAAAATAGTTCTGGATTTTGTTAAAACTTCATTAAGGGCATGTGTGGCAGTCATCATTCCCTTCTTATTCACCAGCTACTCGCTCATTTCTTGCTGAAAGAACCCCAACTTTGTCTTTGCACTATAACTTGAGTTATAAGCTCCAAGGATGAGTCATGATTTGTCTAAGGGTGGGCATGCAACCCAGGTCTAAGCAACAAAATTTAAGGGAAAGAAATGGTGACATGGGTCTTGTGGGAAAGATTATCCCCTTGATGAAAGAGAGAGAACAGTTTTTTCTGTCCTTTCTTTTGTCTTTTGAAAGAGCCGCATGAGGATACAATGCTTGGAGCACTTTATATCATCAAGAGGATGAAAATCACCATGAGAATGATGGTGGTGGAAAGAATAAAGGAGTCTAGATGCTTGTCATACCCTTTTAGCCATGGAACTAACCCAGACCTACCTAGCTCCAGGCACCATGTTAAATATCTAATTAAATGTTCTTATAAAGCCACTGTTATTTGGGTTTTCTGTTAGTTAAAGCCCAAAGATACAATCCATAACACTCATAGTGACTCCATTCAATTTTTACTCAGCAATTATGTATTGAACAAGGGATAACCAGACATTGTGCTAAGCCCTTGGATACAATAGTGGAAAGGGGACAGTCACTAACCTGAGGGAGTGTACAGTTGCCTGGGAGAGACAGATAGGTAACTAGACCCTTAAGTGGGAAGTATACTGAACTCAGACTTAATGGAGTAAGACCAGCTTTCTGAAGGAAGTGACATCTATTCTGACATTTCAAAGATGAGCAGAAGTTAACCAGATGAAAAGAATGGGAGATATTGGCAGGTGGTGAGCATATTCTAGGCCACGGAACAAAATCATGAAAAGAGTCAAGAGAGAAGGGAAACTATAGCCTATTTGAGGTATTAAGAGAAATCAAAATAAGACTTAAGAATAGAAAGATGGGGAGTGATGAGGATAATGACAATATAAACAAAGTTATGCCCAGCCACGAAGAATTTGTAAACCATGGCAAACTAGACTGTGTCCACTAGCCAAGACCTAAGACCCCAGCTCCTTCCCACTAATGAACAAGCACCCTTTTGCCTTGCACAAGTACAAAATATTCAATTAAACATAGAAGTCTTCTGATAATCACGATTGCTCATACATGCCTTGGAGGCACTGAGCTTCCACATCCCAATCATGCTAACATTGGCCCATTCACCATATGAAGAATTAACTCATCACCTCAAAGTTTTTATTAGGTGATCTTGAGGCTCTATAAGTACTGAGCATTTGCTTTACCCACCAGAGGACATGCTTTGTGGAAAACAATAATTGTATCTGCTTTAAACTCTGCTTCCTAGAAAGTCTTCAGCAGATACTAAAGCTTAAAAGAGCTAATGCCAGATGCCCACAAGCAATCAGGAGATCCAGTCACACCCCCGTGGTTCACCCATGGGTGGGCAATCACCTACTGTGTTTATATGTGCGGGGAGGAGGGGTTTGATGGGGCCTCTCGTGGGAGAAGCAGTCTCAACATTGGCAGGAGTGGCTTCCTTCAGGTCACATGATTATTTCTAGCCATAGAGATCAAGAAGTTGTTGGGATTCTCCAAATCATTCCCACCTGAAGAGGCCAGGTTTCCAACTGCCTGTGACTGAAAGCAGAATATAGTACATCCTAATGAACCCCAAAGACAAACTCTTCACTAATGAGAAGAAAGTAGTTAGCACCATACAGCATAACGCAGGGGCCTCCAGAGACAAGAGGGGAGGCAAGAGCCAGATGAGGAGACATAAAAAGGAAAAGGAGTAAGATGTCCACCTTACACAGGAGACTGAAGAACTGATGATTCCTGAAGTCCTAGCCCTCTGAGGGGCCTTCCTAGCCAGGATGAAGCCAGGGGAAGTGACTGAGAGAGTGCCTCACCTCCCTCCACAATCTCTGACTCAGAACACAATTTCCTGGAAACAAAAAGGAAACAGATACTTCACTTAGTAGAGTGGGCTCCAACTCACCATCAAATTGCTATCAACTGATCAACACTTAAGTGTACGTATAGTAGTAACATTCATTGGGTGGGGGGCAGGTGGGAGGGGGATGGAGAGGATGGGCATATTCACACCTAATGGGTGTGGTGCGCTTCATCTCGGGGATGGACGCACTTGAAGCTCTGACTCCGGTGGGACAAGGACAATATCAACTCACAAAACCAGATTAATTGGAGAAAAAGCATGCAAAATTTATTCTCATGTACACGGAGAGCATGAGAGTGATTACCCAACCTCCCAATGGGATGCAAAAGCTTTTGTACCATCTTGAGGTTGCAGAAAGAATGTGGACTTGGATGGTGGCAAAACAGGTTGAGAGGGAGAGAAGAGGGTTGGCCAGTAAAGGTAGTCATATTATGTAGATGAAACCTCACAGGTAGAATCCTTCAGAGATAATAAATGGTAAATGTTTCTTTCAGATCTTTAAAGGTCTCAGACTCTCAGTTAATCTTTCCTAGGTTTGGACAGGTGAAGTCCTCAAAAAAAAAAAAAAAAAAAGACTACCCAGCTACATCAACAAAAATTCTCTATGGATGCAAGTTTCCCCCACAAAAGACAGCTTTGCAGGGCTAACTTTGTTTGCTGGCTCTCTGACAGCCATCTCAAAACATGTCAAAGAAATATATTTTGAGGTACAGTATTTTTACTTCCTTCAATGGACACACACACACATACACAAAACCCAAACTGTAAAAAGGGACCTCCCCATATTATTCCTTAACTTCTTTCTGCTGTGTTAATTCACTGCTTGGCTAGGGAATTAGATGTTATATGATTGGCAAAATGCAACCCTGGGAGGTGTGATTTAGCTCACCGATCTCTTCTGCTGTCCTCAGTTCTGTTCTGCCCATACTTGTGTAAAAGTGCCATACACAGAGCTCTATTCTAGGTCTGAAAATGAGAACCCAGAGATGAATAAGACCATGCCCTTGAGCTCAGTCTACTGGCCCTGTGCTCCGGAATCCAAGTCTTATACATTCTTCACTTTTCCTCCCACTGCTCTTGTGACTCATTTTGCAAAATGTCTTATTCAAGCTCATCTTTCATTGCCAGGCTCAGGTTGGGCTTGTCACTGATGTCAACAGAAAAGAAGGCAAAGTCTGTAAAATAATTTAAAGAGGTTTATTCAGAGCTAAATTTGAGGACCATGACCCACAGCCACACCCACAAAGCCTTGAGCAAGTGGACTTGCTGTGGTTGAGTTACAGTTTGGTTTTATACATTTCAGGGAGACGAGAATTATAGGTAAAGTCATAAATCAATATATGGGAGGCATACATTGGCCTGGCCAGAAAAGGCAGGATAACTCAAAGGGGTTCAGATTTACAGGTAATAGGTAGGTTTAAAGACTCTTAGATTTGTAATTGGTTAAATAAATGAAGCTTTGTCTAAAGGCTTAGAAGATTTTAAGTTAAGATAAGGAAGTCTGTTAATCAGAGGCAAGCTACCTGCCATATATTTGTTATGTAAATTGAGGGCCTGCAGGTCTGTCTTGCACACCCTTAGGCCTGTTAATGAGTTCCAAAGGATGTCTCCAAGCAGGGAGGGGGCATGATGAGGCATGCATGACCTTCCTTCTCATGGCCCATGGCCGGCAACTCAGTTTTAGGGTATCCTCTTGGCCAAGAGGAGGATCCATTCAGTCAGCTGGTTGGAGGGGAGCCTTAAGATTTTATTTTAGTTCACACTGATATATGTAAATACCACTGATATGTGCAAATGTACAAATGTATACTATTATTGTTTAGCCGGATCCTCTGTGGTGTCTTCCTCCTATAGAAACTGGATGGTTCAGAATCTGCTGGCAGAAAATGTGATGTTTGAAAGTGATTGATTGTGAAATATCTGCAACTTCTAATTGACAGCAAGGAAGCCCATGGACTTAGAGCATGTGAACCTAAAGGGAAAAAACAATTTCACCTCAGCCACTCACAACTGACTCCTGATTGATGAAGAAAAGCCTCCCTCTCTTCTACTAATAGGTTTTCTCTGGGGCTCTCATTTCTGTTCCTATTCTAGTCATGGCTGCAGCTGCCCTCTGTGGGGCAGAGACACAAGCTCAGGTAGTGAACTAGCTCTTCTATGCCCCTCTTAGGAGTCAAGTACCATAATATGGATAAAATCATAGTTTTTACTTGTTTTTATTATAAAATGAAGCTGTGTGCATTGCAGATACTGTTAATTTGCTGCGGATCATTGAAGCATTTTTTTGTTTGTTTCATTGCTTCTGTTTGGGATTTTAAAAACACTACTTCAATCCTCAAATAAATATTAATTGTTTTACTCTCTCATGGAGTCGATTTTATTTTCCAAATGCTTTATATATTGCAGGTTTGGTGGACCTTACTCTCCTTGGGTCCACCAACTTGGCTTTAGGAACTATCTCTATAGCATTTGATATGTAGGTCAATAATGCTTCTTATCACAGTCAAGGGAAAGAACCATTCATCTTCAAATCTAAGCACTTAGCAGACAGAGGCGCATATGATAGGGGCTCAAAAAATATATGAATGAATAAATCACCCTTTCCCTGCCTAAGGAACCTGTTTTTCCTTGGGTTGGTCAGTGGCAGATATTGTATATGGTCTTCCTGGATCTTCGTGGATATCTTCATTGCCTTCACAGCCCTTTGTGTGCTTTTCTTCTAAAGACCTATTCCTAAGACTCTTTTCAGAGGATTGCCTGTGAGGCCCTTTTCCTGTTCTAGCAAAGACCCAAGGATTCCTGGAGTTTACTCTCCAACCCTACCCTGCCCAAGCAGCCCTGAACCGGTGACTGACATGGCAGAAATCTGAAGCCTTGCTCCCTTGCCAAGAATTGGAACAAACTGAAGTAATGTTTACGTTCCAAACCACCCTGGCAGCATCAGGTTGAGGTTAAGACTTTGCCTGAAATCACATCCTTACTTATATTGTTTTCAATCTCTTCACACTTCCTCCACACTTAATTTGAATAGCTCAAGGAGCAGAGATTTTGCATAAATTTTCAACTAACTTGAAGAATGTATGTCATTAAACTCCTTTCTATGTTTTTGCTCTTGGTTCATGGCATCTTTCCCCATTGAACTTAGCCACTAGTTTGTGTTTCTTCAAGAATGCAGTACTTAGAGCCTTAACAAAGAGCAGGGATAAATAGGCTCACCTCAAGTGAGAGAAGTTTGTCAGCAGGATTTCTATTCATCAGAAACTGCTTTCATAATATAGAGAATGCATAGTGACAGATAGCATTTCCAAAAGAAATATACCACAAAAAATTCTCTCAATGCACGGTGAGCTGCCAGGAAAAAATTGTAGATGAGTCTCCATGGGGGCAAGTACAAGATAACATATTTAGGAGAAAATAACCTGTTAGTCTTTTATGATTCCTAGACTTGATTTATCATCTGACTCACCTGTAGAGCTTAATAAAGATACAGCTCCTCAGTAGACTCTGATTGAGTGTGTGTCTGAGGTTGGGTCCAGGAATTTATTTCTAATAAGTTCCTTGAAGATTTTCATGATGGGTCAAATTTGAGAACCATGTTCCAAAAAGAAACCTATGAACTGTTATGATTTCCCTGGAGATAGTATGATAACGCATGACAGTGACAGCAAAAACACGAACATTACCTGCAAATACATCCAAGTCTGAGCTGCTTTGCACAGATCTTTGAATCTCATGGGAGATCTCATAGACTAGGAAATTATCCAGAAAATTCAAATTAAAAAAAACAAAAAGCAAATTTTCAGGATAGTTATATGATGGGATAAGAAGAGCCAGAAGTCTAGAAAGAAAGTTGACTGTTGACATGTAAGTAATTGATTCTGTCAACAAAGGCTAGAGGTAGGTCACTCTGTAGCTTAAATAAGAATAAACAGACTAAGTAAAAAGGAATAATTTTACACAAATAGTAAAACCTGGATCATTACGTTTGCATTAAAATGGAATTATATGCATTCAATTCCTGGAAGTTTGTAGTGTGTTCATTAGTTCATTCATTCTTCTCTTATGCATTCTTCTATTTACTCTTTTACTGACTCATACAACACATTAAATATCTACTATGTACAAAGCCACAATGTAAGAAGCCACCTTAAAATATGAGATAAAAGAAAAGAAAATATGTACCACACTTAATCTCCTTTGATTTTTGCTATTATAAATGAGGTAATAAATAATATTTCCATGCCAATAGCCACTCAACACAACACTTCTGACACCAGATGTGTAGGAGTATTTCCCCACACACCAAGCACTTCTCCATCAGGTGCCAGCTGGGTGTCTCATAATTCAATTTAATTCTGACACTATCTACCTGGATACAGTGTTAAATCCCACAGGTTAAAGGCTCAGTCCCATTCGACTTCAGTTCACTTCAGAAGCCAATTGCAAGTAGTAGGTTGTAACCCCTGCTTCTGACCAACCAGGTATACGTCAGGGGTCCCACTACTCTCTCCTTAGGTTTGATTAATTTGCTAGAGTGGCTCACAGAACTCAGGGAAACACTTTAATTACATTTACTTGTTTATTAATAAAGGATAGAGATGAACCAGTAGCTGAAGCGGTTCACACGGTGAGCCCTGGAAGGGTCCCAAGCACCGGAGCTTGTGTCCCCATAGAGTTGAGATGCGCCACTCTCCTGGCATGCACATGTGTTTGCCAGGCCAGGAGCTCTACAAATCCCATAGCTTAGAGCTTTTTGTGGAGGCATGATGGATTATTCACTCCATGTCCAGACACTCTCTTCTCTCTGGAGAAGGGAGGGTAGGCCTGAAAGCTCCAAACTTCTGATCGTAGCTTGGTCTTTCTGATGGCCAGCCTCCACCCAGGAGCCTGCGAAAACTCACATAATTAGAATAAAAGATGTTCCTATAATTGATTAGTAAGAAATAGATTTGCTTTGAGATATCAATTTAGAGGTGTATACTATATTCTCCAAGAGAGATCTTAGGATCCAGCTCATTCTGAAATGCCTGCATCCATTTCCCATCTTTGTAACCATTCCACCTCATCCCAGGAGATTCTAAGGAATTAGGAGCTCTGTGCTAGAAACCGGGGTCAAAGGCCAAATATTATAACAAAGGGTTCTCCTAGCACCCCCATCTATAAGGGCAGTAGGTGGTCTGTCTCAGTAACTGGGACAGAGACCATGCGCTAAAATAAAAGTCTCTGCTAGCACCCCTGTCACTCAGAAAATTGCAAGGTTTTAGGAGCTCTGTGCCAGGGACTGGGCAAAGAGACCAACATGTATATTTCTTATTATTTCACAGACAAGGAAACTATGATGCAGACATAGTGACTAATTTGCTCAAAATGGCAAGTCAGAGAAGTCCAGATTAGTACTCAGACCTGTCTGACTCCTAAGCTTGTACCCTTAACTATTATATTACATAACACCATGTCCCACTGCCCAAAAGAGCCACTTTTGAGATTGACTTTGAGCACTGTGAAGCCCCTAATGATGCAGTGGTATGGGGGCACTGGTCTAAGCCCATGACTTGTGCTAGCATGGCCAACTCTGCCCTCACACGGCTCAGGTGCAGGTCAGACTCCTGCTGCCACCCACTGTGCCCTGGGACACCTGTGACCCTCCCTGACTGCTGCGCAAGGCTGAGGTGTGGAAAGACACAAGGACTCTCCCAAGTATGACTCTTGGCATCCAGACCAAATTTGATTTCAGAATCCATCTGGGGAGGATCCACACCTACAAAATTATCCCCACGTCAAACCAGTTTTTAATTAGTCTTGCATTGTGGTTGCATTCTTGAGGCTACTTAAGCCTTTATCAAATTCTCAAGGCTAACCCTGTGTGGGGTCAAGAGAAAACTAGCTCAGCTTTCAGGAAAGAGCATTCAGCCAGCTGGGGAGTCACTTTATCTTGCATTTGTTCAGTTCCTGAGCAGACCAGGAACAAAGAGTGGCCTTGGGGCTCTACAGTGCATTCTCGGATGATTTTCTCTGCAAGTGTCCCTGTGCGGACTCTCCCCAAACGGGCCTCGTGGGGACGTTTCTTTTCTATCTTTTTAACCTATGTTTTCTGGACATGTAAGCCTGAGACAATAGTCAAAAACAGAACCACAGAAACCCCACTACTCTGCAGTCCCTCCTGAGTCCTTGAGAATGTTCGCAGATTTCAGCATGCGATGCAGCCAGCAGTGCTCCCGGTTACGGCGCGCTCTCCTCCACCACAGCCTGTGCCGACTGCACGGGCCACACGCCACCACTTTGAGATGATCTCTGTGGCTTCCATGCTCAGGCTTCTGTGTAGGCCTGTCCTGCCCCTGGGATTGATTGTAGGGGACCCCAGCCTCTGTGATGTGCTCAGCCACTCTGTGTCACGCTTAGCCATTCTCCATCTCCCTTAGTCACTTTCTTTCTCCTCTAGCCATCAATGCTCAGACTCTTTATATCCCCTATGTGTCTCTCTGTGATGCCATCAGCCATTAGCAACATGCATCTTCCATCTGTTTTTCCACATTCACGTCACTGCCAGGTGAGAGAGGCCATGGTAGATTCCCTCCACCCTGCTTTTATTACACAGTGACACACAGGCCACGGATCACAGAGTGGGCCTCTCTCTCTCTCTTTCTTCCTCTCTCTTATCTCTCGACACACACACACACACACACACACACACACACACACACATCTTTTTCTCTACCTCTTTATTTGCCATAGCTTTCTTTTCCTTGGCCCTTGAAAAAGTTCCTAAAGGTAGGATGAAACCCCAGGATGAACTGAAAAACACATACCTTGGTGTACTCTAACTGTCCCCATTGCCTTATATCTAATGTTTGGGTTATTTTAATTTAATTTTTATACTAATACATAATAGGTATACATATTTTCAGGGTACATGTGATAATTTAATTCATTCATATAGTTTTTAAAGATCAAATCTGTGTAATTTGGATGCTGATTGCTTTAAATATGTCTTTTCCTTATGCTAGAAACATTTGAATTATTCTCTTCTAGCTATTTTGAAATATACAATAAATTATTGTAAACTATAGTCACCCTACTGATCTATCACACATGCGGTCTTATTTCTTCTGTAAAAACACGTTTGTACCTATTAATCAACCTCTTGTCATTGCCCCCTCCCCCGCCTTTCCTGGCCACCGGTCTATTGTCTGTCTTCATGCAATCCTCTTCTGTGGTTCCCACAGATAAGGTAGAACATGAACTATTTGTCTTTCTGTGCTTAGCTTATTTCATTTAACATAATGACCTCCTGTTCCATCATATAGCTGCAAATAACAGGATTTCAATCTTTTTTGTGGCTGAATAATATTCCACTGTGTATATACCACATTTTATTTATCCATTCATCCATTGACGGACACTTTGGTTGATTCCATATTTTAGCTAGTGTGAATAGTGCTGCAATAAACATAAGAGTTCAGCTATCTTTTCGATATATTTATTTCCTTTCTTTGGGATATGCACTCAGTAGTCGAATTGCTAGATCATAGAGTAGTTCAATTTTTAGTTTTTTGAGGAACCTCCCTACTGTTATTCATAGTGGCTATACTAATTTACATTCCCACCAACAGAGTACAAGCATTCCCCTGTTTCCATATCCTTGCCAGCATTTGTTATTGCCTATCTTTTTGATAAAAGCCATTTTAACTGCGATGAGATGATAGTTTATTGTGGTTTTAATTTGCATTTCTCTGATGATTAGTGATATTGAGCATTTTTTCATATGCTTGTTGGCCATTTCTATGTCTTCTTTTGAGAAATGTTTATTCGGATCTTTTTTTATTTTTAATTTGGATTATTTGAGTTTTATTTGCTATCGAGTTGTTTGAGCTCCTCGTATATTGTGGTTATTAATCTCTTACCAGATGGATAGTTTGCAAATATTTTCCCCCATTCTATGGATAGCTCTTCACTTTGTTGATTGTTTCCCTTGCTGTCCAGAAGCACTTAAGATTGATGTGATCTCATTTGTGTATTTTTGCTTTGGTTGCCTGTGCTTTTGAGACCTTACACAAAGAAAAACAATCTTTGCCCAGACCAATATCCTGGAGCATTTCCTCAATGTTTGCTTCTAGTAGTTTCATAGTTTCAATTTTTCGATTTATGTCTTTAATCCATTTGATTTGATTTTTTTGTACATAGTGAGAAATAGGAGTCTAGTTTCATTCTTCTGAATATGGATACCTAATTTTTCTAGCACCATTTATTAAAGAGAATGTCCTTTCCTCATGTCTTTTCTTGGCAGCTTTGTTGGAAATGAGTTGGCTGTTAATGTGTGGATTTATATCTGGATTCCCTATTCTGTTCCATTGGGCTATGTGTCTGTTTTTATGCCAGTACTATGCTGATTTGTTTACTATAGCTTTGTAGTATATTTTGAAGTCAGATAATGTGATACCTCCAGATCTTTTTGTTCTGGATTGCTTTGGCTACTTGGGGTCTTTTGCTGTTTCATATAAATTTTAGAATTATTTTTTCTGCTTTCATGAAGAATGTCATTAGTATGTTAATATGGATTTCATTGAATCTATAAATGGTTTTGGGTTCTATTGTCATTTTAACTATATCCATGAGCATAGAGTATCTTTCTTTTTTGTGTGTGTCCTCTTCAATTTCTTTTATCAGTATTTTATAGTTTTCCTTGTATAGATTTTTTACTTTTTTGGTGAAATTGATTCCTAGGTATTATATATTCTTTGTAGCTATTATTAATGTAGGTATTATTCTTTGTAGCTATTATTAAGCTTCATTTCTTTTTCAGGTTGTTTGCTGTTAGCATATATAAATGCTACTGATTTTTGTATATTGGTTTTAGATCCTGCAACTTTACTGAATTTGTTTATTAATCATAACAGTTTTTTGCTGGAGTCTTAAGGTTTTATCTAAGTATAAGATCCTGTCATCTGTGAACAAGGCTAATTTGACTTCTTCTTGTCCAATTTTAATGCCTTTTCTTTCTTTCTCTTGCTGAATTGCTCTGGCCAGGACTTCCAGTATTATGTTGAATAAAAGTGGTGAAAGTGGGCATCCTTGTCTTATTCCAGATCTTAGAGGAAAGTCTTTCAGTTTTTTCCTGTTCAATATAATGTTAGCTGTGGGTTTGTCACATATAGCTTTTATTATTTTGAAGTCTAAAACTTGGTTTTTATTTTATTATTTTTTTTTATTTTTGAGACAGAGTCTCACTCTGTTACCCTGGCTAGAGTGCCGTGGAATCAGCCTAGCTCAAAACAACCTCAAATTCCTGAGCTCAATCAATCCTGCTGCCTCAGCCTCCTGAGTACTTGGGATTACAGGTGTGCACCACCATGCCCGGCTAATGTTTTTTTCCATATATTTTTAGTTGTCCAGCCAATTTCTTTCTATTTTTAGTAGAGACGGGATCTTGCTCTTGCTCAGGCTGGCCCCAAATTCCTGAGCTCAAATGATCCTCCTGCCTCAGCCTCCCTGAGTGCTAGGATTACAGGCATGAGCCACTGCACCTGACCTAACACTTGGTTTTTAAATAAGCTTATTTGCCTCGACTCTCTTTTCTTTTGGGTTTTCTTCCTATTAGGATCCTTGCATTCTTACACAAATAAGCCTATAGTGTCAGGCATATTGAGATAGTCTTTGTAGTGTACACTTAACTCTTTTAATTCCACACCACACTCTCACTATATAAATGGACAGGCAAACTTACTAAGCACAACATTGTAATCACTATACTTTGTACTTCTGGGTGTTTTTATTCATAGCCCTATTGTTTGAGTTAAGCTTCTTTGTACTGGATGAAAAACAGATGTTCACAGACAAAGAAGGAGAAATAAAACAACAAGATATCCCAGTGATTATATTTTTTTATTTGATCACACCACAGCTGCTTGCTGGGCCCCTAACCATGGCTCTGTGCTAGGTGCAGAGTGGGAAGAAGGGATGACTCAGTCTTGGTCCCTACCCTTAGCGAATGCACTCTCTAGTCAAAGTAAGGTTTGGTGGGAAGTGGGGGATGTTGAGACACTAGAGGACCATGAGACAAAGTTACAAAAAAAAGCTGCAAGTCATACAAAGAATGGACATGTATAGTGTGATGATTGTGCAGAAAAAAAGAAAGCTTCTCTCTGGCTTGGCAGATCAGGTAGCATTCTAATTGGACATTGATAAATGGGTGGGATTTGGTTGTATGGAGATAAGAGTAGGAATTATTAATGCCCCAAAAGAGAGAACACATGCTCCAAAAGGCATTCAGGTGGGAAAGTGAGTACCAAATACTGAGAATGACAGGAAATGTAGTTTGCTGAATTAGAGAATGCAAGAAAGAAAAGTCAGAGAGGAGACCTCATGTGGCTGGGGCAAAAGGCCTTAGATTCTTTACTAAGCAGCATGTACTTTATTTGGTAGATAATTTAGACTATTAAGGGTTTCTAATCATGGACATGACATCGTCAGAGCTGCGCAATAGAATTCATGGAAACCTTGGGAGGGAAAGATAGAAGAGAGGCCTCAGTCAGGGAGACCAATTAGGAGGCTCCTATAATCAAGCAGGTGACACCAAACGACTTGGAGAGGAGGTGCTGCACGAGAGACACTGCCAACAGAGTCTCTAGGGACTTAGGAACCGAGTGGAGGAGGCACAAGTGGGACTCTTCATTCCACACATGTGTTTGGAATCACAAAAGTAAAATCCCTCACATACCCACAAAGCCTTATTGATACCACACAGAGCCACCTCTGTTTGCAATATGATGTGAATGGCGCCCCCTAGTGCATACACAGAGACCTCTCTGCAGCATAATCAGCTTTATCCACTCCTTCAAAGTCAACAGAGTTTCCGCAGTAAATATGTGTGTAGCCTCTATCACACAAGTCAGTGCCTCATCAGATTGTTCATGGAGTTGAAACACTCAGGAGAGGGAGTTGAAAGGAGATAGCCAGTAAATAGAGCTGGGAGAGTCTGGACAACTCCCTGAGGGCTTTGTATTCAACCATGAACAATGCTCTACAACACTCTACCTTTTTTTCTACAAAGTAGCTAATCTGATTAGCAGAATCTGTCTAGGTGTGAAGAATATAAGGAACATTGACTTGGAAGTCAATAGACCCAGATTCTAGACTCAGTTCACACATTTCCTAATAAGCACGTTAACTTGAGCAAGCAGTATTCTTTCAACCTCAGTCACCTGAGGGGTTGTACAAATATTACATAGAAAACAAATCAAGCTAGTGGGGCAAGGACAGCATTAGATAAAGTCACCAGGGAAGGCTTCTTGGAAGAAGTGACAGGTGAGCTGAAATCTGAAGGCGAAGTAATCAGCCATGGGATAGTTTTTCTGGGGGGTGGGAGGGGCATTCAAAGCTGAGAAGATGGCAAATGCAATCTTCCTGAGGAAGGAACATGTTTAGTATGTTTAAGAAGGCTAGGGTGGCTCACTGCTAAGGCTCTCCTGACAACTCTAGGACAGTTATGTTTTGTTATTGTTGTTTGTATGTTTGTTCAATTTTAAAGAAATCATTTTATTGATAAAGTTTTAGAAGGTCATTATAACAGTCTAATGGAAACCAAAAAGCAGGTAGAATGTTGTGTGGCAGTAGTCTGCAAACTTTTTATGCATAGAGAAGCGAGCATACTTCAAAGCCAAATGAGAACCTATATGAATCAGAAAAGCTGTATAAAGCAGGGGCTGCACAAAGTTCAAGGAGAGATATATGTTTCTGCTTCTCAGGACTAAAGCCAGAAACCAGGGCTTTATCTGATCACATGAAATAGGCTCACAGGGCTCTGGTTTTATGATTTTACTCTCTTACCTGTGGGAGTTGACCTTTTCGTGATTGATAGTCAGGTTCAAGAGGATTTCTACGAGAAACTAAAAACTCTTTCTGGAAGAAATTATAGTCATAATGGCAGCTGCATTGGACAGTTGCCTTGCTGCCATCTTGTTTTTCAGTGCTACAAACTTTTCATTTAGCAAAAAACCATGTGGGAGAGAGGCACAGCAGGGAACTTGCTAAAAACAGACCCACATCTGATTCTAGCTCCTTTACACACTAGCTGTGTATCCTTGATCAAGTTACTGAGTCTTTTGGAGGGTCTCATACTTCATCAAAAGAAGGAAAATAGTAATCCTTGCCCTGCTTTCCTCCTAAGATTGCTATGAGGCTTAAATGAGACAATGAGTATGAAAGCATCATATAAACTGTAATGTCCAGTGTATAAAGCAGAGAATAATAGCATCTGTGGTGTTAGGAAATGCTTGGAACTTGGTGAAGATAGTGCTTTCATTCCACATCACTGGAGTAGGTCACACTGTTTTATTAGCCAGAGTGAAACACTCCACTACAGAGAGACAGACAGATTGATTTTTGAATAACAGAATTATAGATTTTACTTGCCTCTTTTGTACAGAATAATTTATTATAGCATAAACTAAATACAAGGCTCTGAATAAATAGTCACTTTTTTTTCAGTCATCACATTGGCAAGTATGTACATGCACACTTTCAGGAGCACATAAGGACACAGATGGCACGGGCATATTTCCATTCTCAGATCATTACATATTTCAGGAGGGGAGCCCAGAGTCAGGGTTCTCTGTGTGTGAGAGCTGGATACCTTGGGGTGAACATACAGGGGACCCTCTCAGATGATTTTGATCATGTGCCTGTGTCCTTTTCTCTTCCTGGTCCTGGTCAGGAAAGTGTGTTGGTGGCAGGTTCCTCTGCTCTGGGGCTTGGGGGACTCTTCCATGCTCTTTTACTCAAAAGTAAACACCTCTCTCTTAGAAAATACACATGAAATGTATATTCCTTCAGGTGTCAATTTGGAAGTCACAATCCCTCACTCTGTACCTCTTTTTTGGCTCTTATTCCTATTGGAAACCCCTGTTCAAGGTGCAGAGCAGTCAAGTCTATGTGCCAACACCATAGGCTCTCCCTCCCCAGCCCAACTCTCCCACGAGTGTCAGTCTGATATCAATTCTGTGTGGGTAGCAGCAGTGAATGTTTCACATCACAGCATAAGACTGAGACATTGGGCATATCAAGCCTGAAGGTAATCTTGCAGGTAATGAGTTTCTTCTGATACTTGACTTCCTTCTCTAATTGGTCTTTGAGTAGCCACTTGTACCTCCCATGTCAAGGAGCGCACACTGGGTGGTCACCAGCTTCCACGTCCACCAGTGCTGGCTGTTAGGGCAGTGATCTTCACATCAGGCAGACACCATCTCCATGTGACCTCTACCCACTTGTCCTGATTCTGCCTCCTCGTGGCACAAGTAGAACCTTCTTTCCTATGATAACCCTTCACAGTCTCCCAACTCCTTTTTTTCCAAGCTAAGCACTCCCATTCCTTCAATTACTGGTTCTAAGATGTAGTGAGTCCAAGGAATACAGTATCCAAAATGAGTCCCTTTTGGCAAAAGATTTTAGGGCTGCTTGGCTGGTGGGGAACCAGAGTCTTTTATCCCTGTTCTCTGCCAGCCATTTAGAAATTGCTGAGGATAGAATCACTAAGGACCAAGGCAAGAGCAACTCATAGTCTCCGAAAGACAAACAGACAATCAATTTTTGGTGTTGTTTTGTTTTTAACACACCTCTAGCCCAGGCATGGCAAGATGCCTGGCATTCAGGCATTCATTTGAACAGAGGCCCTGGTATTAGCAAAGGGTTGTTGCCTCCTTCCACCCGGCAAATGGGAAACCCATTCTTTGCTTGACTGTGTGACCATGCGATCACACTGAACACACAGCCCTACTGGAGCTCTTCAATTAGAAAGTATCTGGAAGCTAATATATAGTTTGCTCAGACTATTTGTGTTTAAGGCCTGGATCTGCTTTTGTCATCCTGAATCCCAGTTTTCTCATCCATGTGGTGGGAATGATAAGCCCCTCCTTGTCCAGTAGCAAGTGAGTTAGTGGAGGTGAAAGCACTTGGAGAGGGGCTTGTTAAGTACGAACTGTGCACATTGACCTTGCTCCTGACTAGGTTGTACACTATCTCCAGCTTGCCCCTGCACATAACCCTATACTTTTGGAAAATGAGAAAAACAATCAGTTTTAGAAAAGGATGTGCAGAGCTGCTATATCAAACACTACTGAGGCTAACTTTACAAAAGGAAACATTTGTTTCTGTACCAAAGAAGAAAATGATTCCCAAGCCTTGAAACACTGATAGATCTTCATGCTCTGTTTTAAAACCAGAAGCAACAAGGTATTCTAGAGGCCAAGAGACATCATGTTCTCAGAATCAGCTGCAGTCACAGAGCTATGAACCATGCTCAGGAGCTCCCTCAGGGAAAGGAATTCTTGCAGGTGCTATCCATAGGTAGCAAAGCTACCCAGGCCACAACACTCACCCACTGCTCAAAATATTCACTTAGGATTTTATGTTCAAAATGAAAATTCTGCTTTTGCTTTAAAATACTATGGTGGATGTTCTCCTAGAATTAAGCATTGTCTCCTGAGCTAACAGAAACCTGGTTGTTTTCTAAGCCAAATTAATCTAATGTAACCAAATTATAACAGTGATAAAATTAGAGAAATTTTAGTTTTGTGGAAACTGAAGCCTTGAACTTAAAAAACAGATGGGTTGTATGAGGACTCACATGATAACATATAGTGCTGTAGCACAAGACCAATGTTTCTCAAAAATAACAGAGCAGAGGAGGAAAGTTCCTGGAGTTGGGCATGTGAGATGAGGAATCCCTAAAACATAGGAGAAATTCATAAGATTAGGAGAAGTCGAGGTCAGTGGATAGTACTTGAGCTCTTTGATCTGCGACTTTCCTTTCCTTCCCAAGAATACAACCCAGGTCAACCACGTCATTTGTGGGGACCAGCAGAAAATAAAAATGTGGGGACTCTTGTTCAAACATTAAGAATTTCAAGATGGAAATAGCAGAGCATTAAACCAAGTGTGGGGCCCTTCTAAGCATGGAGCCCTGTGTAGTCACAGGTCACAAGCCTAAGAAGCAACCCTAAACACAGAAGACTGCACTTTCCAACTCCTGGGCCACCCTCCTGGCAGATGAGCAGGGAAAGAAAGGTGTACCATTTGCAGGGGCAGGCAGTGAAGAGCCCACGTCAGCCTCTTCCTTCCCCCATCACAGTAAACATGGGGTCCTTGTGTTGAGTTGGCAGAGCCGTCAGATTGAAGCGCCACCACTCTCAGGACAGCTGTTCTAGAGAGCCACCTGGACCACGAAAGAAGCTCTTGTGTGTTAAGGAACTGAGATTTGGGGGTTGTTTGTTATTGCAGCATATGTTGAGCTTATCCTTAATAATATGTAAAGGAAGGCCAGAAGCAGAAGAAAAAGCCTCAAATCTGAAAAGTACTAAAAAGAAAAGAAAATCAGACAGTGATGATTAGTGTGATGGCTCTCATGCATTAGTTTTTCCATCAATAAAGTAAGAATTCAAAAATGATCTTTAACATGTTACAACTCTATGAGTATACATAATACTAATTCCCCTCAACTCATTAAAAAAAAAAAAGTTATTGTCCTAAGAAGAAAGACTACATATTCTCCTCTTTAGCCTGCTGTTCTCTTGGTCCATGGCAGTCCTTGGCCCATTCTTGCTGTACTGAACATCTCCAATACTTTCAGAAACCAAGAGGAAATGACTCTTCTGAGACAATGTTCTTCTCTGTAGAGAGTATTTTATCAAATAGACTTTACTTTGTTACTATGATTTGATAAGTATCCCCAAAACTCAAACTGATATTACAAGAGTCTTTTTTCTTTAAAATCACCAAAACTGGCCCCTTTTGTCATTGTTTCTCTGTGATGTCAATGTGGATATCACATTTCCTTCAAAGTTGTTCCTCATTGCTCTCAAATACTGGATTGCTGTAAGACACTCCATTACCACACCCTGGCATGTCGGAGTAGGAGGTTTGGTTTATTGGTGGCCAACTAGGGTCATTTGCCAAGTCCCTTTGCAATATCCGATACTGGCTTTTAGATTGATAGCCAAAACACCTTTTCATTCTCATCCACAGGGCTCTGTTTTCAATAATGGCTTCCTGCAAAATAAAAGAGTGACTTTTTACAATCAGAAGTCAAGTGTTTTGAGGCTATGGCCCTCTACAGACCATAATAAGGCAATACTGCAATTTGGCTGCTTAGATCCAGCTTGACAAAGAACTTGAGCTCTGGAAAGATCTAAGGTGGTTTCAGTGGATAGGATTTGGCTTCTCAAACTTTTCTACTTAAGTAACTCTTCTGAGAGAAAATAAAGGTACATAATTTCAAAAATCTGGAAACATAACTTGAAATGGTCTGCCTCGAAGATGAAATTTCTTTTGAATTTCCTATATAAATTAAATTTAAAATCATTCCAATTCTACTTCATACCATAATCCATATTTGATTTAATATAAAATGGCATTTAAAATTACTTACCATCAAATAGAATTTACCCCATAGAAAGATATGTGCCATGTGTGCTGTATCTTTGGTACACCTGGGACACATCACAGTCATGAGTATGGGCTGAAGAAATAGAACTATAGGCCATGGTCTTGGAGTTGGATAAGTCTGAATTGAAGTCCCAGCTCTGATACCTACTATGAGCAAATTAATTACCCTATCTGAGTATCTGTGGTTAGAAATAATAATTCCCTCCTTATGTTTGTTGTAAGGATTATACAACTCCTCTTGCAATGTAGGGCAGGGCAGGGCATAGCTCTCTCTTTTTTACTCACCCTTCTGAACTATTCATTTAACAACTGGCTGTGCATAGTGGCCCTGTTTATGCATGCCTGTAACCTGCACATTTACTGAAATTCATTTTTAAGATTACAAAAGATATGTCTCTTTGGAAACATTTTGGACTGCCATTTTATTTCATGAGTTAGGTTGAGCCTTGACTAGAGCCCAAGTTATAACTTACAATACAGAGTACATGAGAGGCTATCATACTAACTTTCCATTTTTAACATAATTTGGTCCCAAAGGTTGACCAAGTTATCGTGAAAGAAACAAAGAGAAAAATATGAGGAGCCAAGCTGTCCCACAGAACTAGTATTTTTTTGGTGTTTTCACTGTATTTGGTATTCGGTATTTATTTTGGTCCATCAGTGGTATCTTTGCTAAATAGAATGAATTCTGTGGAGTTCTACAAGGAATTTTGTCAGAGATAGTAATTTACCTAAAATTCACCCATCTTTGCTCTTTGTGTCCCATTACCCATGAAAAAGACAGTGAACAGCTATTCTGAATTGTTTCTCTGGAAACTGACCCATCCACCGGCTGGCAGGCTGTTAAGGACCACATAGCTATCCCATGAGGCTCAGGGCTCACCTGGCCGGATCTGTGGATCTGTTGTTCTACTTTCCCACAGCAAGGTTTGTTGTCCTTCTGCATTAACAAGAGAACAGTAGTTCTCCTTAGAGCTGGAGTAAGGCAGGAGCATTGGTATCAAGTCAAGGCTTTAAAATGTAACAAATGAAATAACAGAGGGAGAGGGAGGGGTGGGGGGAGTGTGTGTGGGGAGGGAGGGAGAGTGGGGAGAGAGAGAGAGAGAGAGAGAGAGAGAGAGAGAGAGAGAGAGAGAGAGAGAGAGAGACTGACTTGAGTGCTCTCTGCCTTGCCTCGAGCTGTTTTTTAATTCTAGAAGAATGATGACCTGTATCACTTTGATGCTTTGGAAGGCTAAACTGAAGCACTGAGAGGTGATCTGTCCTATTACTCTACATTGTAAATAAAATCGAGAACTAGAAACAAAAGGAAGGCCTTGATGAGATTCCATTTCTTAAAAATAATTCACCACATGAGCTCTTCTGTCTCTTCGAATAATTCATATATATATATAAACATACATAAATATAAACACACAAGTAATAAAAAAAAAAGTGGGGAATATTAAAGCTATCCACATTAGCTTCCATGCCTCTCAGCTGGCAGCGAGACCATGAGAATCAGCACAGTAAGGACAAGGTTTCATTCAAACCTGTTTGTTTTCTGGGCTGCTCTAAGATTAGGGTTAGAGGCTAGGGTTAGATGTCAGCAAACAAAGTACTATTCAGAACTGTGCCAAAGGAGGCCAGCCATCCGCCATGCCTGTCCCCCAGAAACTCTCTGGACCATCTGTGCTGCAGCCTGGCCAGGCAGTATGCAGCTAGCACAACCCATCTCAGGAGCCCTTAGTTATTTCTGACACACATACCTAGAGCCACATGAGAAAAAACATCTTGCTGTGTCCATGATAGACTGCCGTCTTTACCTACTCTGCTAGGTTCATCTCACGAGGTAGGAAATCTTAGCGTCCACACTCCTCCTTTACAACTGCCTTCGCCAAAGACTCACATGGCCTCACTTTTTCCCTGAGTACCTCTGACAGCAGGGGAAGAAAAACAACTGGGGAAAGTGACTGCAGGTTGCAGTAAAGGGCGGGGGTGAGAGCCGGTACCCTTCAATGTTACTTTTCAATTTAGAAGCTGCTGGGAACCCACACCAACATCCACTTGTGCATCTCTATTTCTCACTCAAGCCACGTTGCATCTCTATTTCTCATTCAGCATGAGAAACATGGGAGAAACTTATTTTTCATGAGCATCAATCACCTTCTCCATCTGTTGGGATTGGGCAGGGTTGCTTCTCACATTTAATAATTGAATAAACCTTTACCCAGCTCCCACTAGAATAAAGCAGGATTTGGGGTTCTGTGGCTACTAAGATAAGTTCTTGTTAGCATAGTTTAATGGCAGGTGGGAGAAGTGTATACACAAATGACTACAGCACTTTCTCCATGTAGAATGTGAGCTCCATCCCTCTGTCGTCCTTATCCCTGGCATAGGCCCCGGCACGCGGCACATGGTCCGCAAATGCTTGTGGAGAGAATAAAAAGAATGACTGAATGATTGATTGTAAGAAATGGTAAGTGCCACAAGAGATACTATAATAGTAGTTTATATTCATTAAACACCCACTACATGCTTTTCGCTGTTCACATTTCAGGCTTCAACAGCCCTAGGAGCTAGGTAGGGTATCATTATTATCACCATTATACAGATGAGGAAACAGAGACCTGTGTCAGCCAAAGTTGTTTCTGTTTCCAGACTCCCAAAGAACTTCCCCCCAGAACTCACACGCAGTGGTCAGCAGCCTGAGGGCACTTACCTCCACAACAAGGGACACGATGAAGTTGAAGGTGAGCATGATAACAATGTAGACCCTCCACAGGACAGGAGTACAGAGCAGCTGGTGGGAGATGACAGGGCACAATTAGTCTGAAGACAAATACATGCTGGACAAATGTTCACAGTGTACATTTTCATAGGCTATAAATCTCTTATGCAATATACATATGCATGCATGTATATATTACATTTATGCATGTATATAACGAATGTCTGTGCATGTATGCACAGAAAAAGTGTAGAAATGTTATACTCAATGATCCCAATGATTTGAGGGTTATGATTATCGCTTTGCTTGCTTTGTTTTGTTTTTAAGAGTGAATATAGGAATGTGGCTTTATCTCTAGGAGGCTCTGAACGTACATGTGTCAAACCTCCACATTTGACAATATTGCCCTCTTCTCTAGGGCCACATCTCTCACAAGATAAGCCTTGCTTTTGAGCACTGGGGCAGGGCTTCACCCTCAGGATTGTGCATACAGCCACACAGGCTGTGCATCACAAAAGTACTCACCAAAGGGGCAAGCAGGGTTGACATCAAGCTTGTCATTACCTGTCCCTTTCCTCACTTTCTCTGTGTCTTCTCCAAGCCCCCCCAGGCAGAGTGCCTGATAGCTATATATATCAAGTGAACCAATCAATGGATGAATGTATGAATTTAAAAAAGACAAATGCACCATATTGGACCTGGCACTGCCTTGTACATTGTGTCCTACATTGGTGGGAGTAAAAACTGATATGACTATGTGGAGGGCAATACTCTCAAAATGAAGAATTTGAATTCATTTTTAGGAAATTATTCCAGAGAAATACTTGTACATGGCTAAAATTATATAAGTACAGGTTATTTTATTATAGCCTTGTTTGCAATAGTAAAAAATGAGAAACAAATGTCAATAGGGGTTACATATAAAGTATGGTATATATATCATATGCATTTATATAGAAGGGAATACCATATTAGCCTTAAGAAGAATAAGGAAAATTTATATACTGATATGGAACAATTACCAAAATATACTGTTACATGAAAGAAGCAAGGTACAGGACTGTGCATATGATTGGAGCAGCTATGAAAGTCTTCCACTCAGATCTGCTGCTGGGAGAATAAATGACAGATGCCACAACTGCCAATCTCAGAATCCACCACCATGTTCCCTCTAAAGCTGTACTTCCATGGGCTGCTTGTAGCCAATAAATGAGGAGAGTATGGACTCTAATCAGACTCATTCCCGTGAGACACTAGACACTCCTGATGGGCAACTTCAGCTTGGCTTCCGTAGAACTGCACTGCAGTCTGAGACTCCACTCATCCGTTCTCCTTCCTTCCCTCCTCTCTTCACAGGGGCCAGACCCTCGTCCCAGTGCGACACGCCTCAGCTCAGCTCCTCTGGCTTCCTACTTCCCCCGCCCCACCCCAGACATTACTCCAATGAATCTCTTGCACAGCTCGTCCCTCCTTGACATCTCAGAAGCCCTGAACAAACATAATAGTTTTCTGCTAGTCGTCTAAAAATGTGAGAGGACATACATATATGAAATATATATATTTCAGTATATATGTTTAAAATACATCTCAAAGTATGTAAAATGAACTAGTATCATCCGTTGCCTCCAGAAAGGGGAACTGGTGACTGGGGAACTAGGATGGGATAGAGATTTTTGCTAAATAACTTTTTTTAACTTTTGAATTTTAAACCAAATGAATGTATTCCCTATTAAAATAATGTACATATACTTTTTACAGTGAGCAGAATCTAGGTTGCAAAACAGCATGATTCCATTTAAAAGAAAATAAATTTTATAAATCAGTAAATGCACAGTTATAATATATGAATTTTAAAAGAGGGAAGGATATAGTGAATAATGTTATAATTTCTCTTGCCTGCATGCTCCACATTTTCTAAAATGAACACATAGTTTTATGTAATAATAAGAAAAAATTATTTTTAAAGTGAACAATAATCCTTTGTGAAATCCTTTGCAGTCATGCTGAGAATGGCTCTACATAGGTTTTCTCCAAAACAAATAGGTTCCCTATTTTGTCATACCAGAGGCCTCAGCCTCTCTGTAAGAGTCTTTATCTATTAAAAATTGTGACTAAAACCAACGTCTTAACCTTAACTTCTACAAGATTAAGAAGTTTTAACTCATTTAGAACACTAGTGGGCAGACTATTTCCATGAGTACTTAGTCTAATTCATGAAGACATTTAACAACAATAATAATTACATTGCTAACCACAGTAACTATATAAATTTTAAAAACTAATATAGATATTAGTTAGTATATTGGATATTACTGCTACTGCAGGTTCATGAAGGTTTTGCTGGTTTGGAATGCACCACTAAGTGCTCATCTATATCTAGAAACCTGGTATATAATGATCGGTCAGTCTTCCTTTTCCATTTTTTTTTTTTTTTTGTCATTCATTTTACAAGGCATTGGTAATACAAGAATGAATAAGATATACTCTTGGACCTCATGAAATTCAACTTTGAAATCGAGAGGCAAGCAGATACACAAAGCACTAAGTTTAAAAACTCAGTTTCTAGGCTGGGCGCTGTGGCTCACGCCTGTAATCCTAGCTCTTGGGAGGCCGAGGCGGGCGGATTGCTCAAGGTCAGGAGTTCAAAACCAGCCTGAGCAAGAGCGAGACCCCGTCTCTACTATAAACAGAAAGAAATTAATTGGCCAACTGATATATATATAAAAAAAATTAGCTGGGCATAGTGGCGCATGCCTGTAGTCCCAGCTACTCGGGAGGCTGAGGCAGAAGGATCACTCGAGCCCAGGAGTTTGAGGTTGCTGTGAGCTAGGCTGACGCCACGGCACTCACTCTAGCCTGGACAACAAAGTGAGACTCTGTCTCAAAAAAAAAAAAAAAAAAACTCAGTTTCTTTAATCATCTCTTATGTATTTCATTTATTAGTCTAAAGAATATTTAGCAATGATTAAATTTTAATTCAAAAGTAGGATCAGTTGGAAGCATCAAAATATATGTTTTTTGCATTGCTTGAAGATGTAAAATTTTGATGTCTTGTAGGCTTTCAAAGCTGTCTCAATATTACAAAATGTAAGAAAGTTCATGAGGTAAAGTATGGCTCTTAGGAAGTAAGTTTTGCAGACAGTAAATATGAACATACAGATAAACATGTTTTTAAAGAAGTAAATAAATGTAAATAAAGAGTTGAGAATTAACCAAAAAAAGCGCTATAGGCAAAACTGTTTTAAATAGCTACAAAACAGAAACATTTAGAAAAAAATTTTCTCACATTTGAAAGAAAAAATGCATAAACAGATTTTATAATCTTACACAGGATCTTTTAAAAGAAAAATATTCGATACTTTTCAAAGGCTGTCTTCAGTCTCGGGAAATCAAGACTAGATAGAATTTTCTGACCAGCTTAAATAAATCAGCATTCTTTTTAACTCTGCCATCCCAAAAGAATAATTGGTGTCAAGAACCCATGTCAATTGCAATTGTGACCTGCTTTTTGAAATCAGAGTATTACATAACTGTAAACCATCATCAGATCCCAGAGAGGAGACTTACATCCAAACGGTTATATAAATCTGGTATATCAGCAAATAGAATGAATAGACACACACCCAGCTGTATGATCAGCACAACGACAAATATATCTAGGAAATAAGAACACAAGCTATCATTTTGAGAATACAAACCATCACATTAATTGACAGATATGATCTAGATTAATACTGTTTAAGTTTACTTGATTTCTACATCCAAACACAGCAAAATAGATGGAAAGTACTCATTTCTATGAACGGGTCTCACCTCTACAATTTTGATGAATGTCTTTGAGGCAAGTGGAAAATTTCACATGCATGTTATAGGTTTCAACTAATAAAAGTGGTAAATATATATAGGGTAACGTTGATAAAATACATTTTCAATAAACATCTTGAAAACATATAACTATCTGAGTCCCTTTAATACAACTCATTTGTCTCAAATTCTTTTCTGGCAAGAAGGAAGGCTATAAGTAGACAAATTTCAAAATTGCAGTCATGTAGAGATTAGCATTTGACTGCTTCCTTAGCCCAAGAAGAAGAACAAAATAATTTTCTCTGAACAAACACATTTTTATGAGGATATTGATTCTTCAATTTGTGCCTCTGAATTTTCCCAATTAGAGGGATAGTGATGGTATACAAATAAATGTCCCAAGCTGGGCATGGTGGCTCATGCCTACAATACTAGCACTTTGGGAGGCTGAGGCAGGAAGATTACTTGAGGCTAGGAATTCAAGACCAGCCAGGGCAACATGGTGAGGCCCCATCTCTACAACAACAAAAAAAATATTTTTTAATTAGCCAGGCATGGTGGTGCATGCCTGAGTCCCAGCTAATCAGGAGGCTGAGGCAGCAGGACCACTTGAACCCTGCAGTGAGCTATGATCATGCCACTGCACTCCAGCCTTGGCAACAGAGTGAGATCTTGTCTCTAAAAAGAAAAAAATATGTCCCAGAGATTAAACAGGTTACCCACTTCTCCTAACACACCTCTTCACCCCATAATATAAGAAGGTAGGAAGTACTTTAGCCAAGAGCCTCCATAATCCTCTATAGTCATGTTCCTCCAGAATGGACCCACTCCCAGCCTGCCACCACACTATGCCACCCTGACCATTGCCTTTATAGCAGGAGACAGGTTCTAACTGAGTGGTTTTACCCTGCTCCCCACCTTTTCCAGGGCAAATTCTGACAAGTATTGATAAATAGAGAAATAAATTGGTCTTCACAATTCAAAGTGATCCCAAGAAAACAAACTTCTGGCGAAGGGAAGAGATGGAGAAAGAAGCCCTAGTATTTAATGTAGCTTCGAATGAAGGAGCAAAGGACCATGAATACGACATCGTACAATGTGCTTTACAGAGCCCTGGAGAGGAAGTCAGGAGCCCATAAATGAACATCAACTCTGCAGCTGCTCCCTAAGTGACCTGGGCATGTCTGCCCTCCTTTCTGATTACTTTTAAACTCTCATCCAGTACAATTCTACTCACAGTTTGTATAGGTCGGCTGTCTAAATGGCTTTCCTTTCGAGAATATAAGAGCCACAATGATACAGTTGATTGTTCCTAAGAACCATATAGTGGTGTTCTCAAAGCTTGCGTAGGCACCATTACTTCCAACTTTTTGTGGAATGGTTGGATAAATAGTTAACATTGAGACGTTTTCATTTTGCACTGTGCAGGCACTAAAAAGGAAACCAGAGAAACTAATGAAGTAAGATGACAAGCCCTTATGGGGCATTTGTCTCCACGACACTCCACACCAAAGAGTGTCCAGAGCAGATAATTAATGCTTCTACAATTGCCTATACTTTGATTAAAAAAATACACTGAAATATAAGAAAAAAGAAACACAGATAGACAGAAAGCATAGATAGACCCATATTTTTGATGCATTGAGAGAGAGAGAGAGAGAGAGAGAGAGAGAGAATCAGTGGTTCATTCAAGAAATTGTGCACCCATCATGTATATTAATGTTACATGAGAAAGAGTTGAGAAAGTCATAATTCTTTCCTCAAGTGGCTTAAGACCTCTGATTATTTATAAGTAGGGTGACCATATAATTTATCATATAACAGGGACAAGTTGGGAAGTGAAAAGGAAAACTTTAATAATATTACTGGGACATCATTTAATTTAAACTAGGCTCTTAAACTAAAGCTGCCCAGGCAGACTATAATCCATGGTCACTCCAGATATAAAAGATGGCCGTAGGTCATTATCATATAACACAAGCAGGGATAAGTACTAATGAATGATACATCAAACTGTGCTTCAGAGAAGAAACAATCACTGAAAATTTGCCCATAGGACTTAAGGAAACCAAAATCTTTGACATGATGAAGATCCACTTGCCTCCCATCATATTGGCCAGATGAGGCTTTTGGAAATTAGAATGTGAGAAGCTGAAATTGAGACTGTAATCATACCTGTGTATCTCCATGGAATACCAAGGCTGCCTCTGAACCACGGTGAAGCCCACAATATGCATGGCCAGGCTGAGAAGAATGTTGAAGATCACAGAGAGCAGCAGAGGTGGAGAAATCAGCTGTCCAGCAGGTCTGAAAGGTACCAACTTGGGGTAGGCACTGTTCAGATTCACTACAAAATACATTCAAGTTTTATATTTATGAGAGCAAAAAAATGATGTATTCTTGATCAGAAGAATGGCATAAGTTCTTTGGTCAATACAACTGAGGAAATAGACAAGTTGAAGTACATCACAAATTAAGGGAACAAAACAATTAATGGATGCAAATTCAAGTCATATGAGGAATTCTTTTTTGTTTTTCAAAATTTTTACAGGGATACAAACATTTGCCCATCCCAGACTGTGAAAGTAACATGGTGATACCTCAAAGAACTAAAAGTAGAACTACCATTTGATCCAGCAATCCCACTACTGGGCATCTACCCAGAGGAACAAAAGACATTTTATAAGAAAGACATCTGCACTCAAATATTTATATGAGGAATTCTTAAAAGAGCAGACATAGAACCACAAGATGTCATTTTTTGTCTATTAAATAGGCAAAGACTATTATAGTACAGGTAAGGGAGTAATGAAATGCACCCTCCCATATATTGCTTGTGGGAATGTAAATTGATGTAAATCCTCTGTGGGGCAATTTGGCAACAAATATGAAGAAGTTGAAAATGTTCATAACTTTTAATGTAGTTATTTCACTTCTGGAAATCTATCCTAAGCTAAAAAAGTAATCAGAGATGTGGAAAGATGTTCATCACAGCATCATTTACAATAAATTATGATACATCTATACAATGAAGCAATATGCAGTCACTAAGAAGTAATGCTTGAAAATATTTAATGACAAATCAAACATGATTTCAGCAAAATGGTGAAGTAGGCAGCTGAAGCTCCCATATCTCCACAGAAACATCAACAAACGAACAAACTGGTAGAAACAACTTTGTCAGAACTCTGAAAACAAAAAAGTTTACAGCAACCAAATGAACATCAAACCTAGAAAAAAGCAACTTTAATATGACAAGAAGAGCTTTGTGGCATTTTTACTTGTACTTGCTCTATAACCTGCTCGGCTCAGTGGAAATTTTGAAGACAGTAACCTACATTCTCAGCAGGGGCCCCTGGTCTCTGGTAACACAGGAAGGAGCATAGACTTCATTCACAAATTATTGTATATGTCTGTCCTAACCTGTCTGGGAGATACCTGAAGGGGCACTACCTGTGGGCACTCATCTATGTTTCAAAAACCTGACACAACACACTCAAGGCAGAAAAGCAGCATACATTGCTAGAAAGCACTGGGGAATATAGAATGGTATGTACATGCCCATGGCAAGAGATATGTACATTGCCAGGACAAGGTGCATACTCAGAAAAGAACAGAGAAGCTTCTAAACTTTTAACTCTAAATTATCTCTAGACTGAGTGCAAGCCAGTCTAGACTAAGTGTTGAATAAGTACTCCAGCACAGAACCAATCTGCAAAGGTTGAAAGAGATATTTTGTTTATCTGTTTATTAACTCCTAGAGTTCAAGGAGATCTCAGCCAAAACACTAGCTGAACAAAAGCAAAAGGAAACAGATACTTCAGGTACCACACATGACAATTAATACAGTCTTTACAAAAATAGTTTGAGAAAATCACTAAACAAATGGACTATTCCAGGCTTCAACAAACATCAAAACAAAAAATATCAAACTCTGGAATAGTAGAAGAATCTAATTTTCAGAGTTACCACATTGTAATAGTCAATGGAACAATTGACAGAAATCATCCCTGAGGTTACACAGACATTAGATTCAATAGGCAAAGGCTTTAAAAACAATTGTCTTAAACATCCTCAAATAACTAAAAGACACAATGAACAAAGAACTAAAGGAAACCAGGAATACAATGTATGAACAAAATGAGAATGTGATAAAGAGATAGAAATTATAAAAAAGAGCCAAAAGAAATTCTGGAGCTGAAAAGTAGAATAAATTAAGTGAAAATTTTATCAGATTCAACAGGAAATTTGAGCAGGCAGAAGAATCAGTGAACTTAAAGATAGAGCAGTTGAAATTATCTGAACTTAGGAACAGAAAATAAAAATAATAAAGAAAAATGAACAGAGCCTAAGGGACCTATAGCGCATGATCAAACAGACTAACCTATATGCTATGTGAGTCTCAGGAGAGAAGAGAAAGAAAGAGGGGAAAATATCTGAAGAAATAATGGTAGAAAACTTCTCAAATTTGGTAAAAGACATGAACCTGCATATCCAAAAATCCCAAATAATTACAATAGGTTAAGCCCAAAGAGATTCAAGCCAAGACATTATAGTTAAACTGTAAAAACCAAAGACAAAGATAAAATCTTGAAAGCAATAAGAAAGAATTAATGCATCACCTATGAAGGACTGTCAGTAAGATTAACTACCAATTTTTCATCAAAATCCATGGAGGCCAGAATTCAATGGAATGACATTTAAAATGTTGAAAGGAAAAAACCCTACTTATTATTAAACAACATGCACCTGAACAACCAATGGGTCAATGAAAAAATTAATGAGAAATTGAAAAACTTTATAGAGACAAATGCAAATGGAAACACAAAATACCAAAACCTATGGAATATAACAAAATCAGCACTCAGAATTTATAGCAATAAATGCCTACATGAAGAAAGAAGAAAGATCTTAAATAAACAATGTAAGTGTGAACCTCAAGGAAGTATAAAAATAAGAACAAACTAAACCCAATATTAGCAGGATCAGAGCAGAAATAAATGAAATAAAGACATAAAAACAATACAAAAGACCAATATAATGAGGAGGTTTTTTTTTTAAAACATAAACAAAATTGATGAAACTTAGGCTAAGAAAGAAAAAGAAGACACAAGTAAATAAAATCAGAGATAAAAAATGAGACATTACAACAGGTAACACATACATACCAAAAATCATGAGACTATTATGAAAAACAATGCCAACAAATTGGAAAATCTAGAATAAATGAATAAATTGCTGGACACATATATGAAGGTTGAAACATGAAGAAATAGAAAATATAAACAGACCAACAATGAGTAAAAAGATTAAATCAGTAATAAAAAAGTACATCATCAAAGAAAAGTCTAGTGCTTTTTCTAGCTGCTGAATTCTACAAAACATGTAAAGAAGTAATACCAATTCTACTCGAATAATTCCAAAAATTGAAGAGAATCAAATATTTCTAAACTCATTCTATGACACTAGCATCACCCTGATACTAAAACTAAACAAGGACATAAAAACAACTACAATAAAAAAAAAAAACTATAGGCCAATATCCCTGATAAACAAAGATGCAAAAATCCTCAACAAAATGCTAGCAAGCCAAATTTGACAGGACATTAAAAATTTCAGTCAACTGGGATTAAACTTGAATTGATCAAGTGGGATTCACCCCTTGGATGCAAAGGTGGATCAACATATGCAAATCAATAAACATGATACATCACATTAACAAAATGAAGGACA
This sequence comes from Microcebus murinus, assembly GCF_040939455.1. Classification (NCBI taxonomy): domain Eukaryota; kingdom Metazoa; phylum Chordata; class Mammalia; order Primates; family Cheirogaleidae; genus Microcebus; species Microcebus murinus. The sequence goes on along the minus strand of NC_134104.1, from coordinate 71,277,348 downwards.
AAAACAATATGATCATTTCAATAGATGCAGAAAAAGCATTTGACAAAATTCAACATCTCTTCACAATAAAACCTCTAACAAATTAGGCATAGAAGAAATGTATCTCAACACCAAAAAAATAAGAAGGTCATATATAACAAACCCACAACTAACATCATCCTGAATGAGGAAACGTTGAAATCTTTTCATCGACAATTTGGAACAAGACAAGGAAGTTCAATTTTGCTATTTCTATTCAAAATAGTACTAGAAGTGGTGGCCACAACAATTAAGAAAGAGGAGGTGGGGAAAGGCATTCAAATTGGAAAGGAGAAAGTCAAATTGTCCCTATTTGCAGATGGCATGATGTTATATATAGAAAACCCTCAAGACTCCACTTAAAAACTGGTAAAACTAATAAACATGTTTATTAAATTTGCAGGACACCTGAAGGTGTTTGTTATGGAGAAGAGAACCATCACAATAAATGAGAACTGTTTTCACACATCCGAAGAACTGTTCTGGGGAGAAAAATCAGACTGTTCTGTGCCACCTCAATTGCAGAACTGGGGTGGGGGAAAGTTATGCATAGACAGATTTGGCTTTGTGTGAAGAGGAACTCTGCTAACAGTTAACAAAGCTTGTCCACGGGTGTTCTTTTAATAGATTTGACAAATATTTAATACACTCCTTTGATATGTCAGGCACTGTAGAAGTATTGGTATCGTAGCGATGATCAATACAGACAAGAGGCTGTTCTCATGAAGCTCACACCCTAGATGAGGGGAGGCGGGTAAAAAGCTATGAAAACTAAGGTAAATATAATTTCATATTGGGGAAAATACTGTGAAAAAATAAACAGAGCTGTGTGATAGAGAATAATTGACTTGATCGCCATTAAAAGTGATCTTTCTAGTTATCAGTCCCTTATCAGATGCATAGGATGCAAAAATTTTCTCCCATTCTGTAGGTTGTCTGTTTACTTTCATGACTATTTCTTTGGCTGTGCAGAAACTTTGTAGTTTGATCATGTCCCATTTATTTATTTTTGTTGCTGCTTTGATTGCCTTTGGGGACTTCTTCATAAACTCTTTGCCCAGGCCCATGTCTAGGAGAGTGTTTCCAACTTTTTCCTCTAGAGTTCTAATAGTTTCATACCTTAGGTTTAAGTCTGTTATCCAGCGTGAGTTGGTTTTTGTGAGAGGTGAAAGGTGTGGGTCCTGTTTTAGCCTTCTACAGGTGGCTATCCAGTTTTCCCAGCACCATTTATTGAAGAGGGATTCTTTTCCCCAGCGTATGTTTTTGTCTGCTTTGTCAAAGATTAGATGGCTATATGAGGATGGTTTTATATCAGGATTCTCACATCTGTTCCACTGGTCAATATTCCTATTTTTGTGCCAATACCATATTGTTTTAATTACTACAGCTTTGTAGTATAGTTTGATATCTGGCATGTTAATGCCTCCCATTTTGTTTTTGATGCCTAGAATTGCTCTTGATATTCGGGGTCTTCTTTGGTTCCATACGAAGCGTAAAATTATTTTTTCTATATCTGTGAAGAATGCTGATGGGATTTTAATAGGTATTGCATTGAATCTGTAGATCAGTTTGGGTAGTATAGACATTTTGATGATATTGAGTCTGCCAATCCACAAGCATGGTATGGATTTCCATCTGTTTACATCCTCTGCTATTTCCTTCCTCAGTGTTTCATAGTTCTCCCTGTAGAGGTCTTTTACGTCCCTGGTTAAGTATATTCCTAGGTACGTTAATTTCTTTGTTGCTATTGTGAAGGGAATTGAGTCTTTGATTTGGTTCTCAATTAGATTGTTGTTGGCGTATATGAATGCCTCTGATTTCTGTGTATTGATTTTGTATCCTGAGACTTTACTAAATTCATTGATCAGTTCAAAACTCACGAAAATTAGGAAGAAAAAATCAAATAACCCTATTAAAAAGTGGGCAAAGGACTTGAACAGAAATTTTTCTAAAGAAGACAGAAGAATGGCCAACAAACATATGAAGAAATGCTCAACATCTCTAATCATCAGGGAAATGCAAATCAAAACCACAATGAGATATCACTTAACCCCAGTGAGAATGGCCTTTATCAAAAAATCTCCAAACAATAAATGCTGGCGTGGTTGCGGAGACAGAGGAACACTCCTACACTGCTGGTGGGACTGCAAACTAGTTCAACCTCTGTGGAAAGCAATATGGAGATAACTTAAAGCGATACAAGTGAATGTACCATTTGATCCAGCAATCCCATTGCTGGGCATCTACCCAAATGATCCAATGACACTCTACAAAAAAGACACCTGCACTCAAATGTTTATAGCAGCCCAATTCATAATTGCAAGGCTGTGGAAACAGCCCAAGTGCCCATCAATCCAAGAATGGATTAATAAAATGTGGTATATGTATACCATGGAGTAGTATTCAGCTCTAAGAAACAATGGTGATATAGCACACCTTATATTTTCCTGGTTAGAGCTGGAATCCATACTACTAAGTGAAGTATCCCAAGAATGGAAAAACAAGCACCAGATATATTCTCCAGCAAATTGGTATTAACTGAGTAGCATCTAAGTGGACACATAGGTACTACAGTAATAGGCTATTGGGCAGGTGGGAGGGGGGAGGGGGGCGGGTATATACATACATAATGAGTGAGATGTGCACCATCTAGGGGATGGTCATGATGGAGACTCAGACTTTTGGGGGGAGGGGGGGAAATGGGCATTTATTGAAACCTTAAAATCTGTACCCCCATGATATGCCGAAATAAAAATAAATAAATAAATAAATATTAATGGAAAAAAAAAAACACAATGAGATATCACTTAACCCCAGTGAGAATGGCCTTTATCAAAAAATCTCCAAACAATAAATGCTGGCGTGGTTGCGGAGAGAGAGGAACACTCCTACACTGCTGGTGGGACTGCAAACTAGTTCAACCTCTGTGGAAAGCAATATGGAGATGCCTTAAAGCGATACAAATGAATCTACCATTTGATCCAGCAATCCCGTTGCTGGGCATCTACCCAAATGATCCAATGACACTCTACAAAAAAGACACCTGCACTCGAATGTTTATAGCAGCCCAATTCATAATTGCAAGGCTGTGGAAACAGCCCAAGTGCCCATCAATCCAAGAATGGATTAATAAAATGTGGTATATGTATACCATGGAGTACTATTTAGCTCTAAGAAACAATGGTGATATAGCACACCTTATATTTTCCTGGTTAGAGCTGGAACCCATACTACTAAGTGAAGTATCCCAAGAATGGAAAAACAAGCACTAGATATATTCTCCAGCAAACTGGTATTAACTGAGTAGCACCTAAGTGGACACATAGGTACTACAGTAATAGGGTATTGGGCAGGTGGGAGGGGGGAGGGGGCGGGTATATACATACATAATGAGTGAGATGCGCACCATCTGGGGGATGGTCATGATGGAGACTCAGACTTTTGGGGGGAGGGGGGGAAATGGGCATTTATTGAAACCTTAAAATCTGTACCCCCATAATATGCCGAAATAAAAAAAAATTAAAAAAAAAATAAAGTGATCTTTCTGAGGTGGTGACATTTGAAATAAGAATAATAAGAAAACGTCAAACTCAAAGCCAAATGAAGTAAAGCGAGAGTATTTCAGGCAAAGGGAAGAGCAAAGGCAAAGGTACTAAGGTCACCACAGCTTGACAACATTCAAGAGACAACAAGACCATTGTGGCAGGAACATAAGTGAGTGGCAATGTGGTTGGAGGTGAAATTGGAGAAGTAGGCAGGAGCCCAATTATGTAAGACTTGGATTTAGTAGATATGGGATGCCATGGGAGCATTTTAAGCAAGAGAATGACATAAGAAAAATTTACATTTATAAATAACACTCTTACTATTTATTGTGTGAAAGGCAGACGGGATGAGGAGGGAAGCAATAAGACCAGCTATGAAGTTGTTACAGGAATGCGCAAGAGAGGTGCCATTGTTAGTGACAGTGGCTACCGTGAAGATGCAAAGAACGGAAGCAGGGTGTGTTTCAGAGATAGAGCCAATAAGGTATTTTGCATGTATTGGATGCAGAGGGTGAAGAAAATAGAAAAAGTAAGGATAACGCTAGGTCTTTGACTTGAACAACCAAGTAGATGCTGGTGCTGTTTCAATAGAATGTAAGCTCCACGAGGAAAGATATCTTTTTTGTTTTGTTTAGTTTCACTGATATATTCCAAGTGCCCAGATCAGTAAGTAGCATAAATTGGGGATTCAGTAAGTACATAAAGATTTTACTGAATATCAGATCTGGCAGAATTAAGAGATCTATTTGAGCACATTAAGTTTGAATCCTATTAAATATCCAAGGTTATATGCTGAGTAGTTACATTTCGAGATCTCTGGGTAGACATCAAGGCTAGAGATACACATTTGGGATTCATCAACATGTAGATAACATTAAAGTCATTGGTCAGGTTGAGATTACTTAGGGAGATGGTACAGACTGCAAAGACAAGAAAAATCCAATAACAACACTTGGAACATTGTAAATGTTAGAGGATGAGTAAAGGAATAGGAGCCAGCAAAAGAGATGGGGAAACTGTATTTATTAAAGGGTAGATATTCAGGAGTGTGTCATATCACAAAAGCCAAGAGAAGAAACACTTTGAAGAAAAAGAGTGCTATTGAGAGAGTAAGTACAATAAGGAGAGAAAAGCGGCCATTGTTGACAGCGAGGAAGTCATTGAAAGACCTTGATAAGGGAGGTGGCTGTTAAAGTATAGAGATCAGTTGCTCCACTTGAGCGTGTTTATTTTTAACTTTTGAATAAGTTTTTAAAATAAATTGGTGTGATGGCTGTTAAAATTAAGATGAGAAGATATAATAAGAAATAGTGTAAAGCAAGGCCACAAGGCATATAGAAGAGGCAATCAATGATTTGCACCTTTATCATGTGTCAATAATATGCACCATCTCAGACAGCACTGGCTGTAGCTGGCTCACACTGGCTAAATAGGGGCCAATTACTGCTAAATTTGCAAGCCAGTTATTAAATACAGCCATTATTCAAGGTAAATTATACAAACTTGTAATTAAATAGACAGCATTGAAAAAGATAATGAATACTCAAAACCAATAACTTCCTAATTATTTTACTACATTTTAGTATTATCTATGTTTTTGAGATTAATAATGAAAATTAAACTTAAAAATGTGTCACCTCTATAACCATTATAATGTGAATTTTTTTAACTGAGGAAATATTCTTCCAGCATTCAAAAACTACTATCTGATTCAACAAATAAGTTGTTCATATCACTGATGAATGATTGAAGTTTTGACATAAGTCTTTGTTTTCTTTTTGTCTTACTTGTTCAGCTAAAGGAAAATATCAAAAAACATTCATGTTGTAACTAATTCAGTCATCACTTGCAACTATCCATTGATTATGGACCCAAGAGTTTGGCAAAAGTCAATGAAAGCATTCTGTGAGAATCAGTTGCCTAATGAAATTGGCAATATAAAGTACCATATATTGTTACCGTTTGCAAATTACTCACTACACATTTCTTTGCAGTAGTTTATAATAAACTCATTTCCATACAAATACATATATATATTTCAAACTTTCTTGGGGGGAAGCAGTTATCAAACATTTGCAAGCACACCACTGCCTCCTACTAAACAGCATAGGCGCAAATTCAAATTCACATTCTTGGATGTTAGAACCTGGCTGATGGAAATGGAATGGCAACAGAATTCAGAATGAGAAGAGGAAACTGTTGGTATATACTGTTTGTGAAGTTTGAGAATAAAGGGGGCATAGCTTGTGGTGGGTTTGGGGTCAAGGAGAGTTTTTTATAGAAAGAAGATATGAGAATATACTTAAATGCCAGTAGGAATGATCCAGTAGACCATAGAAATGTCAATAATAATGGAGAAAGAGATTATTTCAGGAACAAAACCCTTGAGGAGATAGGAGTAAAAGCATAAATAGAACCACTGCACTCCTATTAGAATGGCCCAAATCCAGAACTGGCAATACCAAATATTAGTGAAGATGTGGAGCAACAGGAACTTTAATTCACTGCTGATGGGAATGCAAAATAGTACAGCCACTTTGAAAGGCAGTTTAGCAGTTTCTTACAAAAAAACTAAGTACTTTCTTACTATATGTTATAGCTATCATTCTCTTTGGTATTTACTCAGTAAAGATGAAAACTTATGTCCACACAAAAACCTGTATATGGATGTTTATAGCAGCTTTATTGATAATTGCTCAAACATGGAAACAGCCAGATATCCTTCAGTGGGTGAATGAATAAATAAGCAGTGGTACATCCAGACAATGGAATATTATTCAGCACTAAAAGAAATGAGCTATCAAGCTAAGAAAAGACATTGAGGAACCTGAAATGCATATTACTAAGTGAAAAAAGCCAATCTTAGAAGCATACACACTGTACAATTCCATCTATATAACATTCTGAAAAAGGCAAAACTAAGGAGAAAGTAAAAAAAAGTACTGGTTGCCAAGGGTTTTGGGGAGGGCGAAAGGATGAGGAGTGAACATACTTTGTAGGATACTATGATGATAGATACATGTCATTTTATATATATGTGTGTGTGTGTGTGTGTGTATATATATATATATATATATATATATATATATATATATATATATATATATCTTCAAACCCATACAGTATCAAAGACCAAGAATGAATCCTAATGTAAACTATGCACTTTGGGTGATAATGATGTGTCAACATAGGCTTATCAGTTGTAACAAACGCACTACTCTGGTGGAGAATGTTGCTAATGGGGGGTGTTACACATGCGTGGAGCAGGGCTCATGTCTCAATGTTGCTATGAACCTGAAACAGCTCTAAAGAAAATAAAGTCATATATCAAAAAATTCCCATTGCAGGGAATTTGAAGAGACAATTCATATACTCATTAGAAGGGGGGAAGTGGGAGTGGTTTAATGAAATGGCAAGATCACTTTTAAGCTATATTCTAAATCCTGAGGGGCTAAGATTTGGAGATGGGAAACATAAAAGGCATTTAGCTTCTGTAAATGGGGCACGTTTTAACTATTACTATCCTTAAAAACATGCTAAAGTTAGTGTTTCTAATTTTCAAGGTGCTTTTTTCATAAATGTTTAGTAACCATTTGTGGAAGCTCTGTATTTTGTGCAAAACAACAAAATAACAAGCCAGCTTTTCCTTTGCTAATTTCCTCTCTCTCTCTCTCCCTCTGTACACACCTGTGGGAATCAGTCACACATCTCTGCTGCCGTTGCTGTCCCTCACGGTAGACAAACATTTCTGGGGCAGAGGAAAGCCAATTGGGGGGAGCACATCTAGCAAGAACGTTTTAAAAATATCTTACTTGTTACCCCAATAATAGTTGTAATGGCCAGATCCTGGAACAGAAACTGGTGATTTGAAAGGCTGTTTGTCTCCTGAAAATAAAAAGAAAAGCAGATTTTTTAAAAAGTTCTGACTTCTGGATGAAGTTTGACATTGATTGCTTTTGTTTTCTCACTGCAACATAGGATTTTTCCAGTAAGTTAGCAAGCAGATGCTGTGATCGGGGGCCTGTTTGAGTTGGTGAGCAATAGTGTTCATGGAAGTCTCAAATCTAAGCCCAGGAAACCCTTTCTAACCAGGAGGGCCACCGTCATGTATTTTTAGGTCTTGGTCCTTTGTGCTTCAGTATTACTTTGTTGAGGGGAACATCTTCCTCTACAAGAGTCACCTCTGCTCTCTTTTCTACTCACTAACAGAAAATCTGGGATTTGGTTTGGCACAAAAAAAGAACGCTCCCCTAATAGGAACGAGTGACAAAAGTGTGGTAATCATGTCTAAATTTTACTGACAGAAAATGAGAATAACTAAACCTACTATTTGCATCCTTGAGTGTTTTTAGATGAAGTGTTAGAAAGTCCTAATAAAGTAATGGTCTCAAGGAAAAAGTATTCAGGTCTTCCTGATTTCAAAAAACTTGCTTCCTTGCTCCCCACCCTGAGTCCTAAGGAGATGATGTTCTATGTTCTATTCTACTTTTGAGTACAGTTTTGGGATTCCATGACAGGCTCAGTTTTTCATAAATAGCCTATCCTTCTCTAACTCACTCCTCAGTGAGTGTGAAAAGATATAGGTAATCTGAAAGCAGTAGAGCTAACACCTTTAACTCGAGAGAAAAAGGGCAATATAAAGAGATGAATCGTGGTATCTTTAGCACAAATAAAATTTCCTTTCCTGGTGTTAGTAGAATATGCTCACATGTTGAGTTTGCAGACAATAGGCATATCTTTCCTCCTTTTATATCTTGTTAAATAATAAAAGCCATCACAAGATCTATGTATTTTTTGTGGCATGATATGACAATTTTCAAATCCCTGTATTCAGGGAACCAGTTATAAGCCGGCTTGTACTAACACTTGACAGTCAAGTGCAAAATTTTCAGGAATACTGTGAGCTGGTTTTTAAACACAGCCAATATAAAAACAAATTATGCAAATGAGCCATTAAATAAATTATACTAAAACAAAGTCCATAAATACTCAGAGCTCAGCACTTTCTAATTATTTTCCTAAGTTTTATTGTTATGTATGCTCTTGAGATTATTTACAACTCTTGCAACTCTGTGGTGTAAGGGCTACATGATGGTCTGCTACTATACATCTCTTCCCCACTCCATGGTCAACGACATCAGACAGATAGCTTGAAAATGGCCACAGTAGGAGTATTTACACCACTGAAAATGGCAAACATTAAAGATCAGGACTCATTTTTCCAGGGAGGGTCAATTATGAAACACTTACAAGCATCCCAATACAGATAATCGTCTCTTTAAGGAATGGTACACTAGGGCTGGGTTTGGGAAGATAGAGACCTAGTCTAAGCAGGCAAAAGTAACAGCAAGAGAGAAAGTGATATATTGAGTTCTGATCCTCTGCTACCACTAGATAAAAAGTTTCTGTGTCAGAGAATTGAACCAACAACTTTTCCTGTGTATAAGTTTGTCTATTTCTGATATACTTTAAAGATCCTTAAGGATATTTTTAGACGGGCTGTAATTGCTCAGGTGTCCTATTTATACCCTTTTTTAAAGAGGCTTTGCAAATTGAGATTGCACCGCCACTCATTTTAGTTCTCACTAACCAAGACGCCAAGTCCCAAGTCATACCCAGTACAGCAGCAGAACACCAACATATTGAATCATGCTGTAGAGAGCCATGTACTTAAACATGCAAAATGAGGTTACGAGAGCTGCACGTCCTTCCCTGTGTAAGAAAAGAAATGAAATGAAAGTAATGAAAAGAATGAGATCAGTTATTCTATGCTGTTCAGCTGAGCTCAGGAGAAAAAGAAATCAAAACTCCAATCATACCATTGTTTGTGTGAAAGACTGGGTGGCCTTGAGTCAGTGAGATCTAGCTGCAAGTGTGCAAATGGCTAGATTTTCAGGAAAGACCGATTCCAGGCCTAGGTCCACAGTCTTGATCTGGCAACGGAGCCCAGATTCACAGTTCCTCTTGTCCTTTCTAAGGGCACTGTTTCAGCTCCTGAACTCAGAACCAAGGCACGTGGCAGCTAGTCCCAGGTCTCATGCCTACTCACTAATGTGATGTGGAGGGTCATTTCCCTTGTCTCAGTGTCTTCATCAATGAACTAAGGGATTTAAATAAGATTGCAGTTTTGGGGGTTATTTCCATGCAGGTGCTTTAGGAGTTTGGCACACGTTTGACTCAAATATCCTTTTGGGAGTTTCAACTTTTTCTAAATCTGGACTAAAACAATACACACACTCAAATTAGTCATACATCACATTTAAGTAGACTGGAAATGATGAGCATGTTCATCAGTGTCATTGTTGATTGACTTTGAGTAAACAGTACATATTTAAAGCATAAAATGGATGAGATATGAAATGTCACTTTTATCTATTTCTATTGGATAAAAATAGAGTTTAAATTATAATTTTAAATTTAAATTATACTTGTTTCACCTTTTTTAAAGTTTAAACTAGGTTTAATGATTTCCTAGGGTTCTAAACCTGATCTTCAAATCAGGTTTTTTTCTGTATCAGGCTTTTACCACTGCCATTTGCTCTGGCCAGAAAGTAGTTTCTCCTCCTTCCTCAGCTCCTTAGAGAGCACACCACCCCATCTGAAGCAGCCGATTCCACCTTTCCAGCTACCTTCCTACCTTTTGCATCACCCTATTTATTTCCTTGACAGCACCTATCAAAATCAGTAAGTATTGTCTTTATTTATCTCCCTTAATTCTTGGCATTAAGTGCCTGCTCAATAAATATTTGTCGAATGCATGAATAAAAAATTGGGAGAAACTAGCCAAATCATTGTTTTAATATGGAAAGAGTATGATATTTGTCCATTACACACATTTAAACAGAATTGATTCTAAAATAATCTCCAACTTTATGTGGCTATGTGAGCTTGGGCACATTAGTTAAATTCTCTAAGCCTCAATTTTTTTATTTGTAAAAGAAATAATAACCATTCCTATATGTCCTAGCTGTCTTAAAGTATAAGATAATAGGCATTAAAGCACTTTTCAGACTGCAAACACATGCTAGTTATAATAACCAAGAGTAGTTACAATGCTAACTACCTCTATCATTCAAATAAAATGCAGCAGAAACACATATTCTGGGGAGAAAAATAAAACTCCAAGGAAAATTTTAGTGGTAGCACCAATGATCAATAAAGATTTTGAAAACTGGGGATGGGATGGGTACCCCATGGAAGCACAGAGAGACAAGAGGGAAAGAAGGCAAGTGGACTTCTCTGAATCCCCCAGTATAAAGCATCTAAGGAGATATATTTGAAAAATCAGAGGATGATTGACAATTTCAAGCAGTAACAAGTTCCAGATTTCAATCTTCTGAAAATAACCTAATCAGTAAATTCATTCATTGGAAATACCACTGCTCTCCCAACGTTATTTTTAACTCCTGGTAAATCCATTTGGCAGAATGTTTGATTGCATTTTTCCACAAAGCACCCTCCCTACCTAGGGACACAAAGTTTCCCTGATCTTTCCTGGGCAGAGCAATGTAATCTATAACTAAAAGTTGAGAGAGAGAGAGAGAGAAAACAATAGTGCTTAGGGATGTGCCCACTTACTTGATAAGATGTGGTACGCACTCAATGTTTGGAGTTTTGGAAGTGAAAGGTGAAGCCACAGATGCCTCCTGCTCTGATAAAGAGATGCCCACATGAGCCATTTTCAAAGCCTGAAAGCAAAGAGTCAGCTTACTTTCCATGTAGATTCACCTACATCTGTACTAAGACTTCGCAAGAAAAGGCCAGTTAAGCTGGCCACAAGGTGGCTCATGGGCCCAAATGCTAACTGGGAGATGACCAGACTTGACCCCGCCTGCCCACATAAGGACAAGATGGCTCAGGACACCTAGCCAGAGGACTGGGAACTCCAGAACCAAATTCTACCCCACTTAGCCTATACTGATCATTCAGTCATTGTATGGCTTTGGTCAAAAACCTCTCAAACCCTCAGCATCAGTTTATCCATCAAGAGGAATGAAAATGATATGCATCCCAGGAGGTGCTGTCTCTAAAGGGCTCCAGACAAGCAGAACTGAGTGTGAGATTGTGGCCACACACACTGGCAGCTACGTACCCCACAGTCGTTGGCTCCATCGCCGCACATACCTACAAAGTAACTGCAAGGGAAGCATGTCAATTGTGGAGGAGATCAAAGCTATCTTACCAGCTAATTTCCTAATTAAAAAAATGAAGTGACCATCATTACTTAGGGTTCAAACTCATCATTTATTTTACGAGAATGTCCCTAAGAGTCTGGTTTCACTGAAAGTAAAGTGTGACTCAGGAGTGTATACAATAGATTTAGAAATCCAGCACATCAGTTCTGGCTCCAGGTGTTTCCCATAGACACCGCACTTCATAACTTAGGGAGCAGCTGTCTCAGCTGTAAAACAGGTGTTCACAATTATATGATGTGGGCGCGACACAGTGTAGAGGGCACAGGATTTGAAACCAGAAGATCTAGATTTAGAGCTTGGTCTTTTGACTACTATTCTCCCCAAAAAAACTGTTGTGAGTATTAAATGAGATGCTGTATGGGAACATGGCTTACAAAGTCTAAAATGATAAGTGATAGTTTTTGGTTCTGTTAATATTAACACAAGAGGAAGGAGCTCAACTCAAAAATGCAAATGCCAAGCCCAGAAGTTGGAGAAAGAAAATACATCTCTGCTTCAGGATGGCTTTTTGAGGCTGAGTGAATACTTCTCTCTTGAATGCTTGACAAAGATTACAAATAGTCAGCTTCTGAAAATACAAGCACTCTGACAGCATTCACAGAATACGTTGCGCTTTTCTCCCACACTGCTCTGTGTAGGTAACTAGTTTACTCTGTAGGTTTTCAAATATGTTGAGAAGACAGGGCTTTCTGAATCGAGATGCTTGCCCGATGACTGAATCAAATGAGTAGGAGGACAGAGTAGGAGTGAGTAGGAGCAGGAGTTATGTGGATGTGGCCAAGAGTGGAGAAAGCCTGCAGTGCTCCATGGGGTTCTGTTAACAGGAAACAAAGGTTGCCAGATGATGGGCTCTTTATTTGGTCTGCTCATTCTGCCTCAGAATGGAGACCCTTTGTGTTAGAAGAGAAATATTTTTCTGATTTAGAATAGAAACAATGCTTTGACATGAGAATATTTAAGTATTTTTACGGTTATATGAATCTCTTGTCATATGAATCTCCCTACATCATAATTGTGACGATAGCTTATAAAAATAAAGTCTAAATTCTCATTATACCCTCAAGAGCTGAGCTCAAACCTCCTTTCCAGTCTTATTTCTCCCCATACCATTTCACATCCCTTATGTTCCAGTCCACTTGTTCTAAATATTGGATGCAAAATTAACTTATGTGAGGAGCATTGAAAAAAAATACTGATTTCTAAGCCCCATATGAACAATTGCATCAGAATCTCTGGATGGTGGGCTCCTGGTATTTTTTCAAAGCTCCCCAGGTTATTGTTATGTACAGCCAGGGTAAGAACCACTGCCCCAGCCCAACTGAGTGACTCCCTGTGCCTCTCACTCTCCCCCTGTGATGCACCCATGTAATTCATGCCATCTGAATCGGCAAAGAACCTACTCCAGTTTCTGAAATTCTTCCACCAGGCTGGATTTCTGCCCAGGAGACATTCTTGCAAAGATAGTCCCATTGATCAGTATCTGTAAGAAACCCAAAGAGTAAATTTTTTGTAATGTCAGCTAGTCATACATGAAATAATTTATAATACTCAGAACATTGACTAAGTAATGACACCCATCAATGAAAACAGAAATTTTTCTAATGGGCCTTCCTTTGGATTTTAAGACAGACATTGAGACTTTATTCATCAGATATATGACCAGTGGAAACCAAAAAATCAGTAAAGATGACTGCTTAATAAAAATATTTTGTGAAAATGATGACCTACAGGAATTTAGTCCAGCTGCCATAGGGAACATGGTTCTGAAAAATCCTGAGCTTAATGGAACCTTGAACCAGTGGAGTGTGAGAAATTTAAAAATAATAAGAGGTCAAGATCCCAGGAGAAGAAAAATAAGCAATTGCTTCTCATAAAATTGTTCAGAACTGGCAGAAAAACAGCCTGATGGCGAAATAGTGACTATTTATGGTCTTTGACTTAACCATACCATCTGGATTTGACCAATTATGAAGCTCAGCTGATATCCCAAACCTAATTTGAGCTATGGAACACTAATGGTTTGGGGGTGTAAAAAGCTGTGCCAGCTCCACCCACCTATTCTCCCTTCTATAGAGTCTTAAATTCTATATCAGTTCCATGTGCCCCCTGCTCTTCTTGGCAGTAACCTCAGTTTAGTGTTTCCCCAATCTCAGAGTCTTTATTCTGTTTTCTTAAACGGTACCTAAGATGATGACCAATTAAGCATAAATAGTTTCTCTTTGGGTTACACTGGACCCATCTTTCTCTAGTTTGTTCACGTTTCATGTGTTCTTTCACATTCGGCCTTCTGTATCTGTGGGTTCCACACCCATGGATTAAACCAAACATGGATCAAAAATATTCGAAGAAAAAAATGAATGATTGTGTCTGTATTGAACATGTAAAGACTTTTTCTTCTTGTCATTATTCCCTAAACTATAGGATGTAACAACTATTTGCATAGAATTTACATTGTAATATATATTATAAGTAACCTAGAGATGATTTAATGTTTAAGGGAGGATATGCATAGGTTATATGCAAATGCTATGTGCCATTTTATGTAAGGGATTTGAGCATCCATAGATTTTGGTATTCATGGGGCAGTGCTGGAACCAATCTTCCATGGATTCTGAGGGATGATCGTGTGTGTGTGTGTGTGTGTGTGTGTATATATATATATGTACATATACATATATATGATAGACCTGCCCCCACTATGTCTTTGCTCTTCATCAAAGCCTCTTCAGTACAGAGTCATCTATCAAAAACCTAATGAAGTTCCTTTATTCTTGGCCTAGGTTCCTGTATAATTACGGGATTTCCACTATACTGTGAGATCCTTAATCATGGCAATATAATGACAGCCATCCAAAATTAATCTTTATAATTTGAGAAATCACAGATGCTTCAATCTTATAGAGAGTGGAAAATTGGCTAATTAAGTTTATTTATTTCAAATATAGTAGGAAATGAGACAATAACAACCTCTGCAAAAATATCTGCCTCTCTTATGATATATAGAACTAAGTATATATTACTTACTTAGAGGTTCAAAATAATTTAGGAGCATGTTCTGTAAGTGACATCAGCAGCATCTTCACAGGGAAATTGTTCGCCTCTTAGAACTTACCTTTGGCAGTAGGCTGCTGAAATGCTGACTTATAACATGAAAGGATTTTCCACTTAGGGCAAAATGATAACTTCTTTCTCTGCCATTATCAGAGACTTCTTCCCTGATGTTAATATAATTGTCCTGCAAAGAAAGACACGGCTATTTTAGACTCTTCCACTTGATAGAGTGGTTAGGACCACAAGCATATCTGAGAGAAGGCAATGAAGACAGACCAGGATCTTTCTTTAAAAGTCACACTCCAGCTATGATTCCATAGAGAAGCACTTTCTTTTTGCAGGATCAATCTTTGCACATCATGGCCACTAGTGAATAGGAGAATAACACTTACTCATGTCCTGTTTTCATCCTGATTTGATCTTGGTGAGTCCCAGAGAATAGCACATTTCACACATTTCAAGTGCAAAATACAAAAGCACTGCAGCTTAACAAATCTCTCCCTGAGGTGAGAACTTACTATTTTTTTTTTTTACAGAATTAATATTGTTCTACAAGGACACAATGGAGACAGAATACTGACAAGACTGGAGGTAAATGAATAAAACTTTTCTTTTTCCTACCCTGAAGACATAGTCTGATTTTTCTGTTGTACACAGCAGTGCCACTCCTGGGGACTAAATCCCCTTTGAACCCAATGGGGTGGCTGACAAGCAAGGGGAAAATGAGAAATTAGATTCACAACTCCACTTACTATATTCTTTCTCATATAGTGCCAAAAAAATTTAAGTTGAAAAGAATGGATTGTTTGCAGCACCCAGAAGAGCATTGCACCTTAAAGTTCAGTCGGAACAGTATGGGAAACTGATAAAACTGAGTTCATTGAACTGCATGGGTGATAGACATTTGGAGAAGTGTGTTAAATCCAGGTCAAAGCTGCTCAGTACCAATGCCGTGAGACAAGTTACATGATACGGTAAAAGGTCTGTTTTCGGGTGTACCTGATTCCCATATGTGATGTGTTTCTTCTCTTCTACTAACTTCCAAGATATGGATGCTGATGATGACCCAGTGGTTTCATTTGCCTCAATGAGAATGACTTTCTGGCTTTCAGAAACCATCCCAGATTTTCTGGCCACTGTTATTGCAGTCTGAAGATTGTCACCTAGAAGAAGGTAAGAGTATCCCAAGACAAGGTTGAAAAGATGGGACCAACTCATGCAGAGCCTGGAAAAGCAGTGTAAAAAATTCAGTCCTTAATTTTGTTGTTTAAAGAAATAATCTCTAAGGTCTTTCTCAGCCCTGACCTTCCGTGATTCCATGATTCCATGATTTCTCATGGTTATTTCATGACCTACTAGTATATTTTTGCCAGAAACTTGGCATAAAAAATAAAAAAGCAAAATTCAAATCTATTTCTGTCATTTGTTAGCAGCTTTACAAGTGTTTAGGAAAACTCTACTGGTTTAATATTGTATCTGGCTGTTCCCCGTCTAGTCAAGATGGAATAAACCCACCACAATCTCTCTCTCCCACTGATTACAATGGGAAACACTGAACAAAAAACAAAAAGCAACTACCCATGGACTTTGAAAAGTAAGCAAAAGTAGGCAGAGTGTGGAAGGGAGTCACATTTGGAGAAGCAACCTAAGAGGGGATGAGTTTTTCAGCTTTTTTCTCTTTCCTTTCATATGTTTGACCTAAGTCCTAGAGCAGTTCAAATAGCTAAAACTCTAAGAGAAACCAAGTCTTTTGGATTTCTTACAAAGGAACCAGGAAAATGGGTCCTTGTAGGCTGGAGTGTATGAGGGGAAATCATAGCAAGGAGAGAGCTAGACAAGTGTGTGAATTATATACCTCCTGGACTCAACCCAGAGCATGTGTGAAGCAGATGCAAAGAAAGATAAGCAAAGCTTCAAGAATTGAACTGTGATATAGATCACCTTCCATCTGTAAGAGTAACCCCTGTGTGGGGCAGACCCAGATATCATAGCAAAAGACTTAATAGCTAAACTAATATTGGAACTACCACCTACAATAGGCAAGACAGAACTTTGGGTAGATTGCCCGCTAAAACAAAAAGGTCAGTGTTCTCCAGAAGATTTTAACAAAATCCAAAATCTCACAACATAATAGTCAAAATGTTAAGGATACTCAACATATGAAAAATCTGGAAAATCTGGCCAATTCCCAAGGGTGGGGGAACAACATTTGCCAATCCCTAGGTGACCCAGATGTTGGAATTACCAGATAATGGTTTTAAAGCAGTTATCATAAGCCCATTTAATGTGGTAAATGTTAATTCTCTTGAAATAAATGGAAAGATAAGTGAAAAATATAAACTGTAAAAAATAACCAAATAGATACTTTAGAATTGAAAAATACAATACCTGAAATTAAAAAAAAAATTTCACTGGATGTACTCAATAGCAGAATAGAGATGACAGGAGAAAGGGTCAGTGAACTTGAAGGCAGATAAATAGAAATTATACAACCTGAAGAACAAAGATAACATCTTTTTAAAAATGAACAGTCTCAAGGATATCAAAAGGACTCATCCATGTCATTAGAGTCCAAGAAGCAAAGGAAAAAGAGATTGGAACAGAAAAAAATATTTAAAGAAATGATAGCAAAAATTTCCCAAATATGGTAAAAGACTTAAATGTATAGAGTCAAGAAGCTCAGTGAACTCCATACAGGATAAACTCAGTGAGACTCTCATCCAGACACATAATAATCAAATAGTAAAAGTCAAAGATAAAGAATAAAAGCAGTTATATAAAAACATATTACATATGAGGGAAAAATAATTCAAATTATCACAGATTTCTCTTCAAAAAATGTGGAGACAAGACCACAGTGGAACAACATATTTAAAATGTTGAAAGAAAAGAACTGTCAACTCTGATTCCTCTAGCTAGTGAAAATATCCTTCAGGAATGAAAGAGAAATAAAGACATTCTCAGTTGAAGAAAAGCAAGATAATTTGTCATTAGAGCACATGCTCAAAAAAAAAAAATACTAAAGGAAGCTCTTTAGCTCGAAAAGAAATGATTCTAGAGGTTAACCTGTAACTTAAGGAACAAAAACATAGCAAAAAAAAAAAAATGATACAGATCTGAGTAAATATAAAAAGAGAAGGAAGGCAAGAGACATTTCTGGTTGTAAGTCTTCTTGAAAGGGTAGATACATATGTTTTAATCCCTAAAGCAACCACTAAAAAATAAGTAACATCTGGCTGGCTGTCCCTAACATAGCTTCTCCCAGGTTTCTACCAAAATACTTAGGAGGACCCTCAATTAAGCTGAGCTGGTGGGAAGGAGCTGCTCTACCTCAGGCTGGAAGAATCTAGGGATCCCTGAGAGGTAGGAGGCTTCTCCCCATGCCTGAGCTGGACACCAGCAGCCTGTCTGCTTTGCAACACAGGCCCATCTTGCCATCTCCCACTGGTGCAAGATCTACTGTTGAGGACATACAGCCCAAGCCTGAGCTTCAGTCATCTGACAGACAAATACAACAGTCTATCTAAGAAATTCCAGAAGCTGAACAGGAAAAGATCAGGCAGAACATTCAGAACTCATGACTGGTGAAATGAAAAGCTGCTGCAGACTGATGAAACCTGCATTAAAAATAAAAGCACCTAAGCAAATGCAAATGCAGCACCAAAACACAAGCAAACAAAATTTTCTAGAGCCACTCACACCTCAAAACATGGTTTAAGGATTTAAGAGTTCAATAGGGGATTTGAAGGAGATAATGAACATTGCTGGGAGCTGAGATTGTGGTTTGGAAAAACTGGGTGCCAATAAAAAAACCTTCAAGTACAAAGCAAAATTATAAAAAGGTGACAATCACAAGAAAAAAACAAACTAAGAGGATAGATCCACGGAGACCTGTCATGTGAATAATAGAAATTCCAGAAGTAAAAAAGGAAAGATGGAGAACAAAGGCAATAATTAAACAAACAATAGGGGAAATTTTTCTGAGAAGAAGACAGATTAAAATACTCTTGATGGTCCAGACTACAGTAATGAAAAAGACAAACATAAAGGCAAACATTTCTAAACTCCAAAGTTAAATTTAAAAGATTATCTGTTACCTACAAAGGACTGGCAGTGGACTTGCAATGTGCCATACCAGAAGGCAAAGGAATTGCACCTATGAAAAAAGAACTACAACTCAAGAATCTTATATCAAGGCAAGATATTATTCACCTGTCGGGGCAAAGAAAGATCTTCCAGGATATGTAAGAAATTGGACAGCATATCACACCTCCATTCCATCCAAGGACAATACTTGAGAAAAGAAACTAAACAAGCAAGGAAAGGAAAAACAGAATTTTCAAAATGAGGAAAGAGAAGTGAAGAGGAAGGATGGAGAACGATGAACTCTTGTACATAAATCTGAATGGTTAGGGATAGATGATGAGAATGTGTAATAGAAGTGCTAAATAAAGATTTTTGAAACAGAAGGGTCATAGTGTAAGAGAAATTCTAATATGTAGTAAATTAACTCAGCAATACCTAAAAGTCAGATTGAGAGATCTGACTGTAAAAGGATAAAGTAAAAGCAATCCAAAAGTCTCTGGGATTGTGGGGTCTGGAATGCAGGGGTGTAGAAGTACAGAAGTAAAAGTATTCAAGATTCCTACGGTGGAATTGGGGTCAGGGGATGGGGGTGGGAAGTAATGGCTTTGATGTGGAAATAATCTGTGTAAGTGACAAAAATAATAGAGTTAAAAGCATCTATGAGAGCAAAGAAAGGCAACACACATTCAAAAAAATATGAATATGAATTCATCAGGAAGTCATTTATTCACCTCTAGTTTCTTCTGCAATTAAAAAATTATAGCATCAGTGTCAAATTTCATTAAGAAATTCACACTTAATTTCATTAAGAAATTTCACACATTTCTCTTGCTATCCTGTTTGTATTACATGATTTGGGCTTTAGGGTTAGGAGTAGAGAGAATAGCATATTTTTTTTATCTCTAGGATCATAGATTTTATTGTTGATGGGACTTCAGTGTAGTTTATAGACCACATTGAGCATTTTTCTTAGTATTTGATAATAAAAAATCATCATCTTTGCCTGACTCATACCTTCTTGACATTTAGGTTTCATTTGAAATGTAAATGCCTTTCAGAGAGGCATCTCTTAAACATCTCATCTAAAGTAGATGGCCAGATACACTTTACCACATCATCCGATTTTGTGTACCTCAAAATACTTACACTATTTGATTGATTTTCTATTATGCCACTGAAATGGAAGCTTGGGGAAAACAATAATTTTGCTTTTTTTTTAGCCTATCTCCTGCACCTAGAAAGGTGTCTGGCCCATAGTAGGTTGTTAAGAAAGTGAGTCCCTATTCCCACATCGAATTCTTACTGTTTTCACTACACACTTGGTTGTATACCTGTGATCATTACAGTCCTTATCCGCGCTGAGATGAGCTCTTCCAAGACAGGTTTAGTCTCTTCCTTCAAACGATTCTCTAAGATCAGCAAGCCCAGAAATATCAGGTTTGATTCTACCTTCTCCCTGGAAATATACATGATTGAACAGAAGTAGCACATTATAGCTTTCTCAGAGGAAGTAAAACAAAAAGACAAAGATCCCTGGCCGAGTGGTTGCACTCACTCATCCAAGCACTGTTCCTTAGCCACTGATTATATGACAGGAACAATCCAGAAAAAAGGCAGAAGGAGACACAAAGAATGTCGAATACTTAGTTAATCAAGAGAAAGAGAGTACTTATTAAGCAAAAGCTTTGATTTAACCTTTGTAGAAAACAAGATAAAAGACTCTAAGAGTTACCTCGCCTGCTAATAACAAAGAGTAATTCTAGTTTGGGTACAAAACGTCATGAAAATTAAGAGGAAGCATAAGAAAAATAAATACCAGTTTCTCCAGAAACCAGGCTGTAATCAACACCATCTTAGCCCCAGGAGATAGGAGCTCATAATCTCAACAAATGGTACCTCTATTAAGGCCAAGTTCTTCCCTCTTTCTCCCTCAGCTGGTAGCAATGCTTTTCTGCACAAAGCGTGTATGTTTCCAAAAGTAAGTAAGGCCTTCAAGGCTCCTATCCACCACAAGAACATTTTCAGCAACATTTTACAGGACCAAGTGCAGGGAAATACATTTGTGATTGGGAGTTCAAAGATTATTCCATGATTCCTTTATCTTACATGCAAACACAAGAACAAGACACCAGCACTGCCTAATTCTGGCTGAAATGCAGATGAAAGCAACACTGCTAAAAAGCTCCTTGACTTGCCTGCCGTGTGTGTCTGAATGCTGGGTCTCACATAAGCCAGGGTCATGATCCAGAGTCAGCGATGCTCCCAGGAAGCTGCTAACACCTCCACCAGAGCAGCAGGATGTAGACACGGTTTGAACTACTCACCTCAGAGCAAGCATGGGAGGATGGCATTTCTCATTCTTCTGAACCTGGCATTTAAGTCTGTGGTGTGATTCCAAACTATCTTACTAGCTTCAGCTATCACCAAATTCTTCACCCACCCTAATTTCAGGCCAAGTTGGAACATTCACCATGGGTAGTCTCTGTACTTGACTCTCTCTAGACATTCATTCTGGGCTGCTATGAGACATTCTTCCTTATTTCATGGAAGAGGTTATATGCTCCCCATGATTTGCTAATGAAATACTTCTTATATTTTGAGGCTCAATTCTCATGGTACCTCTCCCATAAAGGCTTCCTCAAGGGAACAAGGGAAATAATTGTTCCCTTGACATATTACTTCTACCTCAGTTTAGCTCATATTTTATTTGACCATATATTATCATTCTTGCCTTTCTGATCTGTCACTCTGCCTCAGTTAGTTGAGGACAAGCCCACCTGATTCAATGCTGTGTTCATCAGTGCCCGAGTGATGCCGGACACACAAACAGTGCTCAGCAAATGTGTGCCTAGTTGAAATGCTCTGATACATATTGTGACCAATTTTTGCCAGGCAATCTAGAAAAATTCATTTCTTTTTTTCAAAAAGTCTTCTGCCAATGAATTCAAGAAACAGCACTGAGGAAAAGGAGGAGAGAATATACAGTAGCCCCTAACTCTAGAGAATTCACATTCAACTGGGAGGTAGAATTAGACATGGCCACTTCAGTTCCATGGAAGGCTAGGAAAATGATCATGACAGATGTCCAAATCAGAGTTCCATGGAGTCAGAAAAGAGGGTGCAATCATTTCTGGGTGAAGTGATTAGAGGAGCCTTCCTGGAGGTGATTATATTTAATCTGCTCTTTGAAGGATAACTTAGTTGATGCCTGATTGAAGACCTTCAATCTTTCTTGTGGTTCTTGCACTCAGACCTCAGGCTTCAGATATTTTTGGAGATCGTATTACATAAGCCAACCAGATGCCAAATTAGGCCAGGAAAATGGGTCAAATATTTGCCAAAGCCTATGGCCTACCTTGGCACTAGTATTCCTAGTTTCTCTGGCTTATGAGCTTCATAGGGGTCAATGCACAATAATCAGGAAACTGGGCTTCTACTCTCAGCCTTACCACTACCATGCTGTGTGACCATGAGCATATTTTTTCTTTAGAAATCTAGTTCATCTTTGGATCTCCAAGGTCTCTGCCAGCTCTAGTATTCCATGATTCTTCTTTTCATGAGATTTCAATGTGAGCCAAAGTAAAATGGAGTAATTCCTTGAAAGTCCTCAAGCTCTGCAACTTGGAATAGCATGCTATCCTCTCCTGCTTCCTGCACAGACATTAGACCTCTTTCTGAAATATTTAAAAATAATAAAGAATGATGCATGTAATACAAAGGAAGCACTGTCATCCCTGTGATTACACTTCATGTTTTTAGAATCCATGTGACTTTTAGAGGATGAAATATGCATAAAGTGAGCTAATAACCCTTGAGGAGAAGCACCCTGAGTAACCACGATAAAAAAATAAATAAAAAGAACAAAAACAAAATACCCAAAAAGAATGTCTTATCCCAATCTGGAATTAGCAAAGAATAGATAAATTAACTTAGCTGTCCGTATACCTGTGGTGATATGGCTTTAAGAGAGGAGAGACAAATTGATGACCTAAGATCCAATGCTATCAGTGAATTCATGTTTTGGCCACATCAGATTTTGAAAAGTTCGAATTTCAGTACCTCTGACCAGGACATGTACTCTCCTGTGTGCTACAGCCTGCACCCTTCTCTGTTGTTCATGTGCCTCTACAGTGAGTGCTTTGTTATATGCACAAGTTCCAAAACCATGAGTCTCCAACTTGTAAATATGCAAATATCTTATTATAATAATCAGAAGCCACAGCATAGTAGCCAGAACCTTGCTATATCCCTGGCAACAGGCTTTCGGGAAACAAAGTCCCATTCTCAATGCTGCTCCATCTCTTCCTTGGGGCCAAATTTCCTCTTCTTCAAAATATGACATCAAATCTAAAAGTTCACTTTTAGCTCTCTGACTTGAGTGACCTTGAAATGAGTTGATCAAATTACAACAAATATCCAGAGTTGTAATAGCCAGAGTTTCAGGGGTCACATTAAGCTGGCCCCAAAGAGAGTGGCCCAATAAGCCCAGGAATCTCACACAATGAGCTACTTCCCCCTCTGGGCCTCACTTTGCCCATTCACTTGTCATTCTCAGCAGGGGCAACACTGCCTCTAGAGGACATTGTGGACATTTTTGTGGTATCTATGCAAGATTTTCTGCAATGACTAATGCACAATGAAGAATTATCCTGCATCCCACATACCTTTGAATATATTACTGGACATTCATGGACACTGAAAAAATCGGTGTATTTTCCTAAGTCATTTTAGGCTTATGCTGTTTATATTATACAATCATTAAAGTATATAGCATACTGTACTATTATGGTATATACAATATTACTATATATTAAACAACTATAAAATTATTTATTATACTTCCCTTAGTTCTGTTTTACATATAAACACAATGTATTTTTCACACTTTTAATATTCTATTGAATTTTGCAGGGATATAACTATAATATCTATATTATATAAATTAAGAAGAGATTTGTTCCATTTCCTTCAGACTTTTGCCAAGAGTTGTTAACCATTTCATAATCACTTCACTGGCACAAGAGACTCTTTGAGGTATCTGAGACTACAATATATATCACACCTGTACCAGTCTGCATTTGTAGCTGTTGCAGCCTCAAAGATTCTATACATAGGTATAAGCAACTAATTACTTCATTTTGTTTTGTGGAGTCAGCTGAGCATTTATTGAACTATTACTTTTTGTGATATATTATATTGTGTGCTTTTATTTTTACTGTATAAGAATATATAGTAATTTTTTACAAAGACTATGTGTAGATGTTACATATATATGCACATTATATATATTTTTAAAAAGAATATATGCAGATGTTACATATGAATTTTATTTTAGTATACTAAAGGAAGTATAGTTACAACAAGAGAGTGTTTAGTTTGATAAGGTTCAAAACAAATGCATTAGACCTTCCAAATTTAAAATCCTAAATGGCAAAATGGGCCTTGATTATTTCCACAGCAGTGTTACCAGTGGTGGCTGACATAGAGTATTGGAAATGACACTGAAGGTGAAATAAACATGATAGCCTAAAAACAGTGGAAAATTATTTTTAAAAAAAAAACACACACACAGTAAATAAAGTTGAACTCCTAAGGAATGCAGTCTATTTCAACTGTTGAGCATCTTTATTTTATCTATACATATCGAAACTTTCCCTAGTATGACCCTCAGAAGTTTTTCTCGTTTTTGTGCAAATATTACCTAGAGTATATACTCTAAGATACATTTATTTGTTTCATTAAGCTGTGTATTCTCTATCAAGAATTTTTTCAGGCAAATGTTATGTTTCATAACTTCCAACCAATCCACCAACTATAATAAAAAATGTGGGGGCATGACCACAATTTCAAACTCTGAAACACTGGTTATATTCTTATGTCTGTTTTCACAAAGTTGTAAAATCACATCATATTTTATATTTTATACATTTATTTCTAATAAAATCTCCCAGTCAGTGTTCACATTAGCTTCATGATATAGGCTTGGCAGGGATGCCTATATCCCTGTTTACCAATGTAAGAGACATTTTATGTACACAAATACATTTTTAGCAAGCTACGATGCTGTGTCCACCACCCAGAACCATTGAGTCCCATCCCAGTCTGGTGCATCTTTCCACCAAACCATTTTGCTTTAATGGAATCCGCCCTCATTTACCTTGTCCAGGCAGTCGTGTTGTGGTCAGTGTCCAGCTTCTTGTAGGCCAGTGCTATGACCCGAAAGCCCTGTGTCGTGTAAATCTGAAGTTCACTAACAAAACTAGTCGGTACTGTTTAGAAAGTAACACAGGATTAGTATGCAATATTTACACAGTCAGTACTGGCAAACAAAACTTCTACAAACATCCAACTCTTGCCCAAGAAAACACACCTCTATAAAGATATGCACACAAGTTGTAGAAATGCTAAACATAACTACATTGTCAAGGTTGACCTCTTGGGGTCCAGTAAAACTGAAATGGAAAGGAAGCAGTTGAAAAAAGGATAGGGAAAGTGTAGAATTCTTTTTCCCCCAGTTTAACCCACAAACATTTACTGAGAGGCTACTATGTGCCAGACATTGGCTATAAAGAAATGAACTGCCAGCTCTGCTCTGAGGATTTCTATATAACTAACAGCCAGTGGACTAACAATTCAGTCAAATGAGATCATTGCCAGGATCCAGCAGATGGCAGCAAGCTGTGAAAAGTGCATAGTAGTACCTCCACCAGGCTGGAGGAAGTGGTTAGGGGAAGAAAGGAGAGGGCTTTTTGGCAGAGGGAGCATCACGCACCCAGGCAAGAAGGCATGAGACAGGAAGCAACCAAAAGAATAAAAGCAAAACAGTGACAACATAGTTGTGATAGAAGAACCAATCTGATCACAGTATAGAGGGTAAATCAGAGCGGACGAGACTGGAGGCAGAGGGCCAATTCACTAGCTGTTGAAGTGATCAGGGACAATGAGGGCCTGCACTGACCCCATGACAGAGCCATGGACTAGCAACTTACAAGACAGAGGCAGGAGGAAGAGGAAGGATCAGAGACAGCACCTAAACTGGGGGTGGGGGTGGCACCATTCACCAAAATGGGAATTGTGAGAAAGATAAGCTTGATTTGGGTATTGAATTTGGAACACCAATGAGTCACCCAATTGATGGTGACCAGTATGCAATTGGATTCATAGATCAAGTGCTGAAAATACAGATTTGCCAGTTGTAATACAAGTCTATTCACTAACCTGTCTCGGGTTGGCAAAAGCTGGCCACCCTCTCTGGCGCACCTTTCATGAAAGCCAGTCGGTCACCCCCCATCTCTTGGACAATGACTGTCATCCTTTGCAGTGCTGATGAGAATGGGAACTGATGCAGGACTGCAATTCCTTCGACTGGGACCTGGTTGAGGGATGGGGAGTGGAGAGGCACATGCCGACATAGCTTCTAGCTATTAGGAATTAACTACTCCTTTAATTCTTATTTTAGCGAATAAGGGGGAAGGTCTCACCAATTTTCACACCTGGAATTCAAAGAAGATACCTCTGTGATCTTTCAGAAACCATAGGCCAGAAGAGAGTTTCCCTTTGAGTTTGAGTGTTGCGGGGTGAGCAAGTTCCGCTTACCTGGCTGGCTGTTTTGCAGGGCTTAACTACCATCATGTGTGCCGGCACTCCCTTGCCATGGAAATCATCCCCGGAAATAGCCATTTCCTATTTCACAAATGGAATATTTCATTGCAGAGATGTATTCACTGTTTGTCCACTGATGTTATGTTTAAACCCTCCCCTTGAGAACACCCTCAGACCACCTCGATGTATCCTCCACATCTCTTTCCTCAGCTAGATGGAGGTGAACCAAACTTATTCTCCCACAGAAAAAAATAATAATAATGCATTGGAAATGCTGCAAAACTTGAAGGGCAGACACTTCTGAATTATTCATGCAATTTATCCTGTTTTCTCTGTTGGAATGTGCTGAATAAAGGCTCATTCTCCATTTCTAAAGAGCTTAACTGGAAAGCAGTGCCCATGAATAGCCAGACTTATTTTATGTGGAGCAAGCACCTTTCTATCTTTTCCTGTTCTTGCCTGTCTGTCTAGTCTGGACTGACAGTCCTCGGTGGGGGGGTGGGGGGTGGGGGCAGGGCAGGGCAGGGACTGCGATGTGCAATGTACATGGTTAATGTTCAGTAATTACTATAATAATGACCCTAAATTAGAGGAACCTTTTACCCAAAGATAACACAGTGCTTTGTAATCATCCCATTGAGCAGTTGAAAAAAAGAGAGGAAATTATAATTCCTACTTAAAGATGCAAAATCAGTAACTCAGAAAAGATGGAAGATTGGCAAAGTTACATCAGACTGCTATGAAATAATGCTCTAGGAGGTCTGGAAGGGACCCTAAATATTGTGTCTGTCAGTGGTGCTCACAGTGTGTCACCAGGCGTAGAGCTACGTGCAGGGAGAAGGGATGGGCTTACAGCTCAGTAGTCAGGGATGTGGGTTCCCTAGTCCTAACTTTTGCACCCCAACTCCTATTTTGACTGGAGTGACTCTGGCTATTTAGTTTTTTAAGAGTCCTTCTGAATAATGTTTCCATTTAAAAAAAGATTCCAGATTTTTTGTCTTATTTTGTTTTATATGAACACTGCTGATCTAATCCAATCCCCTCATTTTATGGTCATAGGAGCCGAGTCCCCAACATGAGATTCCTGCACTACACCACTTGCCCTTAAATCTAGCACAAAGTCTCAACAAAAACTCTTTAATTGTTTTCCTTTTTGTTGTTTCCACCCTTAGAAATAAATCAATACTAAATTAAAAGGAATAAAACTCATGGTCATCATGAGTGCTTATCCTAAGCACTAGGGACGGCAGTGTTTCCCAATCCCCATGTTCTAGAAAACTGTGAAACCAGATAATGCTAACAGAACAATACAAAGAGTTGATAAATAATTGTATGATGATTATAATTATGTTAATACTACTGAGCCTGTAATGTGTGCCAGGCGCAGTACCAAGGATTTTGTTAATGCACCATCTCAGTTAATCCTCATGATAATTCTATAAAACAGTTGCTATTATTAGCTTCATTGTGCAGATGAGGCAACCAGGCTTAGATTAGTTCGCCCTTCACTGCCAAATGTCCTCCACGTTGGAAAACTCACATTTTAAAACTGTTAAATAGCTATGATAAAGCCTATGTTGCTCTGGCATTGAAGAAGCTTCTTAGATTCTCTGCACAGCAGAGGCTTACCCAGGTGGTAGCTTCAAACATTTTGAGGTCCAGAGGGTCTCCCTGGACGGTCCCATCGAGAAGGATCAGAGAGTGGCAGCTGGCCATGGCCGCACACAGCGGGCCCCACGGCAAAGCCTTGCCCGAGGCAAAGCTGTGGACGTCCTGGAAGCTGAAGGGGAGGGAAAGGGCTTTGGTTCTAACTTCTCATGCCAAAGTGGAGTATCTTAGAGGTGAACGTGTTTTTAAAAAATAATTTAATGTGCTTTGTTGAATTATATACCCACTGTCT
This sequence comes from Microcebus murinus, assembly GCF_040939455.1. Taxonomy (NCBI): domain Eukaryota; kingdom Metazoa; phylum Chordata; class Mammalia; order Primates; family Cheirogaleidae; genus Microcebus; species Microcebus murinus. The sequence goes on along the minus strand of NC_134104.1, from coordinate 71,248,951 downwards.
AATCCCCCCAAACTAATTCAGCCATCATCCTTAGGTAAGTTCACTGAGTATAATTAACACAGAAGCAAAAGCACATATCAGGGAAAATAAGCACACAGAAAAAATCTTATCAGTCAATTATCTGTCATCAGTCACTAATTCTGAGCATATAATTCTGAGTTCCAGAGGACTGAGCCAAACACTGGATAACACAACAAATGCATAAAGCTCTCTATCATCCCTATCCTTCTATTTTTATTTGAGTATTCCTAATTTATTGATCTCTGATAGCCTTTGATGGTTCATGAAATATCTGGCACCATGGTCAGGCCCTTTTTGGAAAAGATCAGAATTAACAGATAAGAATTGACAAGAAGATATTTAATAGCTTATAAGTCAGGTGCTCGCTTCTTACCTAGAGTTAACTGTTTTCTCTCACTTCATTAACTAAATTTGTCAATTTCTTAAAACATTTAAATTGCTTTTTTAGTCATTTGAAGCCAACTTTGATCTTTTTGAAGGAAGGGACAGAAAGAAGAAAGAAGGGAGGTACGTACGCCTAATTAATCAATAAATTACCTAAATATTATATCAAGTGTTTTTATTTAAATATAACAGGTTATTTTTAGAAATAGAAAGTTTCCAAAGTTTTGCGACTAATATGATGTCAATTCAATAAGTAGAACATTCAAAAGACAGAACATATTTAGTTCATTTTAGATGAACAAACATTTACTGTGTGCCTACTGTGTGTGCCTGGTACAGTGCTGTGGCATTGGGAACACAAACATAAATAAGAAAAAGATTGCTCTCAAGGTGCTCACACATTTGAATAAATGCATACATATTTTGAAGAAGCTGAAAAAGAAAAATACTAACAAACAAGGAAATGAGGTGTACATTCCAATCCGTTCTCCAAGAAAAATGGAAAGACCTTTAGAAAAGTTCAACACTGTAAGAGGCTTCCTCTATAAACTAAAATGGTTGGAAGCACCAGGATTATTTTTTAAGCTAGGAATTAGATTTGTTTATAAGCAGTATTTTGATATGACAATGCATCAAAACCATGTGTAATTAAAAATACTTTATGGATAAATTGGATGTCATGTGCATAATGCAAAAGAACCACAATGAGCCTTTCATGAATAAAATGCTTTGTGATTTAGGTTGTAAGTATTAGAAGGAAATCCTATCATTTTCAAACAAAACATAAATTTCAAACGCACAACATTTCGTGTTCTGATCACACTGGAGGTTGATAGAGAGGAGAAAAGGCAGGCAGAAACACAAACTCACACATGGCCACAAGAGGGCCACGGGTGAAGGACGTACGAATCTTTATGACACTAAGCTGAAAACTGCCAAAACAGAGTCTTTTCTTGCTAGAAAAGACGAGGTTACAGAAGCCAGAAAGTGGAGTTCCCAGAATCAGAATACCAAGGAAAATGAGTACGCCAGCTATGTTTCCTCAACCTTTCTTTTCCTGTAATTCAGGGCACAAAAGTCAATGCAGTGTTCTCCTTCCTCTGAGCATATCAAGATGCTTGGGCTTGCACATAGGAATGTAACCTTGCTGAAGAACAGTGTCCTGGTCTTGTCCAAATTATTTAAACTGGGCCTACTTCAGGCCTCTGATGAATATGTTAAAAGCAAACTACATTTCAGCAAAAATTTGAATGCAGTTTCAAAACTTCCCCACAACCTCCTGGGTTTGTGAGTGCCTGGGGACGGGCAGGGCGAAATATGCATGTTTTAATGACTCTTGGAAGAATTCAAGAGGAGAAATTAAATCAAGATATTTTGGCAATCATTGTCCACCAAAGCCAATGCTAAAATGTCTCCGTTAGTAGTTTCAAAAAGACAACGTGGAATTCTGGAAAAAGAGAAGCTACAATGCCTTTAGTCCAAGGTACTCACCCATTCCTGTCACTAGGCACAACTCCCCAGAGATCCAAGCCATCCCGTGTTAAGGTACCTGTCTAAATAGAAACAAATACTGGGTTTACTCTGAAGATCTGGCAGCCCCATGGAGAAGACAAATAAGGCATGTTTTAATAGGAAAATATACTTTGCAAATGTATTATCAAGACCAGCACTTCAAAGAGAGACATAGAAGGGTAGGAATCTGGAGTCCTGGTGGAAGCTTTGATGAGCTCCTACCAGCTATAGACAAGCTAGCACTTAATTTCTTTGAACTTCAGTGCCCTCCATGGTAAAAAGAAGAAAACGGTATCTTCCTTACAGCTTCAGAGGGTTGTTTTGAGGATCTAATGGTAGACTGAACGGAAGGGAAAGTCCTAGGTAAGCTTGTAAGAGCTATAAAATGAGCCAGTCCCAGTTTTTATAGTAGAAGTTAAAAGTATGTCATCAGAAATAAGTAATGGAGTAGAATTTTTACCTACAAGGCACCCTTTGTGAAAAGACTAAATAAATTTTTTGCTATTTGATATCGATTTGGTAAAAGCATTTGTTGGTATTTCTCTCAGTGCAGCATAACACTTAAGAGCTCAGACTAGGTTTAAACACTAGCTGTGTGACCTGGGCGAATTGTGTAACCCTTGTAACCATTGGAGCCCTTATCTGCAACATGGTCAAAATCTCATAGAGTTGTTGTAAAGATTAAATGAGATACTGTGTCTAATTTAATATCTAGCATATAGTAAAAGCTAATAATAATGGTAATTACTTGCAATTATTGCTAATTTTTAATTCAAATTCAATTCACAATTATCTCTCTCCTGTTTCTTTTTCCAAGTCCAAGGAAATGATCTCATAAATAGAATGTGTTTCCTTACAATGCTAGTTTGATCACAAAATAATATCAAAATGGTGGCAGGAGCCATATTACCTTTCTATTTTTGGTAGATCTTTCTGATACTCCAGTAATTATAAAATACAGCTCTGATCTCATTAACTCTCTGCTATCAAAACCTTCAATGTATTGTTTAATGGGTACGAATGTACTTAATGCCAGTTAACAGTGCACTTAAAAATGGTTAATTTTATGTTATGTACATTTTAACACAATAAAAAAATAATTAAAAAAGAAGGCAACAACAAGAAAAAAACCTTTAATGGCTTTCTGCTGTTTAAAGATTAAATAAAAAATTCCTAGCCAGACATTCAAGGTCCACAGACATCCTCTCCCGTTACTAATGTCCTGCTCTAGTCAAAACCACACAGTCTCTTGCTTTCCTGCCTCTACATCTACACCTTTGCTCATGCTCTCACCTGCCCATGATGCCCTGAAGGGCATTTTCATTTTATCCTCTTACAACTCCCCCATTTTCCCCAGCACATGTGTGTACAGGCTTTAACAATACACTCAAGAGAAGGTAGAATACGAGGCTACTTGGAAATAACTGGCAATTAATCAAGTGTAATTTTAACCAATAAACTATAGATGGGAAAATACAGTAAAGGTTTATATGGGGTTTTGTAGGAATGGAGTCTCACAGTAAGACACAGTTTAATAAACTCTTCCTTTTTCATTCATTCATTAATTCAATAAATATTTATTGAGCAGTGACTATATGCCAGGGAATACTCTTAGCATTAGGGACACATCAGTGACTGTAGTGAAGGGTTTAAATTTCGCTCCTTGTATGAGAGTTTTGACAGCAGAGGGACAGGATGCTATTTTAATTAATTGCTTTTCCTAGCATATTGAAGCTAGAAGGACCTTAAAAATTCTCCTATTCAGTACCCACTCCCCCTGCTCTAAACTCTTGAATCTGAGAGCTCGAAATATATATCTATGCCAGATCACATGCCTAACCAGAGATTAAATGAGGCCATGTACCCACGTTCTACATTTCCTGACTCACAGGAGGCAAAAAACACCTATATATGATGACAGTGATGATAAAAATGGCTATGAGAGTGAGGATGAAACACACATACCTTGTCAAAGCAGACAAGGTTTATTTGTCCACACACATTGATCCTTTGGGGACTAATACAGAAGATGCCTCTCTTCTTCAGCCTCTTCTGGGCGTAGATAATGCCTGTGGTCAGAGCGGCAGGTAGAGCAGGAGGCACTGCGATTGTGATGACGTCAAGGGCTTTCTTCACCATATCCTCTAGGGGTTCCTGGAAGGCAGTCACCCTTTAACTATTACAGGCAAATCAGTAATGGGCAGCAAATGACTTTTTTCCTTCTTTTTGTTTACTTCTTTAGGTCAAATTTCTAGAAATGGTATCAGTAGGACAAAGGGTATGACCATGTTTATAGCTCTCAATATCTTTTGCCAAAGTGCAATAAAAAGGCTTATGATGGTTCATACTTCTATCAGCAGAGAATATTGTACCAGTTTGCCATGTCCTTACCAACAAGGGGTATCCAGTTTTACTTAAAATTTCATAGCTGCCAAAGTACTACTTCACTGAAATAAATACATTCTCAGATTGAAAAAGAAAAGAAAAATAGTGCAAAGAAAAGTGTGAGGAAAAGAGTGGAGGTATGTTGATATCTCAATAAACAAATTGTTTTGTTCCACTGTCCCATAAGATCTGATTGGGGAACTGGAACTAGATAAGCAGGTTTCAGTGTTTAGCTTTGTTTCCCAGGTTTGTAAACCATGCCCTAGATTTAAGTTAACATGCAGACCATGAAATATATAGGAATGAATGTATGTGTGCAAATAATAAAAGAGCAAAGCCAGCTTACCCCACTTAGCGCATAGACACACAGAGTATAGATCATCCCAATGGTGGCTGTCCCCACAAGGCACAGGAGGAACCTGATAGCATCCCTGTAGAGCTTAAAATTCATTGGCCTGGGGTAGAGAATGGATCTCACAAGGTCCCCCTTTGCAGTGTTGAAACCTGAAAGAGCAAACATACACCACACTCTCAGGATGCCAAACCCGACTGGTAGTGCCTCAACATTGCCTTTGATTGCCTCTAGTGATATTTAAACAGTGTTTAAACCCAAAGGCAATTGAAAGATAAGTGAAAAAACAAGTAAGTGCTAGTATGGAAATATCTCTCTTGAGCCTAGTACTCTCTCTGGCCTTCCTTCCCTCTACTTCCAATTTTAATGCATCCCAGAGATAGGAAACCACCCTAGTGGAGGGAGAGTGCAGCTTTTCCAAATATAACTTTATTTTAAGGAAATAACTCATGAGCACACACACACACACACACCACTTTAATTAAAATTAAATGGCCCAGTAAATACTGATGGATTCAGTTTTCTAATACTTTTCAGTGTTAAATTTTCAGTGTCTAGCCCTACCTGACTAGAAAGAACTTGGGATTTGGGATTAGACAAAACCTGGGTCTAGCTCTGTCAATTACCAGGTATGGTATTTTTAAAAGTTCACTTGAATTGTGTGGCCTCAGCCTATTCAAGTATAAAGTGGGAACAGTCGACATTTCTGCTCTGCTGGTTAGATGTGTGGAAATAGTTCACAAATGGCAAAGCACATAATTAGTGATTATTGTCATCAGTATTAATTATTTTTACCAGAAAGCATATGCCGTAGTTCAATTGGCATTTAAAATATGACGTAGATTTACATACATTTGATTTGTTATCTAAAGACTGCTCCATACCTGATTAAATTTAAGGCACTAGCAAACTGAGCAAAAGCATTTCATTAAAAGTCACAACGCAGAGGAGGAGATGCTAACCAGTCTGCAGTACCACTGCCCTCACGGTCCCAGAGCACGCTGCCTTGGCCTGGATCACCTCCGTTCCACAGAAGAGGACATGCCGTTTGTAATCCACTTCACTCTGTGTTTTCCAGGGCACAGAGCCATCCATCTTGGGTAACGGGGTTTTAGTGACTGGAATACTCTCTCCTACAGAACACAAGCACCCGGTTTTGTCAGGTAAAATGCCTTCACTCATTTAAATCATGCCTGCACTCACTCATCATACAACAGCCATTCGTTGTGAGCCGTCTTGGTGGCAGAGACAACCGTAGGCACTGGGGGCACAAGGGTAAACATAGTTCTTACTTTTAAGGAGTCTGTAGTTTAGCGTGGGATATAGACGTGTAAACAAATAAGTACAATGCAGTATTGTAAATACTGAGTATTATAAATCAAGCATGGATGTTAAAATAGCTGGAAATAATTAGTGAGGGAGCAGCGAGCTGTGCAGTCTAGAATGTAGGGTGTGGGTAACAAGGGCCACGAGGGCTTTGGAGGAGCCTAAGCATGCAGAGCCCCAAATGCACCATATTTAAGGATTTAAACATTTTCCTAAAGTCACTGGCAGCTGAAGGAGGGTGGAGAGATACTTAACCGCTTTAATCGGGAGACTAATATCATACTTGTGTGTAAGAGAGAGCACTCTGCTCACAGTATTGAATTGAGGTCTGCTGAGGCTGGAGGCTGCACATCCAGCTGGGAACTGCTCAGAGTCCCAGGTGGAAGGGATGAGGCCTGATCTAGGCATTTGGCTATGAAAATGGAAAGGAAGTGCTGGAGTCAAGAAATAAGAAAGTAAGAAGCTACAAAACTTGAGGATATTTTTATATTGGCAGGTTATAGGGAGAGAGGAATTTAAAATGACTTCCTGGTTCCTGACATGGGAAGTGAGCAGAGCGTGGCGTTATTCATCAGCATAGGGATTATAGGAGGAGAGAAAGAATTCTCTTTTAGCCACTGTGAGCTGAAGCTGCCTTGTAGAATGACCATGTTGAGATGTCTTGTAGGTACTTAGAGAGCTATCTAGATCTGAGCTCAGGTAAAAGGCCTTGACCAGAGATATTTAGTCAGAGTTCATCAGCTTATGGACCACAGAAAGAGACAAAATTACATAGGGACCAAGTCTGGGGCGAGAAAAGGAAAGGACAATGCTGCAGCCCTGAGCAGCAACCAAGGAAGTGGAGAAATAGGAGCAGCAGAGAAACCTCATGGATAAGGTCAGTGGTAGGAGAACTTGGAGAGAGAGAGTTGTCTTAGAAAGTTAGAGAGGAGAGAGTTTTCAGAAGGAGAGATGGTCAGAATAGTCAAATGCAACAGAGAGGACAATAGATGAGAGATTTAAAGAATACATTGAATGTGGTAAGGGGGCCCCTGGCGACTTTTGCCAGAGCAGTGCAAGGAGCATGCTGCAGTGGGCTGCAGTGCTAATACAAGGTGTTGAATGAAGTTGTGACATAACTATGGCCTGTCCTGAGGAGCAAGCTTGTAAAGTCTCCCACTAGTCTTTGCAAAGTGAGCAATATAAAGTATTATTAGAATCCTATTCCAGTGTACTGGGGCTACTTTCATTAGGAAAATAGTACTTGGCATTGCAAAAGGCATTGCAGAATTTTTTTTGAATCTATGGATTCTTGAGAGAAAGAAAGCTGACCTGCCAAGATCTGCCATGCATTTATTTATTTTTTTATTTCAAATATTAGGGGGGACATGAATCATTTTTCTAATGCTTAAGTCCTGGCTATAGGTGTGCCCATCACCTAAATAGTGTTCATAGTACCCATTAGATTGGTTCATCTCCTTCCCCTCCTCCCTGATCCCTCCTGGTTGCTTTCCACTGAGTTTTACTTCCCTCTGTGCACATGTGTGCATGCACTTATTTTTTGTAAGTTCACATAGGTGGGGGATGTGTGTTTTGTCTTCACTTCATGCCTTTATGGTCTGCCTGAGACAAATGGATTCCATTTGGACCTTAATGGGAACCACAGTACACCATGGTGCATTCATAGCCTCCCATTTCATCTCTATAAAGGACTTTAAAGTTCTTTTTCATCTTACAGAAATGTTGGCACAACAACTCATTATTAGGCTATATAAGTGAAAAATCAAAGCGGTAACTTTGAGCAAGTCACTCCTCTCTGGACCTTACCTGTGAAGGGAGATGACCTCTGAGGTCCCTCCCAGCTCCAGCATGTTATTTAAAAATGAAATACAGTTAGTCCAAAATACCTAGCGTGTACTTTGGAAGTAGCAGGTTTGCCAAATGCTGCATCACAAACTTTTTAACATTTTCAAGACAGGGCTGGAAGAATACCAACTACCCCATGGGTTTCAGGATGTCATTGATGGTTTTCAAACCCTCCAAGTTTATTTGAAGACATATTTTATATAAAAATATTAAAGATAAAAATCACAGACAATCCTGAAAGATCTAATGATCTGTACAGTCTTTTAAAGTAAAATGAGAGAGCTGTAATAATTCTTCGTTCAAGAAGAAAGTGCTAAACACTCAAAAAGTTATGGTTGTATCAAACTTAGCACACAGAAGGCACCTTTAATTTGAACTCTCAGATCCACCCCCAGCAGGACTAGGATTTGTGGAAATAGGAAGGTCCCACAGCAGCCTCACACTTTGCAGTGGGTCATTGTCATCCAGGTGGAGGAGGGGCGGGGACGTGGTAGCTTGGAGCCCTGGTCAGCCTGGAGAAGCTGGAGCTGTGGAGGTAGCGCGTACCTGTGAGCATGCCTTCATTCACCACGCAGCTGCCATCAATCAGGACGGCGTCACATGCCATTTGCACTTTGTTCCCTGTCAAAATTAATAAATCTCCAGGCACCAGAAAGCGTGATTCCAGCTCTTGAACTCCAGCTGAAAGAGTGAGGAGACACAGTTCAGTCAGGTTACTTTCCCATGAAAACTCAGTCCAACATCTATTTAAGTTGAAAATCAATGAGAAAGCAACCAGAGCATTTTTTTTAAAAGGAGGACATTCCTCAACATTAATTCAAAATCTGGGGAAAAAGTAATAAACTATGTAAAACAAAAACCTTTGTGTGGCAGCAAAAAAAGGAAGCAAAATAAAACTAATGCCAAATTCAGAAGACATGTTACAAAAACAATATTCCTAATATAGTCTTTTAAAAAGAGATGTATAGCAAATAAGTGCATAGCAAAATTGCTAGATATTAACAGTTCACACACACACACAGAACACAAGTGGTATGTTAAATGTTTGAAAAGCTGCTCATTCTTACTCATAATAAGAGAAATTAAAGTTCTTTCCTTTCTTCCTGATTTCCTGCCTGCCTGCCTGCCTTTATTTCCCTCCTTCCTTATAGAGTCCCAAAGCTGTTGTGGACCCAGTGAGAGAGGCATCGCTGCAGCAGGCTGGGCGGGATGGGCTGGCAGCCTGTGGTGGGGTGCTGGAGCCTAAGTAGGATGGAAGGGTGTTTACATGAACCTGGTGTCAGAGCCCGAGCAGGGGGGGAAGGGCCACCATGGTGGCAGTGGCCTGCCATGGGATGTTGGGGTCCAAGCAGGGTGCAAAGGGCGTCTACGTGGGAGCGGGGTTGGGGACAGAGGGAGTTTCAGCAATGCTGGAAGATTGGTTACATGCAGGCAGAATGGATATGATAAGTACAGTAGTCCCCCCACCCCCTTATCGGCAGTTTTGCTTTCCTTAGTTTCAATTACTTGTAGTCAACTGCAATTGGAAAATATTAAATGGCCAATCCCAGAAATAAATAATTAATAAGTATTTAATTGTACACCATTCTGAGTAGTGTGCTGAAGTCTAGTGCTGTCCTGCTCTGTCCTGCCCAGAACATGAATCATCCCTTTGCCCAGCATATCCACACTGAAAATTCTGTTTGTTGGTCACTCAGTGGCCATCTCAGTTAGCAGATCGACTGTTGTGGTACCACAGTGGTTGTTTCAACTAGCCCTTATTTTCCTTAGTAATGGCCCCAAAGAACAAGAATAGTGGTGCTGACAATTCAGATATGTCAAAGAGAAGCTGTAAAGTGCTTCCTTTAAGTGATAAGGTCAAAGTTCTCCACTTAATGAAGAAAGAAAAAAGAGTTGTATGCTGAGGTTGCTAAGATCTACAGCAGGAAAAAAAAATCTTTATCCGTGAAATTATAAAGAAGGAAAAAGAAATCTATGCTAGTTTTGCTGTTGTACCTCAAACTTCAAAAGTCAAAAGCACAGTACGTAAGTGCTTAGTTAAAATGGAAAGGGCATTACACTTGTGAGTGGAAGACGTGAACAGAAATATGTTCTTATGGATGGTGATCAGGCTGAGGACTACTCACGGTTTGAGGTATCTACTGGGAGTCTTTGAATGTGTCCCCTGTAGATAGATTGAGGTTAACAAGAGCCAGGTTTCTCACTGATGAAAGGAACTTACAAATATAGAAAGAGAGAAAACTAGAATAAACCCTGTGGTATCAGATCGGAATTGGAAATATCAGTGTATTAGAGAGAGAGAAATAACAGATGTAAATGCGTGTGAATATAAGAATACATAAATACATGTTTGCGAGTCTGTTTATACACGTAGTCTCTGACTCTGTCCTATGAGGAGGCCTCACAGAAGTGAAATAACAATAGTAATGAATATATTCAGTGCCCGATTTTTTGTTTCTAAACTCCATTCCTCCAAATAAAAAGGGTGCTTTAGAGAAAGGGCAGATTACAAATTGGGCCAAGAAAAGTAAGAACACCTAATCTAGAACATAATCTAGAACACCTTGTTGTGCCATTAAGTAGAAAAATACTCAAAGAATGATGGGGACATATCACAAAGATATCAAAGCCAACTTAAAGGACCCTCACTGCCTGAATCTATAACAATTTGAGCATCAAATTAAATAGTAATAAAGAACTATAGCCATTGAATAAAATAGGGATTCAAGAGTCCATAATGGCATAAGCAGATGAATAGGTAGATAAGAAGAAAGATAGCTTTCCTTGCAGCAAAATGGCAATGAATTAATTAGAAGGAGAGATAAAATTAGAATATCATCATTTGGCAACTATTATAGTAATCATTTAGTCAAGAAACATCAATGGATACTAAAACTAATGGGTGAAAATTTGAGGAAGATGGTTTATCTATATAGTCTCAAAGTATCTCCCAAAAAAATAACCACTAATTACAAAGGAGGAAAGAATAAATTTACAATGGAGAAACCTGGAAGATCCTGTTTAATTCAGTAACCCAGTCAACATCGCCAGTAACAGGACAAATCTGAATTATATACTACCTGAGAGGAAGCAGTGAGAACACAGAACCATGTCTGTGATATACCAGGAAAAAAAATGCATAACCTGAATTTACAGAGGCAACATCAGACAAATCTAAATTGAGTGACGTTCTACAAAATAACCAGAGTTGAAAGAGTCAAAGTTACAAAAGTCAAGAAAAGATTTAAGATTAAAGAGACATGGGAAACAAAAGCATTTTGTGATCCTGGACGCCTTTCCCTTAAAGAACACTATTGAGACAGTTGGCAAACATGAACAAGGTCTGACCATTAGTTGGTAGTAGTAGTGTGTCAATATTAACTTCCTGGACGAACTGTTGTTTATGTAGGAGAGCATCCTTCTCTCTAAGAAACACACACTAAAGCATGTGGTGGTCCTGATGCCTGTCAGCAACTTATCCTCATATAGCTCTGGGAAAAAATTACTTGAACTATTGCAACCTTTCCTTGAGTTTTAAAGTATTTCCTTAAAAAAAGAGAGAAATATACATGAGATAATATTGCTCACCTATACAATTAGAAAAATCTAAAAGTTTGCCAGAACATTCTGTTGGCAAGGCTGTGAGGAATCAGGCACTCATACATTTCTGGTGCAAATGTAAACTGGCACAATCTCTAGAAATTTGGTCATACTTTTCTAGCAAAAGTACATATACATTTGTTCTTCAGCCTAGCAATTTTACTTCTCAAAATTTATACCAAAGATATACTGACAAAAATATAAAAACACATATATACAATACTCTATTATAGCACTGTTTGTAATAGTAAAAGACAGAGAGAAAAATTCTCTGAAAAATTCTCTGATAGAGGACTGATTGAATAAACAATGTTTCCTCCACACAAGAGAGTACTATGCGGTTGAAGTAGTGCATGAAGAGTATCTATATACACTGCTAATAAAGGGCACCTGGGAAATAGTTAATTATGTACATATGTAAAACATAAAATATAGTTAAATAAGTCTAATACTCTTATCTATCTAAAAATCAGCAGTATAGATACATATCCTATTTTGTATATATAACACATAGCTAAAAATATTATATATTTGATTATATTTTTAAATATAATAAATCAAAAACAACCAAAGTGATGATTATAGAGAGAATCAATACACAAGTTAGAGAGGACATGGCTAGGTGCTAGACTCCCCTAAATATCTCTTGTCTTATGGATTTGACTTTCAAACCATGTAGATATTTTCTATAGTATCTATACAAAAATTGAAAAGCTAACACTAAAATCTAAAGCAAAATTAGTGAAATGAACCTATCAAGTTGTTGGCATAACCATACAGAGAACTTTTTTGATTAAGTTTAAAACACAATTTTTTGGGACCAAAAAAAGTATAATTTGGCTCTACAGTTCTGATAGGATATCATGAACAAGGAGAAAAAAAGAACTCTAAAATACCTTAAACTTTTTTTAGGAATCATTAATTCTGAGTGTGTTGGCTTGTTATTCTGAGATTATTGTAGATAATGGGATAAAGCAAAAGGGTAATCCATTCTTGTCATTATGAATTGGGATTTGGGGTATAGTGATAAGAGAGACACAAATAAAAATCAACAAAGTTAAGTAAAAAGCCCATAGTTCTAAACTTGAATTGGAATTATCCATATGAACTCATAATGTATTTTATCTTAAAAAATTATTTCTTAAAGTGTATCTTCTGGAAAAGACTACAAATGTTGACTAATACCATAAAAATGGGCAAATCTGATTGAGAACCCTGTCTAAGAACTCTTTGGAAAAATAGATGAGTCCAGGTTTGGTGCATGAATTGTCTCAATTGGTTTAATAAAAATCTCAGTAAGTATTAGGGTCATGTAAAAAATACTCAGAAGCCAACTTGAAGAGGCTCTCAATGGCCAAATATGAGCAAAAATAGGAATAAAAACTGCAATGGTTGGAAATGCACCAACCATGTTAAAATTTATGACACTAAAAGAAAAAAAAATCCTCTGGAAGATACTAGATAATTAGCTCATTATTTTTAAAGCTGGTAAATGAAAAGAAAGAATCAGATCTTTATCCTTTATATCTTAAACTGAATCTCAGGGTAATGAAATAGTGGAGCAGTAGTGTTTCTTTTTACAGAAATATTCCTATTCCACCTAATTTTAAAAACAACATAATGAAAGTAAAAAATTTGTAGCTCCTAACAAAGTAAAAAATCTAAGTCTTGAACATATGTATCTGCTAATCTCACAAAAAGAAGACAATTAGATATTATATGCCTCTAGTATATAATACCAACTATGAGCATTCATGCCACAAATTTAAGCCTCTAGATCTAACTACAAATTTATAGGAAGTGCAAAGAATATAAAAACATGAGGTATATAATCAATATAGTCTAGACTGTGGAAACCACAGGAAGAACTACTTATTTTCTTCAATAAAACATTTGCAAGGAAGCCTGGGCTACACAATGAGACCCCCATCTCTACAAAAAAAACTTTTAATTAGCTAGGCTGGGTGTGATGGCATTAATATTTTAATAAAAAAAAATTTAAAAAAAGGAATTGAAGGTTACAGTGAGCTATGATTAGACCACTGCACTCCAGCCTGGGCAAGAGAGCAAGACTCTATCTCTGAAAAAAAGAAAAAAAAAATTTGCAAGGAAAAACTTAAGATATGGGGGAAGGAGCCTGTGGATTAAAACAGATTTCAGACATATGAATCAATTGTACTTTATTTGGATCCTAATTTTAAAAATATATATATTATATAAAAATGCATTTACTTTTTCACATTTTTCCAATATCTCAATATGTATATAAAATAATTATGCATATAATAGGTAAAAGTATAACTCAGAGATATTGCAGGTTCAGTTCCTGACCACCACAATGAAGTGAGTCACGTGAATTTTTTTGATTTCCCAGTGCACATAAAAGTTATGATTATACTATACTGTAGTCTACTAAGTGTGAAATAACATTATGTCTTAACAAACAATGTATATACCTTAATTAAAAATATACTTTATTGCTAAAAAATACTAATGATCATCTGAACCATCAGTGAATCATAATCCTATTCCTGGTGGAGGGTCCTGCTTCAGTGTTGATGGCTGCTGGCCAATAAGGTAGTGTCTCCTGAAGGTTGGGTGGCTGTGGCAAGTCTTAAAATTAGACAACAATAAAGTGTGCTGCATCCATTGACTCTTTCTTTCACAAAAGGTTTCTATGTAGCATACAATGCTCTTTGATAGCATTTTACCCATAGTAGAACTTTCAAAATTGTAGTCAATCCTCTCAAACACTGCAGCTGCTTTATCCACTAAGTTGTCATAGTATTCTATTAAATAAATTATTTGGTTTCATTTGAACAATGTTCACGGCATCTTCACTAGGAGTAGATTCAATCTCAAGAAACCACCTTCTTTGCTCACCTATAAGAAGCAACTCCTCATTTGTTCAAGTTTCACCATGAGATTGCAGCAATTCAGTCACATCTTCAGGCTTCACTTCTAATTCTAGTTCCCTTGTTGTTTCCACCACATCCACAATTACTTCCCGTGCTGCAGTCTTGAACCCCTCAAAGTCATCCAGGAAAGTTAGAATCAATTTCTTCCAAACTCCTGTTAAGGTTGACATTTTGACCTCTTCTCATGAATCACGAATGTCCTTAACAGCATCTAGGGCATCTAGAATGGTGAGTCCTTCTCAGGTTTTCAATTTACTTTGCCCAGATCCATCAGAGGAATCACTATATATGGTATCTATGGCCTTATGAAATGCATTTCTTAAATAATAATACTGGAAAGGCAAAATTACTCCTTCATCCTGTGTTAGCAGGCATATAAGTAACATTCACCTCATTGTACATCTCCATAGAGCTCTCAGGTAACTAAGTGCATTGTCAATGAGCAGTAAAATTTTGAAAAGAATCTTTTTTTCTGAGTAGTTGTTCTCAACAGTGAACTTAAAATCTTCCATAAATCATGCTGAAACAGATATGCTGTCATCCAGGCTTTGCCGATCCATTTATAGAGCACAGATAGAGTAGACTTAGTATAATTTCTAAGGGTCTTAAGATTTTCAGAATGGTAAATGAGCATTGGCTTCAACTTAACGTCACTGGGTGCATTAACCCCTAATAAGACAGGCAGCCTGTCCTTTGAAGCTTTGAAGCCAGGCATTGACTTCTCCTCTCTAGCTATGAATGTCCTATATGGCATCTTCTTCCAATAGAAGGATTTCTCATTTACATTGAAAATCTGTTGTTTAGTATAGCCACCTTCATCAATTAACTTACCTAGATCTTCTGAATATATTGCTACAGCTTCTACAAGAGCACTTGCAGTCTTACGTTATGGGAAAGGATTCTTTCCTTAAAACTCATGAACCAACCTCTGCTAGCTTCAGACTTTTCTTCTACAGCTTCCTCACCTGCATCTCAGCCTGCATCGAATTGAGGAGAGTTGGGATCTTTCTCTGGATTAGGCCTTGGTTTATGGAAACGTGGCTTGTTTTATCATCTACCCAGACCACCACAACGTTCTCCATATCATTAATAAGGTGATTTCACTTTCTTTCTCATCATTGTGTGTTCATTGGAGTCATGCTTTTAGCCTCCTTCAAGTATTTTTTGTTTGCATTCACAACTTAGCTGTTTGGTGCAAGAGGCCTAGCTTCTGGCCTGTCTTGGCTTCGACATGCTTTCTTCACTAAGCTTAAATATTTCTAGATTTGTATTTAAAGTGAAAGATATGTGACCCTTCCTTTCACTTAAACACTTAGGCCATTGTAGGATAATTAATTGGCCTAATTTCAATATTGCTGTGTCTCAGGGAACAGGGAGGCCCAAGGAGAGAGAGACATGGGAGCATCTGGTCAGGGGAGTAGTCAGAACACACACAACATTTATCAATTAAGTTCACTGTCTTATATAAGTGTGGTTTGTGACACCCCAAAACAATTACAATAAAACATCAAAGATCAAGATCACTGATCACAAATCACCATACAGATATAACAATAATGAAAAAGTTTGAAATGTTGCAAGAATTATCAAAATGTGACACAGAGACACAAGTGAGCACATGCTTTTGGAAAAGCAGCACTGCTAGACTTGCATGACACAGAGTTGCCAGAAATCCTCAATTTTTAAAATATGAAATATCTGAGAATGGCAATGAAGCAAAGTGCAATAAAACAAGGTATGCTTGTATATGTATCATAAGTTTTTATACATACACACTTGTGATTCAGTTGAGGAAATGTTAACACTGTATAATTGATTATTTTTAAATTATGGAGTTATCTAAGAAGTGATAAAAGAATTTAAAAGAGTCTTTATAGTTTAGATATATATTGAAATGTTTTCAAATAAAATATGATATCTGGTATAGTTTCAAAATTATCCAGAGTGAGGGAGTTAGTAGAAGAGATGAAAAAAAGATTCAAAGACTTGATAATTATTGAATCTAGATGCTGTCTACATGGAATTTTATTATACTATTCTCTCTACTATTGTATATGTTCAAAGTGTTTTGTCATAAAAAGTTAGGACAAGAAATTTTAAAAGGTGAAAATTCACTTCCAACCAAGATGGAATAAAAGGAACCATATTTCTCTTTCCATTTGAAACAATCAAAAACATGCAACATATATGAAACAATGGATTTGAGACAATGAACATCAAGCCACAAAAAAGGTAGGAAACCAATGAAAATGTTCTACATTTGCCCAGCTTACTGTCTTTAAAGCATTCCCAAGCCACTATGCAGTGAGTGGGAACCCAAAGTCCAGAAGATTCCTGAGTTTGGAACATAGAGATGAGTGTCCCTGGGGCCATGGTGGCCTGACTCCACAGAACAGGGTACTGGACAGACAGCTGCACAGGTGGAGAGCCACAGAAACCCGCAGAGGCTTCCCCTTCAGTGTGCAGTGGACTACTGATCAGCACGTGTAGATGAGGGAACTACCAGCAAATGAACCACTGAATGTTTACATTTAAAAATATCATTTACAGGCCGGGCGCTGTGGCTCACGCCTGTAATCCTAGCTCTTGGGAGGCCGAGGCGGGCGGATTGCTCAAGGTCAGGAGTTCAATACCAGCCTGAGCAAGAGCGAGACCCTGTCTCTACTATAAATAGAAAGAAATTAATTGGCCAACTGATATATATATAAAAAATTAGCCGGGCATGGTGGCACATGCCTGTAGTCCCAGCTACTCGGGAGGCTGAGGCAGGAGGATCGCTTGAGCCCAGGAGTTTGAGGTTGCTGTGAGCAAGGCTGACGCCACGGCACTCACTCTAGCCTGGACAACAAAGTGAGACTCTGTCTCAAAAAAAAAAAAATATCATTTACAATAATAGCAAAAATATGAAATACTTGAGAATAAATCTGAGAGAGGATGTGTGAGACTCATAAGCTAAAAACTGCAAAACACTGCTGAGAGAAATCAAAGAATAAATAAATGAAGAGATATACCATATCCATAGGGCAAAACATCCAAATTTGTTAACATGTCAATTTTCCATAAATTCTTCTATATGTTTAACACGATCAAAATCAAAATCACAGAACTTTTTGAAAAAAATTGACAAATGGGTTCTGAAAGTCATATGGAAATACAAAGGGCCCAGTGTCATCAAATTAAGTCTGAAAAAGAAGAGCAAACCTAGAAGACTAACATTATCCTATTTCAAGACTTATTAAAAAGCTACATTGGTATAAAGACAGGCTAATAGATCTAATAATAGATCTAATAGACTAGGAGAGGGAGTTGAGAAATAGACACACTCATAAGTGGACAACTGATTTTTGGCAAAGGTGCAAAGTCAATTCAGTGGAAAAAGGATAACCTTTTCAACAAATGCTATTGGAGCATTTGGATACTATTTACAAAAAATAAACCTCAATCCAAAAAATCAAAAACAAAACCCCAAAATTTAAAATACAATATTGAACTAAATATAAAACCTAAAATTCTAAAAACTTGAAGACAATATAGAAAATCTTGGTGACCTTGGATTAGGCAAAGATGTGTTAGATATGACATCAAAAGTATGATCCACAAAAGAAAAAATTGATAGACTATACTTTAACAGAAGTAAAAATATCTGCCCTTTGAAAGACGCTGTACAGAGAGTGGAAAGATAATTTACAGACTGAGAGAAAATTTTTGCAAATCATTTGTATGGTTAAGAACTTGCATACAGAATATAGAAAGAACTCTCAAATTTACTAATAAGAAAACAATCTTATAAATAAAAGATTCGAACAGACATTTCACCAAAAAAGATATACAAGTGCAAATAAGCACTTGAAAAGATGCTCAATGTCATTAGTCACTGGGGAAATGCAAACTTAAAACAATGAGATACTACCACAGGTTAAAGTGTCTAAAATTGAGGAAAAGCATTGATCATACCAAGTAATGACAAGAATGTGGAGCAACTGAAACTCCCATATACTGCTGGTGGGAATGTAAAAAGGTACCACCACTTTCGAAAACACTCTGGAAGTTTCTTAAAATATTGCTCATCCATCTACCGCGTGACCCAGCCATTCCATGGTTAGGTCTTTTCCCATAAGAAATGAAAGTGCATGTCCATACAAAGACCTGTATCCAAATGTTCAGAGAAATGTTATATTTACAATACCCAAAAACTGGAACTCGAATGTCCATCAACAGGTGAATGGATGAACAAACTGGTATATCCATACAATGGGATACTCTCAGGAATAAAAAGGAATGGACTATTGATACACTGAACAAAATGGATGAATTTCAAAATAATCATCAACTTTGATCACTCCCAAAACTAACCCAAAATATGTTATAAAAGACCCCAAAATGCATACTATCCAATACCATTTATATGAAATTCTAAACCTGGAAGTTAATATACAGTGACAGAAAGCAGATAAGCGATTGCCTGAAGATGGGGAAGTAGTGGGTGGGGTAGGAAAGGATTACAAGCAGGCACAAGGCAACTTTTGGGGACTGATGGATGATCATTATCTTGAAAATGAGGATGGTTTCATAGGTGTATACATATGTCAAATTTATCAAATGGTCCCTATAAATACGTACAGTCTATTACATGTCAATTCTATCTCACAAAAGTGGTGTTTTAAGGTGAAAAGAGCTAAAGTTCCTCATCCCTTTAAGCAAATGCACAAGAAAAGATGCATATGAAGATGGGAGTAGTAGGAACAATCAGAAATATAAATTCAAATCCTCTTCTGATTCCACATGGATAGCACATAGTTCTAAAATAATGGAACTTACCTTTTCTCCCACATACAGAGACTGTAATGCTATTATGTGACTCAACTAGATGGTGAAGTTTTACAGATTGCTGAAAAAGAAGGGAAAATAGAAAAGGCTTATCTATTTGAGTCTAGGTCCCAGGTATTATTAAGTAAGGAGCTTGGAAATGGAGAACTGTCTTATTGCCAGTTGAAAGTACTGGCTAGAAACAAAGACTGAGGAGCCTATTACTCAAGTGAAAAAGCATCTGACTGTAGTGCTCTTCATCCAGCAATAAGAAGTATATGTGTTTAGTTCCTTAAGTAGATGACATCAGGGACATTTATCATTCAATATATTGGGTTATATTAAAATAGCTTGAAGAGCTACTAAGCATTATTTAAGCTTTGGGCTCTCCCACATCAGAGTTCCTAATCTATAACTTTATAAGGAGTTTGGTGGTTTCTGCTATTTCCTCCTAATATTTGTTATTCTAACTCTAAACTATATGGGACATTGACAGTGAATCAATAAAAGGAGACTATATATATATATATATATTACATTGGATTCCACACTTACTGAACAACTATTGTGTGAAAGACTGCCTACCTAGTTCTGGGAGTTAAAAATCCAAATCATTTAGTGTGTTCCTTTTTTTATCCCGATTTTGTCATTTAAGACACTTCTTAAATCTCCTAGCTTCAGGCTGGGTGTGGTGGCTCATGCCTATAATCCCAGCACTCTGGGAGGCTGAGGCAAAAGGATCGCTTGAGCCCAAATGTTCAAGGTTGCAGTGAGCTATGATCGCACCACTGCACTCCAGCCTGGGTGACAGAGTGAGACCCCCATCTCCCAAAAATAAAAAAATAAAAATTTCTAGCTTCAAATTATTTTCAAATCTGATAAACATGTTCTAAGAATGATTAATAGAAGCCTATAAAGTCAAAGACAGAATATTATGTTATTAACTCATTCTTTTATTCCTTTGTGCATTCACCAACAAACATTGATTGAGCAATCTTTAAAATGCCAGGCACTACACTAAGAAAAGGGAATAGAATGGTAAACAAAAGAAATACAGTTCTTACCATCAAGGAATTTGCAACCTACTTAGAGAAATACATTTTAATCAAATAATCACATACATAAATGTAAAATTATAATCAGCAATAGGAAGGAAAAAATAAAGTGCTTTGGAAGCATGTATAGCAAAAGGAATCAAGGGAAATCTCCCCTGAAGAAGCAACATTGAACCTAGGATCTGAGTAGAAGTTATTTAGTCAAGACAGAGAGGGCAAATCATGGAGATGAAAAGAACGGAAAATTCCAGGTGACATGACCAAATGCTCTGAAGCTAGAAAAAGAGTACATTCAGGAAACAAAAACACTAACATGTCTGGAGGGCAGAAAGCAAGGGACATGCTGGGAGAATTAAGGCAGGAGAAATAAGCAAGAGCAGCATTTACAAGTTCAGTTGGAGCAGTGGCCCTCAATTCCTGGGGTCTTTCAGAACGTCTCACAGGGGCTGAGAAGGTAAAGTATTTTCATAAGGGCACTAAAACATTAATTGCCCTTGAAAATCTTACTCTCTCAAAAGTGTACAGTAGAGTTTTCTAGAGGCTGAATGATGTTTAATATCACAATGGCTTGAATATGGAAGTTATGAGAATCTAGGTGTCTTCTATTAAGCCAGACACTAAGATTTGCAAAAATGTAAAACAATGCCATTATTCTCAATAAATTATTTTCATTTCAGAAAATATAGTTATCTTTGAATATATATTTTATGTGAAATGTTTGAGAACCTTTGAGGTAGAGCTAAAGCCCACAATTAGATTTAGAAGTTTATTGTAAGAGGAATGGAAATATCTGGAAGTATTTTGGTGATAAGAGTATAGGAATAATCATGTACTGGCTGGCATTTTTTTTTTGTCTTTCGAAAAATTTAAGGGGTGCAAGGGGTGTTTTTTATTAATACATGGATGAATCATATCATGCTAAAGTCAGGGCTTTCAGTTGTACCCACAGTGAGAACAGGATACTTTTTACCTGATAAGTAGATTTTTAATCCCTTTTCCCCCCTTCAATACTGCCACCTTATTAATTTTCAATGTTCATTACACCACTTTATGACTATATATATCTCTCTATAGCTCCCACTTGTAAGTGAGAACATGTGGTATTTGCTTTTCCATTCTTGAGATATTTCACTTAGTATAACAGTCTCTAGTTTCATCCAAGTTACTGCAAAGGGCATTATTTCATTCCTATTTATGGCTGAGTAGTACTCCATGGTGTACACATATATTTATACATACACACCATGGAGTACTATATATATATATATATATATATATATATATATATATATATACCTATATTACTTTTTTTTTTGGTCCACTCATAGGTTGATTCCGTATCTTTGCAACTATGAATTGTGCCGTGATAAACATTCAGGTACAGGTGTATTTTAATAAAATGATTTCTTTTCCTTTGGGTAGATACCCAGTAGTGAGATTGCTGGATTAAATGGTAGGTAGGTCTACTTTTAATTCTTTGAAGAATCTCCATACATACATAGAATCTCCATACATAGCAGTTGTACTCATTTACATTCTCACCAACAGGGTATAAGTGTTCCCTTTTCACTGCATCCATGCCAGCATCTATTGTTTTTTTTTACTTTTTCAGGGTTAAGGTAGTATCTCAATGTGGTTTTAATTTGCATTTCCCTGATGATTAATGATGTTGTACATTTTTTCATATTATTGAAGGCCATTTGTCTATATTCTTTTGAAAAAAATCTGTTCATGTCTTTTGTCCATTTTATTTGTTTTGTTCTTACTGATTTGTTTGAGTTCTTTATAGATTCAGGATATTAGCCCTTAGTTGGATGTTTAGTTGATGAATATTTTCTCCCATTCTTTAGGTTGTCTATTTTCTGTATTATTATTTCCTTTACTACACAGAAATTTTTAGTTTAATTAAGCCCCATTTATTTGTTTTTGTTGTTGCTGTATTTCCTTGTGGGCTCTTAGTCATAAATTCTTTGCCAAGGCCAAAGTCCAGAAGAGTTTTTCCTATGTTGTCTTCTAGAATTTTTATAGCCCCAGGTTTTACATTTAAGTCTTTAATCCATCTTGAGTTGATTTTTTTAATATGGTGAGAGATAGGGATTCAGTTTCATTCTGCACATGGCTATCTAGTTTTCCCTGCACTATTTATGGAATAGGGCTTTATTTCCCCAGTGTATGTTTTAGTCTACTTTGTCAAAAATCACTTAGTTGCAGTTATATGGCTTTATTTTTGGATTCTCTATTCTATTCCACTGGCTATGTGTCTACCTTTATACCAGGACCATGTTCTTCTGGTTACTGTTACCTTGTAGTGTAATTTGAAGTCGGATAATGTGATGCCTCCAGATCTGTTCTTTTGCTTAGCGTTGCTTTGGCTATTTGGGCTCTTTTTTGGTTGCATATGAAGTTTAGGATTTTTTTTTCTAGATCTGTGAAAAATTATGTTGGAATTTTGATGAGAATTTCATTAAATATGTAAGTCACTTTGGGCAGTATGGACATTTTAACAATAGTGATTCTTCCAATCCATGAGCATGAGATGTTTTTCCATTTGTGTCATCTATGATTTCTTACATCAGTGTTCTGTAGTTCTTGTAGAAATCGTTCACCTCCTTGGTTAAATATATTCATAGGCATGTTATTTCCTTTGCAGCTAATATAAATGGAATTGAATTCTTTATTTGACTCTTAGCTTGATTGTTATTAGAATATAGAAATGCTACTGATTTGTGTGTAGCAATTTTATAACCTTAGATTTTACTGAATTTATTTATCAATTCTAGGAGCCTTTTGGAGGAGTTTTGAGAGTTTTATAGATTTAAAATCTTATCATTGGCAAATGTGCAGTTTCACCTCCTCCTTCCCAATTTGCATGCACTTTATTTCTTTCTCTTGCCTGACTGCTCTGGCTAGGACTTCTAGCACTATGTTGAATAGAAGTGGTAACAGTGGTCACTGTTGTATTGTTCCAGTTTTTAGTGGGAATGCTTTCAACTTTTCCCCATTCAGTATGATGTTGGCAGTGGGTTTGTCATATATGGCCTTTATTATTTTGAAGTATGTTCCTTCTATGCCTAGTTTGTTGAGGGGTTTGATCAAGAAAGGGAGCTGAATTTTATTGAATGCTTTTCTTGTATCTATTGAGAGGATGATATGTTTTCTGTTTTTAGTTCTGTTTATGTGGTCAATCTCATTTGTCGATTTGCATATATTGTATTCCTGGGATGAAACCCACTTGACTGTGGTGAATTATCTTTTTGATGTACTGTTGAATTCAGTTTGTGAGTATTTTGTTGAGGATTTTTTGCACCTCGGTTCAGGAGGGATGGTGGTTTGTAGTTTTCTTTTTCTGTTGTGTTCTTTCCTGGCTTTCATATCAGGGTGATATTGGCTTCCTAGGATAAGTGAGGGAGGATTCCCTCCTTCTCAATATTATGGAACAGTTTTAGTAGGATAGCTGCAAGTTTTTCTTTGTAGATCTGATAGAATTGAGCTGTGAGTCCATGTGGTCCAGTTTTTTTGTTTTGTTTTGTTTTTGGTTGGGAGATTATTTTATTATTATTTCTACTCATTATTTGTCTGTTCCCCTATTTCTTCCTGATTCAAGCTTCCTGATTCAAGCTTGGGAGGTTTTATAGTTTCAAAAATATACACATTTCCTCTAGATTTTCCGGTTTCTGAGCAGAGGTTTTCATAGTAATCATGGATGATATTTTGTATTTCTGTAGTGTCAATTGTAATGTCTCCTTTTTCATTTTTGATTGAGCTTTTTTGAGACTTCTGTTTCTGGTTAATCTGGATAGTGGTGTATTGATTTTGTGTATCTTTTCAAAGAACCAACTTTTTTCATTTATCCTTTGTATTTTTTTGTTTCCATTTCATTTATTTCTTCTCTGATCTTGGTTATTAAATTTCTTCTGATAGATTTGAGTTTGCTTTGTTCTTCTTTTAATAATTTCTTGAGATGTGACATTAACTGAGTAATTTGTGATCTTTCTGTCTTTTTTTTTCTGGCATTTAAGGCTACAAAATTTCCCTTTAGCACTGCTTTTACTGTATCTCATAGGTTTTTGAAAACTTGTGTCCCCTTTGTCATTCAGTTCAAAAAATGTTTTGATTTCCCTCTTAATTTCATCATTGACCCAAAGACCATTCAGCAGCAGGCTGTTTAATTTCCATGACTTTGTATGAATTTCAGAGTTTATCTATTGGAATTTATTTCTAGTTTTATTCCACAGTGATCTAAGAATATGCATGGTATGAATTTAATTTTTCTGAATTTTCTGAGATGTGTTTTGTGGCTTAAGACATAATCAATCTTGGAAAACATCCCATGTGCTGATGAGAAGACTGTATATTGTGAATTTTGGGGTAGAGTGTTCTATAAATGTCTGTTAGGTCCATTTGTTCTGGAGTCTCATTTAAGTCCAGTGTTTCTGTGTGGATTTTCTGCTTCAATGATCTGTCTGCTTTTGTCAGTGGAGTGTTGAAGTCCCCCGCAATTATGATGCTACCGTTTATTTCTTTGCTTAGATCTAGTAGAATTTGTTTTATTAATCTGGGAGCTTCTGTGTTAGGTGCATATATATTTAGGATTGTAATGTCTTCTAACTGGTTTGCTCCCTTTATCATTATATAATGACCATCTTTTTCTTTTTTTACCATTGTTGATTTAAAGTCAATTTTATCTGATATAAGAATGGCTACATCTGCTTGTTTTGGTTTCCATTTGCATGGAATATTTTTTGCATCTCTTTACCTTGAGTCGGCTAAGTCTTTGTGAATTATATGTGTTTCTCTTGGAGACAGCATATAGTTAAATTGTGACTCTTCATTTATTTAGCCAGTCTATGTCTTTTAAGTGGAACATTAAGACAGTTCACATTCAGTATTAGTATTAACATGTGGGAATCCATTTTGTTCATCCTGTTGAATGATACCTTGTCATTTTATTTTCCCTCGTTTGTTACTGTTTTATAAGAGCTGTGAGTTTTAACTTTCAGATGTTTTTACCCTGGTGGGTATTGATTGTTCCATTCCATGTATAGAACACTTTTAAATATTCCTTGTATGGCAGGCCTAATAGTAGCATATTCCCTTAGTGTTTGCTTGTCTGGGAAAGATTTTATTCTCCTTCATTTATGAAACTTAGTTTTGCAGGACACAAAATCTTGACTGGTAGTTATTATCTTTAAGAAGACTAGGGGGGCGGAGCAAGATGGCGGACGAATAACACCGCCAGACAGAGGGTCTCTGCAGAAAAGACCGATTCTAGCAGAAACTAGAGGAAAGAAGCAAGAAGACGAGCATACAGCAGACAAGGGCCGGAAGGAGGGGTACCTGAGACCCCGGGAGACTCCACGGGAGGAGGCTGAGGAGGAGAACTGGAGGCTGAGACCACCGGAGCAGCCCGGAGACCAGCGGCAAGGGTAGGTGGATTCGCTGTTTCCCCTCCCCTGCATTCGGGACTGCTGGTGGGCTCCCCAGCGGGTGGAGAGACCTGCGGACACCAGCCCAGAGACTGCCGCCGCCTGCCAACGGTGAGCCTGTAGCAGACGTGGCACCAGGTTCCCAACTTCCTCCGGGCACCTCCGTGTGCACGGAGAGCCGCGCGGCAGGCACCATATTGCCTCCTCCCCCCCTCCGCCGACCCTACCCGCGGCTGCCCAGAGAGACAATACAGCCACCAGCCGGAGGCACCTCCAGGGAACGGACCTTCCCGTTTGGGACCCCGCCCGCCCTCCCAGGTGCTGCTGGCACCGTGTTCCCAGGAAAACGGTGCCGACTCAGAGGCTGAGAGACATAGACCCAGCTTGGGCTCCCTGTGGGTGAATTAGGACCGGAAACCCTCTCCCTGGTGGGAATACAGTTTGAACTCTGGGACCCAGAAGTCGGACCTGCAGACCAGATCCCCTGCACCGAGGGCTAGCATTGCCCGGGGCACAGAAGGATTATACGTGAACAGCCTACTGAGGTCTGTGTGCCTCCAGGGGCGGATCGGGCGGAACGGCGTCCCAGGAGGAGGCCGTGCGCCCAACCCAGGTGGCGTTCCTGTGCAGGGAACCTCCCCGCCGGCATCACAGTCCGGGGAGGCCTGGTGGCTTGTGGTCTGGCCTGCTGGCAGAGGCTCAGGAGCAGCTGCGGAGTTGGGGAGGGTGGAAAGAAGCGAGGCCTGCTGCAGACTGTGGGTCTCAGACAGCCCCACCCCCACACCCAGACTTTCTGGCTGAGCAGGACCATTCCAGCCCCGCCCTGACAGCAGAGAACAGAACTTTGACCCCTGCTAACGGCCTGAGGGCAGGCTTACCCAACCCAGCTCCACCCAGAACGAGAGCTGATAACAGGACTCAAAATCAACACCATAGCCTGTTCCTCCAAGCAAACGCCACCTACTGACAGGGACGGCATCTTGCACAGCCTTTCCACGGCACCCACTGACTCAATATACAG
The DNA here is from genome assembly GCF_040939455.1 of Microcebus murinus. NCBI lineage: Eukaryota > Metazoa > Chordata > Mammalia > Primates > Cheirogaleidae > Microcebus > Microcebus murinus. The sequence continues at coordinate 71,222,300 of NC_134104.1, read as the reverse complement.
GGAGTGGTCCAATTTCACCCACAGGCACCACCTAACACCTCAGAAACTAAACAAGGTGTGTGAATACCCAAACAATAACCTAAGGAAAGAAACAACAACTGATCGACATGGGAAGAAATCAGCGAAAGAACTCAGGAAATATGAAGAACCAAACGGAAAACACACCCCCAAGGAGGAGCACCAGCCCCCTAGAAACGGACACCGACCAAAATCAGGCAACCAATATGACAGAAAAGGAATTTCGTATGTGGATCATAAGAACACTCACCTAGCTGCAACAACAACTCAATAACCAACACCAAGAAAACACAAAAAACCTCCAAGAAATGGAACAAAGGTTCAACAAAGAGATTGACACAGTGAAGAAAACTTTAACCGAAGTCCTGGAGATGAAGAATCAACTCAGAGAACTACAAAATACTGTGGAAAGTCTCAAGAACAGGGTAGATCAAGCAGAAGAAAGAATCTCAGAGCTTGAAGATAACACCTTCCAATTAAATAAATCAGTCACAGAAATACAGCAGAGAAACAAGAGAAAAGACCAAAGTCTACAAGAGCTGTGGGATTATGTGAAAAAACCTAACGTGAGGGTCATAGGTTTAGCCGAAGGGGAGGAAGACAACACTCAAGGGCTGGACAAGCTTTTTGAAGATATAATAGAGGAAAATTTCCCAGGCCTTGCTCAAAATCTCGATATACAAGTTCAAGAAGCCCAGAGGACCCCTGGGAGATTCAATGCAAACAGGAAGACGTCACGTCATGCAGTCATCAGACTGACCAAGGTATCAACTAAAGAGGCCCTTCTAAGAGCTGTAAGACAAAAGAAGCAAGTGACATACAAGGGAAAGCCAATTCGAATAACATCAGACTTCTCTAATGAGACTTTACAAGCAAGGAGAGACTGGGACCCCATTCTCACTCTTTTGAAACAAAACAATGCCCAGCCTAGAATATTATTCCCTGCAAAACTAAGCTTCATATATGAAGGAGAAATAAAAACATTCGCAGACAAGCAAAGGCTCAGAGAATTCACCAAGACAAGACCAGCCCTACAAGAAGTACTTAAAACAGCGTTATGCACGGAACATCATAATAATAATCCACGGATATAAAAACAACCAAAACCCAAAGATATTAAAGGCCAGATATTACAATGGCTCAAGACAGAAATCATAGCAACAACATCCAACCCAACAGAATGATCAGTAATCTACCTTACCTATCAGTTCTCTCAATAAATGTGAATGGCTTAAACTCTCCACTCAAGAGACATAGGCTGGCTGAATGGATAAGAAAATACAGGCCAAGTATATGCTGTCTTCAGGAAACACATTTAACCTGCAAGGATGCACATAGACTAAAAATAAAAGGGTGGAGATCAATATTCCAAGCAAATAGAAGCCAAAAGAAGGCTGGTGTGGCAGTTCTAATTTCAGACGATTTAGTTTTTAAACCAACAAAAGTAGTAAAAGACAAAGAGGGTCATTATATAATGGTGAAGGGCACAGTCCAACAAGAAGAGATAACAATTTTAAATATATATGCACCCAACTTAGGTGCACCCAGATTCATAAAGCAAACCTTACTGGAGCTAAGCAAATGGATTAATAGCAACTCCATAATCGCCGGGGATTTCAACTCCCCACTGACGGCACGAGACAGATCCTCCAAACAGAAAATTAATAAAGAAATAATGGACTTAAACAAAACTCTAGAACAATTGGGTCTGACAGACATCTACAGAACATTCTACCCAAAATCCACTGAATATACGTTCTTCTCATCAGCTCACGGGACATTCTCTAAGATTGACCATATCCTAGGACACAAAGAAAATCTCAAGAAATTTAAAAAAATAGAAATCATACCATGTACCTTCTCAGATCACAGTGGAATAAAACTAGAAATCAACCCTAACAGAAACTCACATTTCTACACAAAAACATGGAAATTAAACAACCTCCTACTAAATGATTACTTCGTAAATGAAGAAATCAAGACGGAAATAAAAAACTTCTATGAAGAAAATGACAATGGAGAGACAAGTTATCAACTCCTCTGGGACACAGCTAAAGCAGTTCTGAGAGGAAAGTTTATCTCCATAAATGCCTATAACCAAAAGGCAAGAAGATCACAAATAGACAATCTAATGAAACGACTCAAAGAGCTGGAAAAAGAAGAACAGACCAACCCCAAACCCAGCAGAAGAAGTGAAATCAACAAGATCAAATCAGAACTAAACGAAATTGAAAACAGGAAAGCTATTCAGGAGATTAATAAAACAAAAAGTTGGTTCTTTGAAAAAATAAACAAGATTGACACGCCGTTGGCTAAGCTAACGAAAAGCAGAAAAGAGAAATCTCTAATAAGCTCCATCAGGAATAAAAAAGGAGATATCACAACTGATCCCAAAGAGATACAAGATACAATTTATGAATACTACAAAAATCTTTATGCACACAAACTGGAAAATGTGGAGGAAATGGACAAATTTCTAGAAACACACAGCCTCCCTAGGCTCAACCAGGAAGAAATAGATTCCCTGAACAGACCAATCTCAACAGCTGAAATAGAAACAGCAATTAAAAATCTCCCTAAAAAGAAAAGTCCCGGTCCAGATGGCTTCACACCTGAATTTTACCATACTTACAAAGAAGAACTAGTACCTATCTTGCAGAAACTATTCCACAACATCGAGAAGAACGGAAACCTCCCCGACACCTTTTATGAAGCGAATATTACTCTGATACCAAAACCAGGAAAGGATGCAACAAAAAAAGAAAACTACAGACCAATATCCCTAATGAATATAGATGCAAAAATTTTCAACAAAATCTTAGCTAACCGAATCCAGACACTTATCAAAAAAATAATCCACCACGACCAAGTGGGCTTCATCCCAGGGATGCAGGGATGGTTCAACATACGTAAATCTATAAATGCAATTCACCACATCAACAGAAGCAAAAACAAAGACCACATGATCCTTTCAATAGATGCAGAAAAAGCCTTTGACAAAATTCAACACCCTTTCATGATACGAACACTTAAGAAAATAGGCATAGAAGGGACATACCTAAAAATGATACAAGCCATATATGACAGACCCGTAGCCAACATCATACTGAATGGGGAAAGACTGAAATCATTCCCACTTAGAACTGGAACCAGACAAGGCTGCCCACTATCTCCACTTCTGTTCAACATAGTGCTGGAAGTCTTGGCTACAGCAATCAGACAAGAAAATGGAATCAAAGGTATCCAAATAGGGGCAGAAGAGATCAAACTTTCACTGTTTGCTGATGATATGATATTGTATCTAGAAAACCCCAAGGATTCAACCAAGAAACTCCTGGAACTGATCAATGAATTTAGTAAAGTCTCAGGATACAAAATTAATACACAGAAATCAGAGGCATTCATATACGCCAACAACAATCTAATTGAGAACCAAATCAAAGACTCAATTCCCTTCACAATAGCAACAAAGAAATTAAAGTACCTAGGAATATATTTAACCAAAGAGGTAAAAGACCTCTACAGGGAGAACTATGAAACACTGAGGAAGGAAATAGCAGAGGATGTAAACAGATGGAAATCCATACCATGCTCGTGGATCGGCAGACTCAATATCGTCAAAATGTCTATACTACCCAAACTGATCTACAGATTCAATGCAGTACCTATTAAAATCCCATCAGCATTCTTCACAGATATAGAAAAAATAATTTTACGCTTCGTATGGAACCAAAGAAGACCCCGAATATCAAGAGCAATTCTAGGCAACAAAAACAAAATGGGAGGCATTAATATGCCAGATATCAAACTATACTACAAAGCTGTAGTAATTAAAACAATATGGTATTGGCACAAAAACAGGAATATTGACCAGTGGAACAGATGTGAGAATCCTGATATAAAACCATCCTCATATAGCCATCTCATCTTTGACAAAGCAGACAAAAACATACGCTGGGGAAAAGAATCCCTCTTCAATAAATGGTGCTGGGAAAACTGGATAGCCACCTGTAGAAGGCTAAAACAGGACCCACACCTTTCACCTCTCACAAAAACCAACTCACGCTGGATAACAGACTTAAACCTAAGATATGAAACTATTAGAACTCTAGAGGAAAAAGTTGGAAACACTCTCCTAGACATTGGCCTGGGCAAAGAGTTTATGAAGAAGTCCCCAAAGGCAATCACAGCAGCAACAAAAATAAATAAATGGGACATGATCAAACTACAAAGCTTCTGCACAGCCAAAGAAATAGTCATGAAAGTAAACAGACAGCCTACAGAATGGGAGAAAATTTTTGCATCCTATGCATCCGATAAGGGACTGATAACTAGAATATACTTAGAACTCACGAAAATTAGGAAGAAAAAATCAAATAACCCCATTAAAAAGTGGGCAAAGGACTTGAACAGAAATTTTTCTAAAGAAGACAGAAGAATGGCCAACAAACATATGAAGAAATGCTCAACATCTCTAATCATCAGGGAAATGCAAATCAAAACCACAATGAGATATCACTTAACCCCAGTGAGAATGGCCTTTATCAAAAAATCTCCAAACAATAAATGCTGGCGTGGTTGCGGAGAGAGAGGAACACTCCTACACTGCTGGTGGGACTGCAAACTAGTTCAACCTCTGTGGAAAGCAATATGGAGATACCTTAAAGCGATACAACTGAATCTACCATTTGATCCAGCAATCCCATTGCTGGGCATATACCCAAATGATCCAGTGACACTCTACAAAAAAGACACCTGCACTCGAATGTTTATAGCAGCACAATTCATAATTGCAAGGCTGTGGAAACAGCCCAAGTGCCCATCAATCAAAGAATGGATTAATAAAATGTGGTATATGTACACCATGGAGTACTATTCAGCTCTAAGAAACAATGGTGATATAGCACATCTTATATTTTCCTGGTTAGAGCTGGAACCCATACTACTAAGTGAAGTATCCCAAGAATGGAAAAACAAGCACCAGATATATTCTCCAGCAAACTGGTATTAACTGAGTAGCACCTAAGTAGACACATAGGTGCTACAGTAATAGGGTATTGGGCAGGTGGGAGGGGGGAGGGGGGCGGGTATATACATACATAGTGAGTGAGATGTGCACCATCTGGGGGATGGTCATGATGGAGACTCAGACTTTTGGGGGGAGGGGGGGAATGGGCATTTATTGAAACCTTAAAGTCTGTATCCCCATAATATGCCAAAATAAAAAAAAAAAAAAAAAAAAAAAAAGAAGACTAAAAAGGACCCCAATCCCTTTTGGTTAATAAGGGTTCTGTTGAGAAGTCTGTCATTAGTCTAATGGGTTTTCCTTTATAAGTTACTTGTTGCTTTTATCTCACGGCTTACAGGATTTTCTCCTTCATTTTGACTTTGGCCAGACTGATGACTATAGGCATTGGTGATGTCCTATTTTCTATGAATCTTCCACATGTTCAATAACCTTCTTGTATAGGGATGTCTAAATCTCTAGCAATACCAGGGAAGTTTCCCTTAATTATTCCTTCAAATAGGTTTTCCATGATTTTTTTTTTTTTCAAGACAGAGTCATGCTCTGTTGTCTGGGCTAGAGTGCCATGGTATCAGTCTAGCTCACAGCAATCTCAAACTCTTGGGCTCAAACAATCCTCCTGCCTCAGCCTCCCACGTAGCTGGGACTATAGGCATGTGCCACGAGGCCCAGATAATTTTTTCTATTTTTAGTTGTTTAGCTAATTTCTTTCTATTTTTAGTAGAGTCAGGGTCTTGCTTTTGCTCAGGCTAGTCTTGAACTCTTCAAGTAATCTTCCCATCTTGGCCTTCCAGAGTGCTAGATTTGCAAGCATGAGCCACTGCACTCAGCCGGTTTTCCATGCTTTTTGTTTTTTCTTCTTCTCTTTAGGAACATCCATGATTCTTATATCCATTTGCATTATATAGTCCCATATTTCTCAGAAAGATTGTTCATTCCTTGTGATTTTTTCTATATTTTTGACTAACTGGCTTAATTTGAAATCCTTATTATCTTCAAGCTCTGAAATTGTTTCTTCTGCATGATCTAGTTTGTTACTAAAACTTTCTACTGTATTATGAAATTCCCCAAATGACTCTTTCATTTCCATAAGCTCTGTTTATGTTTTCTTATGCTATTTATCTCTTTAATGAACTTTTCTTTCATAATAGTGAATTTTCGGGGGTTCATTGTGCTGGTTTTCAACTTTGTCATCAATCCCATTGATCTTACTTTCCATATCCATATTCTGAATTCCGTATCTGACATTTTAACAATTTCCTTTTAGCTAGAGGCTGTTGCTGGAGAACTACTGTGATCCTTTGGTGGTGTAAAATAGCCTGTTTTTTCATGTTGCTGGAGTTCTTATGCTGGTTCCTTTTCATCTGAAATCTCTTCTTTTAGCTCAAGATAAATTGCTTTGTGGTGCCCTTTTTTCCTCCATTGGGAACTCTGTTGCTCAGTTAAGAGAGGGAGGAGAGGTCCCTGGATGGTGCACTTGAGTCCTACTCCAGAAGATTGACCAGGCAGGAGAGGATCGGATGCACTGTGACCCTTTAACACTGCTGGTCTCCTGCATCTTCCTGTTCTCCTGTAGTTGTCACAGATGATAGGCACACTGAGGTCTGACTGTTCACCCTTCCCAAGTTCCCCAGCTACTGGCAGCATGCAGCACCTACCCGCAGGATACAGAGTGGTGGCCTCCTTGTTTCCTCCCCAGCCTGGCAAACATGATGAGGAGGCATCAGCAACAAATCTGACCCCCCAGTCAATGCAACATTCTGGGGCTGGGACCCCAAAATGATGTCAGCCACAGCACCAGGATTTGTAAGCCAGCGGGATGCTGCTGTGCCTCCTCTCCAGATCAGTGCCACTGCACAGTCTCCAGTCAGCTCCCCGTGTCAGTCCAGCAGCCTGCTGCAGTGGAGGGGCCCTCCCACTACTCAGATTGCAGTGTCCATGGGGAAGTGGGGAGCCCTAGATTCTCTCCTCTGTCCCTTCCCCATGTATGGGCGCCTTACCCATGTACCTTCAATCCTGCCGAGAAGGTTGCCCATTTTCCTCTCCTTCACCTTAAGAGCCTTTTGTCGCCTCTCTGTTGATTCCCAGGACTTTCTCGTAGACAACTGATTGAAGGTGAATTGGTACTCACTGCTTTTGTTCCTCTCTGTGAGAGTGGATTGTTCAGGCTGCATCTAGTCTGCTATCTTGGCCCATTTCTCACTGATATTTTAAAACCATGGCTCAGCCTGCTACATGGAAAGTGAGTTGGAAGACTGCAAGAATGGATTCACGTAGACCAGATGGGAGGTGACTGCCAGGCAGGAGACAATGTTAGCTAACATGAACTATAATAGGGGTAGGATTGGAAAAAGTGACTGATGCCAAGAGATATTTAGAAGAGAAAATCAATAGGACTGGCTGCACAATTGAAAAGAAGAAAAAAGAAAGTGTCAAGGATGACAACCAGATTTGTGACTTGTACAACTGAATAGTCAGTGGTGTCTGTTACCTAATCAGGTAAGCCTAAAAGAGGAGATTTGGGAAAAATAGTTCTTGAATTTTTTGTTGAATGAGTTGAAGTTAAGATAATTTGTGGATATTATGGTGAGGATATCAAATAATTTGTTAAGGCTATGAGTCTGGAACTCAAAAGAGATATTTGGACTTGAAAAATATATACAAATTTGAAAGTGGCTAGCATATGTCTTTAAGAGTCATTGGCATATATAGCTATAAAAATAATGAAGACTCTCTAACGTACTCATATGAAAATATCTTCAAGAAATATTAGTAATTTTTTAATTAGCTAGGTAGAAAACAATGTAATTATCTTGCAACTTACGTAAGAAAAAGAAAATATATGTGTGTGTATTTGCTTCATTCACCTGGAAACATTTTTAGAAGAATGCATGAGAAACTAATAAAAATATTTGGCCAAGTGAAGGGGAAGAGGAAGATGGAGCCTTTACATTGTATGCATTTTCATATTATTTTGATTTTGAGACACCCATTTAAAAAAGAAAAGGTCAGGTAGAGGAGGATAAGCTATCAAAAGGGAATAGCAAGGGGCAACTGGAGAAGATAGAGAGTGTGTTGTCACCAAAGCAAAAGGGAAAGAGCACTTCAGAAAGAATGGAGCAAATAACTGTGTACTGTGTCAAATGTAGCTGAGAGGTTTAATAAAATATGTTCAGGAGAAAAAAGTATCTACTGCAAGTGGATCATAAAATCAGCAAGCAAAACACCAACAACCCAATAAAAATCAATAAAGGACACAAATAGTTCACAGTAAAAGAAATACAAATAGCTTAAATGTGAAGAAAATCTCAATTCATAATGGAAAACATGCTATTAAAGTTATTGAATTCTATTTTTACTTACATTTGGCAAAGATAAGGGAAACAAACACTTATCTACTGTTGGAAGGAGTGTAAATTGGTATTACTTTTTTAAGAGGCATTTTGATAACATGTATTAAAATATTGTACCTAGCTTATGACTAAGAAATTTCAATTGCACAAATTTTATATCTCTATATCAATATATATATAAATAAGCATATATTCTTGCTATATATTTATATGTAATATAAATTATATATACTTTTAATTTATATATTTAATGTGTATATATACACATACTCACATATTAGTAGGTGTGTGAGAAAATATATGTGCAAAGATAATTATTGCAGCATTGTTTTAGTAGGTAAAGACTAGAAATGACCTAAATATCTATCCATATTGGAATGGTTAAAAAATTATGGTACATCCAGAGAAAGTGCATTTGTTCAGAAGTGGAAAGATATTCAAGATATATTAGGTGAAAAATTCAAGTACAGAAGATCAGACATGGTATATTTTCATTCTATGAAACAAATTAATTCATATGCATTTAATATTGCTAAAAGTACACCAAAAATCTGGTCCCAGTAGATGTCTCTTGAAAGAGAACCTAGACACTGGAAAGTTCCCCAGTGGGAGAGATTCTTAATTTTTATTCACACTGTGTTGTTCTGTTTGAAATTTATTTTTATCATGTTCATATATTGCCACTTCTATTAAGAAAAAACTAGCTAATTAAAAAAGAATTTTTTTTTAATTTTAAAACTATCTATAAGTTTGAGGATGATAGTGGTGACCTTAACAAAGGCCATTTAAATGGAGTCATGAGAGAGAAAGCCAAGTTAGCATGAGTGAAGGGAGGGAGATAAGTAAATGATGAGAATGGGCATAAGGACTCAAAAAGTTTTGCTGTAAAAGAGAGAAGAGAGATACAATAGTAGCTGAAGTTAGAACTATGGTCAAGATAAGCAATTGTTGTGTTTGTTTGAGTTTTGTTTTTATATGGGGAGAAGCCTGAGTATGTTAAGTGTTGGTGGGAAGGATCTTGGGGGAGAAGGCGAGAGAAGGAGTTATTCGTGGACTGCATAGGCACCATAGGAGACAATGGTATCTCAAGCACAGACAGGGGGCACCTCCTCCACTAAAATGAGATGTCGGAGAAGGAGGGAGCTGGAGAGTTGTGTCATTTGGCAGTTGCATAGTGGAGAGTTGAGCAAATTCCTGTAATATGGCTTCCTTCTTTGTGAAATAAGTGAAGGGATTATCTGCTGAATTGGAGGAAAAGTGGAATACAGGACAATAGATGTCTCAGAAACCAGAAGTGGAAAATAGTTTAAAACCTTAATTTCAGAGAATGGGAGAGCACCAGAGATGTACAGAAAGCTTGCTCAGGTTGGCATTCATGAATTTATAGTGCAATCAACCCTAGTGCAGACATGAAAAAGCCAAGAGTTGAACGGGGGCCTTGACAAATTAGTACCAACCAAAAAGGTGGGCAAGGGAGTTCATATTAAACAGGGATTCCTCCATTTTCATCTTGCACCATTTTCAAGATCCAGCAGTATTCTCTGCATGTATTTTTCCACTCATTCACAATTCATAAACATTTGCATATTATAATGGCTAATCAGTCTTGAGTAAGCTAAAGATAGGGGGAAAATAACTTGAAAGGTTAGGGATTGAGACGTGAGGGAAGGGGAAAGACTAACTTGTTGAGCATTGGCTATTTTGCTAGATATTTACCAACCTGGTCTCATTTAATATGGAGTGGGTGATGACTGCTTCCCGATTCTCCTCTTTAACAAAATTTCAATGAAGTCACTACTACTCCCTTTCTGAGACCATAAAATTAGTGGAAACACTCACCTCCCTGAGATCATACACTGTCAAAGCAATAGAAATGACGGACATGATTATGATAGCCAAAGCATATTCCTTATAGTCTTCACTGATCCACAAACAAACACTGAAGAGTTGAAATACATAAAATGGATTTAGAACCTGTTGGCAGACAAAGAGAGGAAGATAAGGGAGATTTTTAAGCTTCACACTTAGCTATTCATTGACTTGTTTGTTTTCACAATCATCTCCATAACATAAATCATCCCACACAATTTTCATAGTCTTCTTTTTATTACATTTAGTCAGCAATTGTCATGTGCTAGACATTGCACTAAACAACTTTACCCAAATGTACTCATTTAATTCCTATAGTTACCTTATTAACCAGAAGTTATTACTTACCTTCATTGTAATGGTGAAGAAACCGAGCCTTAGATCTTGTCCAAAGTCACACAACTATGACTGTCACAGAGCCAAGACTTAAGCCTGGGCAATCTGACCCCAGAGAGCTCACTTTTAATCACTGCTGCATTTTACAATTTACAAAGTGGTGTCTCATGTATCATTATGTTGACCACCATAATAATTGTCTAACTAGATATTAGCATCTCCTGTTTACATTTACTGGCCTTCAGAAAAGTGAAGTATCAGTTCAGGTTTACAAAGTTAACCTTCTAATCTATTGTCCTTCCCCATGACATAACAGTGGCCATATCCAAAGGCATTAAAGAACTTTAGGCTAATGGGTGAATTGAAGACTACATTTTCTCATAAGTAGTGAGCTGTGCTGAGAGTGGTGAGCTGCAATCAAGCATTTAGAATGCTGTGGGACAGAGTACATGCTAACTCTAGCAGTTGTAATTCTGCTATGGTTAAAAACACTTTGTGCCCTTACTGAAATTCCCTCTAGTTGGTTTTCATCTGTCTAAAACAAGAATGATAATCCTTTTCTCTGGTTAGAAAGGAAGCACACAGAAGCCGTTCCTATCAATTTGTTTTGGTTTCTTTCATGCTTGAAATATTGCTGGAAATATTGAGAAAGCACCTTGAGCTTAGGTACCTTTTTTTTTTTTTTTTTTTTTTTTTTTAAGCCAAGAGGGAGGGAAGGTGGAACACAGGGGAAGCTAGAGTAGAGCTATAGGGTTACGGTTTGATAACAATCACTGTCAAATGGAAAGTGATAAGCCCAATGATAGAGTCCAAGAAGAAAACTTGAACTGAGTAAATGATGGTCAAGTCCTTCATTCCCTCCCACATATACCTTGAGACCAGTATAACTAATAAGGCTGAACAGATGGGTATTTTTTTTCTTTCTACAATTTTGGATGCTGAGAAAATGGTATCTGTTGCCTAAGAAAAAGATTGCTTTTTAAAATACATGTATATTTTAGTCTCACAAGGTTGAAACAGGCTAAGTAGGATAGTATTTAAAAAGAAGAAGAAAATAAACATTTCATTCACCCAGTCATTAAATAATAAGTAGACACATAAGTGTCACACCCTTTGTTGTATGAGGCCATGTGCGAAAGAGGGACTTGAAAAAAAAGGGTAAAAGTAAATAATAGGTATGAAGAAAATATGCTTGTTTGTCATTCTTTTAAAATATCTCCCAAATTACAGTTACTTGTTAACAAGTATTAATAGCACTCCTGATTGATTTGAACCAAACTTCTTTATTTTCTATCTTATGCCAAGAGAAAACACTGGAGAAATTACCTCCTTGATGAGTAGTTTCCAAATTGGTGTGATTTCAACATCAATAGTATTAGGCCCACATATTAACCTCCTATAGGGAGAGACCACAGATCACTCAGTCACCAACAATAAAGATGAAGCTTATTTTTCACCCATTCAGAAAAAGGTCTATCCTATGTTCATTTTCTCACTTGTGGGATCAACATAAGCCTCCCTTGTAATATAATATTCCCATCTTCCTCAAAATAATGGGAGGCCAGGGTTCCCAGGTGCAAGAACAATAAACATGATCATATTGCTTCTAGAACGAGACTTTCCCCAAGGTCTAAATATTTCCCTAAATAATAATTTGAGCATTTAATATTACCCATTGTCTCATTCAAGTATTAAATAGCTTCAGAATTAGCATGTCTTCAACTGTCTCTTCCCAGCTCTGGTTCCATGAATGAGCAAACGCAAGTCCATTAAGAAAGAATAGTTTTATTGATAAGGAAATACTGTTTTTACTTTCCTATTCCTATTCAAAAGTTCTGGGAAGCTGCAGTAATTTGTTTTAATGTTACTAGAAAGGTCCTGGGATCTCAAAAATATCTCTACACACAGAATTATCCAGCCGTCAGATTGAAGAACCAGAGAGGAGTTTCTTTGAGTTTGCAGAAGAATGGCACTTTGTGAGTAATTTTGTTGTTAAGAACAATAACCACTTTCTCTGTGCCTTTTGCATCAATGCTCAGATTAAATAGCTCGGCCAAATGTATTAACGCAGTGCTTCTCAAACTTTAATATTCATACAGTTAACCTGGTGATCTTCTTAACATGAAGATTTTGATTTAATAGGGTTGCAGTGTGGTCTGAGACTCTATATGTTTCTAACAAGCTCTCAAGTGATGTTGATGCTGCAAGGTTCTAGATTTCTTCAAAGTATGGAAATGGGGTTGGCAGAAGTGTATGAATATAGAAATTTAGGAGCAAGAGCCTTTATAGAGTCCTTCTCCCCATTTTTATGACTGGTAAACTAAGGCCCAGAGGAGAGAAGATATTTGTTCAAAGGCACAAGAACTCTTAACATTTGAGTGCCCTCCCTTAGCCTTGTACTTCTGCCCTAATAACTGATTGGGAATTGTGTAGCTACACAACTTGCGTGATATTCTTCTGATGATCCACAATTGTTATTTAACTGTATTACGGTGTAATATATATTTCTTGATTACAATCAAAACTGCCTTAACTTTATTATTATAATAACCTTGAGAAACATTATTTAAAATAGAAAAAGCACTAAGTCTATACTCAGAGATGTGGGACTCAATTCCTCAACAATCACTTTCCACATGTGTGACCTTATCCAGGCCATTAAACCTATCTGAACCTCAGATTTCTCATCTGTTATATTAGGATGGTGATGATGTCTGTTCTACCTCCCCAACCAGGTTTCTCTGAAGGTGAAGTGATATTATGTATATGAAAGTAGTTAATTTAATAATGCTAAATAGAGTACTACAACATTTTCTGATATTAATCAGTTAAAATAAATATTTACTGAGTTCTCTATTTGGCTAACTGTTAACAGTTCCTTTGAGCTAGTATAGGCAACAATAACATGGTACCTAATTTCTTGTTCTTCTCTTGTTAGACCTGATCCAAATTTTTGATGTATTTTGGCAGAACTGAGCCAGTCTTCCAAAGAGCTAAAATAATAATGAGATAGACATATTTAGCAACGATGTTTTTGAGATAACATTTTTCTTCTTTGGATGCACTTGCTAAAGCAACTTACCCAATTTTCTGGAATTGCCCTTCTAAGTTGTTCCAAACATATCTTATTTTCTGCACTTTTATGCATCTCACCTGCAAAAGAAAAGTACTAAGAAAGTCTCTAATTTGAGAATCAGAGAATATATAGCAACTCAGTAAATAAAAAAAAAATTGCAGAAGCAGCAAAGATAGAACCCTAATATGCTTATTTAGAATTTTATCCTTATCAAACTTATCCTATCCTTTTCTATTACACAAATGACATTTTTATTAGAAGTTACCATTCAATCAACATGTATCATGGGCCTACTATATACATAAAGATATAAATAAAATTCAGTGTCTGCATTCTACTACTTCATAACCTAAGAAGGAAAAAAATTTCATAAAAAGACTACACCATATAGTCCAATATGTACATATCAAAAATTGAAAATATGATAAAGTAAAAAATACATTCTTGAAAGGCTGTAGAAATATAGAGAGGGAACATGATGGAAAGCATCATGGAAGAGATAGCATCTGAGCTGCAGTGTCAAAGAATTGGAAGAATTTTGCTCAGATGAGGAAAAAAGAAGACATTTTGAAGAGACTATGTACAAGTTAGTTCAGAGGAAGGAGGCAAGTTAGTGGGACTATTACTGTAGAGTGGAAAATGAAGCTGTAAAGGCAAACTAAAATCAGAGTATGAGCAGTCTTAATGCTAGGATGAGAAATTTGGTGCTTTATCTCATAGGCAATAGACTTGTAGAGTAACCCATAGAAAAGACACAGACACTAAAAATGAAACACAAATAATCAAAACACGCTAACAGAGAAAATAACCACAAAGGAAGGCAGGTAAGGCAAGGTAGGTAAGATAAAAAGGTAAAGGCAAAGGTAAGATAAAAAAGAAAGGATCTACAAGACAACTAGAAAATAATTAACAAAATGGCAGTAATAAGTCCTTATCTATCAATAATTATCTTAAACAGAAAAGGATTAAATTATCTCATTAAAAGACAGAAAGTAGCCTAATGGATTTTTTTAAAGACCCAACTATATGGTGCCTGCAAGACATTCACTTAACTAGTAAGGATAGTTAGACTGGAAAGTGAAAGGATGGAAAAGATATTCCATGCAAATAGAAACCAGTACACAATGGAATACTATTTGGCCATAAAAACAGGGAAATTCTGTCAATTGTGAAAACATGAATGAGTTTTGAAGAAATTGTATTAAGTGAAATAAGCTAGACACAGTTAAGCGTGATCTTATTTACATGTAGAATCTAAACAAGTTGGCCTCACAGAAGTGTAGAGTAGAATAATGGTTACCAGAGGCTGGGGTGCATAGAGGGGAGAAGGGGATTCAGAGGAAGTTGGTCAATGGGTACAAAGTCACAGGTAGGAGGAATAAGCCCTGGTCTTCTATTGCATGGTAGGGGGACCATGGTTGATAATATTGTATTATATATCTCAAAATAGCTAGAAGAGAGGATTTGGGATGTTTTCACCACAAAGAAATGATAAGTGTATGAGGTGGTGAATATGCTAATTATCCTGTTTTGATTATTACACAATATATGTGTATTGAAACATCACATTTTACCCCATAAATATGTACAATTATTGTGTGTCAGTTAAAAACAAATTTCTATTAACCACATTAAACAAGTAAAAAGAGAGAGAAAAGAAGAAATACTGGAAAAGATTAGGCTGATAGTAAATACTGAAGGAGAGAAAAAGTTATTACAAAAAAAAAAAATGTGAGGCCGGGTGTGGTGGCTCATGCCTATAATTCTAGCACTCCAGGAGGCTAAGACAGGAGGATCCCTTAAGCTCAGGAATTCGAGACCAGCCTGAGCAAGAGCAAGACCCTTTTCTCTACAAAAAATAGAAAAATTAGCCGGGCATGGTGGAACGCGTCTGTAGTCCCAGCTACTCAGGAGGCTGAGGCAGGAGGATCGCTTAAGCACCGGAGTTTGACCACACAGTGAGCTACGATGATGCCACTGCACTCTACCCAGGGCGACAGAGTGATAAAAGAAAAAAAGGAAAGAAAAAATATAATCTAGGAAGTAAGGTTCCAAGGGTATTAACAGTGGGGAAAGAGGGGAAGGGTTAATATTTATGGCAATTGTGCCTTGTTGCCTCTGATTTCTTGAAGCAACTTTATATGTGAATCTGAATTTTCATGAACTGATGACCTAAGCACAAAGAGAAACAGTGAGACTGTCATACTGCTATGGAGCAATGCAGTACTCTCAGTTTACTCATTGGACTCATCCAGAAAGCTTTAAAAATTATGGGTTCTTAATTTAAGTCCCATTTATTTATTTTTGTTGTTGCTGTAATTGCCATTGGGGGATAAAAACTTACCTATCACGTACAATGTAGACTACTCTGGTGACAGGCACACTAAAAGCCCTGACTTCAGCTATATACAATTCAACCATGTAACAAAACACTCCTACCCCCTCAATATTTTGGGAAAAAATGCTGCTGTCTGGGTCTCCTGCCACCCCCAGAGATTCTGATTTAATTTGTCTACAGTGCATCCTGGGCATAAATACTTTTATAATAATTTGCCCCAGGCAATTTGAATGTGCAGCCAAAGCTGAGGAACAGTGGTTCAGGCCTCCTTTTATGCCTATTGTGCTACTTGTGTCCTTGAGAACTTCAACTAAATTGCTCTGCACCTCAGTTTCCCCATGAATAATCGAGGCAATGGAACAGATTATGTTTAAGTTTCACTTCAGCTACTAAGTACATATTCTATACCTGTGAATATTAGTCAGTATAACCATTAGATAAATTCTAAAACTGGAAAGAGTATATAGCTGGTACATAATAAGTGCTCAATATGTTTTTCATTAAATAAATGAATGAATCCTTTGTCAAAGCACACGACAGCTAGAAATGCAGTTTAACTCCCTATGCTCCACAATCTAGCTTACCTCAAATGAATTTTAAGCCTATCCATTAGTTACCAAGTAAGAGTATAAAATGCTTTACTCTTTTTTTAGTTTACAGAATGGATTTATTTCAGTAAGGTTAGTTGCAAAGTAACTTATTTAAAATATACCCTATTTACAATGGATTCTCAGTATAAAATTGGAGTGAATTGTCACTGGGAATAATCCTTCCTTCATAAGCTGCAAATGAGAGGATGGAAAGAAAATCTGAAAGTGACCAGCCCTGGGGGGTTTCAGCCATCAGGGCCCATGTTGGAATCTCAAGTTTCTTGCCTCACAACTTACTTTTCTCTTCAGTATCCCCTGCAATTTTTCAAATAGAGCAGGGTTGTAGTCATAACTAACATTTATTGAGCATTTTAGGATTTTTCACACATTATCTTTAGTCATTTTATCATCCTGTGGTAGGGCAGATATTATTTTCATCTTCACTTTGCCCCTGAAGTACATTTTAATTAAGTGACCTGCAAGGCTGGAATTTGAACTTCAATCCATCTGGCTCCAAAGCTCATTCTCTCAAAGGATATAATATTCAAGGTAATCTCAAAAACTCCAAAATCCCTTAACTTCTGGATTCAAGTTGTATAAAGTGTGGTTGCCTACTTATTAATTTCATAAATTTGAAAATCTGTGTCAGAAAATTTTTAAAGGACAAATTGTGGTAGAATGTGAAGCCCCTGCTCAGTTAGACAACCTCTATCGAGTGGCTGTGAAACCACAAGCTGAGATTCAGAAATTTATAAAACACCACAAACATGAGACATCTGCAAATGAAGGCAGCAATAACAAGGAATAAAGAGGTTACTGCTAAGTTTTACCTCAGTACAGAAAATGACAAATTCCATTACCTTCTGGAAATTTCTGAGGCCATTCTTGCAGAGTGAAAAGGGGGGCTCCATCATAGACCTTTTAAGCATCTTTGATATTCCCCCAGCAGGCAACATTTCTGCCTGAGTCTACCTGCTTCCCTCATCACCCTCAGGGCCTCTGGAAGCTGGTAAGAGGATGTTAAAGGTAATAATTGCAAAGGGTGATGTTTATTTGCCCATTTCCTGGAACTTAAGACCAGGAAACAGTAATTAGGAAACTGAAACTCTGTTGCAGGGTGAATTTTATCTTTCTGCTTAGGAATCAGGAAGATTCCTCTCCCAAGGCTTCCTGTTCTTCACCTCTTGTTGGAACATGTTATAAGAGCATCCTGTTTAACAGGTTAGGCACTAGGCTTCTGCTTTGCATGCAATCCTACTAGATGGTCCTTAGAGTCTCCTCTTAGACTATGTTTGCAAGCCTGACATAATTCTTTGTTGCAATCTCCAAACTCCCCTTAACTGGCCCTAAATGGTTATCATCTTGGTATTGTTATTGTCATTGCTATTAGTGTCATCATGGCCAAGCCCATGACATGACAGCCTTCTGACTTTAATGAGTTTCAGCCCATATTATGAATATAGCTCATTGCAGTTCACAAACCACTTTAATTTCTATATTCTCATTTTAGATTCACAATAGCCCTGATAAACAGGCAGAGAAGGGGTTATTACCCTTATTTCATAAGCAAGAAACTCAAAAGTCAGGGGCAGTAACTAACAAAATGGCCTATATCATGAATTGGTAAAGGAAAATATCAAACCTAAGCCTGGGTATCAGAATTTTCCATTTTAAGACCTCTGCCCTTTCTTTACGTTGTATTTATTTATTTGACCATTTATTCATTTGTTTGTCCACTTATTTGATGCAATTAAAGATACTAGAATTTCAGGGCGATGAAACTCTTGAGGACATATGGCCTATTTAGGAAGCCTACTTTTCCAGGTAAATATTCACCTAACAGATTAGGCTCTGCTATTTGGAGGTACTTGACCTCTTTTGTTTTTGTTGATTTTGACAGTTAAGACATCTAGGTGATAACAATTGATAATAGAAAAATTATTCAGTAATTGACTTTTACTATTTTAAATAATTGACCTTGAGCTCATAAAACTAATTTTAACAGCTGACTACATATATATAAATGTAAGAGAAAACATTCTTTCTTATATTATAAATGTTTTTAATATGAATGTTAACTGGTCCTAATCCAAGCAGTACTGATTTAATATGATGAAAAGGGAGTAACCCAAATACATTTGAATGACAAGAATTCAAAATAAGATTATTCTGCAGGCTTAGGCAAACTTCCTGGGATATTCCAGGGTGACTACATTCACTGTAAGATTAGCCCTGTTGCACAAGTTATATTACAGGCCATAATGCTAGTAAGAGGTAATATGTATTGAGCACTTACTAAGTACCTGGCATAATATTTATTTTTGTATTCCCTAATTTATTGAATTTCATCAAGTAATGTTTGAAATAGGCATTATGGTGATCTTTTTACAGGTGAGAAAACTGAGGCTCAGCAGAGTTAAGGAATTGATTTGAGATTGTACTGTTTAGAAAGATGGAGCTGAGATTTTAACTGAGCTCTCTCTCACTCCAAAGTTCAAGTTCTTTATAATGTTCTACACTGTCAAGTGAGGATTGGCACAGTGGAGGACCTGAATTCAACATTATATTTCAGGGGAAAACATTAAATTTTTCTAGCATCAGCAGCAGCCATAAATTTTCTTACCTTTAGGTCTGGCTTTCTTATGGCTCTATTTATGATACACTCTTCATCTGTAAAGAGAGGGTGGTCAGGAGTAAGGGCAACTGTGCTGTTTAATGATGACAAGTGGATCCACATTACTTTTTTCCAAGAGTAAATTTGGTATTCATCCTGGGGAAACAGATACCAAAACCCCCATGAAGTTAAAAGAAGGCATCAGGCTACAATTCAACCTAAAAAAACATCATCTTAATGTAATTCTGTAGATGTTTGGAGTTGGAGAACATTCTAGACAGAATGATATGCCTTTGAAAGATGGTAGATAGAGAACTTTGATGGGAAAAGACTTGTCATCATGTACTGAGGAATCTGGATGTGGCCATGGGGCAGTGACATATATAACCAAACTCAAGAGTCAGGAAGCACATGCTCAGATAAGAGGTAGTTTACACCAGTACCTTCCAGCCATGACCAGATGCAAAATTTCATCTGGGAAAAAAACAAGCATTCCAAGGGTATCTGTGGATCTTGGAGGATGAGGAAACCAAGTCAATCAAACTATTCCCATTGTTATAGGCTTAACTTAAATTTTACCTCTTCCAGAAGAACCTCTTCAACACCCTTCCTCCAGGAAAAAAAAAAAAAATCAAATGACAACAACAAAAACACCCTGTCACTTTACTAACTTTGAGAGATTTTAAATGTCCCTCTTTTGGGCTCCTAATCATTTTCTGTCTGTATTCTGTTAGTTCTTCTAGACTATCTTGAAAATAGGGATTATGTTTTATTGTTCCTTGTCTCCCCATTGGTGTGGAGCACTGAGACCTGCTCAATGTGAGTCTGATGAGCAGGTGAAAGAGACTGAAGGCATGGACCAGACGTGCCCAAGGTAACTGTCAAGATGCTGGCACAGGTGGGATTGAAGAAGATATCTTATTGGATGATCCTAACTGAAATTGCTTCCCTTTGCAGTGCCATGATGACTTCATCATGAAATTAAATAAGAAGGAACAGCACTGGATTGAGGAACAGACACCACAATGGTCCCTTAGAAACTGATATGATAATAACAGTAGTTAGGAACTGAATGGGTAAATCCTAAATGTAAAACCAACTTGGATGTATGACAAACTTCAGGAGCTAAGGACAGACAACAAGGGAAGCCAAGCCCAGGAACAATTTTATGCCTGGAGAATGTATGTCAGAGCCAGGAATTGTCTCCACCACCACATCCACTTTTGCCACGCAGAGGATCCTAGCTGATTCTGTAAAAGGCAGACAGGAGAAAATATAGTCATTGCAGCTAATCTCTAACATGAATTATCCTCAGGAAGAGCCCACCTTCATGCCTTTACTACCGCTGCCCCCTTAGCTTGGAATACACATCCTCCTCTGCTCTCCTTAAGTCTGCACAGGGCTACATCCTGCCATCCTTCGGGCTCCAGCTCAAAGTCCACGCCCTGGAACCTCTCTAATTTCTCTGGGTCTTCTCATCTCCAAAGCATCAGGACACTCAAGATTCTTACCACAGTCTACCCTTCGCCTATCCACCTTCTCACTTCTCTTGGACTGTGAGTAAGGGCTGAGTTCCAGGCATGTCTGTGCTCCAGCCAGGCCTAGAACAGATTCTGAGAGAGAGAAAGAGATAGAAATGAGCAAGACAGGGAGAGAGAGAGGGGAAGAAAGAGATAGGAAGGAGCAAGGAACAAAGGAACGGAGGAGCAGAGGACAGGTGAGGGGAGGGAAGAAGAGGGGGAAACATCCTTACTAGAAATTTTAAGGTTAATGAATTAATTTTAAAAACCAATGAAATTGGCTATTGCCATATGAATAAAAAATAATTAAATGAAATCACATTTGCAAGGAGTTATCTTCAGAGCCTAAGAATGATTGAAGAAGGCTACATTTCCAATTACTGAGCCACTCACCCAGGACATGTTCTAGGTATGGTAGAGTAGGCAACCAACTCTCTGGAACACACCTTAAGATGGTTCAGTATACTGACAAAGTTCAGTATAGCTTTGCCTTTGACCTCACCATAGGAGGCTTTGTTGTGAGAAGAGCATTGAGTTTCTAATAACAACAACAACAATAATAGTTAACCTTTATTTAGCACTTACTATGTTCTAAGTACAGAGTGCTACATATGTATTATTTTATTTAATGTCAAAAACTCCACAATGTAGCTACTGTTCATTATCTTCCTATTTAATAGGACAGGAAGCAAAGTTACAGTTGGTAACTATTAGAGCAGGGATTTGGGAGTCCTCCTCCCACATAGACCCCCCTTCAGAGTCCCCTCTCACCCTCTGCTCTAGTCTACATTTTACTAAAAAATACAATTTGATTGGGCTGCCTTTTTATATCCAGCCTGAACTGGGACTTCCAAACAACAAAGTTTCAGTGAAAAATTTGGTAAGAAAACACATAATTTGTAGATAAATTGGAACACAAATTACAAAAGCCATCAAGACCAGAGACCTCTGGCCACCAAGTGAGAACAATTAGGAAGACTGCTACTCTAGATCCTCTTAAGTGACTTAAAGTAATATTAACTATTATTTTTCATATGATTACTTAGCAGTTTATAAAAAATTTTTGTACTAGTTATCTTATTTTAGGCGCACAATTTTCCAAAGTCAGTATTACCATTATCTCCACTTTGCAGATGAGAAAACTCACCATCAGCAAGGCTAAGAATTGCTCCAGGCCGTCTGCAATTGGGTAGTAGGAGTAGAAATGGGACCTGAGTTCAGATCTTCCCACTCTAAATCTTGGCTCCTTTTTCTTTATTTTGACAAATTGTGGCATGGTGTCTGTGGCTCGTGTGTGAAAATCACTTTGAATCTGCACTATGTAACAAATAGCACCCAGTTTCTCACAATCTCTGCTCTCCCGGCAGCACAGAATCTGATTTCCAAAATCAAGCTGCCACCCTCTGCCCTGTGTGACAGCAAACAGACCTGCAGGCTGCAATGCCTAAAAAGGGGAAAGCAAAGTGGACCACTGGAACTTGCAAGTTCTCAAAGGCCAGTGTTAATCCAATGCACCTCAATCCATGCCTTAGTCTATGGGACTATTAAAAACTGCAATTCATCTATACACCTACATTTGGCTACAGCTTTAAAGCATCACTAGATCAAAGGTGCTTGGATACACAAATATTTGCCTTTAAGCTCATTTTCTGTCGTCCATTTTATTCCTAAGCCCAATAATTCATAATTCTGTATACTGCAAAGTATAAGCATAATAAAAGGGATACAAGATAAAATATAGGATAGTTAGACAACCATTTTTCTTAGAGTAGGAGAGTGACTTTGACTTCTCTCTCATTTATTACTGTGTTGAGGACTCTGTCAAATCACCCAACTCTTTAAGGGGTGAATATTTTAAGGAAAAAAAAGAAAAGAAAAGAAATGGAAGGAAATTATGTCAATGTCAAGTGATCACTTAGGGTAATATCATCAACTTCTCTCAGTTTTCAGTGTGGATCTGTTCCGATATGGAAAGAGCACGGGCTTGAGACCAGAGCACACGTCTCAGCTCCAAACTGTCCTGCAACTCTTTGACCCTAATTTTCTTTATCTGGCAAATGGGGATAATAATACCACATGTCATGGATGTTTGAAGGATTAAATAAAATAATACATAATGCACCTGGCCCAAGGTCTGGCCCATAGCAGGGAGGCTGCTGCTAGTTGTTTTACAATTCTGTGCTTCATTTTTCACAGCATGTTGTCCTTCCGATATTTCTGTAAATAGGAACTTATTTACTTATTTTCCCTTTGAGGAAACTTTAGAATCTCTGAGAATCTCTATTTTTCCTTTCTGGAAAATCAGCATCTTTGCATGGAAATGGCATCTCCCTCTTTAGTCTGTTTTCCAGCTCTCTTCCAAGCAGTCAATGATCTGTAAAATTCTTAAATGCACCAGAGGGTCTACCATTTTAAATAATCCATTTGTAATGCTAATAATCCAGACTGTTTGCCTGGCAAATGTGGACTGTTTACATCAAGTCTCATTGAGAAGGCTTTACTTCCTCTTTATCAAAAGAATTAACCAGATCAGTCCTTGAACTCTAAAAAAAGTAGTTTTGAAAATAATTTAAGAGTGCATCTCAAAAGTTGAATATACACAAAGAACCAATGTTTGAGCAGGACAGAAAAATAGAGGAAGAAACCTGGACATTTCTTATTTCCTATAGCCTTTCACTTTCTGACCTGGAAATGCCAGATTAACTTTTATATTTGAATGAAGCAAGTTATCTAGCTTATTTCACTCTAACCTTTTGCTATAAGCACTTCATCCCTTGGAATTTAAAAGCAATGTAATGGGGCGGGGTGTGGTAGCTCATGCCTCTAATCCTAGCATTTTGGGAGGCCAAGGTAGGAGGAGTACTTGAGCCCAGGAGTTTCTAAAAATAGAAAGATATTAGCTGGACAACTAAAAATATATATAGGAAAAATTAGCCGGGCATGGTGGTGCATGCCTATAGTCCCAGCTACTCGGGAGGCTGAGGTAGGAGGATTGCTTAAGCCCAGGAGTTTGAGGTTGCTGTGAGCTAGGCTGACACCATGGTGGCACTCTAGCTTAAGTAACAGAATGAGACTCTGTCTTAAAAAAAAAAAAAAAAAAAGTTGTGTAATGGTCACTTCAATTTCAGGTCAATGCTGTGACTTCTCTTATATAGGAGTTTACTATACAAAAAAATGTACTTCTGAGGCTTGCCTTAAAAAAGAACTGATTACAAATTTCTAAAGAGATATTAAAAAACCTCTTCCCCTCTCTTGGTCACTCTGTAAGGGCAAGAATCGTCATCTGTTTTGTTCATAGCTGCATTTCCAGTGTCCCAGTGTCTATAACAATGTCTGGTATATGGTTGGTGCTCAGTAAATATTAACTGAATGAATAAATAAGTTAATGAATGAATGGAGGAGAGAGGGACCATGAGAAGAAACTTTGTGGATAAAATCATGAACAAAGCAAAAGGCCTGGTTCCTGTAGGAATTGGTGCTGGTGTGGGGAGCGCTGGCTGTGAGAGACCAAGGTGCTGCAGCAGAGCAGGAAGAGGAGGAGGTAAAGGAGCCAGTAAACACAAATGCTGCTGATTGCCGAGAGGTCTGTGGGCTGCCACTCACATGGCTCGTTCACAAGGTGTCTACGTTTTGGAACTAAAGCTCCTAGCCTTGACTTCTTCCTTCCTTCCTTCCTTCTTTCTTTTTCTTTCTTTCTTCTTCTTTTTTTTTTTTTTTTTTTTTTTTTTTGACAGAGTCTTGCTCTGTCACCCCAGCTAAAGTGCAGTGGCATCCTCACAGCTCACTGTAACCTCAGCCTCCTGGGCTTAAGCAATCCTCCCGCCCCAGCCTTAGAAGTAGTTGGGACTACAGGCGTGGGCCACATAGTCCAGCTAATTTTTCTATTTTTAGTAGAGATGGAGTCTCACTCTTTCTCAGGCTCATCTTTAAACTCCACAGCTCAAGCAATCCCCCTGCCTCAGTCTCCCAGAGTGCTAGGATTATAGGTGTGAGCCACTGTGCCCATCTAGCCTTGACATCTTTCATTAAAACCAAAGGGAAAATGCTGCCCATTAAAACATCAAGCTGAAGTGCCTTGAGTCAGGCCTGACTACCAATCATCACAAAATCATGGGTCTTTGACAACACGTCGCATACAATGACAATGAAGGAAAAACTGTATTTCTAACCATAAAGATGGAAACTATGAAAATTATCAGGAGCATCTGAATTCAAAACACCAATGAATGTAAATCATGTTATTTGCATAGAAATGTGGCATTGCTACAGATATTAATTAAAATTCAAAAGTAGATGAATAATGAATAAAATGCTCCTTTTAAAATTATAAAATAAAAATGTAATTACTCTTATCTTTTGGAAAATCTCAGTGTTAGAGGTACTTAATAAGAGAAGAGGGGTGGAAAATAAACTGTGTACTCAAGACTTTCAGTCAGTACATTCGTGGCCTTTTTTTTTTAGTCTTAAGAAATGACTACCTAATCAGTATCTGTGCTAATGATCTGTAATCTTACCAGTGTGAGATTGATGATAAATACCAAGTACTGATTTTTTAATAGCATGAAGAACAGATACACAACACATTTTCAGGTTGGAGTCATCCAGTTCTCCTTAATGGGAAGTCGTTATAGTCCAGCTATTGTAAAATAATTCAAATAAAATCTTTGCAAGGTGTCATTTTAATGCAAATAACCTAGCAGCAGACTTTTAAACTATTAGTGCCCAAAGCTTATTTTTAGCTAAGTCTCAGATAGTAAGAATGTTTGAAATAATTGAATTCTTGTCTAATTACATAAAGACTAATTTAGAACCTCATTTATTTGGAGAGTCTCTGGCATAGCAAATCCATTTAAAGTGACATACGAGAGCAGGTAATTAAAAATTAAAGTTGAAATCAAGATGAAAAAGGCAAGATTGAAGCTGGTTTAGACTGCTTTGATTAGTTGTGCAGGGGAGTGGAATGAGGGAGGGGCTTGATAGACTTTCAAAGATGCTAAGAAAGAGGTGGGATGATGGGATGCAGCTCCAGGAGGCACCAATACTTTTGAGTCTTTCCAGGATATGTCTAGTTGCAAACTAACTACATGCACCTAGGAGAGATCACCTGGCTGAGTATGAAGGAGAGCTGAGATTCGCAGCCACAGACACCCAGCTTATGTCTGCTGTCCTGGAGGGGTTGCCAGGCCTCCTGGGCAATATGGAAAGGGCCCATCAGCCAGATAAGCAGGACCATTAGACACCGATGTCCCTTGTGTATAGCAAATTCTTTGTATAGAAAGCTCTTGGAGTGGCTTGAGCAATCACACACACGCACACACACTGAAAATGGTCTTTGATGATAGATTTTACAGTTTGTAGATAGCTTTTACATACATAGTCACACCTCATTCTCGCACCAGCCCAAAAAGAAGTACTTTACTAGGCCCCTTTTGTAAGTGGAGAAATCAAGATCCTGAAAAGTTAGGTAACAAACCTAAGGTGCTAGGACTAAAAGTCAAAACTTTAGACTCCGAATCCCAAAAACACACCATCTCCCTGTTTGGTGACATTTTTTTTTCACTCTTAGATTTTTCTTTCTCTTTTCTCCCTCTTCATTTTTCTTTTACCTATTTCTCTCTCCATTTCTTTTACTTTCTCCCCTTCATTTTCATTTCTTTGCCTGTTTCCTCTTATTCTTGCCTGCTGCTTGACTCTGCCAGCAACCTCAGAGAGCACAGTTTGGCTAACCCGACGTTCTCAGATCTGAAGTCTGCTGATGCACTCTGAAAGGCAGAACGCTTTTCTGTTTTGTAAGGCTCTGTTTCTCCGTCAGCAAAAGCATTGCCCCTGTGAACTAGTTGAGGGCATGGATGTACCTGCAGGATAGAGTTAAATTCCCTTCCTGCCAGAAGATAAGAATCTCATTTAAGTTCACATGGTGTGGTTGATCCATGAAAGACCCCACAGATAGGGTCTCCCATAAATAATTATGTCCTTGCTCTGGGCCCCAGAAAGCAAACTTGTCTCTACATCTGCCCCAGCAAGACACTCAGGCTGTGTATGGGAGGGCCACTTATACAACTTTGCCAAATCTGGATTATTCTCCTTGAGACTACATAAATATATACTGTCTGAGCCATAAATCAAATGTCCATGTCTCTATTTCATCCCCCAAAATCAAGAGAGCTCATAAAAGGGAGTGATGACTATTTACAACAGTTTTTCTAAAAATGTAGCCCCTTATACCAGAAACATTAGCATCACTTGAGAACCTATTAAAAATGCAAATTCTTGACCCCCAATCCAGATCTCATAAATTAGGAACTCTGGGGTGGGCCCCAGCAATCTGCTTTAATAGGCCCTCTAGATTATTATTTTTTATTTTAGTGTATTATGGGGGTACAAGTGTTAAGGTTACATATATTACCCATGCCCCCCTCCCACCTCAAGTAAGAGCTTCAAGTGTGTCCATCCCCCAAACTCTGTACATCTTACTCATTGTGCTTGTATATACCCATCTCTTCCTCTCCCTTCCCACCCTCTCGACACCCGATAAATGTGACTCCTATATGTCCACTTAGGTGTTGATCAGTTAATACCAATTTGCTGGTGAGTACATGTGGTGCTTATTTTTCCATTCTTGAGATACTTCACTTAGTAGAATGGGTTCCAGCTCTATCCAGGAAAATACAAGGGGTGCTATATCACCATGGTTTCTTAAAGTTGAGTAGTACTCCATGGTATGCATATATCACATTTTATTAATCCACTATGAATTGATGGGCACTTAGGTTGTTTCCACAGCTTTGCAATTGTGAATTGTGCTGCTATAAACATTCGAGTGCAGGTGTCTTTTTCATAAAGTGACTTTTGATCTTTTGGGTAGATGCCCAGTAGTGGAATTGTTGGATCAAATGGTAAATCTAATTGTATCGCTTTGAGGTATCTCCATATTGCTTTCCACAGAGGATGAACTAGTTTGTAGTCCCACCAGCAGTGTAGGAGTGTTCCTCTCTCTCTGCATCCATGCCAGCATTTGTTGTTTGGGGACTTTTTGATAAAGGCCATTCTCATTGGAGTTTGCATTTCCCTGATGATTAGAGATGTTGAACATTTTTTCATATGCTTGTTGCCCATCATTCTGTCTTCTTTTGAGAAGTTTCTGTTCATGTCCTTTGCCCATTTTTGATAGGGTTGTTTGATATTTTCTTGCTGATTTTCCTGAGTTCTAAATAGATTCCAGTTATCATCCCTTTATCAGATGTGTAGCTTGTAAAATTTTTCTCCCATTCTGTGGGTTGTCTGTTTGCTCTCTTGACAGTTTCTTTGGCTGTGCAGAAGCTTTTTAATTTGATCAGGTCCCATTTGTTTATTTTTGTTGCTGTTGTGATTGTCTTTGGGGTCTTCTTCATAAATTCTTTGCCTAGGCCAATGTCTAGAAGAGTATTTCCACCATTTTCCTCTAGAATTCTAATAGTTTCACACCTCAGGTTTAAGTCTGTTACCCAGCGTGAGTTGATTTTTGTGAGAGGTGAAAGGTTTGAAGTTTAGGAACCACAGGTCCAAGTATAGTTCAGTGGGAACAACCCTAGACTAGAAGCTAAGATATATAGGCCTTAGTCCTGCTTGGGCCCCTCACTCACATAAGAGCTAAAGGACATTGGGTCACCTCCCCAAGCCCCATTTCATCACCCAGCATATGAAGAAGTATTACTTGGTGGGTGCAGGGCACTTTTCTATCATGCACATTCTGTAAGTCTTCATGAAGAATGATTTGAGGCATCAGTGGAGTACATGCTCCAACCCAACATTATCAATATGACTCGTTCTTACTCCACAATAACCTCTTGCTTTCTTAAAGTCTTGAAGCTATTCTCCAAGAATCTCTAGTTAAATTGTAGTTGGACTTGCGAGGAGGTGCCTCTGCTATCACCATACCATGGCTCACGTGTCAGCTAAACTGGGACATAGAATGGGTGTAGGACCAGGATCCAGAAACGAGGGATGGGGCTGGCCCCAGGTCAACAAAGACAAACTTCAGTCAACTCTCAATTTCACTAAAGTTTATCCCTAGCACTGCTAGATTTCAGATTGAAATGTAGACATTTTTATTTTGGTCAGTTATATGGCTTGTTGCTATTCTCGTCTCTTACTACATTAAATAGAATATTATCTGGAGAGATTGCTATATATAAAAAGAAGTTAAACTCCCAACAGAGATTGATTTATCAAGAATTTGGTTGTCATTCTGGGTCATTTGGGCTCACTAAAAGTCATGCAGAAGAGAGTCCTCCATGAGACTGTCCTTTCACTCTCCTCAATGGGAATATCCGCTTCAGTCTGTCCCCTACATATTTATGGAATCACTACCACATGCAGGAACTGGGAATGCAGCAATTAACAAGCTAGAAATGGTCACTTCCTTGTGTAGCTGACAGTCCTGCAGGAATTATGCACATTGTCTAAGTGTTATAAGAGCTATGAGGAACTAGCTTGGGAACAAATACAGGGAAACTCACCTAAGACCAAAGCCTTGTGTTAACAGAGAGAGACAACCACCTCAAGGACAAGATGGCTGCATTTTTACCCTTCTATATCCGCAGAATACCACCCACCCCCATCAATAACTGTGGCTCTCTTGAATCAGCATGGAAAGACAGCACCATCCTCAGAGGCATGCTCCCCACCTCCTCCCCAACTCTTCTCCTCCCTTCCTCCAGAGTCATTCCGGTGGGGAGAATAGGCATGGATATGTCAGGGTTTTGGGGAAAGGTCAATGTGAATCTTGTAGCCTGTAGCCTGACTTAACTACTTCACACTATCTGTTATTTTTAGCTATTAGCACGGTTATTCCCTGCTCTAACATTCACAAAACTCACAATTTTAAAAGAAATACCCCATGAAATAAGTCTTCTTAATCAAATCCCATCATACACAAATTATTGAATTCTTGGTGGATGAAAGGCCGTGATGGGACATAAGACTGGAGTCTCCGCCTGCTACCCGCCTTGTGCATGTCTCCCCTAGCCATGCTCCCTGATGTCCAGGGAAAAGAGGGCACCAGCTACAAAACCAGGTACACACTTACTGTTGTCCTCAGCAACACGACATCTGCTTCTTGCAAGGAACATGGGACACAACTAGCCCATACGTGCCAAGCTGGCCTCCAGTAAAACACCAGGGAGAGGATTCCAAATGAGAAGATGGATCCAGCAATGCAGAGGGTTTGCCGGCAGCCTTGAGTCCGATAGCCAAATATCTCCTGGGACAGAATAAAAATGATCCCAGATATTGGTTAAGCATAATAATAAATGAGCAAATACTAATTTTAATGATAGAACTGAGGGCAGAATGTGGAGTTGAGGAGGGTAGGGAGAGGCCAGGGTGAGGAATGGAGAGAGTGGGGAAGGATTCTTGACAAATAAGTATAAGAAATGATCTCAGACCGCAAGGAAGTTGCAGTCTAACTGGCAAAATCATTTGCTATGATTTGAGCAGCTACCTACCTTGTGCCAAGCACTATGCTAGGTGTTCAGATATATTGTCTTGTTCAAGTCTCCCAATCATACCTACCCCTGTATTATACCTGAAATAAGGTAATATTATCTTCATTTTATAAATAATGGTACTGAGCTCAGAGTGGCTAAATGGAATGATCTGTCCAAGGCCAAACAGCTGGGAAGTTCCACTGCTAAGATTCGAATCCAGCTCTGTGAGTTACTGAGTCTTGAGTTTGATCCACAGCCCTAGCAAATATGACTACAAGTGACAGGAATGCTAGCTGATAACCATATCCAGCCCCTCTTGCTGGAACCAGCTGCCTCATGGGCAGGAGAGACTAGAACTAAGGCCTTGAGTTCAGAGTCAGGTTTTGGTGAAAGTATTTGAGCACAGAGGATTAACAAGTAAATGCCAACTTGAGTTTGGGAGTTTGAGGTAGAGCTATGCCTTCCCACACTCCTCCCTTATTCAGTTACAAAAAAAAAAAATTATATCAAGGGGAAAAGCCATAGAGACTTCAACTTGTGCCATTTAGCACCTGCTCTGTGCCATGAGGAGATATTACTAAATCCAGGATAATATACTATATACTATACTGGCCAGAAAGTATCCAGCCATGTCTTATGATAAATAGAGACATATGTGGCTGGATACATTCTGGACAGCCCTCGTAAATTTGAATAAGAGGTATGATCTAAACAAACTTCTTCCTTCCAAGAAAAGTCTGAGATAGAATAGAAAAATTGGTTGTAAAGTTTATGGCCTCATTTCTGAGACAGTATAGGAACAGGACTGAGGTCTCACCTCTGACCAAGGAAGACAACATGAGACAGCATGATCCAGCTTAATTAAAGGGCTTCCTAGCTGCTAGAATTCAGCTCTTATCCATATAGGGAGAGTGGCTGACCATCTGTCTTATAAGTAATGTTTTTCAGGGACACTGGAGTGAGATACTGACACAGGCTGATAAGGCACCGGCTGCAAAGGAACCAGATCTATCCAGGTCCAACCACCTGAAGCTAGAAGAGATCCCCACTTTGATCTTACCCTGGCTTTTCCCCTCATTATAATCTCATTTCAATGGTAAAAATCACACCCAGGGGTAGGGATTTAACACACTAAGGAGACATGTGATGCATGAAGAAGTCTATAACAGAACTATGCAGGTGCAAGAAAAATCCCCACCTCCCCATGCTTACACATAACCTCTTTCCCACCCAAGCCTCTTTGCAACTTTCCCTAATGCCCCTTGGGGAGCCGGCCTGAAGGATGTTTTCCCTTTGTACTACCTCCCTTGCACTTAGCATAAGCCCCAATAAGCCTTGCTTGTGACTCTCATTTGGCCTCCTGTTGATTTCCACTGCATAGAGAGCCCAAGGGCCTGTGCCAAAGCAGTTCCACAACTATATCCTACAAAGTCATAGGTATACTTTGTACTGGTTATAACTGCTAGAATGAAGAGGTAGTAGAGCATCCTGGTCAAAAGCACTTTCTCTGGATCAAGACATTTTGTGTTTGGAGACTGGCTCTGCCACTTAGGAGATGTGTTACTTTCAGTAAATTATTTTACCTCTTTATTCCTCAGTTTGTTTGCCATAAAATGAGGGTAGGGATAACACACACCTGGCAGGGTTGCTCTAAGGTTTAAATGAGCTAGTATGAGAAACTGCTCTGTAAGCATTTGCAACTGCTGTTGCTGCTACTACTATTTGCCCATTTCCCCGACAGACATCTGAAATTCTATCTCCTGGTTTATTGGCAGTGAGGTCCAAGAATTCCTGGTATCAATAGTTCCACTCTTAAAATTGCCTCTTGGGATAACAAAGGAGCTGAAACATAAAATTTTAAATCTACCAATTTCTCTACATAATCTAATAAATATTACATTGTTGCAAAATGTTCTGTGACCCTTGGCTGAAAGCTGCTTTCGGTTGTAATTATTAGGTTCCTTCCTATTATTAGCAGGCCATACAGGTGCCAAATGGCTTTCTTAGGTAATGTCCACACTTGGCATAACCTTGATAAAATGTCCACATTAACTCAGAAATACAAGCTCTTAACTGGTTGTGCGAAGTAGAATGTCTGTCATGACATGAATATTCTTCAGTTCCAAGCTCAAGCTATTGCTCTCCAGGAACCAAGCTCTCAAGGGCTCTGTCCCCTCCTCACACCTGCAGCAGGGCTCTGTCAATCCCACACTGAGCGGCACCCCAATCCTAATTCTCCTACTTATGCTGAGTCCACCTGCCATCTTCTCCCATATGCCTTTTTATGTTTCTACACTTTGGCATAGATCAACTTCTACCCTCCAACCCAGCCATTTTTGCCATCTTTTTAAAATATTATATTTGAAAGTTTCCTTATATTGCCAGTCAGCTGAGCCCCCATGTAAAATGCCTGAGTTACTCTCTTCTGTAGCACAAACTTCTCTATTACTGTGCATTTGTTTATGGGCTATTCAATGAGAACTGTCTATAGTTTCCAAAGTGCTTTTGTATTCATTATCAAGATAAAGTAAACAGGAATTATTACCTTCATTATCCAGTTAAGAAAACTAAAGTTTAAAGTTACTATATGTAATAAACCGTTACTGTTAGCAACTAATTATTATTGATAAGTATGCTAGCAGCTAAAATTCACTGGGCACTTAAAAGCCCTTCTCTAATCACTTTACACATATTGAAAAAGATTAGTTTCCCAAAGCACAAAGCTCATAAGTAGCTCAAAACTGGGCCTCCAGTCTAGACCTTGGGAGTGCATGGAAGAAAATGTTGGCTGGCCATTTCTACTCAGGCTCTTCATTCTATCTTTAATTTCAGTTCAATTTAACAAATGTTTCTTAAGTGTCCACCAAATAGCAGACATGTGCTAGACCCAGAGATAAGTGAGACAATACCTGTAGACTCAAAAGCCTCATTAGTTTAGTGAGGAAGACAGATACTCAAACAGGTAAGATAAAACAAGGTTAGAGCAATAAAAGAGTTAGATAGAGGGCTTACCATATAAATTGTCTTCCAAGTGGGGTGCTATTAATAATAACACTGGAATAGCAGAAGTGTTCTAAGCAAGCCAATGGAATACTCCTTGGTTATACTATAGTGTTGCTTTAAGAGCTCCCCTACTCTCAATCTGGTGGACACTACACCACCACTTGGTGGCTCCTGACCCATAATGCACTGCTAAATTTTCTAGGATGAAATATGGACAAGGAGCGTTTAATTATTGCTTATTGGAGTGCGTTGAATTGTAATGAGTTGAAGTAAATTGCATTGCAGGGACTATTAACAGATATTGGGTTTAAAATTGCAAAAATCAGCGTGGTGCTCTTTATTATCATCCTGTAGCAATTTACTTCCTACATGTATGGCATGGTATCCTTGTCCTTGAATATGCTTGAGGGAACAGTCCCTGCTCCTTTGCACTCCACCCACTATTACCTCCCAGAAAAAGAGATCAATTAACCAAAAAAGAATATTGGAAAAACTTCAAAAGAATATTACACAAATAATTAAACTCACAGCAGGCTATGTACATTATGGAATAGTACACAGTCCCTTTCTTTATCCCTCTCTGGCCCACACGTTACTCTCCTCACTCTGTTCCTGGCATCTAGGTCCTTTGCATTCCTAAGGGTTTATGCTCTGGTGTCCAGTCCTTCTCCCCTGCAGCTCCCCTATGCTGAAGGAGCCAAACTGTGCTCCCCAAAGCAATGGTTTAAACCACATTGGCTAACAGATAGACCCTGTAAGAATCTATAGACCTTCTCCTCAGAAAAAGACAGAGACACATACATACAAGTTTCTCCATAGATATTTAGGGTGGCCGTGGGGCGGTCCTGAGCCTAGATAAGGCTCTGCTCTAAAGGGTTCATGAAGCTGAATCAAGACTAATCTTCCCGAGTTTACCATAACCACCTTAACTTAGAGCCTCACTGGCACCAGGTAAGCACTTAATGAATGTAGAGGTGTGAAGCCATAGAAATGCAGATGAGGTGACAACTCACCTACAGGTGGTGTAACAGGGTGGTGGCTGTCTCCAAAGAAACTTTATGGGACTATATCAGCACCTGAGGGCCCACCCAGTCCTGAGAGTGGCTCTCAGCCTTTGAGTGCCAGAAACTGCCAGCAGACGTCTCTTAGGGAAGACTCCAGCTGAGTGGATCTCAGAGACTGGGGTTAATGGGAGATTGAGATGTGTGCAGCTGTCACACTGCTCAGCACATGTGGGTTGGTACTAAGAGTGTATTCTCCCCCTACAGCACTGTCCCCACAGGTGTGATTGTCCTGCCAATAGAGCCATAAGCCAGCATAATGCTTAAAATTGGCTTTGGGATCTTCTCTGACCGTCTCCCACCCTGATTGGCTATGCCTTTTTTAAACACATTAATTTATTCCATCAAATTATAGTTAAATCTTGCTGGCCTGGGAGCCATTTAGTCTCTTTCAGAACATTTTGTGTTTCTCTACAGGCTTCATTAGATATTAGATATTTAGATTAGATATTTGACAGTTTTAAAATATTCCATTTTTAAAAGTTTACCTCCCTGAAGATAATGTCTTTTTCCCTTATTTCCAAATTTTGGGTGTGAACTGAATGCTTCAGTGTAAGTTCCATGCACTGTAGCAAATGGTGTTCAATGAATGCAATTTACCTCGCTGCTGACCCCAACCCCAATGCCTACTAAAATCTATGCCTCAATGGTTTCTTGTTTGCCACTCTTTTTACTAAAGGAAGGTTCTCTAAGCTTCTTCTAGTTTAACCTCTACATTCAAACGACAAGTTCTCAATGTGAATGACTTAATCCAGAAATTATAAACTGGAGACTCAAGAGGAATGGCCTGCAGACAAGTTTCTTATTTACCTCATAAGTATTTCTTAAAACTTTACATTGGTCCCCCAGTTATTTTCACATAAAAAATGATTTCTACTTTTTCTTTAAAATAAATTAGAAATTATGACAATATTGACCCCATATCCTTGCACTGAAAGAGTCAGCTGGAGAGAACAAAAAGACATGCATGAAATAATTAAGGAAATAACCCAAATGCCATCCCATGAGAGAGACTGACTACTTCTCATCCTTTCAGTCTCCTTTAAATATTTGCTTCTTTGAGAAATCTTAGCCAATCATCCTATATAAAGTTAAGCCCCTAATCTCATATGCCCTTCGTAGTACTTTTGTAGCACTTTCACAATTTGCAGTTTGTAATTTGTGCTTGCTTTTCTATTTCTTCCTCTCTGCACCCCCTCCCAACAACTAGGCTTGAATTTCTGTCATGTTAGGAACCATTTAAGTTTGTTTCCTCCAATACCATTTACCCAGCACTGCATATGTTATGTGCATGTACAGGACACTCAATAAACATTTGCTAAATAAATAAACAAGTGACTGTACTAAAGGAAAAAAGAAAGAAGGAGGGATGGAAGGAAGGAAAAGAGAAAGTTGGAGGGATGAAAGGACGGAGGAAAGAAAAAAATGGAAATTAATAAACCTTTATTCTCCTTGTTCCTAGCTCAACAAATTTAACCGTATTCTCTTTTTGGACACTAAAACTTAAATCAACCCACTGAGAGGAAAAGGGGGGAACATAGCAACCTGCAGATACTGCTCTGTGCCTTTGGTCATTAGGAAATGTTAACGAGTCTCACTATTTGCATCACATCCAGTTAGTCTCTAAGTGTAACTGGAATGAGTGCTAACATTTTTTGCTTTTTCTTCCTCTTTATAGTATGTCTCCAGGAGTTGAAAAGATGCTAAAGGTAAGGCTGAATTTTACAAACTCTCTGCCTTCCACAGAGCCAAGCCAAGGTCCTGTCCTGGAAGAGACAAACTGATTTGACATCTGCTGCCCAGGTTCCTGCCCTGGACCAAACAGTGTGTTCACAATGACCTTTGTATGAACTACGCTGATTTCCCAGTCTTGTACATTACTTCACACACAAAAAAAAATTATTAAAAAAATAAGCAATCTCCAACAATGACTTATGACATGAGAGCTGAGTCCCATTTCCATCAAGAATGTTTATATCCCTTGAGTGGTGACAGAAGAGTGCTTTGAGAGGATCCTTAGGAGCCAAATGACCTTGCCACTAGTCTCTGCCTCTTAGCAGGTAGTGGGAATGAGATTTAGCTCAAGTTCTATTCTCGACTTTGGAATGTCACCTCTCTGGTCATTGACTCTCAGTTTCTCTTGCCACAGCTTTCTCTCACTTGATTGCAAGAGGAAGCAGTGGAACGACACCTGGGCCAGGTGTCAGGCTGCAGAACCGAGGCAATGATTATAAAAATGTTTCTGTGCTGCTCCTCCAGCATAACATCTTCAGAGTATTCTTGCTTCAGTTCAATTCATATTGCCTACTATGTCTAAGGCCATGGGTAAGGTATGTCTGCTAGAGATAAATTTCCTACCCTCAAGGGGCTGACAGGACAGATGATGAATTTAAAAGTAGCTATTCAGGTTCTTATGTTGCATACTCTATGAAAAATAAAAAAAAAGAAAACATAATAAAATATTTTTAGCTACTTTTTAGGAGCTATAATTCAGGGTGGAAAATATTAACTGCCATATGAAAAACACAAGGGAAAAAATTAGTTTCAAATAATGGAGAGATTCTACTGAGAAGATTATTAGGAAAAGCTTTCCAGGAGAATTATAACTTGAAATTGATGTAGAGAGAATTGGTAGAATTTCAGTACTCGGCAAAGGAGGGTAGGAAAAAGGGTGCGCCAGGTGGAGGAACTGGCCTTGAGCAAAGGTGCAGAATCTGGAAACATGGAGTATATTTAAAAACAAAATGCTAGTCTAATGTACCATGGGAAGTTAATGTACTGTAGTGTTACAATTAACCCAGCCATGTATGGTTAGATAACGCACCTTTGGGTGGGACCTTGGGATCCTAAGATGTTTATACCACTCCAGCTAATGGTTGGCCAAAACAAAGTTTGCTGACCTTTTAAAAACTACACCTCCATCTTCCCACTTCACAACCAGCAGGCCGACCTCTCATGGTTACCCTAAAGTTAGCATTCATAGGAAAAGTCATGGGCAGAGGCCACTGCCTATGGCCATGTCAGTGGGGCTGCAGTCTGATTACCAAAGTAGGCAGCACACATGTGCTTGGGGCTTTAGTTTCCTTTGACTAATAAGGGTTTCCTTTTCTCTTCCCAGGATGATGTCAGCCTGGGTTATGGAAACTTTTTCTTGTCACATAGATTGGCTGGCATGAAAGCAGTTCATCCCACCTGTCAGTGGTAAGCAGGGAAGTAACACCCTGCCCTGTGGATAATTGTCCACCCAAATGTGGGCTGAAGCTCATGAAAACTCACATTCTGTATGAATAATATCCTCCCATTATATTCCAGTCACCCTAAATGTATATTTTTCAATACACTGGTTTAAGTCTTACAATCCTGGAAGGAGGATAGTATCAGTCATGTGCAAGGATAAGGAAGGTAAGATTCAAGGAGGTAGAAGAATGTACCCAGAGTCACCTAGCTGCTAGGTAACAGAACCAGGTCCTTCTTCATTAAAACTCTTTCCACCCAACAAGGCTGTCTCTCATGAAGATGATCCCTCCTCAGCTCTCGGACATTCTCACCTGGCAGGTGTCACAAGGGACAATGCTTGAACACCTGCTGTTTGTTCACATCTGAGCTTGTGGCTGTGCTGCCCAGACAAGTTCTTAGGTTCCCCTTAAACAGGTTTTCACAAGCTCCAAACTGCAGAGTGAGTAGAAATAGGCAAGAGGGACTCCACCCAACAGCCATATGGTGGTTTCTACAGGCAACATCCTAATCTCTCATTCTGGTAATCTTGAACAAGAGGCATTTTCTAGGCTCTCATGTGATGCTGAAATTAAAATTCTCTTGCTGGTAATGTCTTTGGTATAATAAGAGATAACTATTTTGCCTTTGTCTCTATTTCCTGCACA
This sequence comes from Microcebus murinus, assembly GCF_040939455.1. Taxonomy (NCBI): domain Eukaryota; kingdom Metazoa; phylum Chordata; class Mammalia; order Primates; family Cheirogaleidae; genus Microcebus; species Microcebus murinus. The sequence continues at coordinate 71,184,148 of NC_134104.1, read as the reverse complement.
GAGCAATTAAAACTCTTGTATTTTCCAGAATGATGGGAGTGTGTTTTGTTATTCATAGTGAGCCCTTTTCAATGAGGTGACCCTTGGTGGGATCCTAGAGAGCTTCAAGATGGGGATAGTGGAACCACCCATGTCTTTAGAGGGCTGGAACTTTCAATCCTACCCACCTGACCTCTGAGGAGGGGAGAGGGGCTGAAGACTGATTTCAATTACCAGTGGCCAAATGACTTAATAAATTGTGCCTATGTAATGGAGCTCTGCTAAAGCCCCTAAATGGCAGTGTTCAGAGAGCTTTAGAGTCGGCAAACACAGCCATGTGCCAGGAGGGGAGCACACTCTACCTACATGGAGGCAGAAGTTCCTGTGCAAGGAACCCTTCCTGATTTCACACTATGTACCTCTTCACCTGGCTGTTCACTTGTATCCTTTATAATAAACCAGTAATAGTAAGTGATTTGAATATGGTTTGTCCCTGCCAAAATTTATGTTGAAATTTGATCCCCAAAGTGGCAGTGTTGGTTGGTGGGGCCCAGTAGAAGGTGTTTGGGTGATGGAGGCAGATCCCTCATGAATAGATTAACTCACCCCCTTTCCATGGGGGCGGGTTTCTTACTCTCGTTAGTTTCTATAAGAGTGGATTGTTAGAGTCTGGCTTCCGTGGCTTCTCTCTCTCTGGCTTCCTCTCTTGCCATGGGATTTATTTGTCACATGCCCACTCCTCTTCTGCTTTCCACCATAACTTGAAGCAGCATAAGGCCCTCACCAGATGCAGCTGCTCAATCTTGGACTTTCCAGCCACTAGAATCATGAGCCAAATAAATCTCTTTTCTTCATACCCAGCCTCAAACATTCTGTTATAGCAACATGAAACAGGCTAAGATAATAAATAAAGTGCTTTCCAAACAGCCATTCTAGTAAATCATCAAACCTGAAAAGGTGAGGTGTAGGGGAACCCCCCAACTTTGTAGACAAGTCAGACAGAATCATGGGTAACCTGGGGACCCTATATTTGTGACTAGCATTGAAAGTGGGGACAGTTTTGTGGAATTGAGCCTTTAAACCTGTGGAGTCTGACACTAGCTTTAGGAAGTTAGTGTCATAATTAAATTATATTGTAGCACATCCATTTTGTGTCCAGAGAGTTGGAGAATGAGTTGCTATCAGAAAGAAAAAGACTCCACACATTTGATGTCAGAAGTATTGTGAATAAAAACAGTTCAACATCTGATAGGTATAAGACAGTAAGAGCACAGACAGGTCAGTATTTGGGGCTGCCTCCCTGTCTAGACAGCCTACTCACTGCATGGTATAAAGGCCCAAGACAGGTGCAGGAGAAAAGGCAACACATTTAAAGACAAAGCACTTGGGGTCAAGAGCTGGTTCTGCCACTTGTTAGTTTTATCATCCAGATATCTCACAAACTTTTTATAAGAATAAAAAGGGATAACAGTTGTAAAAGTGTTATTTAAATATAAGCTGTTATTGTAATGAGGGAATTTTGACTTAAGGCTGATTGATAAACACTCAGTGACAGCCAGACATGTTTGGCCCCTCTGTGGCAGTCAATACTCAGCTTTTCTAATCACACAGTCTAAAGTAACTACACAGTCACTCCCTAGCACATCATCCTATTTTCAATCTCTGAGCACTTATCTCTGTTTCTTTCTTGTTTATGTTTGTATGATCTGTTACTAGAACGTAAGCTTCACAAAAGCGAAAGAGCTTCAGTCTGTCTTGTTAGTTCTGAATCCTTGGCACATAGTAGAACAGTTTCTAACACATAGTAGGCCCACAAATATTTTTTGAGTGAATGAATGGATCAGATTACATTTGGGTGTTTCCAATATAAGGACGTAGATTACAATATTACTAGACTGGTAAACAGAAAGGCCAAAAATAGCAATCATAAACTGTAGCAACTGATGGATGTTTAGCAAACATCCAGTCAAATTTAATTTTTTAAAGAAGAAAGCTGAGATAGGAAGAGAATCCTCAAATGAGGACACATAGAGAGAAAGCATACAAAAAGCAATGATCTCCTTCCAAAGTTGTGCTTTCACTCTTAGATCAATGAGGAATTTATCTTGACAATAAACTTTACTCCCCGGTATTATTGTTTCTCTTTAAACCCAGATATCTTTATCTGTCACTTACCACAGGACTTTAGAAAATGAGAAAACCTATTATGAACTCTGAAAGAGGAAAGAATCAGAGATAATCTGATCATGCATTCCTTCTATAACATCTGTAAAAAGTGTTTTCCTGGCTCCCACACCTCCAATAAAACAAACTCTACTTCCTGGGGAAGAATGTTCTATTCTCAGACAACCCTACTAATAGTAACACTACGTGCCAGACATTGGGATAAAGTCCAGAAGGTGAAACTCGCAGCTGCCTCCCCATCATCCACAAAAGTGCACACAAATACTTCCTTCTCACTCTGAACAACTCTGCTTCTATCTATTTTACATATTTGCCATCCATCAAAAGTTGGTACGTAAACAGGACCTGTGTAGATGAAATCATTTTGAAAATCACTACATTACCAAGCTATTCTGTTGAAATAGGCTGAAATTTTTTCCTTATAAAGGAAGTTTATAAAAGAAGCAAGTGTAAAGCACAATATAAAGCAATGGTTCCCACTCTTTTTAGTATGAGGAGCCTTTTCTTAACATTGCTGGTAAGACACAAATGATTGAAACCACTTTTGAAAGCAGTTTGGTATTATAGTGGATTTGACGATATGCACTCTGCTTGTCCCAGCAATTCCACTCTTCTCTACGGAATCGTGTACACATGTGTACCACAATACACAAACAAGAAAAATTCAAAGCTGGCAACAATCCAAAATTCATCAACAGTGACTCTGGCTTTTTAAAGTGTAGTCTTATGATGGTATATTCTGCCACAATGAAAATGAATAAACTTAATTTTATGCCAAATGTGGATATAGCTCAAGAACATAATCAGCACAAAAAGCAAAACACAAATGAATATAACCAGTGTGATTTCAATCATACAAACTTCAAAAATATTGCTATGGGACATATACATAGTTAGAAAAATGTTTTTTAAAAAAACAAGGACATGGTAATTACGAAAGTCATATGAGAGTTTATCTGGTGGTTGGGAAAGAGCAACAGAGATGGGCTGTCGTCAGGGAGCACTCCAGTGGAACCTCTGAAGGGCTAGCAGTGTTCTATATTCTGACTTAGACAATGACTCTATGGGTTTTGATTTATTACTAAATTGATTGCATGTGGTTTTTTGCACATTAACATGAAATGGCCTTTTGAAAAAAGGCCACATGCTCTCAGATGATTGAGATTTATTTTTATTTATGGAGACCATATCAATGTTTTTTGGTCATATGAGTATTTGGATCCACAGTAATAACTCTAAGACTTATCAAGAGTTGTGGCCCACAGGTTTGTCACCACTGCTGTACAATTAAAAAAAATAAAATAAAGGCATTGACTTGGAGACAGGGAAGCCTTGATTTGAGTTTGAACTCTGGTCCTACTAAATAATTCCTTTCCCCTGTCTGAACCTGTTTCTCCAGCCGTAACAGAAAAAGTTGAATTATATGATCCCCTGAGTCTCTCTACATTTTGATACTTGCAGTTCCTGTAGCAATAGGAACCTTCTGAATACTGCCTAGGTGACAGCTTGCAACCTCCTCATGGGTGCACATCTAAGGTTATAAATTTCTTCCATGGGGATGCCTGCCTCTGCTTGAAAGGCACCCCATGGCTCTCACTCAAGCTTCAGCATTCCTTTAAGGAAAAATAAAAGATGGTTTCTGTTGTACCATTTCTGCAAATTGGAGCTATCGTGTTGTGCAGACCACCTGCTTGAGAGCTATCAGAAAAGGGAAAAGGAGCATGCCACATGCAGGAAGCCCCATGCTTGGCCCCAGGACTGAGAGCCGGCATGCCATTCCCTAGCCACTGTGCTGTATCAGTCAAGTGAGCATCAGAATTGCACACTGTGTCAACACTAGTGATTCGTTTTCATGACTATATTTGGATTTAAGCACAGCCTTGGGGAAGGTTTGTTGAAATTCTTAAGATGGCACCATCAAGCCATGATGAATGATTTGGGGTTTGACTGATAGAAAACAGAGCCCCTGATATGACGGAGAATTTAAAACAAATATGCAAAAGTGGAAAATGGTGAAATTAGGACAAGTAAAAGGGAAAGGAGTGATCTGATAATAATGGGAAATTGTTTGGGAGAATGACGGGGCATAAGAGACCAGAATTTCTACTTTTTTCAAATATCCTGGAGTGCCATGTCTAGTTGGTACAGGGTAATTCAGGACATTAAATACTGGGCCAGATAATTATAACATTTTCCCAGGGTTTTTTTTTTAATGTTTTTATTATTACAAAAGCAATACATGCACATTTTAAAGGTCAGAAAATAAAAATATAAATAAAAACCTTACATTGCTACAACCCAGAGATTACCATGATTAACAACTTATTGCACATATATTTTCTCTTTTACCAAAATTAAACCATGTGGTAAATGTTATTTCACAATCTGCTTTTTTATTCAACGGCCTCCATTCTTCCAGGGTTATGAGTTTTTATCTCATCTAAACCCAAACCATATTCAAATGTCACCAGTGGACCCACTAATGTCCACTGCAACTGGCTTTCCAAACTGATTAAGCATTATTCTGTTTCTTAGATGATGTTTCTAGATGATAGTTAATGAGTTTTCACCTTATAATTATCCATTAAGCTGTACATTAATATTTTGTGCACCTTTATATAAGTATTCCATATAATATTAATATATATATACTATATATAGTATATAAGAACACATTTCATAACAAAAGAAAGGGGGAAGGTATCAGACAGTCTTGTATGATTATTATTGTACTTTTCCTGGTTCTTTTAATCCAATCTTTTCCCTGTTTCATGATAATGACTTACTGTAGAGCCAGTCTTTCTGCAAGAGTTCATATGCTAATAGCTACACCCCACTGATTTCAGATGCTACACAAAAACAACAGACAAGTGACCTAATCTCCAGCTGCTTTCATCTTCATGTTTTTTATTTGTTTGTTTAGGAATAATTACATTTATCCCACAGAGGAATGGTAAAAAGTAACCAATGCTTTTGTTTATAAGGAGCTTAATTTTGTTTTGTTATTTTGTATTCTAATAAAAATTTAGATATAATTTTATGTCAATCTAAACTTGGCTCTAAACCAAACAAAAGAAAAGACTTCCTTAGCACCGTGTTCTGAAATCTTTTTCATATAATGGCACCCATAGAAAAATGATAATATTTGTACAGTGTAGATCAGGTAAACGGATAAGTCTGTTTGAAGATGGAGGGGATCCATATTTCAAAATTCCTATAAGCACCCCAGGGCCATCCATTGCACAGCAATTGCCTTAAATGCCTTATCCTGCATTTGTAGCAACAAAACACCTCTCCTTTTCTCATTTCTCTCAGTCTAATCAAAGTCAAATTGGGCAAAGTTACATCTAAAATAAATCCATCCTGTAACTACTCACCATTCCGACAGATGCTGCTTTCTCAAAGCCTCTAAACCTTTACTCAGGTGAGTTTTGTGAAGTTAATTTTTCTTTTTGCTTTTGTTTTTGTTTTTCCAATGCCTGTCCCAATCTCATTGCTTCCTCTCCCAGGAGGAAAAAAAATATTCTAGCAATCTGTAAAAGTACTGTTCAGATGAAAATTTCTTTATGGCACCTTCTCAATCAGAATTAATGACAAATTCAAAACCAAACTCATCACCTATTCCCTCCTCTCTGTCTAAATCACTGCCACCACCATTATATACCTAGTTGTATGATTCAGAAATCTGGAAATCCCCTTTAATATTCCCTTCCTCATTCTCCAAACATCTAATGAGTCCAAGGTCTATTGATTGTCTTCTAGATATTTCTCATATTGGTTTCCTTTGCTTCACCCCTGATACTGTTGCATTATTAGTTCAATCTGTGTTTTCACTGGAATCACTGCAAGAACTACTGACTGCTTCCAGTTCCACCCCTGTCTGAGGTTGTCCATACTGCACAGAGCGACCTTCCTGAAACAGACATCTGATTTCCATCACCTACTAGAGTGACCAACTGTCCTGGTATGTGCAGGACTGAGGGGTTTCTCAGGATATGGGGCTTTCAAAGCCAATGCCCAGGAAGTCCAGGCAAACCAGGATGGTTAGCCACATACTTAAAAGCCTTAAATTCCTTTAGAATGGCGTATAAAGTTCTCCCTAATGTTCCCTACACTATCTTTTCAGCCTCAACTCTTTGTTCTCCTCATCCCACTCTACTACACACTCATATACACCCTGCACACCAGCTTTGCCAAGCTACATTCAGTTCTCTGAATGGAATGTACTTTGTTCCTTTACATCTCAATACCTTTGTACATTGTGTCTCCTTGACTTAGAATGTCCTTCACCTTATCTGGGCTTGCTGGTAAACTTCTATTCGTCACTCAAGATTCTTTTCAACTGACACTTTTTCACTGAAGTCATCCAGGAGTTGCCCCTAAGTTCTCACAGCATCTTGCGTATATTGGTATCAGAGCACTAGCTCAACGAACTCTACCCTCTACCAGATATTGAGACATAGGACTTTTCTTTGTATATAGAACATGTAGCACAGGGAATTTCACATAACAAGTGCTCAATAAATGAACGAAGGAAAAAAGGAAGGAAGGAAATAAAATATGTTGACAGAATTTACCTAGATCATTTTTCCTTCTGTGTAAAATTTGTGCTTGAGTTAGCTGAATAAAATATATGCTTTTCCCACTACAGTGTTAACTCCTTGGAGCAGGAACAGAGTTTTATCTACTTTGTTTTGTCTCCGCAGCATCCAGGCTGCAGGACTCATTACATTTGTTCAACTGATATGGTTTGGCTATTGTCCAAGATAAGATGGATGGTATGAAGGTCTTTGCTGGGGCATATATCAAGAGGGATTGCATGGATGCATAAATATGGTCCAAAGGTATTAATTGAGTGCTATCCCTTACTGTGTGTGACTGCCATGTATTTACCTTTACAGCAGTCACTGTTTCTCTTAGGGAAAAACATCCTTATTGCTAAATAAAAAGACAAGAGTATAGAGAGTTGGAATCTCACACCTAATCAAGGTTGTGGAAACTGTTGGAACAGCTCTACCCACAACTAGGTAATGAGTTTGCTTATTAGAAGAAAATGATTTCTTACTCAATGATCATATAGCCTATTTCTAATCCACAAGTAAATATCTATACCAATGTGCCTAAAAGCAAGACCACCAACCACATGTATCATAATCACATGAGCACTTGTTAAAATGCATATTCATGGGCCATCATCCAAATTTTTGAGGGTAGGACCAGAGGATCTGGGCATTTCCAGCTCAGTATCTCAGCTGATTCCTATCACAATGACATTTAGGTACTGCTGATCAATACAGCAAAGGAGACTCCCATTTGGACAATGTTTATTCTGTCAAATGGTTATTGTAAGAATTAGATAATATGTTTTCTATAAAATGCATACATAACGTCTGACTCATGACACCTGTTCAGTATTTATTAGCCAATACTGCTCCTATACTTTGAGTCCCCTGGTAAGAAGTATATGTCTTTTATATTTTTGTATTCACTGTGGCATTTGAGCATCCAGTATGCAAACTTACAGATAATAGGCCCCCACAAAATTGAATTATACAAAATTTTGAATGATTTTGAATAAGGCTGCAGGGAAAAATAAAACAAGATGCCATTTTTACCTATTAAGTTAGTAAAGATCTTTGGCAAATGCTAAAAGTGGACCAGAGGGCAGTTACAAAGACATTCTTGTACAAAACTGATAGAACCCTTCATAAAGTGGAGCATGCTTTCTGGAAAGCAGTTCAGCAAATTTATCAAGATCCTTAAAAGTGTTCATAATTTTTGATGCAGTAATGTAATCATTATTGATAGGAATCTATCCTAAGGAAATAATCAGAAATGAGAAGGTATAATTCTGTGGATATTTCTATACACAAGGGTAAGACATACACCTGCACTAGAAAGAACTCAACTGCCTGACACTAGGGGAATGGTTAAGTAAATTATGACACCTTCTCACAATGGAATATTATCCAATCATCAAATTAATGTTTATAATAAACTTTAATGACATAAGGAAATATTTATAGCATATCAAAGTGAACAAAAAAATTTGTACTTTGAGCCCAATAATGTAGAAAAAATGTATGGGGAGAAAAACTTGAAGAAAATATGCCAAATGTTAACAATGATGGACTCATAAGTAATGTTTATACCCTAATATTTTTCTGTGCTTTCAAAAATTTATAAATAATGCAATATATTTTAAAATAAAGTAAAACAATGATTTTTTTAAAAAAGTAAATGAGACTTCTAGTTCTGGAAATATAGAATAGATTTACTTTTTCTTATTTCTCTCAATAAGTACAACTAATGTTCATGGACATCATATAGAAAACAAACATAAGAAGGCTCTGAATGGCGGAAATAAGGCAAACTAGCTAGGGACCTCAGGAATTGAGGAATGAATGATATAGTGTGATTTCCCTGGGGTTTTTTTCTGTCTTATGTATCCCGGACTTGGAGAAGAAGAAGCTGGTAATCCAGAAACAGACAAAAATTAAGAAAGAAAACACCACAACAGAAGCCTGCTCTCTCTAGCCAAAGACCACAAAAAGGGTAGCCTAGTAAGACAGAAAACTTTAAGAGCATAATTGCTCTATTCTAGCTGAACATCACAGAAAAGAATGTGGCCTGGTCCCACCTACACCAGCAAAGACCAAGCTGGGAGCCTAAATTTCTAATCCTCACCACACTATAAGGAGTTGCTTCAACACCTCTGCAGGGATGGTGTCAGAGAAGGTCAAATAGGAGCTGGGACTTTCATCCATGCCAGTTGGTAATGCGCAAGCCCCCCCCCCCGCCCCCCGTCCGCCTCCGTGGCAGCAGTAAAAACCTGCAAAGCATATGGAGTCTGGTGCTCAACCCCCATCAGCATTAACAAGGCTCCCCTCCACCTCTGTGCTAGGATCTTGTCAGAGACAGTCCAGCAGAGAGTCAGGACTTTCCTCACCACCCTCTCCATGGCAAGAGTGGAATCCATCTGGAGAACAGTCATGAGACATTTCTAATTCTTAAAGCCAAAGAGGTATCAGTGGAGGACTAATGGAGAGCTTGAACTACTACCTCAACCCACCAGTAGTGAGGAACTCTCCCATCTTCAAATATCAATGGAGGCTGAGTGGGCAACCTATACTTCTACCACCAACTGGTAGTAATTGAGTAAGAGAGGTGGTACCCTACTCTTCCCCTACTGAAATGTTTTAACAGAAGCTAATGGTGATATAAATTTTAAATAAGATTCAGAGCCTCATAACATAATAGCTAAAAGTTTCAGGTTTTAATTTAAAAATCTACTCATGTATCAAGGACAAAGAAGACCTCAAACTGAAAGAAAAAAGACAATCAATAGATGAAAACACCAAAATAACAGAGATGTTAGAATTATCTGATAAGGATTTTAAATCAGCCAACATAAAAATGCTATAACAATTGCACACACACTTAAAACAAATGAAGAAATAGAATATCTCAGTAAAGAAATAAAAGGTATAAAGTAGAACCAAATGGAAATACTAGAAATGAATATGATATCTGGAATTTAAAACTCAGAAAATAGACTTAATATCAGAATAGAGGAACAGAGAAAACAATCAGTGAAATGAAAGATAAAACAATAAAAGTTGCTTAATCTGAACTACAAAAAGAAAATAGCCTTAAAAAATTTGAACAGACCCTGAGGGACCTGTGAGACTATGACAAGTGACCTAATTATTTGTGTCATTAGAATCCTGGAAGGAGAGGAGAAAGAGGGAATGACTAAAATACTCAAATAAATAATGATTGAAAACTTCTAAAATTTGATAAAAGACGTAAACCTCCAGAGTTGAGAAGTTGAGTAAACCCCAAACAGAATAAACCCAAACAAATCCACAAAAAGAAGCATAGCAGTTAAACCTGTAAAACAGAAAGACAAAGAAAAAAATTTTAAGCAGCCAGAGGATAAAAACCCCTACCTATAAGAAGAGGAATAACTTCATATTTCTCATCAGAAACCATGAAGGCCAGAATTGGCACAGCACATTTCAAGTTCTAGAAGAAAATAACTGTCATTATTTTCTTATAGGAAGGCAGGAAAGAAGAAAATAAAGAAACACAAAACAGAGGGAGCAAACAGAAAACAAAAAATAAAATGGCAGACATAAGCCCTAACGTATCAATAACTACGTTAAATGTAAATGGCCTAAATACATCAATTAAAACACAGTTATCATCACTGTGGATTAAAATGTATGACCTAACTATATGCTGTCTATAAGAAACTAACTTCAAATATAACAATTTAGGGCAGGCTGAAATTAAAAGATGTAAAGAGATTTATGGGCTAAACATTAGTCAAAAGAAGACACAAGTGGCTATAATATCAGATAAATAAACTTTAGAAGAAAGAAATTTATCAGAAATGTTATATAATGATAAAAGGTTTAATCCACCAAGAAGACATGGGAATCCTAAGTAAGTACGTATCAAACAACTGAGTGAGCTGAAAGAATATGTAAAGCAAAAACTGCTGAAACAGAAAGGAGAAATGGACAAATCCATAATTATAGTTTAAGACTCTAACATACTTTTCTCAGCAATTCATAGAACAACTAGATGGAAAATCAAAAAAGATATAGAAGATTCAAGAAAATCACCAACAGGATTGAATTGATATTTATTGAACACTCCCCAACAATAGCAGAATACACATTCTTTTTTGTTGTTCTTGAGACAGATTCACTCTTGTCAACCAGGCTAGAGTGCAGTGGTGCAATCACATCTCACTACAGCCTTGAAGACCTAGGCTCAAATGATCCTCCTACATCAAACTCCTGAGTAGCTAGGACTACAGGCATGGGCCAATATGCCTAGCTAAGTTTTTTTATTTTTGTATAGATAGGGTCTGGTTATGCATTTCAGGCTGGTCTTGAACTCCTGGCCTCAAGCAATCCTCCCACCTTGGCCTCCCAAAGCATTGGGATAAGCAAAAGCCACCATATCTGGTCAAAACACACATTCTTTTCAAGTGCTCATGAAACATCTATCAAGATAGACCTGGGCCATAAAGCCAACCTCAACAAATTTAAAAGAACTGAAATCATACTAAGTGTTCTCCAATCACAATAGAGTGAAACTGGAACTCAATAGCAGAAACGTAATGAAGAACTCTCTAAACCATTGGAAACTAAACAACACCCTTCTAAATAATTCATGGGCCAAAGTGGTCTTAAAAAAAAGACAACACTTCACTGAATGAAAAACAAAGCACAACATACCAAAATTTGTAAGACACAGCTCAAGCAGTGCTGAAACCAAAATTTGTAGCCCTAACTTCATATATTAGAAAAGATAAAATTTACAATATAATAATCTAAGTTCCCACCTCAAGAACCTAAAAAAAGAAGAGCAAAACATCCCAAGGCAAACACAACAAATAAAATAAGAAAAATAATAAAAGAAACCAATGAAATTATAAATAGAAAAACCATAGAAAGTCAATAAAAAAAGAACTGATTCTTTGAAAATATCAATAAAATTGACAAACCATTAGTAAGTAAGACTGAGAAAGAAAAAAGAGAGAAGACACAAATGATCAGCATCAGGAATTAAAGCATCAAAAGAAAAATGTGAAAATACTATGAATAACTCTACACACATAAATTTGACAACTTAAAATGAACCAATTCCTTCAAAAATAAAAACTACTACAACTCACTCAATAGGAAATTATAATCTAAATAACTCTATTACTATTAAGAAAATTGAATTCATACTCTTTAAATTCCCAAAAATGAAATCTCTGGGCCTAGATGGTTTCACTGAAAAATTCTACCAAACATTTAAAAAGAATCAACATCATTTTCATACACTCTCCTCCAGAAAATAAAAGAGGAAGAAATATTTTCCAATTCATTTTATGAAGTTGGCATTACCGTGATAACAAAACAAGGCAAAGACAGTACAAAAAACAAAAAGTGCAGAGCAATATCTTTCAGGAACATAGAAGCAAATGTCCTTAACAAAATATCAGCAAATACAATTTAGTAATATGTTAAAAGAATTATACACCATGACTAAGTAGGATTTATTTCAAGGATGCAAGGCTGCTTCAACATCAAAAAAAAAAAAAAATCAATGTTGATTTAACAATCCACAATGTTAAGAGACTAAAGAAGAAATATCATGTGATCACACTAGTCAATACAGAAAATACCTCTGACAAAATTTCATACCCATTCAAGATAAAAAAAAAAACCTCTCAGAAAAAATAGGAATGAAAGGAAACTTTCTCAACTTGATAAGGAATGTTTTTAAAAACTTACAGATAATTGATCGCGAAAACCTGAATGTTTTCCCTGCAAGATGAGGAACAAGAAAAGGATGTTCACTCTCACCACTCTTATTCAACATCATACTAGGATTGATAGCTAGACAATAAAATAAAATAAAAGGTATACAGAAATAAAACTGTCTCTGTTGGCACATAATATGATTTCTATGTAGACAATTCAAAAAAAATACGCAAAAATCCTAGAATAAATGTGAGTTCAGCATGGTCACAGGATACAAGATAAATATACAAAGATTAATTGTATTTCTATATCCTGGTAGTGAATATGTGGGTGTTGAAATTAAAAATATGACTGTTTACAATCACTCAACTATATGAAATACTTAGGTAACAAAACATAAGGGACTTATACACTGAAAACTACAAAATGCAGATGAAAGAATTTAAAGAAGATCTAAATAAAAGGAAAGATATAACATGTTCATGGTTCGGAAAATTCAACATAATAAAGATTGTAATTCTCCCTAAATGCACAGGTGCACATATTTAATGCAATATCTATCAAGATTCCAGTAATATTTTTTATAGATATAAACAAGATAATTCTAAAATTTGTGTTGAAAAATCACAAACTACAATAAAACAATGTTGAAAAATAAGAACAAAAACAAAGTGGGAGCAGTGACTCTACCTGACTTTAATACTTATTGTATAGCTACCATAATTGAAACTGTATAGCACTGAGACACACATCAATAGAATAGAATAGAAAACTGAGAAATAGGCCTAGACAGATACACTTGTGCAAAAGCAATTCAATGAAGAAAAAACAGCCTTTTCAACAAATGGTGCTCAAGCAATTGAACATCCATGGGGAAAAAAATGAACCTCAACCTAAGTCTCACATTATACACAAAAATAAACTCATAATGGATCACACATTTAAATATAAATCATAAAGCTATAAGAAAAAAAACATTGGAGAAAATAACAGGATCTAAAGGCTAGGCAAAGAGTTCTTAGATTAAAAGCATCATAGACTCAAAAGACATCAAAACCACTATTCTTAACAGGAAAACTTGATAAATTTGACTTCATCAAAATTTAAAATCTTTGCTCTATGGAAGAGCCTATTGAAAGGAGGAAAAGAAAAACTACTGACTAGGAAGAAATACCTGCAAACCACACATGGCAAAAATACCCAGATGTCCTTGAGTGGTTAAATAGACCTGGCACCATGGAGTACTATTCAGCAATAGAAAAGAAACAAACTATGGAAACATGCAACTACCTGGATCATTCTCTAAAGAATTATCCTGTGTAAAAAAAGCCAATTCTAAGGGTTACATACTATATGATTACATTTATGTAACATTCTTGAAATGACAAAATTACAGAAATAGAGAGTAGATTAGTGGTTGCCAAGGCTTACGGAGGGGATGCAGATGGAAGAAAATGGATGTGTCTATAAAAAAGCAGAATAAAGGATTCTTATGGTGATACAAGTATTCTGTATCTTTACGGTATCAATGTCACTGTCCTGATTGTGATATTGTAGTATAGTTTTGCACGATAAAACCAATGGGATCAAGTGGGTAAAGAGTACATGAGATCTCCCTGTATTATTTCTTACAAATGCACGTGAATCTCCAAGTATCTTTTAAAAAATATAAATGAGTTAGAAAAGTAAACGTTGGCGAAACATTACAGATTTCTTGAGTAATATTTCACAATCACAGGCAACCAAAGCAAAAATGGACAAATGGGATCACACGAACCTAAACAGCTTCTACACAACAAAGAAAACAATCAACAAAGTGAAGAGACAAATTACAGAATGGGAGAAAAGATTTGAAAACTATCCCATCTGACAAGGGATTAAAAAGTAGACTATTCAAGAAGTGCCAAACAACTCAAAAGGAAAAAAAACAAATAATCCAATTATATTTCTCAAAAGAAGACATGCACATAGCCAATAGGTGTATGAAAAATGCTCAACATCATTACTTATCAGAGAAATGCATACCAAAACTACAATGAGATTTCATCTCACCATAGTTAACATGGCTTTTACCCAAAAGACAAGCAATAATGAATGCTGGAGAAGATGTGGAGAAAGTGGAATTCTCATACATTATTGGTGGGAATATAAATTAGTACAGCTACTATGGAGAACATGATGGTATGAAGGTCCCTCAAAAATTTAAAAACAGAATTACCATATGATCCAGCAATCTCACTGCTACATATATATCCAAAAGTAAGGAAATCAGCATGTTGAAAAGATATCTGCACTCCCATGTTTACAGCACTATTTACAATTGCCAAGATTTCCAATCAACCTAAGTGCCCATCGATGAATGAATGCATAAAGAAAATGTGATATATATACACAATGGAATATTACTCAGCTATAAAAAAGAGTGAAATCCTGTGATTTGCAACAACATGGATGGAACTGAAGCATATTATGTTAAGTGAAATAAACCAAGCACAGAAAGACAAATTCCACATGTTCTCATGATATGTGGGAGCTAAAAATTAAAATAATTAATCTCATGGAGATAGAGAGTAGAATGATGGCTAGCAGAGGCTGGGAAGTGAGAGAGGGACAAAGTGTAAATGGTTAATGGAAAAAAATATATAGTTACATAGAATGAATAAGATCTACTATTTGATATCAAAACAGAATGCCTATAGTCAACAATAAGTTATTGTATATTTTTAAATAACTAAAAGAGTAGAATTGGAATGTTCCTAACACAAAGAAATGATAAATTCTTGAGCTAATAGATACCCTAATTACCCTGATTTGATTATTACTCATTGTATGCCCATGTCAAAACATCACATGTATTCCATAAATATATACAACTATTATGTCTTCATAATAATTAAAAATAAAAAATTTTTAAAAATTAAAATAATATATACAGCAAAAAATAAATAAATGAGTTGTACTAAATTATTTCTGAATGATTTTCTATATCTGAAGTTTGATGCTTTGGAGGGTCCCAGGATCTGTTGTCTCTTGATTATAAATGGCTACACTATCTCCAGCAGGTGAAGCTTCTTACAGGTCTGGACACAAATGTTTGTACTGGTCAAGTGAGGGTTCAAGCAACCTCAAAATGAAGAGAGATGAGTAACTGAATCTATTGACCTCACAGACCTGTGTAAATCTTTGATCACAACCCAGCCCAGGTCTTTTCAGCACCTATGGAAAAAAATACTTGGACAATCCTGACAAGTAACATTTTACTACGACAATAAAGGAAATAACAACAACAACAACAACAACAACAAAGAAATGAGACCAGACAGGAAAAGAGCAAGAGTCAACAAACGTTTTATGGAAAATGCCAGATAGAAAATATTTTCAGCTTTGTAGGCTATATGGGCTCTTTCACAACTAGTCCATTCTGTTGCAAAAGCAGGCAGAGACAATATGCAAGTAAATGAGGATGGCTGTTTTCCAGCTAAACTTTTCAAAAATAGTTAGTGGGCATATTTCTCCATACGCCATAGTTTGCAGATCCCTGCCATGGAGGAACAACAGAAACATTTAGTCTTTGCTCCTGTGGTGATAGTACCCACCTAATGGAGTTAGTGTAAATTTAAAATGAAGTATCACATGAAAGTTCTTAGCAATGGGCATAAGACCTAGTAATTAGTCAAGAAATGTTAACTACTATTATTATTAGGCATATTTGCACATCTTTTTGCTATTTTCAATTGGCCATTTAACTTACACATAGACACTCTGCAGGCAATTATTTCAATATTGTTAAAACTCAAAATTAAATTTTTTTCTGCACTGAGACCTTGTGTAAAAGTTCAGAAAGATAATTAGGTTTTTCCTCTCCATAAGGGTAAAAGCCCCCACAATCAAATCTTTATTAAAGAACAAATAATGTAGCTGTGACCACAGGGAATAGAATTTGATACCGAAGTAATAGGAATTCTCACTTTTATTTATTCCTCCTAGGGTAGGAACCGTAGGGAAGCTACATATGGAACTTTGAAATGAAATACGAAGCCCCCGGTTTGTTGCTAGAGCCCCACTCACCCCTTGTAAGGGAAATTCATCTGTATAGGCAATAGGTTTCTTAGGCAAACTAAAATAATTGCCTACAAGTCTTTCACCGGCCTTTCGGGGAGGCATGCGTCAACACACTTATGTAATCAAGGTGTTATCTCCTACGTGAACCCATGTGATCACTCGTCCCCATGGCGTGTGACCACTATTGTTCTAAGCCATATATAAGCATTCGCCATGTTCTCGCTGCCACTGCATCCCCCCGACAATAAAGGACATGTCTCATCTGCCTGCTGCCCCACGTCTCTTCTTTCAACTCCCAATAGCTTGCCCCAGTGCACTCGCTGGCCACAGAACCCACTCCCCACACCCCTGCAACGTGTTCTGCTATGGTCAGAATCCACGCTTTATATGAACATGGTGCTTTTTGCTTGGAAATTCTTCAAATAAAGAGAAGCTTGGCCAGGTGCGGTGGCTCACGCCTGTAATCCTAGCACTCTGGGAGGCCGAGGCGGGAGGATTGCTCAAGGTCAGGAGTTCGAAACCAGCCTGAGCAAGAGCGAGACCCCATCGTCTCTACTATAAATAGAAAGAAATTAATTGGCCAACTAATATATATAGAAAAAATTAGCCGGGCATGGTGGCGCATGCCTGTAGTCCCAGCTACTCAGGAAACTGAGGCAGTAGAATTGCTTGAGCCCAGGAGTTTGAGGTTGCTGTGAGCTAGGCTGACGCCACAGCACTCACTCTATCCTGGGCAACAAAGTGAGACTCTGTCTCAAAAAAAAAATTAAAAAAAGAGAAGCTTTACACCTTCCTTTCACAGACTTCCTCTTCATACTTCACTGTGATGGTGAATAGCAACTATGGCATGTCTGATCATCAAAACCACATCCTTTCAGGCAATTGAGCCACTAATGAGGAGATGAGTCCCACTTTAGTGTAGATCTTTACTCTTGAGAGGGGTACTGAAAGCTGACCTGGTCTTACAAATGAGTAGACACCAAAGGGTATGATTTTAGGCTACTAAGACTCTCTGTCTTTTAAAAAGAATCCCTCTGGTTAAACAAAATACAGATAAGATTCATACACAGAGATGTTCACTGTGATACTACTAGTAGTGGTAAATAGAAAGCAATCTATGTATATAACAATAGGGCAATTATTAAATACTATTATACAGCCTTTAGAAGAATGCTTATTAAGTATTTTAATGACATGAGGGAAATATATACGTAATAACATCAAGTGAAAAGAAGCAACATAAAATTATGCAGTATGACTTGAAATTTAATTGAAAAACACAGGACACAAAAAAAGGCTGGAATATAAATATATGAAAAAAATATTAATGGTATTTGCCTTGAGTTATGGCTTCATTGTGATTCTTCTATGTTATAATTTTCTGTATTTTATACATTTCAATAATTAAAATGTTTCACTTTTAAAATCAGAAAAAAATTTTTTTTTTCTTTTTTGAGACAGAGTCTCTGTTGCCCTAGCTAGAGTGCCATGGCATCAGCCTAGCTCACAGCAACCTCAAACTCCTGGGCTCAAGTGATCCTCCTGCCTCAGCCTCCCGAGTAGCTGGGACTACAGGCATGCACCACCATGCCCGGCTAATTTTCCCTATATATTTTTAGTTGGCCAATTAATTTCTTTCTATTTTTTGGTAGAGACAGAGTCTCACTCTTGCTCAGGCTGGTTTCGAACTCCTGACCTTGAGCAATCAGCCCACCTCCGCCTCCCAGAGTGCTAGGATTATAGGTGTGAGCCACGGCGCCCGGCCAAGAAATATATTTTTTGAAAAGCCCTTTTCTACCTGCTCACAGAAATCTAAAATACTGACATGAAAGCTATATTTTATATTCTCTCAGGCAATGAAAATCACCCTGGGGGACCTGATCACTTTAAACATTATTTGTTCCATTCAGTTCACCTATTATTTATTGACTATCAGATTGGAAATTCTGTTTGTTTGTCCAGTTGTATTTTTCATTTAGAATACCCAACCCCATTTTTCACTCCAGATGATAATATCCAATACGCCAGTTTTCTTCTGGCAAACCACACCCTTTACTATTTTCAGCTGATGTGCTCCATGTAGAGCTGACTCTGACCGCGACTCCAAAAGTGGGTGTGGCAGTCTCCTGGCCACATGGATGAGCTTGAAGAGCAAAAATGATCGAATCAGATCCAGCGAGAGGAAATGAGTATTCCACTAAGACTACTAAAAGAAAGGCAGGATCTTTTTATCACCAGAGTGGTACTGAGGATATGTAATCCTAGAATTATCCAAGAGCCCCTTGTGATGTCTGAGAATAAAACCAGCTTGGCAGAAGGTATATCCAATATTCAGGAAGAAACACAGTACTCATGGTACCTTTTTTGTCCCTGGATCAATCTGTGCCTGAATCTAGTCTACTTGGATTTTTCAATTGATGAGCCAATAAACTAACTTTGATTTGCCTAAGACAATTTGAGTTGTCAGTTCCTTGTGACCAAAAAATGTCCTAACTAACATAAAAGTTTACTAAATTCTAGACACTGAACCAGGAAGTGAGGATAGAGAACTGAAAATAAAGATCTTCTCAGGTAAGAATCAGATAATTACATATCAGTTGTATGACTGATGTAGCCATCAGCTATAAGTGGACTGTGGGGACAAGATTCACACCCTGAATCAAACACACATGTCCAGCTTTCATCTGTTTAACAGATGATGTGTTCCCAGTTTAGGTAACAAATAAAATGTGGTGTCATGCCATTTAAATAGGTTATTCTTTATGAATTTAACATAAATCCCTGGGGAAAATCTATAGCTGATATAGACCGAAGAATAGAAGGCACATGAAAAAGAATGCAGAAATCGCCAAGAGTAAGTAAACATCACTAAACCAGTCTCGCCAAATTAACCTCATATACTCTTTTGAGAGCCAGTGTTACTCAATTGGTAGTGTTAGGTTTCTCAGGGTGGGAACCCGGAAAGTAAGCATAGGACTGCAATGCAGTTAATGGAAAACTCAGATAGTGATCCTAAAGGCTGTGAAATAATAGCCACGGGAGTTTGAAGAGTCTGGAGGTTGTAAATATTTTTTATTTTTATTTTTTCTATTTTTTTTCTATTTTTTTACACCACTTGCTTTTGAACAATGGAGGTTGTAAATCTAACTCTGACCACAGGTGGTCGTGACTCCAATCTTCCTATCCCCGCTGATAAGGATGAAGCTACCCCCCTCCCTTATCTCTGCAGGATGAGACCTATACCGGGTCTCAGAAATTGATTGTTTAAAAAATATTTATTACAGTAGCTGTTCTGGCCCAGTTACTCACTCCCCCCAGAAAAACCCTCTATAAAACCCAAGGCTTTCCCCTCCCACCAGGTGGATGCTTTTTTGGCCTCCACTCATCTGCACCCGGATACTCAAATGAACAGCATTCTGCTACACGTGAGGCTTCGTGTGTCTCTCGGCTCCCGGCCTAACAGTTAAGAAAATAATTAATACATAGTTTTTGAATGAACACAAGACTCCAATACAAAACTTAGTGAAAACTGCAATAATGAAAGTTCAAACCTGGTCCAGATAAGGAAGCATTAATTGTGACTAAGGGATTCCCCAATGGCTTAATAAAGGAAATAAGATCTGAGATGGGCTTTGATGGATGGGCACAACTTCGGGCCAGGTGTCAGGCTGAAGACATGTTCCTGGTTAAGAAAGTATATCATACATTCTGGGAAGAGCAAGCAGACCACATTTCGGTGATCAGAGAAAATGGACAGTGAAAAATTGTCTCTCGAAATGGGCTGCAAGCGCCTTATCATACTTGGTACTTCCAAGTTGAAGGGAAGCAAAGCTGCAGGCAAATGTGAGCCATAAAAATCAGTTTTATTTTTCCATTAAAGAGCAGGTAGAAGTCACTACTTAGATTTTTGCATCTACTTACCCAAACTTCATTCTTGGATACTTTTGTTTTGGAACTGGCCCCCAAACATTGATTGTTCTTCACAATACTATCTTCTATGATACTGATTCTGAGACTTGAGTGCCAGACTTTCAAATTGTTTCGGCCATGGTTGCCCTAAGAAGCTAATAGGTTCTGGAAATGTTAAGGTGATTATAGTCTCAGCCAGGGTGTGGTGTGCGTTCCCACTGAAATCAGAGAGCATTCTGGCCTGGGGGACAGTTCCTGGAAGGATGCAGGACATTTGGGCCTCCTCTCTGTTCTTTTTCCAAAGGGGCATCTAGGACACAGCGGAGCTCATTGTTCCTAAGAGTAGCCTTAGGCTGAGGGTGGGATGGAGGAGGAGTTGCTTTCAACTCTACCCGGGTTATGGTTTCATGCAGTTTACCAAGCTTTATATGACATGAGCATTCAGAAATAGTTGTGGGTCATTTAGGAGGATCGTCCTATTCTGGCAGGTCTTCACAGAGCCTGGAAACTGGCACCCAGGCATGAACCTCTTCTGGATGCATCAGCAAATTACCGACTCCTTTGAAGGTCAAGTCCCTATGCTCTGTTTTCCGTGGGCCTAAGGGCCCTATAAGGTTCAGCATTGGTTAATATTTAGCCAATAGATTTATTCTTTATTCCTTTACTTATGGGTAACTGACACAACTGCCATACATTTCCAGTTCCCACTTAACATAATGCTTTTTTCCTTGACTAAAAAACTTAACAGTGCTTTGAAAGAAAAAAAAAAAAAGAGTATCATCTAAATTTCTTAAGATGTTTCAAAGTGATTTTATCTACCTGTTTTAAAATGTTGTAAAGTATGTATGTATGTCTCGTGTGTGTGTGTGTGTGTGTGTGTGTGTGTGTGTGTGTGTGTGTTAGAAATGACCTCAAGAAATCATTTGCATTGAGCCCTGGTTCAAAGCAATAAGGAACTATTCTTATAAGTAAGCCAATGCCAAAAAGGTGATTTGCTTTAAGGTTGTAAGAATAAATAACAGCAGAGCCAACACCACAATGCTGGCTTCCTGCCACACAATGTTGTGTTTCTTTCCATGACACTCTGATGTATTTTCTGCCATTAACAACAAAAGTAGCATATTCAGAATTTAGCAAAACCAATACACAATAAACCACTGTTTAAGGCAAGGACATAAGCCATAGCCTGCCATTTACTTAGCCAAATAAAAGTGGTAATATTACTTAACCTCTCCATGCCTGAGTTTCCTTATTTATAAAAGAGAAACGATAATTCCTAGGGTTGCTGAGACGATTAAATGAATTACTTTGTGTAAAGTTGTTAATCCAGAACTTGGGCCAGATCAATGACCATATCAGTGTTTGCTAATACTATCGCCATCCTCATTCCCAACTTATTCCTGATTTTCCCTTCGGGATTAAATGGCAGCATCACTCTTCCCCGTCGGACAAGCTTAGAACTTTAGAGGCATCCTTAATAAATGCTCAGCCTCTTCACTCTTTCTTTCTTACTTCACACTGTATGGATTATGAAGTCTTTAAAATTATGACTTCTAAATATCTCTTAAATCTTAGTATTCTCTGACAAAGCTGTAGTTTAGTCCTCAAACTCTCACCTAGACTATTTCAAATACCTCCTTACTGGTCTCCGTTTGTCCAACCAAGCTTCCTTACTCCATGATGTAACATCCTGTGGGGAAAAAAATTCCTACCATATTACTCCGTTTCAAAACTTTCAGTGGCCTTCACATTGCGTCAGCCAGTCTGGCATCACCATCAAAAAGATTCTAATTCAGTAGGTCTACCATGGGGCCTAGAATCTATTTTTTTATATTCCTCCACTTGATTCTAGTAGTTATTTCATGGACCAACGTTTGGGAATCATTGGAAAAGAGATAAGGTTCACTCATTAGAATGTCTTACGAAGTTCTTCACAATCACATCTACTCCTCCAAGGAAATCAAATGCCATCTTTCCCCTTGAAGTTTTCTTTGACTAAATTGTTCCTTCTCCCATGGTCCCACAGTGCTGTATACATAACTTCTACGATGACACCTATGATATCACACTTTCATTATGTTTGCACACCTGGCTTCCCCACTTACAGGGAGAGTTTCATGGGCATGCAGGCTGTGCAGTCACACAGGGCCCAGTGCTTGGTTTAATGCTCTACAATCACCACCCTGAAATTCTTAATAATTGTTGACCAAGGGGCACCTCATTTTCACTTTGTACTGGGCTCCACAAATCATGTTCTCAGTGCTGCCCACTCAATTGTGAGTGCCTTGAAAACAGAAGCTATTTGCTATTCTCTCAAAATCCTCCTCAGCACAGATGACTGTTGGTACAAAGTAGAGGTTTCCTAAATATTTGCTGAGTTCAAATATGAAAAGACAGAATAGAGTATCTCATAGAAAAATAGTATAGTATGGCTAATAACTCTAGAGAAGACACTTATTTCGTGCTTGGGGAAGATGAGCGCCAATTCATATATGAATAGTATTATTGACCATTCCAAATAAATAACATAAAATTGTCTTTCTCTTTAAATTACTCAAACTGCTTCTCGTTTCTGAGCCCTGCTGCCTCCCTCTTCCTCTCAGAATGCAAAATTGCAGTTAATGGAGCTTACAATTACGCCATCAAATACACCCTGAGTTTTTGTGCCAGGCACTGTGTTAAATCTGAGGGCAGTAGGAAGGGGGAGGCATGGAAAGGTGAATTGAGCAGGGTCTCTGTCTTCAAGAAGCAATTAAATCTCACTCCCCTAGAGTTTATATCAAAGATGAGTTGACTACATGGGAGTTCTGCAGCAATGAATTGAGAATAAAGACATTAGACTTGGCCAGTGTCCCAGCTTCCTGAACATTTCAACTGACAAAATGTCTCAGCCTGAACACAATTCCCCCACTATGAGATCTGCGGGTTCACTAGTTAATATTGGCAACCAGCTTGGAGGTGCTCATGGAGCATAATAAGTAAGTGGCTATTGAGGTGGGGGAGGTGCTTTTGCTCCCGGGTGTTAGAGAAGAAAAGATGAACATCAGCTATCAAAAGGAGCCAAATAATTGGTGAGAACAAATGTCCCTAGCTCATGCTGAAGGCACGACAGGACTTCCAATGTGGCAGAGACCACACACCATGTTGCTGCCACATCATGTGCTAAGTTCTCAGAAATAATATGAAAGTTCAAGAACAATTTCTCTTGCTTTTCCACTCACTAGTTTTTAGCTACCCAGTGTACTAGTTGGTATAACATCAGTGATAAAATTAAGAGATTCTAAGTGAAAAATTATATATGCCAATAAATATATGAAGGTATGTTGAAACCTCAAACCAAGGAAATGTAAAAATAATACAGTCATAAAATATCAATTTTGCATATCGAATGAGCCAAAGTTAAAAAGTCTGATAATGTTCAATGTTGGCAAGCATGGAGTAGAAAGCAAGCATTCTCAAAAAAGATTGCTGGTCTGAGTATGAATTGGTACAGCCGCAACTTTGGGAGGGCATTTGGCATTTTAACATTTAAAATGTGCATCCCCTTTGGTGCAGCAGTGCTATTTCTAGGCCTTTATCCTAAGACAATAATCTGATGAATATGGAAAAATCCATGTACAAAGTTGTCAGAGCCAAAAAAAAAATTAGAAATAGTAAAAATTAGAAATATTGTGCAACATGGGAGGCTTGCTTAATATAACACAATCCATGCAAACACAACCTAAACCTTGAAATAGCTATGTGGTACTGTATTTATCAAAAGGAAAATAGATACATAATACATTTTTAGATATAATGAAAAAGCCAGCTTAAAAAATATATATAGATGGAATCACTTCATTTTTTGTTAAAGATACATATTTGTGAGTATGTATATGCATTTTGTAAAGAATAGATTGTGATTGATTTTATTTTGCTTTGCTCTGATGCATGGTACAAACAAATGACATCCAAATACAATATTTGTATTTGAACACAAATGAGGAATAAAAGGGAAGATCATGAGAAAATAATGTCTTCAGTGACGTGCTAGTAAATATTTAACTAAGTACCTTTACATAGGACAGGGTGGAAGTCCTGTTGTAGTATAATATTTACAGATTTCTGTGGCATAAATACTTCCATTACTCATTTCAAGCTACTATTGTGACATCTCTCACTAAGGAGTTGGGAGAGATGTACATTGCGCCATACTATGGATTAACCATTACATAGTATTTCCGTGATACAGGCATAAGTGCTGTAAATAATCTCAAGAGCATAGATCATTATTAAAATGTAGTAAAATAATCAGAAAACAGTGGGTTTTATGTGTGCTTCTTTTATAAGTCTGGAAGAAGTCTCATCAATATGGTATCGATCATGTCTGGTGGCGAACTCATGAATCATATTTAGTTCATTCTTTAGACTTATAGGTCATTTCAGTATTTTTATAATAAACATGTTAACTTCATAATCAGAAAAAAACTCAACTTTTTTTATATATGCTAAAACCCAGAAAGAAAAAAAATTAGAGAACATTACTTTTAAAATAATTCTTACTTTCAAAACAGTTCCCCACAAAAATTATGATTTTATTAGGCTATACCTAAAGATAATAGTGAGCAACATGAGACTCAGATAAACCATGATGACTTTGTTCAGTCATGGTGTGAAATGAGCACTCAATGTTTCTAAGTTCTTTCAAAATAGTAACATGTAACATCAAAATTGAAAGGGATTTGAGCTCTCAGGCAGTCTGATATTTTTAACTTTATAATAAAGAAACTGAGTCCCAAGATAGGTAGGTGTTTTCTCAAAGTAAGCATGACAAAGCAAGTATTAGGTAACTCAGCCCTTCTTCATTTATAAGTAGTCTCTATAGCTTATGAATAAAAGTATACATTCCTCTTGTCATTATTTAATGATATGAGATGACCTCATTTGTGGGGTAGTATTCATTCAATTGTTTAATTGATGAGGCCCTGACTTTAGATAACAGCAGCTCACTCTTCTTCAGAAGTTTAATACTTCTCAAAACACTTTCACATAGATGATCTCAGTTGATCTTCATAAGAGGTCTGTAAGACAGGTAGGGTAAGAAGGATCATTCCTAGTTTACAGATATGAAAACTGAGGCTGGAGCAGGTGTGGGGTGGTTAGCTCAAGCCTAGTGAGAGCCAGGCCTTTGGTCTGGTCATAGCGCTCTCTGGGCGTCTCCTCTTTGAAGCCTTTTTGAGGTAGTCATCTAAGTGAACCTTCTCTGGAGGTCACTTTTTCCTCCTTTCCTTCCATATTCTTTCAAAAAATTCATTCTTCCTTTGATTCCTGTCATAATGCTGCACTTAAAAAATATTACTTTCAGGTCATCTAGATTTGCCCCTTAGTTCCTGTTGGGGGGTGGTATTTGTTTGTTTGGCTTTGTTTTGTTTTGTTTTTTACTCTAGAATGGAAAATAAGCCCAAGCATCTTCAGGCCTGAGAATATTCCTGTTATTTATTTGAGGGCTAAACCCTGGAATGTTGTCTTCTTCTGAAATTTGAAGTCATTTCTATAATTAGAAGGACTACTTTTGCAAAGGTCAAACTCAGGGTATATTCTAAAGCAAGAAACTATAAACACTTTGGTATGACACATTTCTAGAGAATTTGAGCTTTCTAAAAGGGATTAATATGGAAGTCAGGAGAGACGGGCTTATTTAGGAAACACAAATCATATATAACAGAACAAATCCTGGGGAATCTAATATCAGATGTTCTCCTTAGCTTTGTTTCGTTAAGGGAGGAAATGTGTTCTTCTGTTAAGAGTACAACGTCCTTGCGAAGAACTGCAAAAGGTATCAGTGGGCTATGTTCAGGTCCAGAGACAAAAAAGCTATCAGCTTAAACTAATCTATATGCTGCCTCAGCAACTAAACATACTAGCTGATGCAGCCTTAGGAAAATCTTTGTGCCTCAATTTCCTCATCTTTAAGGTGGGGGTGGTCGCACCTACCTCACAGATTGTGGTGAAAACTAAATTAGCTCCTGGCCAAGAAAATACTTTGTATGCTAAAAATCACTATAAAAATATGTGGGAAAAAAAATATATATATATCTTGTTAATTTTTTATGTTAATTGCTCCGAGTGAGGGACGGAGGAGTGAGTTAAAAAAGAATGTCATGTCAGACACAGCCACAGGCAGGTGGCCAGGTTTCTCCAAGCAGTACAGGCTGGAGAGCTCAAGAGTGCATACTAATTGCTGCACCTCTGCTGAGACTACTGGCCAAATGACTCCTCACCAGAAAACATAATGTCCCTTTCCATATCAAAGGCCTTCTCCTAGCTGGGCTTTCAGTTGACTACAAAACTGGCTTGACTCACTGATGCATTTGATGGTGCTGTTTCAAAGAGGAACTATTAACAAAATTGCTTTGTTGAAATCTGTAGGCTGGGGAAGAGGGGGAGAAGTTTCCCTTAACTATGTATGTCTTCTAGAAAATAAGTGATTCTTACTGACACTTGAAAGACAAATTGTCAAAGAGCAGGAAACAATGTACAGGAAAATAGTGAGTGTGTTTCTAAATAAATGAGAGAGAAAAAATATCTCAGAGGAAGGAGCCCCTGCCTCTGGAGAAGTATTCAAAGTAAGGATAAAAATGTCAATGTTATATCAGGAGTAATGGAATATTTGCTCCTTAAAGAAAACTCTTTGGAGAAACATGGATAATATCCAACATAGAGTCAGAAAGTCATTTCTGGTGACATTCATGTAGGACCCAAGGCAATTGTCATTTGGCAGTCAAATCTTTAAAAAGTAAGTATATAGTTAAGAATGGCATCTGAATTAATATGCCTTTTATTTCTTTAAAATTTTTTCAGTTTTGATAGCAAAAGGGATCTACTATTGAAGGTCCAAAAAATGTTGTTGCTATAGGAACAGGTAAGCAGATTAGACTTGAAAGACCAGTTCAGGAACAAAGAATTTAATAGTCAAGGCTAAAGCAATTAACCAAGAAAACATTTTAAGTAAATATCTTTTGGGTTTGTTATTTATATATTAACTCCAGGAAGACAAAATGCCATTATAGAATAAGAGCATCACATTTTAACGTTTAATTATATCATTACTGGCATAAAAGACTATGCTTACACAATTAGCAGAAAGACCTTATTAAACAGAAGTACACATTTCTAACTCTCTTTTGATTACATTATAATTGAGAAATACAACTTTAAAGTCAGCAAGAGCCTAAGAGTCACCTTTGATTTTCCTACAGTTTTCAAGAGGAGAACACATCTAAAATAAAGAAGACAATGAACTACTGAAAGTTTTCTGTAACCAATCTCTCTAACTGGGAAGCTACAAAAGTAAAATTCTAGAAGTAAACAGAAATGTGTGTAGACTGATAATTGTTAATATTTTATTTCTTTCCTGTCCAAGAGTCTCGATGAACAAGACAAGTGGGAAGGGAAGAAGGTCAGAGCCCCAGCTACACTCCTGCTCCACTACTGATCTGATTCTCATATCAGGGAATACACTGCTCCTCACATTAGGGGTTGCTGAAATTATTAGAAGTTTTGAACAGAACTTGCTATACCAATGAGGATCAAAAACGAATCATAAAGTGGCACTGTGCTTCTCTCCCCTTCTGATTTATTTAAAAAGAAAACATTCTTGATAAAAATGAATACAATACTTTCATTCTAGCAAGTTTCTGCTGTCAGAGGTTACATTTATGGGACAGAGAGATTTCTCAGACATTACCTTTTTTCACGTAGTGCCAGAGTCAAATTTGCAGAGAGGTGTGTTAGTGCAAGTGTCAGAGGCTGGGGAGCGGGAATGGGAAGAGGGGAATATGGCTAGTATCTTACCATCTCGTTCTCTTCTCCTTCATTGAGCAAAGCATGCTGGCCCTTCTCAAAGTGGTCCCCCATGAAAAAGTTATCCCGCTTCTCGCCTCTGACCTTCTTGAGCAGACACTTCCAGGACAAACTCGAACTGTCTGAGCCACTGCTGCTCCCCAGCTGACTAAAAGAGTTAATGATCCTCCAGGTTAAAATTCCTTCTTGAGCACACACCTTCTCTCAGCAAATGACAATACTTGGCAAACAAAACTCCTCCCACAAGTTGCCCTCTGCTAGGAGGAATTTCTGGCTGCTCCTTGCTTATTGCATTCTCTCAGAGCAGCTGTCTCAAAGGAGGCTGCTCCCATGCCGATCTTTTTGTGCCCAACTTCCAAGGAAAGAACTCATTGCCTGCCCAGTGCCTGCCAGCAGCAGACATCTGACTGCAAATACAACAGGACAATACAAAGTTGGCAGGACCCTTCCCAGGAGTGGGGAGCGGGTGCAAGAACTCCCACGTCACAGCTTTATTCACAGGGGCTAAGGAATTGGAGTGAACAGAAGCTAACAGAGCCGTGGATTTTATTTGATTAACCAAAGTCTCTATCCATAGGTTCTTAATAGTAATCTCATTCATTTGGCTTACAAAATGTACAAATTATCACTAATCTCCTTCAAAAGGTATTTGTAATCACATTTCCTTACGTGTGCAAAAACATTTTACTTAATGTGTATGTGAAATTAAGTTTACTTTTTTGAAAAAATATGTTGAAAAAGAACAAAGGTATAATCAAACTATTCTATGTAGTCTCCTTTCACTAAAATATTGGTGGTTCAAATCTTAAGAGATCTAGAAATAAAACATTCAAGTGGCTATATGGAAATACTCATTTTTTTTATTTATTCACATATTATTCAATCAACATTGTTTGACCACCGGGACTACACGAGTAAATCAAGTTATATTTGCTACCCTCAGGTTGATGTAAGGATTCAAACACACAAACAAGTATGATAGAAGGTGGTTTATTATTGTGAAAGCTGGAACAGAAGTCTAAGATACTGTCCAAAGTCCCTATGTGGTGTAGAGGGACACATTCCCACCTTGGCACTGGGAGAAAAAAAACCTGGATTCCAGCTGCTCATCTGCACTGGTTTTGCTGTGTGGTCATTTAACCTATAGGAACTGGCTCTTCTCATCTGGCAACAACTGGCAGGGCTGTCGAGAGAATGGAATGAAACACTTGTGAAAGCACATAATATAGCACTGTTCAAGTGCTGCTGATATTATTAAAGTAATTGTCCAACTTAATAGCAGGTGGTAGAAGATAGTGGTTCAGGGCATGTTCACTGATGTTAGAAGGTCTGGGGTCAAATTTGGACTTTACTAAGTGGTGGTTACACCACATTGGGATATGACAAATTACATAAAACTCTACAAACCTCTATCTTCTCCCATGTAAAACAAAGTAGACAAGAATAGAGTCTACCTCCTAAAACTGTTTTTTGAGGAATAATGCCTGGGAAATCATAGGAATTCAATAAAGGACAGTTATTTTTACCTTTACTATGTCCATTCTGTCTCTTTGAGCTACATTGGCATGGATATCTCCAACCCAACACAAATAACCCTAACAAGACTAAGACCAAAATGTGTGTATATGTGTGTGTGGTGTGTGTGTAAAACCTTGAGCAAATGGTAGAGTATAAGTAAAATAAACATTAAAAAAGTAAGCTAAGCAAACCCATTGTAATATTAGTTATAAAATATATATGTATATATGTAGTTCTCTTGGTTTCAAAATATTATTAGCACAATTTAACCAAATAAATAAAAATAAAATTAACATTTTTATCACAAGGTCAAAATACTAGGAATATGGGGTTTCTTTTTGGGGTGATGAAAATGTTCTGAAATTAGTGGCTTCACAACTTTGTGAACATACTAAAATACAATGAATGGTATACTTTTAAAGGGTGAATTTTATGTAATGCCAATCATATCTCAATAAAAAATTCTACCTCAAAAAACTATTGAAACTTTTACTAGGAGGCAGTAATTTAAATATTTAGCAGAGGAAAAAATTAACAAGAAGATTTCAAACTTCATCCCAACTAATGGGGTTGAGGGGTGTCAGTATGTGAAGTGAAAAAACTATACCATAGGCTGGGTGCAGTGGCTCACGCCTGTAATCCTAGCACTCTGGGAGGCTGAGGCGGGCGGATTGCTCAAGGTCAGGAGTTCGAAACCAACCTGAGCAAGAGCAAGACCCTGTCTCTACTATAAATAGAAAGAAATTAATTGGCCAACTAATATATATATATAAAAAATTAGCCGGGCATGGTGGCGCATGCCTGTTGTCCCAGCTACTCGGGAGGCTGAGGCAGCAGGATCACTTGAGCCCAGGAGTTTGAGGTCGCTGTGAGCTAGGCTGACGCCATCTCACTCACTCTAGCTTGGGCAACAAAGCGAGACTCTGTCTCAAAAAAAAAAAAAACAAAAAAACTATACCATAGCTGGTGGGCTGGTGAGAGAGGAACATTTCATTCTCCTGTTTATAGTGGCGATACTTGCACTGTTTCCATCTTGCTGGGTTCCTAAATATATGCGGCAGCTCATGCACCATTGTGGGGTTAAGATGACTGTGTAACTGATTACACAGCTCATGCACCATTGTGGGGTTAAGGTGACTGTGTAACTGATTAGGAGCTAGAGAAAAAGCTGCACACAAACTTACTGCATCAAACAAATCAAGTTATGCTTTGAACAATATTTAAGTCAAATATGAACAGGAAAAACATGTAAGTCCCTAAGAACATTAAAAGCTTTTGTAAAAACAAGATTCCATGGAAAATCATTTTCAACAACGTGGTCCAGTAGAACTGAAGACTCTGCAATAATGAAAGAGTTTCTCCAGGTCCCCAGGAGTTCTGATGGTAAAACATTCGGGTTTTATCTATGGCAACTTGACTTATTGACATTGCTCACCCTCAAGTAGTGCTGTTGGTCTACAAACGTGAGTGTATCCAGAAACAGAGCTAGATTCTGTGGGAGAGCAAAAGAATATTTACTGAATACTTCCATAGACAAGGCACCGTTCTAACCATTTTAAACACACCGTTGCAACAGCCTCTCTGGTCGGTACTATTCTGATCATATCCATTTAGCAGATAAGGAAACACAGGTGCAGAAAATAAGTACTTTGCCTAAATTCAAACAATTAGTAAGTGACAGAATGAGTATTTGGACCCAGGCAGGGTAGTTCTCCCAATCCACAATCCCAGTTACTACACTAACACTGCTTCTACTGGTTTATTTGGCGCATCCAAAGTGTTATGTGAGCGTTGTATTTATTGACCAGGAAGGCCTCTTCGTGAAGGAAGCATTTGGAAAGGCCCTGTGGAGAGACAGAGAAGGCTACAATAGGTGGAGATGCTGGGGTCCAGACAGAGAGTGAGGTCACAGGGAAGAACATTTGAAGCAAGAGATCCATCAGAGAGAGAGATGCATATGGCCTGGTGCAGAGTAAGTCCATCACCTGCACCAATGCAGGGAGTTCGTGAAGGAGGAAGAGGGGAGCAAGATGTGGCAGGGAATATAGATCAAGGCCATCATGGGGGTCTCGAATGCCAGGCCTGAGTCTGGGCTTAATGCAATGAACGATGATAACACTGAAGGCAAACTGAACTCCATAAACATGCCTGCTTTTCCTGATCAGCCTGTTCTCTAATCTGGGAATCATTGCATATCCAGATACTAAAGTGACTCAGTCTTTCTATGTAATATTGCATGTATATAGACAGTTTCCTTGAACCCTCTAAGTTAAATCTTCTATTTCCCTCTGGAACATTGTTGGAAAAGTTATTCTTTAAATCAGTCTCTCTTTCCTTAATTTTGCCTGTTCAATACTTCTATTATACACTACGTGTGCCTCACAAGGTGATATGCCATAGTGAGAATGGTACATGTGGATTTGGCATGGTCTGAATTCTAATCTTGACACTTTACTAACAGATTCCATTCATTCGTCTATTTAACATCCATTTGACCAACTTTAGTATGTGAAGACCTATAATCACTAAAGAATAGAGATTTAATAAATGATGCCCTGCCAGAGTTAAGTCTATTAGTAAGCAAGACCAATACCAAAATATAAATTCCAAAACATATGCTAATTACACAAGAGTGACAGAGAAACTTCAAGTAGGGAGTAAGTTCAGGAAGGCCTCACAAAGGTAGAGAGTTCTATGGCAGGCTAGGAAAATGGAGACAGACAAGGAAGGCATTACTGACAAAAGAGATGACAGCAAAGGCACAGCAGGCAGGGGCTTGCACACAAGCCCATTCTGGGGACTATGAATTATACACATATATTGACAATAGAATTAAGAGGAATGTCCGAGAGGAAAAGTTGTTTCAGTCATTCTCTGATTCTCTCTCTGCACTCATTTCTTCTCAAATATTCCATTCCAAATATGAATGGAAAAGAGAAAAAAAAGAGAACGAATAACTAGCTACCTCCTTGCTGATCTGGTATCTCAGCTCACTTTTGTTTATCCCAGCAACATGTCTGTTCATCTGAGCAGTTCTCAACTTTTTGAGTGTCTATCATAGATGGTAAATGGAAATAATGGCAGTACTGGTTTTTCCACCAGGACTGTGGGGATACTGATGCTTCACTTGCCTGGCCCATTTAGATTGTGTGAAGATAAATGGCAATAATGTTTCATCATATATTAATTTCCATCTTTCATCTGAGAACTCCACTGCATATTACAAACATTATTCCTTGCAACATTTCTATGAAGTAGGGAGGTGAATAATATTATTGCCCCCATTTGAATGTTGTAGGCACTGAGTCATAAAGAGGTCACAAAGAGCTGTTCAAGGACATGGGTCCCTAGCATGGAGTACAACCTGAAACAAGTGCAATATTTCTGCCCACTCATCATTGGCAATTAGCTGGCTCAAGCTTCCTCTTAAGTCCTCATTACACAAATCTGATATTTGTAAAGTACTTGATACTTTCAGTTACAAAACTTTAAAGGTTTTGCTGTTACTATTAATTATCCTAATCTGCACTAATATATAGTCTGTGGACAATACAGTAGCAAGCAAAGATGTGATATCCCAAAGAGAAATCATCTGCCTCAAGGTAGTAGGATGAAGTTTAATTGAATTAATTAACGTTTGTAAAACATTTTAGTAACCCTTAGATTAAAGGGTCTAATACAAAGATACAGAGCCTCCCCATTAATTACAGAAGAAAAGGACAGGCTAATGGCTGTCTCTGCTCAGAAGAATTTCTCTCAACCATCTCTGCTCAGCACTGGATTCTGACCTTCTCCTAGGTGGCTTGGGGTGGTCTATTGTTCCACATTCAGAAGAGCCCTCCTTGCTTTCTGTTATTTCCAAAACTAAAAGCTAAGAACACCTCTCTGGAGGTAAGGCACCTCCCCTTTTGTGAAGCTTACCTCACTTGGCAACTATTATAGCAATTCCAAGTCATTAAGGACAATCTACAAAAACAAAAGCCAAAAGGGCGTCCCAGCAGAAACTTCATGCCAGTATGCTTAATTTTGAAGATGTTCAAAATGAAAATCAGAATATATAAAACAATACATGTTAGGGTATAACTATTAAGAATCAGAGACTGTTACAACTAGACTGGGCCTTAGAAATGACTAGATTGCCCTCATCATCTTCCAGGTGAAGAAAAAGTTCCAGGAAAAGTACATAATGATTTGTCCAAGATCACAATCTCTGAGAGCTTGACTCAAACCAAAGACTCGAGTCTTACACGATGTGCCTCATACAGCACCATACTGCTACTCACTTTTTGTAAAGGAATCCAAACAGTACGCTTTGAAATAGTCCAGGAATATTTTTTAAAGGATTTCATTTATGAAGTATTGATTTTAATAGAACGATTCCAGAACCCATCAACTGCATAACGTCATAGTCATATCACAAAATTAGGGCTTATCTAATTACTTAGGCAAGAACCAGAGGGCTTGGGACATAGGACTAGACCCACCCACTGTGGTAAAAATCTGTGCTGATGATATTGTTGGTGCTAACAAAGGAAGTTGAATTTATCAGGCAACTGAAGCTTACAACAATCTTTGCTTGCAGCTCAGAAGAGCAGTTGGCCAAGGGGGAAGGTGAGGGTCCCCATAAGATAGAAGCAGAAATGTTCCCAATAAGCAGAGTCCAGTGATAGGGCAGGTGATACTGGCAAATCCAGCCAGGAAGCTGGCTCCAAAGGGTCTGTCCTCTAGTGGCCAAACTCCAGTCAGAAACCTTGGGACTGGGGCAGTGTTCCAATTCCAGGTGGCAGTCTGGCAAGAAAAAGGCAAATCTTTATTCTGAGGAAGGAGCTAGGGCTCAAGGCAGGCTGCCAAGCAGGAACTCGGAACAGTAGTACCCACAGGGGACCTTCAGCTTGGGAATGAGGCAGGAGCTCAATTAGCGGAATCAGGGCACTGCCTCCGGTCAGACTGGCAGGAAGTGTGGCTTGGTGCTGAGCTGTAGACAGCAAGGGTGAGCTAGACTTAGTACCCTTGATGTGGGCCTGGGATGACCCAGGAACTGGGCTGAGCCCCCTGGGGAAAGTCAAAAGCAGGTCCCTGTGCAGTTGCTGAAAGGAGAAAGTCAAAGAGCTTTCTTTCTCCCTAAGTCATACAGATACATTTCAGACAGTTTTTCTCTGAAGGTGATGCACCTGCCTTTAACCTCTTAACCTACTCTTTTTGCTACTGCCCTAAATTCTAGTTTCACTTACTGAAATCTAATACCTCAGTGATTAATTTTGGATCTCCAGGCTTTTCTTTGCTTTGATCTCATTAGCCCCTGTGATAGAACACATGGTCTTCAGCTTATACCTTCCCCAGATCTGAGCATTCCACATGTCTGGGCAGCGGCATCACAAGAGCCTTGCACCCCTTTCCCTCTATCTCTACATCACACACACACACGAACACACAGGCAAACACACACGTGCGCACACATGCATACACACATACTGCCCAAGCACAAGCCCTCGTCACACTTCCATTAGAACCAGTAATGGTAACAGCTGCCTCACCATTTCTTTCCTCTACTTCTCACTGCTTTCATTTACTCTTTGGAAGGTCTGATGGTAATGTCTTCAGTCCTTTTGGCCAAGGTCCCATCTCTGACTCCAGATGTCACTCACAAAGCCTAGTGTTGGGGTTCACAATCTTTTAGGTATTAGATTATTAATAAGGTATTAGATTATTGAGGTATTAGATTATTAATAAAACATTTGATGACATTTGTATGTTAAGAACATAAAGGAGTTCCCTGGAAGATAATCTGTTAATATTTATCAAATGGAATATATGTATGATAATCATATCTAAGATGAATGTTTGCCATGTACCAAACACTGTTGTAAGTTAACTCGCCTTATTTTCCTGTTATCAACTCCATGAAGCAGGTACTTTTATTATCACTTTATTCCACTTCTAGAAATTCTCCTAAGTGAATCATCTTAGATATAGTCAAATTGTGTGTATACAAAAATTTATCACATCATTGTTCAAGCTGAATTATATCTGTATGATAGAATATTAGGCAGCCATTAAATATCAAATTTTCAGAATATTTAATAAGGTGAACATGATAATCAAATATTTAGTGAAAAACAAGATATGCAAATTTTTTATGCAACATGAGCCCAACCTTATCCATGGAAGCATAGACCAGGAGTGAAAGAGAGAGAGAGAAGAAATACAGCAAAATCCTAACAGTGAATATCTCTGAGTGGAAGAATTCCTTGCTTTAGTCATTTGCCTCTGTCATCTGATTTCCCACAATAAACATACTTTAACATTATAATCAGAAAAAGTAAATTAAAAAATATGTTTTTCTATAATATAATTTCTTTAAGTTCTCCTTAATCACTACTAGAGTCCAAATCTCTTATTTGCACCCATTAGGAGACTCCAATCCCTGACGAAGCCCATGAGCTACAAATTAATATTATTCCCAAAGACAAGGAGTCAGAAATGTAATGCAGTTTACTTCAACTATATAGTAAGTATCCAAATAAAAACCTGTGCGCCTCCCTGGGTGGCAGGAAATTGTTATTTAGGACCCACTGAATTTCCTGAACCGCCATTAGAAGTGGAAAATAGCCTACTGGTGTTAGGCTTTCTCTTTTTCGCCAGGATATTTTCTTCTTCCCGGAATTTTTGGAATTTTCATCTCAGTGATGTCCTTAATTTCTTTCCTCTCAACCAGTCCCTGTCTCTCCCAAATCTAATTAGCCCTGGTTATGTTTGAAACCTGCCGAGAGGCTCCTCCAAACAGGCTCTCCTTCCTCTGATCTTGTGAGCCAGGGTAGAGCTGTCCGTCTAAGATCCCAGGTCCACAGTTGTGCTCTCTATAAAACAGGGCCACCCGAAGCACCACCACTTCCCTTTGACTGCAAAAGAGCTTTGGCAAATAACTCATTCCAAGAAGAAGGCTGCTGCTTTCTCTAGGGGAAAAAAATTGAAAGGAAACACAAAATCTTTCATTCAAATGCAGACAATAATGGATACTCCTCTTTGACTTTAGCCATTATTTCGGGGCATATTGCAGTACCCCCAAATTTGAACCGGAGGCCAGGCTCTACAACAAGCTGGGAGAGTTTGTGCAAGGTTGCTCATCTACAAAATAGAATGAATAACTTCACAGGACTGTTAAAAGAATAAAAATTGTACATAAATGTGTTCATAAGTGTACATAAACTTAGTACCCAGATCTTTGTTTTTAATATCAGTCTACTCGTGAGAAAAACATTAGACAAATTCTAATAATAGAATGTGGTATAAAATACCTGATCCATACTCCTCAAAACTGTCATGATCATCAAAAACAAGGAGAGTTTGAGAAACTGCCGTAGCCAAGAAGAATCTTTAGGAGACAGGACAACTAAATGCAATGTGGTACCCTGGATGGGATCCTGAACCAGATGGAAAACACTAGGCTAAAACTAAGGACTAATTTATTTAGTCCATAAATTGGACTAAATTATGAACTTTAGTTAATAACTATAGCAATATTGGTTTACTGTGGTAAATATATCATACTAATGTAAGATGTTAACAAGGAGGGAAACTGAGTTGGGGTATATAGGAACTCTCTAAAACTATCTTCACAATTTTTCTATAAATCTAAAACTACTCTAAAATAAAAAGTTTATTTTAAAGAATTACACATAAAAAATATGCTTTCTAAATCATAGAACATATGCCTGAATAATTGTTTCTTTATTCTCCTTTTTTTTGAGATTATTTATAGATTCTTTCTCTCTTAAGAAAAACATTATATATCTTAATTATCATTTGACCGATTTATTACATGTTAATTATAAATGATATTATACTAGCAAGATTTCAATGCACTTTTGTTGAATTTTAAAAATTTTATCCTCAACAAATGGAAAGGGGAAACTACTAGGGTGTTAAGGAAGAGAATGGAAAGACAGAAAACTGGAGTGGAGGCCTAACACTGCCACCATCTATTTCTCTCTTCCTGTCCCCACATAATAAAACTCAGCATCTTAGCACATCCTAGTCTCGAGGGAAGCAGGGAGGCAGTGTCAGAGTGAGATTCATGGGCTTTGAATTCTCACAGACCAGTGCTTGCATCCTAGTTCTCTGCCACTTACCAGTGTATAGTCAGGGGAAATTATTTATCTCTATAAACTTCAAGCTCTTCATATGGGACCAACGGGTGATAATATATTCCCTCAGAGAATGGTTGCTAACACTAAATGAGATAATATATGTAGAACGCTTAACACAGAGACTGCCATATATAAACTCTCAATAAATAGTAGCTATTATTATTATTAAAGGAGTACAAAATTTAGCTAGACATGGTTGCAAAAACAAAGTATAAAATAAATATCCATGAGTCCATAGAGATATAAATAAATGGTTAAATAAATAAATACAGAGAATAGATGACTATCCTATCGAAAGAGGGTTACATACTCCCCACTCCTTAAGTGTGGGCTGCTCATAGGGACTTCATTCCAAAGACTACAGTATTGGGTAGGGGAGGAGAAGGTAACTTTACCATGGAAAAAACTGACAAACACTGGTCAGGCAGGTGAGCAAAGCTAATATCAAAATTGATATGTCATGTTGCTAACAAGATGTGATAAGAATGGCACTTTACCTCTTAGGGACTTCCTTCCCGAAACTGTCTAACCGTGAGAAAAACATCAGACAAACCTGTGCTGAAGAACGTTCTGTAAAATACATAAACAGTACCCCTTGAAGCTGTCAAGGTCAGCAAAAGTAAGAAAAGTCTGAGAAAATGTCACAGTCTAGAGGATCCTAAGAAGACATAATGATTAAATGTAAGGCATCTTGGATGGGATCCTGGAACATAAAAAGGAGATTAGGTAAAAACTAAGGAAATCGGAGTTATGAACTAGTTAATATTAACATATCAATATTGGTTTATTAGTTGTGATAAACACACCATACTAGTATAAGATGTTAACAATGGGGGAAACTTGGTTTGGGGTATATGATAACTCTTTATACTATCTTCATAATTTTTCTGTAAATCCGAAATCCTTCTAAAATAAAGACAAAAATAAAATTTCATATTTGAAAAAAGCAATGTGAATACAATGTGTTTGTTACAGAAATTGGGAATTACCTATTTTAAATTTATGGCAGCTTTGTCTTTATCAACTTGTTAAAAGAATTGAAGATACCTTGATGATCTAGATCTAGATTGATGATATAAACTAGATATAAACTAGATTGAAGAAAAAATCCTTGGTTTAGTGAGACAACTCTGCCCCCTAGCGTCATAACATTCAATCTGCATTTAGTAGCCTTCATGCTCCAGTCTCTTTTGATGTTTCAAGGTCTAGACAAGTGTCACAATATCCTCAAATCTGCTGGGACCATACTCCAGTTTGTTCATATACACAGAACTTTATCCTCCTGGCTGGTCCCTGAAGAAATTGGCACATGCATGTGAAGGAACTGCTGGTGGGAATGTAGAGGACATGGCCAGGCAGGATGGGAAGCCTTAAAAATACCTATACACCTTCACTCAGTAATTCCACATTTGGAAATCATTCCGCATGAAATAATTCAAGTTAAAAAAAATTAAAATGTAAAAAAAAAGTTACATGTAACACAGGAAAATTAGAAACAAAGTATATTTTTAACAATCAGAGAAGGAAGGAAGGAGGGAGGGAGGGGGCAAAGGAAAGAAAAAAGAAAGGAAAAGTATATCTGTATAACCAACTATTATGTATTCGATAAAGGCATATTTAAATATTTAATGACATGATTAAAATATTAATGATATAATGTCTACCAAAACACTATAAACAGTGTAGTCAAAATTTTGGGGAATAACACAGGTTATAGACACATACACACACAGTGACACATATTTCTTAGGTCACAGTGTGAGGAAAATGTAACTTTTTTTTATTCTCACTTGATGTTTGTTTTAACCCCTCATTTTTTCTGATGGCATAAAAGCGAATCTAGTCAACTATGAAGTAGCTCAGTCACCTCAGGCTACTCACAATCATTTTATGTTTAAGCCATCGGTTAAGAATTTCCCTCTTCCCTCTTGTTCGCCATTAGGGAGGCCAGTATGTTTGGTAGATTTTGGTGGCATCACAGCACAGAATGAGGAAAGGGCGGTCTTTTGCCATCTTATGTCCTTCACTGGCATGTGCTGAGACATCTCTTGTCTTTGCTTCTCTAGTCATTGGCGTCTGCTATGCTTGCAGCGCCAGAGACGTATGTCTGTGGTCTGACAGTGAGTTTTATCTCAGCCTTCTCTCAGCCATTCTGGGGGCAAATGAAACTCTAGGACACTTTCCCAAGGCACCTGGGCCAACGGCAACCTGGAGTGTGGTCTCTGGCTAGATGTGCCCTGCCTTGCCCATTTCTTCTCCACTGCTGCTATGACAGTTTAGCACGAGGGACTTCTCTGTGAACATCATTGCCTTCTCAGGTTTCCCCAGGGATCAGGATACAGTTCTTCTCCACCTGAGCTCCCCATCCCCACCACTCTGGGATTTCCATCATTCCACAAGGGGTGGAGGAGTCCCTGAGATCCACACCAGCACTCAAATCCAATCATACTTCCCAAATGTCTTCTTCTGTAGCTGCAGAATTTTTATCAAATCCAGAGCAGGAAAACTGGCTCTTATATTATTCATTCTCCCCAAATCTAGTATTTATAAAATAAAATTTAGCTTTTTTACACAAAATTCAGACATTGAGACTCAAATATCTTTTTCTTTAAGTAATGTCTCTTCCAGGAATTTCAAAAGTTTATTTAGAAAACTTAAGTTTTGATGACTGTCTCATTTCTCTCTTTTTGAATTCCTCCTATAATTTTACCCTGAGTACATACAGAACAGCGTTGCTGGTGACTGATGAGGGGAAGTATGAGAGTAAAAAGGAAAGAATCTATATATACATTCACACACATGTACATACATGCATATATGCATACATATATTTATACAAGGAATAGAGAAATTAATTCAACAAAAACTTTAGTGATTGCCTATGCATTATTTTACTTTTTTAATATTATTATAATATACCCTATTTTTAAATTTCTGGAAGGAACATGTTTTATATAATCAGAATATATAGAGAGACAAGAAATAGACAAGGCATCTGCCTTCCAGCATCACCACTCACAGTGAAGAAGGGATGGTGGATACCTGAGCCTTCTGTTGGCCACATCCAATGCTCTGCTCTCAGCTGTCTCTGCATTACTTGATCTTTGACCCCATTGGCCACTCTCTTCTTAAAACTCTCTTCTTCCTTGAATTTCAGAACTCTAGGCTCTCTAAGCTCGTTTTCTAGTTCCATAATCCATCAAAAACCTAGACATCAAACCTGAGTCTGATGCTGTAATGGGATGAAATTTCTCCTGAGTAGGTGTCCTAGGAGGGAAGAGGGTAATGTCCACAGTTAGGGGCAATGTCCACAGTTAGCCAGAGGGTTGGCTGTGGGAAAAGAGAGATGACCACACCTTCCCTCCAGTGGGCAGCCTCTGTGGCTACTTTGATCAATAGAATACGGCATAAGTGACATTTAAGTCTCAAGCCTTAAGAGATTGGCAGATTCTACTTCCTGTCATTTCGAACATTTTCTCTAGGGTCCCTGAGCCACCATAAAAAAAGTGAACTTATCTGAGAATCCTCTGCTGTGAGGAAGCCCAAGCTAACCATGTGGTTATGCCATTTGAAGAGAGATATACTAAAATGGTGGCTATTTTAAGCCACTAAGTTTGGAGTAGTTTGTTTTGCAGCAATGGATAATTGGAACAGTTTCCTTCCTGCAAAAGTGGGTTAATACTACAATACTACACTTTGTAGCTGTATAGGAGGAGTTGTAGTGAGAATTGCAGAAAGATTAAACTTTAATTATCTTCATGGTAGTTTCCAGAATTACTATGGGAAGGGTTTTTTGTTGTTGTTGTTTGAAAAATACCTTGATTAGCCAATTAGAAGTAGAAGATGAGCCCTAGGGGATTAGTTGAAAAAGAGAAATAAAAGATATAACCAAAACCACTTTGAATGTAAATTGGACAGAAATTTGGAGGTAAGGAAGAGCAGAGAATAGAGAAGAAAGTAGCAATAAGGCAAGAGAAAAGCAGGAGAGGCAAGAAACATGGCCAGAGATTAAAGCTCAAGTTTCAGAAATGACTAAAAGACTTTTTAAAAATAATGGTCATCTAATAAATTTGATGTTGATTATATATTCAGGATGAAAATCTCTCTATTCTTCCAAAGTTTCCATAAAATTTGCTGCCATTATACATACCTTTTGTGACTTTTTTTGATTTTTTAAATTTAGGCAGAAGTTAAGAAAAATGTCAGAGTTCCACACGTATGTTGACTTGGTAGAGAAGAGAGACAACAGGTGCCAATTCCTAAACTGAAA
This sequence comes from Microcebus murinus, assembly GCF_040939455.1. NCBI lineage: Eukaryota > Metazoa > Chordata > Mammalia > Primates > Cheirogaleidae > Microcebus > Microcebus murinus. The sequence goes on along the minus strand of NC_134104.1, from coordinate 71,141,966 downwards.
TAAATTAGGATAATGGTTCCCAACTAAGGAGGAGTGATTTTGCCCCCTGGGGAACATTAGACACTATCTGTAGGCACTTCTGATTATCTTCACTGGAACAGGGCAGAGAGGAAGGGCAGCTACTGGCACTGAGTGGGCAGAAGCCAGAGATGCTGCCAAAAGTCCTGCAATTCATAGGACAGCCACCACAGTAAAGAATTGTCCAGCCTAAACTGTCAATAGTGCCAAGGTTGAGAAATCTTGATTGAGAGGAAGCAAAAGATCTGAAATCAGACGTATCCACAAGAACCTAAGTCTCCTGCAGAATTTATGGAAATTTTGAAGAAGACATTAGACTTTCTAGCATCCATGAATATAGTTTGAATCACTCTTATCTAAATTATCAGGAACAGGGTGATTTTAGTTAACATCTAGGTTATGGCATCAAATAAGAAAAATGATTTGGTTAAGGTTCTTATTTGCAAGTGACAGAAATTAACTCTGGGAAAATTAAGCCGGAAAGGAATGTATTAAACCATAGTATGCAGTTCATAGAATCTCTGGAAGGGTTGAAGAACCTGGCCTGGAGGCTAAGCAGAAATAAAAACAAATTACAAAATCATACTACAGAATGGGTCCATGAAGACATCGGTGCCTCCACCACTGGCATGGATACTGCTGGAATGCAGGACGGATGTATGTAATAGCAATCAAGACATCATGGCTGATTCAAAAAAGGAAAGGAAAAAGAAGCATGACTCCAAAAAAGCTCATTTTTAAAGCACATAACTGTCTTTCAGCCCTAACATTAGAAAGTAAACATTCAGCCTTTAAGCTCAAAACCTCAGGTTCATCTTTGATCCTATAATTATAATCCAAGTTAAAACACATTGAGATATTTACATGCCCTCATAACTGGTCTCTCTGCTTTTAGTCTCTCACTTTTAACCAGCACTATATCCACTGGTAAATTAACCTTCTCAAGAGTACCATGTAGATCAAAGTATCTCCCAGTGAAGAAATTATGCATAAGTCCTTTTTCCAAAAAGAAAATAAAATGTAAACATAATTCAAACAACTTTGTGATCTGTTCTGAACCTATGTTCCAGTCTTCTCTCCCACAACTCATCCAGGCAAATGATTTGCTTATTGAGCACTGATAGATCAGGCAAATGGATTTCCTTCCTCTGCACCTCTGTTCTCACCATTATCTCTCCTGAGGAATCTTATCTCTTTTTCTTTATTGAAATCTCACACCCATCCTTTAATGTCCTGCTCAAAACTCACAGAGTGCCTAATAATACCAATAACCTACTATGTGACCTTAAAAAAATGAAATATTTCTCTGAACTCATAAAAGTACAAAATGGAAATAATCTAGTATACTGCTCATTGGTAGAACTGATACCTCTGAAGCCATAGTCCTGAAGTAGCTGGAGGGCGAGTGTGAGAGCACAGTTGTTCTCATGACTTCCTTGCTGATTCAGTAGGATTCATTTCCAAGTCCATCCTTTATCAACAGATCTTGACATTACAACCTAACATATAGAATGTTATACCTCATGATAACCTTTAGTTTCAGTGTTTTTAAAATAGCCAGCCTTTATTAACACTCCCACAGAATGGACCTGGAAGTTGAAAACACTTCAATCTCTTGCAATCTCTCTTCATAGAGTATATATTTTAATGGAGCAAATTCTCAGTTCTCAGACTACAAACTCAGGTACATAATAAATATAGCATTTCTTCAAATCAACTAAAGTTTAGCTGTGAGCCTTCATCAATTGGTTTCTAGGAAATTCAACTACTTCCATTTTGGTGGTTCTTCAATTATGAAAATTAAAATAAAATTAGGTTACTCTCTCATTATGGAGAGTGTGATGGTTAATTTCAGGTGTCAGCTCAGTATTAAGGGATACCCAGATAGCTGGCAAAGCATTACTTCTGGATATATCTGTGAGGATGTTTCTGGAAAAGACTGGCATTTAAATCAGTAAACTGAGTAAAGAAGATTGAGTAGGAACTGTCCTCCATGGTCCTGGATAGAACAAAAAGGCAGAGGAAAGGTAAACTCTCTCTCTCTTTTTTTTCCTCTCTCCTCTGTATGTGTGTGTGTGTGTGTGTGTGTGTGTGTGTGTGTGTGTGTGTGTGTGTATCCCCCCAACCCAGAGCTGGGACATCCTTCCTATCCTGCCCTTGGACATGAGAACTCCAGGCTCTCACTTCCCAGTTTCTCAGGCCTTCAGCTCCAGGCTGAGAGTTACACCATCAACTTCCCAGGTTCTGAGGCTTTCAGGTTTGGACGAGTCATGCTACTGGCTTCTCTGGTTCTCCAGCTGGCAGACAGCATATTGGGGGACTTCTCAGCCTCCATCATCATGTAATTCAATTCCCCTAATAAATCTCATCTATGTATATCTACCTGTCTATCTATCTATCTACCTATCTCCTATTGGTTCTGTTACTCTGGACAATCCTGACTAATACAAAGAGTAAAACAAAAGTACATTTCATGGTGTTTAGAAATAGGGAGACATAGGGTAAAAGTAATCTAAAACTATAAAGTCAATGGATATCCTGGGCCTCTGAGTCTCCTGCCTTTGGGAGAGCTCCCAATACACATCAGACTGCCAAGGGAGAAGGAAGCAACCCTGTATTGTGATTAAGGCCCTGAGATGTATCTGCTAGAGCAGTATGTCCCATTCTATCTCACCTAAGTGCATGCTATATACTAATTACTACTCTAAGTGCCTCACATATAGTAACTCATTTTATAATGAGGTATGCATATTGGCAAATATCATAAATATCATGGTAATAGAATGATGCAGAAGTGCAAGCTTAAAATAGTCATCAAACCCCAAATTTAGCACACATATCTTTCCAGTATTTCTTCCCCCATTTTTTCTGCTTCTCTAAATCTCATCCATTTCTCAGGAAGAAACAAAATGACAAACTAGGTGTATTAAAGGAAACAAAGGAAGAAGGGATTCTAGTCTGTGTGTTTGTTTTATATAAATATATAAATCCAATCCTGATTATTAAGAACTTACTGAGGGCTGTGGATTTCTATCATCTTTCCTACTTGTGTAAGCTGGTAAATTAACCACTGAAAGCAGATTAATTTGGCCTTCTCTAAATGCAAGCACCACTGTTGCTTAGGTGGGTCCCATATTGGGAGATAGCAGATCTCACTCTCCTGGTGGTGTTGGTGAGCTGGATTAGGATTACAGCAATTGCAGCAGCCTGCAGCCTCAATTGTTCATCTTGCCCCTTCCTACCACCAAGGAAATTTAAGACTATCTACAGTGTGAGGGAGCAAGGTGGCTGTCAACAGCTTGTGACACTGAGCAGCAAGGATGTGGTGGCTGGTCCCTCCACAAGGCACACAATTCAACCCACTCTTACTGAGGAAGACACTAGCAAGCTGGAAAGTAGTTTGGTACAGATACTATTAAATAGGCTCACCATGCAGAATTACTCAAGGGCTGGTATATATTTTACTTATTGTACAGGCAAAGTTTCAAAATTGGATGGAAGTAGAGGTTATATTTTTAGTCTAAAAGGAAAGCCAAGAGAAAATGTTCCAAAGCATGGAGCAAAAAACACCTCCAAGCAGCAGGAGAAAGCCTCAGAAGCTGGGGAGTGAGAGAAAAGGATACTTCTGCAGGATTTGGGCATAATATTGGCCAGAAAACAGCAGACAGCTGTGTAAGTTGTCAAAGACAAGGGAAATGTCAAAACAGAAAAAAACTGAATAGCGAAAGTTTTCAATCATGGAGAATTTGAAATAGAGTGAAGAAAAGCAGTGGTGTGTGGGGGTAAATGCTTAACAACTGGCTTTATAAAAAAAGTATGCATAAATGTACATGAGTTCCTTTTAAATTTTACTATGAATAAATGCTTAATTACTGTCATTACTATATATTTCAAAAAAGAAGTGTCTCACATTATTAACCTATGTGTTTAGATCTGACAAAAGTACTGATTTGATATTTTCCTGTAAATCAATGCGTAAGAGATAAGTAAAACAGCGAAGACATACATCAGAACTTAAATAATTCATGATCATGTGCAAAAATTCTTTACTGAATCAGACAATAGTTTTAAAATACTAGAAGAATATTTTCTCAATTTTTTGTGCTATTCACAATGTAAAAGCCACAGACAGAATACACGTTTAATCTGCAGTATTGTCATTTTTGTCATCATTTGCCTGACACTAAACAATCAGCAAAATGACAAACAAGCCCTGATTTGAACTGTTTGCTGATTTCTATGATGTAAACACTGCCACCATGACTAGTTTCAAGCTACCAACAAGATGTCGCTGAACACAGAGTTGAGAAGAGAAGCACAGAAGTACACCATTATACGTATAGTATTTCCACCATACAGATATAATGGACATAAATAACTGTGCTCATAGAAAATAGTTTTTCATACTTAGTGTTTGTAGGTAATCTCTGAAGTCTCCCAAATTTCCAGTGCTCATGATCCCTTTGAATCTGATGGATCTGGTTCTGCTTAAGTGGCAGGAATCTTTTAGGAGGCTGTGACCACTTAGGAGGGTCTCAGGGAGGGGAACTTAAGAAAAAACACTGTCCTCTTTCTGATCTCGAGGAATCTCTATGCTCCAACTTTTGCTTCTCTAAGGCCCTCGCTTTTACTCCATTCCTCCTACCAAAATCCTAACACTGGACTTAGCTTTCATGTAAAACCAGAAGAGCCTTTGAATTCCCTACACTTCTCTTGCTAACATCTATCCCTAAGGCAAGGAAATTACAAAGACTGGCTATCTTTTCAATAGGGGAAGGAAAAGAGAAATCTGGAAAAATAACATAAATTCAATTTTCAAAAGTTTATCCCACCTCAGCAGTTGGTACAGCTGAAGCAAGGATTCACTTTGAATACTCACAATGGAGCCGCATTTTCTCAGTCAATAACATATTTGACTAACAGTCCTCAGTGCAGTTTTTCTAATTAATTACTAAAAATACCTGTGAAGACTCATAAGAATATAAAAATGTATAACAATGACAAAAAGCCCTAGCAAGAATTATGAAGGAATAATCACTATGGAGCAGAATTAAAGAATATAGCTATTGGTCAATACATGTTTGCTATATTAAAAAAGATAAACCCTCTGGCCCTGGATAAAAAGAAAAAAAGATTAGGGCCATGAAAAATATTGTATAAAATAACAGGAGATATCACATGCAAAGGAGTAGTTTAGTACCTAGCACACTAAATCAGCATTCACTGGTCATAGTAATCTTTTGGTTTAATGAAGTCTACTTAATGAATTTTTCAATTTTATGGTATTACTTTCTCTGACCTAAGAAATCTTTGCTTATTCCCAGGTTGCAAATATATTCTCTTGTATTTCCTTCAAATAAGCTTTATAGCTTTAACTTTTACAATTAGGGCTATGTCTCAGCTCATACAATTTTTGTGTAAGTTTACTAATTTTTGTGTATGGTATGAATTTATACTAAATTTTGTGTACAGTATGTGCATGGTATATTTTTTCCATATGGAGATCCAGTTGTTCCAGCCAGCACCATTCATTAAAAAGACTTTTTTTTCCATTGAATTGTTTTGGTACTTCTGTTGAAAACCAACTGATGGCAGAAATGGAGCTCTGTTTCTGAATCCTCTATTCTGGTCCATTTATCTATTTGTCCTTATGCTAATACCACATGTCTCGATTGCAATTGTTTTATATTATTATATTATGTAATTATAATATAATATTTAATTATGGTACCATTAAAATTATATTATCTTGAGGTCAAGTAGTTATAAATGTTCCATATTCTTTTAACATTTTAGACTCTGTATTTTTGTATAAATTTTAGAGTATTTTGTTAATTTCTATAATAAATGTCTTCTGGGCTTATGCTGGGAATGGACTGAACTGAATATAGACTAATTTGGGGGAAATTGATACCTTAACAATATTGAGTCTTCTTGTCCATAGGCACAGTATATCACTACATTTATTTAAGTCTTCTTCAATTTTTCTCAGCAATTTTTTGTGGTTTCCTGTGTTGAGGTTTTGCACATCTTTTGCTAAATTTATAGCTAATTTTATTTAATATTATGGTTTATTTAATATTATGGTTTAATATTATGTTGAATGGAATTTTTTCATTTGATTTCCAGTTTGTAGTAGTTTTCAGTGGCTGCTATAACAAATGACTGCAAACGGGGTGTCTTAAAACAAAAATGTATTCTCTTTACAATTCTAGATGTCAGAAGTCCATGATCAATGTCACTGGCCTGAAATCAAGGTGTTAGCAGGGCTACACTCTTGCTGGAAGCTTCAGGGGAGAATTTGTTGTTTGCCTATTCCATCTTTTGGTGGCTTCTAGCATTCCTTGGTTTATGCCTGTATCACTCCAATCTCTGCCTCTGTCTTCACATCACCTTTTTCTCTGTGCATATGTGTGAAAATCTCCCTCTTATAAGGATACATGGAATGGCATTTAGGGCCCATTTGGATAATATAGGATAATCCCTCAATCTCAAGATTCGTAATTTAATCACATCTGCAAAGACCATTTTTCCAAATAAGGTAGCATTCACAAGTTCCAAGTTAGGACACCTGATATCTGCACAGATGTTTTTGAAAGTATATAATAATAAATTTTATTAATATTGGTTTTGTATTTTGAGACTTTTCTTAACTCAGTATTTCCGGTGGGGTTTTTTCTTACTGATTTCTTAAGGTTTTCTACATAATCAATCATGTCAGCTGAAAATGTTATGCCTTATGCTTCTTTTTCTTGCATTATTACATTTAGTCTTCAAAATATAAATTTATAAAATAATGTGTATTTAATCTCTTACAAGCAATTTAAAGTTTGTGCACAGTTTCACAAAGGTTAATGTGACCCACAGCTTCACCTTTATAAAGTCAGTTCTATATTGCAAGTCTCACCTCCCTCTGGAACTCCAGGACTTGATTTCTAACTGTTTCATAGATTCTTTTCACCTGGATAACTCATCAATAATTCAGCACAAATCATCAATCCAAAGCCAGCATTATCATCCTCCCCACCTCTCCTTGTAATCAGCTTCTCTGTGTTTGTTATTGTCATAAATACTGTCAACTCATTTTGGCTTGAAACCCCTGTCATCTTTGATTCCTGTGGCTAATTCCTGCATTTAGTTTTCCATTGCTTTAAATACTCAGAAATATCCTTGCAAATGATCTCTTACATCTCACTACTGCCAAACTTTAGTTCAGACCCCTCACACTTGACTTTCTCAATAGCACCCATCTAGTCTTCCTGATCCTCAATTTCCTTCTTTGCAAGTCCATCCTTTTCTATTTTTCCAGGATTATCTTTCTTAAGCCCACTTGATAACACTATAGTCCTGCCTCTGTGGCAGGCACTGCTGCTACGCCTTACTTGGTTCTCAGTGCATACTACCTCACATTGATGTTTGTCTTTTACATATGATCATGCTTTGTTTAGGAACTGTGTTCAGGAACTGTGTTTTACTATATATATATATATATATATATATATATATATATATATATATATCCTCAGACCAGGATTCGTAGGAGGTGATTTATAAATGTTTGTTGATGGGGATTATAACATGCTTTTTTGAGGGGAGAGTTTACTAATGATGATGATGAAAATGTGTATGACTCAGCTGGTTGTTTCCTTCTCCAGGAAACCACAGAGGAAGGGTGCAGTATCAAGGAACTCACAGATCTCCCAGGAAGAGTTTTGCAAGACCTTTTTTTTTTTTTTGAGACAGAGTCTCACTTTGTTGCCCAGGCTAGAGTGAGTGCCGTGGCATCAGCCTGGCTCACAGCAACCTCAAACTCCTGGGCTCAGCAATCCTACTGCCTCAGCCTCCTGAGTAGCTGGGACTACAGGCATGCGCCACCATGCCCGGCTAATTTTTTGTATATATATATTTTTTAGTTGGCCAATTAATTTCTTTCTATTTTTGGTAGAGACGGGGTCTCGCTCAGGCTGGTTTCGAACTCCTGACCTTGAGCAATCTGCCCGTCTTGGCCTCCCAAAGTGCTAGGATTACAGGCGTGAGCCACCGCGCTCGGCCTGCAAGACCATTTATTGTAAAAAGTTAAATATAAATCTTACGAAAACAAATGCAGATACTTCAATTTCCATTAACCTCTCTTATTACTTATCTCCTTTTCTAAAGATTCCTGATTCGTTAGATAACTCTGAAAAGGTTTACTTTACATGTCAAGGTAAATATTTTGAGTTTTATCTGATGGATTGCTCAATTCTCAGCAGAATCTAGAAATTTAGTTTAAAATAGTAAAGTTATTTCATGACTTCTGGATCAGAAAAACATTTTTAACATCTATTTTTAAAATCAATTAATACACATATTAACAAAATAAGAGTATAAAAGATTTTAAAATAGAAGAAGTCTCCCTCCCACTTATGACCTACCATCCTTAAGTCCCTCCCTGACTCTGTCCTTCGCTAGGGTTTATCAACTCAAATACTTTTCTGGGTCAGGCATGTAACATAAATGAGTAATGCAGGTGTGCTTATTGTATGATGCCATATTATATTGTATTCTTTCAACATCACATAATTTACGCATAGCTGTTCTTCACCAACACCAACAACAAAAATGCTCTTTCTGATTGTTTTGGAAATATCTGACCCTCTCAGTCTTTCATTTTCTCACTTTTGATATAACTAGTGGTTCTCTTTCTGCTTGATTTTACTAGTAAAAGTAAAAGCACAAGCTTCATGATATATAGCAATTGATGTGTTCAGTTTCAGGAAGACTTTAGGAAGGAGTGTGAGCTACAGGAGAGGACATGAATGTATAAAAGACAGAACCATTCTTTGGCTCCTGATTCTAAGAAATATTTTGCATGTAAGAATTAAGGATTGATGTTGACAGGCCTTCTGATATTTTAATATGATTTTTTTAATGTAGAATTTCTTGATTTTTAAATGCTGACAACAAATGCAGTATTATTTTTAAAACACTGGATAGGCCAACACTTCAAGCCAAACAAAATAGGTCTGCAGGCTGAATTTGGACCAATGGTGGCAGTTTGATTATACAATAATCTGTTCCTTTTTCCATGTGATACTATGTATATATTAGAGATTATTCTTTATCAGGATGTACAAATCTAACTCATAGGCTTTCATGGCTAGTATGAATGTAATTTATTTAACTAGTTCCTATTTATGGACATTTATGTTAATTCCAATTTTTTGCTATTTCATACAATGTAGAAATATCAGAAATAAATGTCATCATGTATACGTGGGAATTATTCAGTATAATAAAATGCCTAGATGTGGAATTGCAAACAAGGGCTTCATAAAATGTAAAGATAACCCACATATGAAAAGGGTTGTTATTTGGTTTCTATTATTTTTTCTAAAACAACTAGGAAGTAACAGTAACAAAGGCATTTTTGTACAATTCTAGAAAGATGTACAGTGTGCATAGGTCAGTACAAGAAGCTCCTATCTTGATCTGCCAGTAAAATAGTCACCATGTTAAATATAATAATGGAATTCCCAGAGTCCTATATTTGGGAAGTTTACTATCAATGGCTGGGTCTGTACTTGGTGGTGCTGTGACTGGATGGATCTAGATTTATAATTCTGACAATTAAGGGAAAAGGAATTTCCTTTATGGTTTGTATGTTTGTGTAGAGGGGTTCGGGGGGATGGGGTGTTAATGTCCCTGAAGTGAAGAGGGCGCACAGGACCCTTTGATTGTAGTCCCTAAAAATTGGCTTCATAACCTTTGGTAGGCCACATCCTTTTTATAGGCCCCAGTTTCCGTACAAAACATAAAACGATCAAGTTGGAAGAAGAACAGGATATTTAAAGACACGGAATTGACTTACATTACGTAGCAAGAGAATGTAGATAGTGAAGGGAAGGGACCCAGGATGTCTGAGATTTGGGACTCTTCAAGGAGACTGGGGAAGAGCATCTCTGGAGAGAAAGGAGAATGTGATGTCCTGAAAGCCAAAAGAGGGAAATAGATTACGTAGATTCTGAGCTAAATTATGCTGAGAGCTCAGTGACCACAGGCAATATGGAATTGTTGTAGACCTCTATAAGGACCATATCAACAAATTGTTGTACTTAAATGCCAGAGGAAAGCCAGTTAAAGAGTGAACGAACAAAATCACTTTTGACGCCTCTATAAACCATGCAAGTTTATTCCAAACCCGTAGCTGCAGAGATTCTAAGGCACTTAACCTATCCATGACCCTTCTTCCTACAGCCTTCCAAGATTGTTTATATCCTTTCACACCCAACAAAGACGTGGGGCAAATGGGCGACTATTAGTTTTTATTATTTTATTCTATTACTCTACTACTGTATTCATTTTGTACTCTCTAGACTCCTCCATGCTCCCTCAATATCTAAATCTTATTAAATTGGTCGCCACCGGTGAACATTTATCAATCTGGATTCCATGGCTTGCGCCTCGCTGGTCCCCGCTAAACACCTCGCCCCAGGCCCTCTCAAAGTCTTTCAACCGGAATTCCGAATTCCACCTGGGAAACAATGAAAGCGGGGCTGGGCGGGGCGGGACGGGAGCAGGTGGAGTACGCATGTTCCTTCCAGAGGCTCTGGGCGCATGCGCTAGTCCTCCACGGACCGTTTGTGCTGCCCGCCTACAAAGGGTGGGGTGGTTGTTTTATTGACGGACTGAGTACGGGTGCCTGCTAGGCTCTTGCGGAAGTCCATGCGCCATTGGGAGGGCCTCAGCGGCTGCTCTGTGCCCTTGTTGCAGAGAGCCTCTTCCTGGGTCATTCCTGGAGCAGGAGCCGGACTGGGGCTGACACAGGGGCTTCCGCGTGGCCGTCTCGGCACTTGTGTGACCTCCCCTCCGGAGGGATGTGGCGACTACGTCGGGCCGCCGTGGCCTGGTAAGTGCAGGCTCCGACATGGCCCCGTTATTTCTGGGGCAGCTTGAGAATGGGCTTGTCCCATCACTACCTCCAGAATGTGCAAATAACTCTCAGGCCAGGCCGGGGGCTATGGGAGAATTTCGGGATATTTTTGAGGACCCATAGTGACTGGAGTCTTCACTGGGCTTACCTGCGGTTCTGGCTTTCAGTACCGGCCCTTGACCCTGTCCCTATCCAACGCGAAGATTCTGGACGCCTCTCATTCTTGGCCCTTCTCTATTGTCCTTTTGTCCCTGCCCTTTACACCCTTGTGCTCTCGGTCTTATCTCTGTGTCTGGTTGCTTCTTTTTTTTTCTGTCCTCTCTCTGCCCGTTTTGGCTCTGTCTACGAATCACTCTTTCGGCGTTTCTCTTAAGCCTCTCTGTCGTCGTCCTCCACCTCCACGCCGTGTGTACATTGCACCTGCAGGTACTTCGGCTCTTCTCCAGGGTGAAGGGCCCTCTGCCTCTTTCCCTAGCCCGCTAGTTGGAGTCAGAACTAGAGCAGTGACGCACACTGGGTCAGAGATGGTTATTAGAGATGGCTTCTTAATGGCACCTTTTTTCAGTGTTCAGGGAGGGAAACTTGCTTTCTGATGCAAAGAGGTAAACGTGGCACCACTTTTCTCATCACATTGTCGTTGTTGCCCTGGCCTGGTTTAATCGCGTAAGTAGAACATCATGGAAATATTTTTATTTTTGTGGGTAAAATATACATTTTGATGAAATTAAATTTGATTTTATCTCTGTACGTAATTTTGTTCTAATATCCTTAGATGCCGTCAAACTTAAGTCATTGTTAGGGACATTTGGTAGGAAGTAATATGCATCAAGCACAGTTGGAAAAACTTTTTTCTGAATTAACGCAACGTGTAAACACCTGTCTTTTTTTTTTTTTCAGAACTTTTTAAATGGTGTAATTTGTAGTATTAGAATGGAATCCATTTATTTTATAAAGGTTAACTGGGGTCCAAATGCAGAACTAGATGACATAGTTGCAGTGTTTTGTTAGTCAATTAGATTAATTACACTATTTTAAATCTCTTGGGATTTTAATTTCTGAGTAAATTCATAGCCCTTGGTATTAAAGTAAGTTATTTACAACCTTTGTATTTCTGCTCCTCAGTATTTAATGGGGAAACATATCTAATTTTCTTTAAATAAAAAAGAACTGCAGAAATAGCATACTCTGTTGAAGCACTTAATATATGTAAGAAAACTTTAAAAATTGAGTTTCAAAACAAATTGAATTACTGTAGATTCCATAGAGTCCTGGCTTTAAAGTGTCTCGTGTTGATAGCACAGTTTAGATACTTGAAGAATTAGAGATGTGGAAAGTCAGAGGCCACAGCTCTGGAATTTGTCTTTTACTATAGTTTCTTAGCATGTTGTGAAGGAATATAGTTAGATTTCTACTCTTTAACAGATGGGAGCATAAACTTTTTTTGGACATACGTGTGTGTGTATGTGTATGTTCATGAACATGTGAGAAGACTAATGACCAACATTTATTTGGGTGCAATAAATATTTGTGTAAAGTTAATGAGGAAAGAATTACATGTTAGGAAATTGTATATTGTTAAAGAGATGGTAAATGAACAAGAGAAGAGAGTAGATGATTTCTGGGGGAAGCCAATTTTGCATCACATTTGATTTTTAGTTTTGACTGAATGTAGAAGTCTATATTCAAAAGCCTTTTCCTTCTGAACTATGAAGGCATTGGTACATTTTCTTCTAACATCCTTTGCTGCTGATGAGAACTCTCATGACTATCTGATTTTTTTCATGTTTGTAGGTATTTTGTTTTTCTCTTCATGGAAACTTTTAGGATCTTTACCCTTTATCCTAAATTTCTCAAGGCTTTGTCCAGGTGTGAGTTTTTTGGTTTTTGTTTTTTCTCCTTTTACCACTCATCTGGCTTTAGTCAGTGGGCCTTTCCATGTCAAATATTCCTTTATTTCCAAGAACTTTTTCTTCTTCTTTATTTTCTTCCTTTGATTTTTCCTGTTCTTTTTCTTTGTAGAGACCTATTTGGTGAATATTCGTCCTTTTAGATTGGTCCTGTATGTCCATGATTTCCAAAATATGATTTGTACCCTTCATCTGTTAAAAAAAAAAAAGCATACCCCAATATATATATGCACACTCATTTACTTTTAAAGTATATATGTCTCTGTACCTTTGATTTACATAAGTCTACCCTAACATAATCTTAAAGGATAAGATACAACAATACTGCATCTAGAAGCTTTGGTACTTTCTTCTTCAATCTCAATGGATCATTTTGTGCATCCTATGGGATGCATTTCTCCCCTATCCTCCCACTCACTTTGGGTACCACTTCTCTGGATCACTTAACTTATCTGTTAGTTTTCCACCTTTTTTCTTTATGTTCTACATTCTGGGGAATTTTCTTAATTCATTTTTCTGATCTTGCTATTGATTTTTTATAATAATATATTGGCCATTGTAACTTTAATTTCCATGAACTTCATTTTAACATTTATTAAACTCTTAAAGACATGTTTAATTCTATACTTTCTATTCTTCCATTGCTATTATTGAAAACAACATGAATTCATTTTATGTCTGCAATATCCTCCTAAGAATACTAATTAGCATTTCATATCTCTGTTTTTTCCAGGATTAATGATGTTACTTGTCTTGGTTTTCATCTTAAGAGTTGGTGGTTTTCTATAAAAACTTATTATTTAATCATATTTAAACATGAAGTACTAATAATGATTGATGTAGATGCCTTGTGTGGGTTACCTTTGAAACAGAGGGCTGATTTAGCAAACTGTTTAAGGTTATGATGTTTCAATTAACAGGCCTTATTTTAGGGCTTTTAGGGAGTGGGAAGATGGTCTGAGGTTGCTATAAATGCCAGTATTGTTGAGGAGGTTCACTCTGGGAAGTCCCGCTTCACCATACACACTTGGGAGCTTAATTCTTTCCTGGGAGATTGCTCAGTGTGGGGCAGTTGCTGCTGTTAACATTCAGCTGGATTGGAATGGGGTGGAGGATGACCAGAGCAGCCTGTCTTTACATAGCATGTCAGTAAATCTCAGTTTTTTCTTGTCTTTTCACTCTCTTTCCTGTATCTCAAGAGGACCTCTTTGTGAAAAATAATACTGTCCTGTATGAGCATTGATCTTTTAGAGTATCTTCTTTAACTGGAATGACTTAGAAGTAGTTCTGAAGATGCCTTTCTAAGAAGTACTAGGATTTTGCTTTGAGGCAATTATCTCTGCCAGGGGACTAGTTGAAGAACATTTTACATATAGTTGCCTGAAATACTGGATGCTATACTCCCCACGCCCCCCACCCATAGTTATTGCTGTTGCCATTATGAAAATAGGAATTCTGGAGATTTGGATGTACAAGAGGGATGTAATAATAAAAAGCAAAAACATCTTAGGGATGAACTTAGTCCTGGAATTCATCTAATTGGATATTTTTTTGGATTAACTTCTTTCTAAAAAATATAAATAACTTTTTGAGGATTAAAAAGTTATTCATTTATACATTAGTTTAAGTTAGTGCAAATTAATGTTAAAATAACATTTTGTTGAGCACTTTGTGCTGGCCACTGCTACGTTCTTTCAACTGTTTTTTGTTTTTTAATTTTCCTAATAACATGTTCATTCAATGGATTTATTGGGTGTCTATCATTTGTGAGGCACTGGGCTAGACCTTGGAAATACAAAAGTAAGTAAAACAGGACCCTGGACTTATGAAGATTGCAGTTTACTGGATGAATATTAATTCAGTAACTACACTTGTTATACAATACAAATTTACAAGCATTATGAAGAAAAAGTATAGAGAGCCAAGAACTGTAGTAGGAGGACTTGCCTTATAATGAAGTTTCAGGGAGAGGAGGAAATGCTTGAGGTGAAACTGACTGTGAGCAGTCAGGAGTTAAGTAAGTAGAAGAGTCTATCCAAGAATAGTGGGTGGCATAGCCTCTGAGGTGGCCCGATTGGGAATTTGGATAAAAACTAGTCAGGGTGGAGCTCTGAGACAAGTGAGAGAGAGGTAGGAACCAGACTGTGCAGGGCTTTATAGACCAGGAGTTTGGATTTTATTCTAAATGCAGGGGGAGCCATTTATGAGATTGATGCAGATAAGTGACATTGATCAGATTTGCATTCAGAAGAGTGCTTTGATTTAGGATGAGAAAGGTATCAAGAATGATTCCCATATCTGTGGCTTAAGTAACTAGATAGCTGCTTATACCGTTTCCTGAGGGGGAATACTGCAGGAGTGTTAGGGTTTTGGTGGGAGGGGGAGAAGAGATCATGGCTTTGAACATCTTGAATTTGAAGTCTTTTTTTGATATCTAAGTGCTTATGTTGAATAGGCAGTTGGACCCAAGGGTCCGAAACTTAACTGTTTGTATTAGACATAAACTTGAGAAACATGGTTATATAAATGGAGGAAATGGTGTAGATAAGATTTTCTAGGGAGAGTGGGGAAAAAAGCAGATTAGGTCTAAGCTTTGATGAACTCTCAAAATTTAAAAGGTAGTTGAAGATGAATCTGAAAAGGAGTGGACAGTGAGGTAGGAGTAAAACTAGAAACTGGTAAGAGAAGAGGAAGTTCCAACAATGAGTAGGTGTCAACATTGTCAGCTATTGCTGAGAGGTCAGATAAAACCAGAACTGAAAAAAATGCCTATATTGGAAGCCTTTGGTGCTCTCGGTAAGAGCTGTTTTACTGAAGTGATAGAAATGGAAATCAGGTTGGTTTGGCTTTTAATAAAGTAGCTAGAGCAGGAAAATGAGATATTTTTTTTCTCCTGTTAGATGAGAGAGACTTGACTTACGATTTCTGAAAGAGCAAGAGGAGAGACAATTCCACATGGATTCACCTTTTTTAAGCAAGAGGAACACTTACTGTAATCTTATGTGGGGAAGAAGAGAATGGGTGGAGATACAGTAGGTGAACAGTTTTCGTATGAGGAAGTTAAGCATGTGTCCTTCTGATGGCTTCGATTTTCTCTGTGAAGTAGAGAGCAAGGTCATCTACTGAGAGTTGGGGGAGGTCAGGAGAGATATGGGAGATTAAAAGAGAGTGGAGAATGTCAGAAATAGTCTCCTGGCAGAGAGTGGAAGACTGAATTGATAAGAGAAATGAAGTAGGATTGTCAGGCAGTTTTGAGGGCCCTGTTTAGATGTCTGTCCATTTGGGTGTGATTTTTCTCCAGTAGTGCTTCACTTGCCTGGGTACAGGCAGGGAGGAAAAGCAATAGTAAGTTCATCCAGAGTTTGGTATTTTACTGGACAAGTGAAACAAAAAGTCAGGGCAAGGGAGTCTAGAGTATTTGCAAAAGAGTTATTGATATGATGAACCAGATAGTGTAAGGTGGCTATGTGGGTGAATAGATAAGGAAAAGACTTAATAGGTAAGAAGAGAGAAGTATCAGAGAGTCAGATACTTAAATTAGTGATTATTGATAATAACTCTCCAATACAGCTATTGTGCCATTTTAACAGCTTAAGAAATTGAGGCTTTGGGATATTGGTAATTTGTCCTTGATTGCACAGCAAGTATAAGCAGTGAAACTGATTTGGAACCAAAGTTCATCTGACTCAAGGGACTAAATGGATGTAGGGATATAGTTGAAAGAGGTCTGAGCTAAATGTTATGGAACCATGAACTATTTCCCTAGTTGATTTGTGTCTTGAATTTTTCTCTCTGTAAGTGATAACATTGGTCACCCCAGGTAAAAACTAGTGGTTATTAGTGACTCTTCCCTTCCTCCGGTGCCTAGCTTGCCATTCTAGTGTCCACCTTTTCCTTTACTGGCTCACTGCTGCCACCTCACTTTAGGCTTTCTTAAATTGGGCAGCTGAACTGAAATAAGATCACTTTTTTGCTCCCTTCTGATCTACTTTTACTTAACATTGCCTTTAATATCTTCTTTACTGTTTAGTTAGTCTTATTCTACTCAGAGACTTTCAGTGACTCCTGTTGCCTATTTTTTTTAAAAGTGCAAACTCAGCCTGATACACAGTGGCTCTCTCATTTGTCCTTATACTTCTTCTTCAATTTTATCTTCTTTGAACCTTTTATGCCAGCTCCTTAGGTCTCTTGACCTTTCACTGTCTCATATCTGTGCTCTTCTCCTTATCTGGTATTTCTTTTCTCTTTTTTGACTCTTCACTTTCCACTTTTAAGTTTTACTTTTTCTGGGAAATTTTCACTGATCTCCTCAACTCTTAAGGATCACTAGCTTTCCTCTGAACTCTTGGGTCATCTAACTGTTTCTGCTGTTCCTTTGACATGGAAATACTTGTTGTGGTATTAATTTTCATGTGCGTATGCTTGCTGGGGTGGAGGCAATTTTGAAGCTAATATGAGAATTATGCTTTATATATGCTGAGTTTGAGGTCAGGAGAATTTAATTTCTTGGTTAATAAAAGAAGATAAGGACTTTTTATAAGATGGTGGAAATGATTTATCTTAGAGGGAGAGCTTTAAAAAAAAAGTAGAGAATGTTTACCAACTTCTACAGAGATTGTAAATGTTTTTGTGACTAGAAGTAACATTTACACGTGGAGTTACAAATAAACAATGTACCTAATCCTACAATATGTATTTTCACCCACTATTAAATCCTATTTCCCTCAGGTTTCCTGAGTTGGAGGATTCCTGTAGAGTTTTGAATCAGAGCAAGGCCCAGTGTCATCCTGAGGGTTCCATAGGAGGTGGTGGGTACCCCTTAATGTCACCTCAGCCTCCTATCTGGGTCCACGAATATTTATGCATCTACTGCTTCCCACACTCCTTGCCCTCGTGTCTCTTGTGAAAACAATTTGGGCTTTACTTTCAGGCTGACCTTAGTTTTAATCCCTCTTCCACCATTTCCTAGTCATTCTACCTTAGACAAAACATAGCTTTAAAAAAAATTAATTTGTAAAGTGAGGATATTTACCTTACTGGGTCTCTTTTGAGAGTAACAGCGTTTGTAAAAACATGTCCTGTAATATATGGCACTCCAAAGGAATACAAGAGATAACTCCTTTCTCCCACCATCCTTCACAGCATTGTTTCTGTGTTCCATGATTCTTTTTCTTCACAACTTTTCAGTCCTGTGTAATTAAATAAATTAATATTTTAAAACTACTTAAATCAGGCCTAGCCCATAGTGAGCAACTATGAATGTGTGTTGAGCAAGATGAGGCCTATGGTGGTTGTTGGTTATCTTTCATTCTCTGCAAGAAGGAAAAGGTAGAGCTTGGACAGTTAACATACATATTAGATTCTCTTTTGAGCTTTTTTCCTACTTTAAGTTTTCTGGGGAGCCAGGTGCCTGAGGTAAAAATCAATTTCCTTAATTTCCATCCCTGGGCTATCTCAGGGTTGGGAGCCATAGATGAGGGAGCAAAGAATAGGTTTTCTAAGCTGCTAGAATTTTTGTGCTAAAAGCAAAAGTTTGTATACATTTTTGTTTCAACTTTTATAGTGAATGGCAGTTAATAAAATAAGTCCTTACCTTTTCTCTATTCAGTTTCAATTCTTTGGAACAGGATTATAGTCCACATGTTAGAGTGCAGGCTCTGGAGTCCCACTGCCTGAGTTTGAATCTTGCCTCTATTCCTTCTTTCAGTGTGTACTTGGGCAAGTTATTATAAATAGTTAGTAAATGTGAACTATTGTGTGGCATGCGGTTTATCGTGTGTGTGTGTGTGTGTGTGTGTGTGTGTTTCTTTTAATATGTTGTTCTTTTTATGTAATTTCCTTTGTATTATTACCCTGTCTGATCTTTCTCCCATGTTTATTCTTCTTTCAGTGAGGTCTGCCAATCCTTAGTGAAACATAGCTCCGGAATAAAAGGAAGCTTACCACTACAAAAACTGCATCTGGTTTCACGAAGTATTTATCATTCACGTCATCCAACCTTAAAGCTTCAAAGACCGCAATTAAGGACATCATTTCAGCAGTTCTCTTCTCTAACTAACCTTCCTTTACGTAAACCAAAACTTTCTCCAATTAAATATGGCTACCAACCCCGCAGAAATTTTTGGCCAGCGAGATTAGCTGCAAGGCTCTTAAAACTTCGCTATCTCATACTAGGATCTGCTGTTGGGGGTGGCTATACAGCCAAAAAGGTAAATTTAACTTTCCTCCTGGTTTTCCAATTATTCTAGCATGATTATTTTAAGTTTTTATAGCATAAGTAATTTTTCTTTATTATAGTAGAATATAATTGGATGTTTAAACATTTATTGTGGGTCTCCACCATGTAGTAGGTTGTTTTAATGGTGCTAATAGGAAGATGCCTTCTGAATCTTAGGTATAATAACAGGAAATAAAAATGGCCTCCGGGAGGGAGTGCTGGGCCAGGAGTAAGAGCATCTAGGTTTGACTTTGAGCTTGCTATTTAGTAGCACAAACAGGAAAGTTAGCATGCTCACACATGCACTTCTTAACAGCTCTGGGACCAGAGGCAAGGTGTCCCATCTCCCAGTCTGTCTGCCTTCTACTCCACAGTGTTGTGTAAAGTCAAAGCATGATACCTGTTTGAAATAGAAGTATATTTTGAATTTTTACTTTTCCCATAGTTAGTAGAGGAGTATTTATGTATTTTATGTGCCCGCCTGCTAAATTGTTTTTAGAAGAGCTGAGGCCATTTAAATTTGTTTCATAAAAGTTTCAAATATAGTACATTGCTCTTAGTTGATGTGTTTTAATTAAATAAGATAATTTTCTTTACATTTTAATATGGCATTCAGAGCATCTGATTGACATACTTTCTTATCTTTTAGACTTTTGATCAGTGGAAAGATCTGATACCTGATCTTAGTGACTATAAATGGATTGTGCCTGACATTGTTTGGGAGATTGATGAGTATATCGATTTTGGTTTGTATCATCAACATTAAAATACCTTTTTGTGTCTTGTCTTTAGGAAAGAGAAGTAGTTGTGTTAAGATAGTTTCTTAACTTATGAGTTTAATACATAGCAGTTTTATTTTAATGATAAAAGTAATAGAATGTCAAAGAAAAAATTTGTACAAAAAAAGTATCCAGTAGCTTTAATACAGCTTACCACTGTGCTCCTAATAGAGCATTTTCTTTTAATTGTACATAACATGTGTATGTGGTTAATATTTTAGTTTCCTTTTTAAAAATTACATAGTCATAATGAACATACAGTTTTGTTATCTTTTTTTTTTTTTTAGGCTACCTAACATATTTTGTCAACATTTCTATGCTGCCAAGTAGACTTTCTAAATATCATTTTCAGCATTATAGAATGTTGCCCAGAACTATATGTTGCCCACCTAACTAGCTCCTTTTGATTGGATACCTTTGTTACCTTTACTTTTTGTAGCCAGGTTCCTTAGAAGTCTATTAGTACCCAGAATGATTTCTCTCCTTAATTGGCCACTAACTCCATGTTTTAAGTAGGTAGATGAGAAAAAAGTATATTTGATAGCTATTATTATCAGTAACTCATGGTGATCTTTTTAAAAAAATTTTTATGAAATATTTTCCACAGTACCTTTTTTTAAGACATTGTCTGATTTCTCAGCTTAGGTGTATGTGGAGGTGAAATTAATCTCTACATGCACTTTACTCACATCACTTCTAAAGATAAAACTGTGCTCTGTTGACAGAAGTATTTGCAAGAAAAGCAAACTTTAAAATTGTTTTTGTAATATTCACGAGGAGAGCTTTTCAACTTGATACATATGCCAGTACCAGAGCATAGTAGCTGAGAGCCTGGATTCTGGAGCTAGATTGCCTTTGAACCCTGGCTCCTGCCCGCCCCTCTTTCTTGCTGTGTGCCCCAGTTTCTCATCCGTAAATGGGGTTGATAGTAGTAGCAATTTTGTGGGGTTGCTATGAGGGTTAAACAAGTTAATATATTTATAGCCTTTAGAATAATATCTGACATAGGTTCTTATTTCAGACTATTATGTGTTTTGGTTTTCTCCAGAGAAAATTAGAAAAGCCCTTCCTAATTCCGAAGACCTTGCAAAGTTAACACCTGACTTTGACAAGATTGTTGAAAGCATCAGCTTATTGAAGGACTTTTTCACCACAGGTAAGGGAGAACTTGTTTGATCTAATTTAAAATTTTAGAACCACAGAGGAAAAATACATAGATGTATTTGTTTTTTGTATTCCCATCTTTTAAGTTAGAGGATTTATTTCAAATGAAAAGATGTAAAAAGATAAACACACAGTTTTGTCATACAGTGGTTTTAATGTTTGTTTAGCCAAATCAAGTTAAAATTTATAAGAGCTTAAACATGCTAGGCTTTTAGTCAGTAAGAGAGAAAATATCACTTGTTCTTGACAAGTAGATGAGACTGCCTATGTATTTGCTTTTCATGATTGGTTAGAGCCAATTAGGTGTATTTTAAAACAAACTTAATTATGATGGACCATAATGAGTAGAATTTGTCAAGGTTAATTCTGGCATATTTGCCTTATTATTGCCCTATCATGGTATAAAGCTGAGATCTCAGACACCTTTGTTTGCTCATTCCTGTTAAATTTTACATTTCTATTTCCCCTTTTGCTGATTTTTCACAGGTCACAAATTGGTTAGTGAAGTCATAGGAGCTTCTGACCTACTTCTCTTGTTAGGTGTGTAAACAGACATTTTTGCTCACCTTAACACGCCTTTTAAATGCTTCTAATAAACTAGTTGCAAATCAAATTGCAGACCAAATTTATAATGCTGCTTATGCTGAATTTTAAAACCCCAGAACTATGTTAGGCAAACTCATTATCCTTTAGGTGGAAATAATAAAATAATTATTTTGTGATAAAACTGAAATTCCTAAATATATATAAGATTAAAGCTATTAAAAGAAAATTTGCTTATCAAAAATATTTTATTGATATAGATCTAATTATTTTTGATAATTGAAATGAAAAGTAATTTTAGTTTGTCTCATCTGCCCTGTCATAGTTGACATTTTAAATTTGTTTTCCTGTTATTAATATATTAATACGTGATCTGTGATGGCAGTGGTATGTGGCTGAACTGTAAGTACTGTCATATAAAATAATCCTTACCAAAGATTGTCTTTTTATTGTAATTTTATTAATAGTTATATATTTTTAAATAGGTTAAATATATGCTATAATTTTTATAATTTTAAAAAATTTTCTACATAGGTTATCAGTAATGCTCCTTAAAATAAGAATAAAGGTAATTTGATGCTTTGAACCTGAGTTGCTTTAAAAATCCATTTACCTTTTAATCAATTAGACATAATTTTGCATTTAGTTTAGGCTATTGACATCACTGGAGAATTTAAAGGATTGCACATTTATCTTTAAGGTTCACCTGGAGAAACAGCATTTAGAGCAACAGATCATGGATCTGAAAGTGACAAGCATTACAAAAAGGTAAGTATAAAAGAGAATTCTCCACATAGGTAGGCTTGAAAGATTTTTAAAAGTTTTTACCTTTTTAAAAGATTTGAAAATAGTAACATCTAAGTAGAGATATTACTAATCTAGTGCAGGATGCAAAGTGTTACAGGGCAGTTCTGGAAATGTAATTAGAGAAGCCCATTTTCTACTAATAAGTCCTGTGGGTTGTCCCCAAGAAAGGGTTTTATTGTTATATGTGTGTGGGAAAAGCTGGCTTAGACAAAACAAGTAGACTTTTCTTATTTTCCCTAGGGAACCTCTCAAACTTTAATACATTAATGTACATTTTGAATCTCTAACAGGAGTCAAAGCATACAGGGTTTTTCAGATTTATTTATTATCCCTTTTTTCTCATGGAACGTGTAGGAACTAAAGTTTACTTAGGAGAAATAGTAAATAGAATAGGAAGTGGGCTATTGGGGAAATAACTTAATTCCCTTACATTGAGAGTCAGCATAGTTACATGTGGCGTTATTAGAGTGTGTCAATTTCAACATATATGCATTAACAAAAATAAGTTATAGGAGACTTGCATATGAAAGTTATAAGAGAATTTCTGATGTAGAATGCTATACATTGCTCCATATTTCTAATACTCATGGGTTTACCTGACATTTTCTGAGTCTTCACTGTTTTCATTCTTTTGGAATTGGTAAAATAACTGATTCCTTGAAAGTTTTTTTAAAAACAAATACCTAGATAAATAGATTTATAGAAAAATATTCTATGAGCATTTTAAAATTGCAAAATATGTAGCTTATATACTGAATGTTATTATGGTTTCAGTACATCAAAGGAAATAATTTTATGTTTGGGGAGCAGGAAAAAGAAATTATTTCTATGTATAGGTTTTCATCTCTTTCCCTGTCCTTCAACTTTGAACTTTATATGTGATTTTCCAGATTTTAATTACATTTCAAAAATTTTTTTCTTTTGCCTTTTAAGTTTATCTTTTGAAGAAAACATGTTTCCAAATGTATATGTGAGTGTGTGCCTTTTAACTCAATCTTTTTTGATACTCTTTTATTGACATTATTTCAACCAAAGGATACTCTTGCCATATGAAACACTTTTTACTTCGCCTTGTATTCTTACTATTTAATGGACCATTTCTGTCACTAAATCTCTGTTCTCAGAGCTCCTAGGATAGTGTTGAGCTCTCAGCAGAATGAGTTGATTGATTTAACTCAGTACAAGAGAGGCTGATTTAAAGTATATAAATTTGGTTTATGTCACCAAGGATGAGGCCGAAGAATGCCCTGATAATCTGTGAGTTCTTTGCCTTCATAATTGACAACTATTGAGAACAAGCCTGTAAAAGTAGTCCGTGTACTGATATTCTGAATTGGAATGAAGCAGTGTTGCTTAAGTAGGATTTCTGGGATTTCTTATGCAATAAATAATATAGTAACTGTGGCAAAATTAAATTCTCAAACCAACACTATTGAGTAACCGTGGATTCAGGAACTCTTAACTAGCAGCTATACTTGGTTAGATGCTTAGCCAGAAGCCAGACCACTTGTGCGCTGGAGTACAGTAGTTGGAAAGCTGGGGGATCAGAGGGAGAAAAGCAGGGAATATTATCTGCATGAGAGAAAATGGAATGACATCACAGCCTACTGTATTTCATAACAGTATACTGCATTTTTATATTATTCAAAAAACAGTAAATATTTTTATTTAATGTGTACATAATCCATATAACACTATTTTGAGATAATTTATAACAATGAGGATTTAGTAAAAATTGTAATGTTGATATTTATTGGTAGGGCTGTTTTTTGTTCAACTCTTAAAATTATTTGTAAAAATTTTCCAAGTAATAAAATAGGATAATAGTATTACTGGATTGGAGCAAGTTAAGTAATCCCAAGTGTAAAGACCTATTTCCTTCTGATAACCAATAGTAAACATTTTTTAGTGGCTATAAATATCTTCTGCAGAGTTATATATTACTGGGAGAGAGAAAATAGGAAAATACTTCTTTTAGCTAATCAAATAGAATTATTCAAACTTTAAAAAGTAGTTTAGTACTTAGTAATATTTTTTAAATGGAAGGGAAAAGAAGTCTTCACTTTTATAAAGTTCTTTTGCCAGACCAAAGTTACTATAAAATTTTTAAAGCAGGAATTGGCAAACTTATAAGGCCCAATAACAAGTATTTTATTAATAACGTTTGCAGGCCATAATGTCTCTATAGACTACTCAGTCAGACTGCCATAGTTTGCTAACCCCTGCTCTAAAGGGCAATGTAAATATACCTTCCATTGTACTATAGTATTACCACTTTCCTCTTTAAACATAGATTGAACATGATTGGGTCAGTAGCACTTTGAAAATAGTAAGCCCACATGACAGGATGGTGTCAGATGCAGACTTTGGAGCCACAATGCCTGGATTCATATCTAGTCCTTCCTGCTTTCTACCCGGCAACCTGGGACAAGTTACTTAATTTCTCTGAGTTTCTTGTTTCTTCTTCTGCAAAATGGGAAACCCTACCTGAAAGGGTTGTTGGAAGGCTTATATAAAGTCCATTGGCACAAGACTTGGCACATAATAAAACTAAATGTTGGCTTTTAAGAGGAGGAAGAGGATGATGATAATAATGATCATTGTTTTCTTACACTTTGAATTACTGTGTCAGTTAACAGTGTATTAACATATTTGATTAATTTCTTCCCCTCACTTTTCTTCAATGGAATTTTTTCTGGGGATTGTGAAAAATGCGAAAACAGGTCGTGGGGGTGATGTATGGCTTATTTTTGGAATAAGCTTTTTGTTAGGAACCCCTATTTGGGTTTTATGCTAGAAACTCTAAATGATTATTAGGTAAAAGTGAGTTGTAATTTGATTCATTCAAGCAGTAAACATGTGCCAATCCCTGTTCTACGTGGTGGCTGTAAAACATCTTGTGTACCAGGCCTTATCTAGGTGCTATGTATAGAAATGAACAGATATGGGCCTTGCTCTCCTGTAAGTTTTTAAAATACTATTAGGAGTGATAGTATTAAGAGTAGCGGTTTTTTAAATGTATTCACATATGAGTGACTTATAATTATCTTGGTCCAATTCAGGCTGCCATAACAAAAATATCATAAATTGTGTAGCTTGTAAACAACAAAAATTTGTTTCTCACAGTTCTAGAAGCTGGGAAATCCAAGATCAAGGTGCTGGCAGATTTGGTGTCTGTTGAGGGCTCTCTTTTCATAGATGGGGCCTTCTCCCTGTGCTCTCACATAGCAAAAGGAGCTAAGCAGCTAGCAGTCTGGCCGTTTTCATAAGGGTATTAATCTCAGAATCCTCATAGCCTAATCACCACCCAAAGGCCCCACCTGCTAATACTATCACATTGGGGGTTTAGGTTTCAACCTACGAATTTAATGGGGGACAGAACATTGAGACCATAGTGTGATAGTTTAAGATTACTTAAAATCTTTTCTACCGAACTCATTAACTTTGAGGTTAGCACACTATTTTTTAGTTGATATCTTGACTCCTGGCGGTATTACTAATTTTCTTGATCTGATGTTATAATTTAAAAAATCCTGAGAACATTGTACATGAAGTAAGAGACTAAGAATTGCGGTGTCAAATCAACAGTAGCTAGGAGATGTTTAGAGAGTATATCATCTGTAGTTCATAATTGTTTATTATAAAAACTGTATTTTTTATATAATATATACTATTTTAAAAAATAATTGTGTACTATTTCTTGAAAGAAAAATTGTCCAAGTTTGGAAAAATATTTCTTGAATAATGCAGTTTGTACATCTGAGGAGTGCATCTTGCCCAGTAGGTACATACATTTCTTCCCCTTCCCATCTCACATGGCCTTTGGTTAGAAGCTGTGTATAGCCCATCACTTGGTATTTAAGGTGAGATTTTATGCCTAAAATTGGAGAAAGGTAACCTTCTTAAGATATGTAGTATAGTGTAAATAGCTTTTTCTATGTCTAATTGTTGTTTTCTTCCTACTTTTTTCAGGAGGTAACAGTTAATTTCAGCTATCTTCATATAACAGTGCTTCAGTAACAGACTCGGAAGGAAAGTGAGGTGTCACTAGAAAACAGGGTCTTTTCTTGTAATCTAATAGATATTAGTGTATTTATCATACAGTTATACATAGATACAAGAGATGAATTAGGGAAGGGTGTTTAAAATATCAATAAAAAAGAATTGTGTGCCTGTAGACTTGTAGAGTTAAGAAATATGGAATATTTTCTAACTGCTTTGGCATTATATAAATTAAAATACTGGTAGTATATGCAGCAGGTACACTAACTGTGTAAGCCAGCACAGCCTAATTTAAAGAGAATTGTTTGAGAAATGTAATCACCTGGATAATTGAAGAAGGGAGTACATGATAAATGACCAGATGGATGAAAATAAGTCTTTGATTACTTGCTGCTTGATAAAATGTAATAATATTAAAAAAAAAAAAGAAACAAAAATTTTGGGAATGACAAGAGTAGTGAGTTAGTTGGCATTGCCCTTTTTTTGATAGATTTGTGAGTAACCATAAAACTGATTTTTTAAAACATATATCTTTAAAGATAACTTCAGGTTTTTGTAAATACATTTTATACTATTGAATTTAGAAACAAATGTTGAATTTCACTTGTCATGGAGAAAAAAATCAACTGGTTTCAACCTCTGATTTATAGTAAATCAGTTTAATTCATTGTCTAATTTTGCCAGTGATCACAGCCTAATATATTAAAACTAAGAATCAAACAAAATAAGAATATTCCAAATTGTATGTTAATGTTTCCCTAATTAAAAATGCTTTACTGTAATACTAGCTTTTCCGTTTATACCTACTTTTCTGGAAAACTTTTATGTTTATGTAAGTCGTTGGATTATATAAGGTGAATTAAGTAATTAAGCCTCTAGGTGAGTCTACTACTTACATTTGAATGTAATATTAACCAGTATTTTAAGATACTTTCTAATTATACAAAATATTTTTAGCAGTCATTTTAAAAAACTGTGAAACTATTTAAAACTCCAATTTAGAATATTTTAATAAGCATTAGTTTTCTTAACACTTTGTTTTTATACCTTGGTAAAAACAGTCACCTGAACACTATTCTTATGCAAACTAAGTAGTAACCTAATTAATTGGAACTTTACTTTTTTAGGATTTCTAATTGAGAAAATATTAGGCTTGTGACATTGTCAATTCTTAGTTGTCTTTTCTACCACTTTTCTCAAGGTCAATTATCTAATAGGCCAGCAAGTGTAATAAAAATACTATGCAGAAAATGACATGTATTTTAGTATTATGCCACATGTAAATATAATAAAAATTGTGTCAATTTAACACTACGTGACTATGAAACGGAATGAATTTTAGCAGTAGAAAAGGTAATTAATTTTTGCATAGGTTTAAACTGTTTTTGTTTCATTTTTAAATTTTTGGGATAAATATATTGTCTCTGTATCTTAATTATATTCTTTTATAGTGCTTTTGTTTAGTAATTGATATATGGTTGGCTATATTCTTGGAGATTGTTTAATGTCAAAACAGCTTATAAAAAGTGAAAATTCAGTCAGACTAGTTATTCGATATTATATAAAGTCAAAACAGAACCTAAAACATTTTTTAATTAAGAAAAAAACCTTAAATTTTAGTCAAATAAGTTCATGTGCAAAGTCACATAGAATATATGCATTAATGTAAAACCTTGATTAACTTGGTGCTAGAAATCTCAAATTAATAGTGTTTTTAGAGACTATAATCTTTAATTGAAGAAATCAGATGTCAAGGAAAAATGTTTACTTAATAATAATTTAAGTAAATAAGCTGCTATGAAAATTATGCTTGGGAAGTAGAAGATTTAGCCCCATAAAATCAACACTTTTAAAAAAATCAGCAGCATAATTTAGTCCATTTTGGCAATTCAAAAATAAGGATTGACATAATTTGTTTTCTTGATTATCCTGTTAACAGAAATCTAGTGAACTACACTACTACCTTCATAAGCATTCCAGTTAGTCTAGGTTTTACCATGTGTTGATATTGTGTATCTGGCTTGTTTTATTCAGCACTTATTATTGCATTTTCCTTTTCACTTTTTAAACTATGCTGTTTTATTTTTCTGAGACCTCCAATTTTACTGAGAGGGAAAATGGAAATGCAGTACAGAGCCCAATTGTATGATGGCTCTAAAGGTACATGAGTTTCCATTTTTGTTTTAAGCTATCCATACCTCCCTATCTTACATCTTTTCCTTTGTTGTGCCCTTTGGTTTAACATTGTTCTCCTCCCCAATTTCCTCTTCTCCTCATTGTAAACTCATGGCAGGGTCTGCTTGGTGAGCTCATTCTCTTACAACAGCAAATTCAAGAGCATGAAGACGAAGCGCGCAGAGCCGCTGGCCAATATAGCACGAGCTATGCCCAACAGAAGCGCAAGGTGATGGATGGTTTAAGGGGGCTACTGAGGTTCACACTAATCAGCCATTTCTGCCAAGATCATGTCGCCTCATTCTATTTATGGACCCCAATTATGAGAGATTATTTTGACAAAGTAAAAATATGAAAGATATATCATATAAACACCTAACTTTTCTGGGATAAATAATATAGATCAAGCCCAAAATATCAAGCTCAAGCATAGGAATTTAGTTTCTGAAAATTAGGTTATCTGTGAGGATGATCCATGTATTTATATTTAAAATAAAATTATGAATTGCTGTTTATTTGGTCCAGTTATTGAGTCACCCCAAGTTTGTAGCCAATTTATCTACTTATTCTCCAAGATTTTATTTCTAAAATAAAAGGGATTACTATAAATAACCAACTTCAATAAAAAATGATGTTTATTTATTTGTTTTAGCCAAAATGTATTAACAAGGAACATTCATCTTCTTATAGAAGAAAATTATTTTGGCTTAACTTTTGGGCAAAAACATATTCTTACACACTTTGATAAACTCATTGCATATATTTTTCATATTAATAAAGTACAAATACTTTTTTATCTTGGACCACTGAGGGATTGAACATTGGAAATTTGGTGGAATTCTAGTTGCTAAAGAACAGATTCTGGCCAGGCGCGGTGGCTCACGCCTGTAATCCTAGCTCTGTGGGAGGCCGAGGCGGGAGGATTGCTCGAGGTCAGTAGTTCGAGACCAGCCTGAGCAACAGCGAGACCCCATCTCTACTATAGATAGAAAGAAATTAATTGGCCAACTGATATATATAGAAAAAATTAGCCGGGCATGGTGGCGCATGCTTGTAGTCCCAGCTACTAGGGGGAGGGGGGTGGCTGAGGCAGGAGGATTGCTTGAGCCCACGAGTTTGAGGTTGCTGTGAGCTAGGCTGATGCCATGGCATTCACTCTAGCTTGGGCAACAAAGTGAGACTGTCTCAAAAAAAAAAAAGAAAAAAAAGAACAGATTCTAATAAAAGTCAGCATAAATCTATATAAATATTTGGTTATTGGTATGATCAAGAGGTCCTTAAAATTATGATTTTGGCTGTTAGATAATCTCACAGTGAAGATCTCAAGGTTTATTTTCTGAAGAAACTTTTAGGTCAAAGTGAAGTAAAGTAATGATTTCAAAGTTATACTCTTGAGATCTTGAAATCAACTAATTAACATCTAGATCAGAAAAGTTTTGGAGTTATATACAAACCTTATTCAGGGAAAACAATTGAGTCATATAATTCTTGTAGATTCTGATATTTAAATCATCCAATATTATAGATAATGACTTAGTACAATAATTTTGCTGGCTAATCTTATCTCATTTGGTGGTGGTTAATACTTGAGAGTAATCATTATAGTTTCATTCATTTTTTCAGAGTCACTTCCTTGCTTTTCTCAATTCCATGGCTGTGGAATCAACTCCTATATATTGTTAAGCTTTCAGTAAATGAGTAACATAGGTAGAAAAAGAAAATAAGTTGTTTTGCTGCATGGTTAAATTAAACTAGATGCGCTTAAACCAATGAGGAGTGACTTTAAATGGTACTCTAACATTCTCTGTTCTGTATGCTGTCATGGTACCATTTAAATATTCTAACAAATTGGATACTTAGGCTGAGCCATCTATACCTTAGTTTTGTTACAGAAAGAAAGAGGAGGAGCTAATATGTTCTGGAATGTTACTTAGAAATATGAATAAAATTCTGATTACAAGTCATTCTTAAGTGTTTTTTCATCATAGTTTGAAGTGAGTCCCATAGACCTTCCATTTTAATATTTTAATATATGGTTTAAGATAATCAATGTGCTTTTGAATCTGACAGTTCAGGATATCAGTAATGAATACTGATTCACTTTCTAGATGGTCAAAGATTGATGTTCACTTTAGGCCTATTTTGAGTCTTTATTCAGGCTTAGAGATATGCCATTTCTGATATTTATCGGATTATCCATTTAACCCTTTTATACCTTCGTTTCCCTATTTGTAAACTAGAGCCTGGCAGGACTGTATCTCTGTCTGTTTTGTTTATTAGGGTACACTTAGTTGAGTACCAAATGGGTCTTGTTCCTGCCTGCTTTATAGTTACCTTGTATGAAAGTAAATGGGATTTTGAAAATAATTTATGCTCTTCCCTTTACTATCCTGAAAGATTATTTCCTTACTGTATCCTCTCCTCCTTTGCCCCTGTAGTTAGCACAGAGATGACTTTTCAGCTCTTCACTGTCATAATGATCAAAATCCTAATTCATAAGATTTTTATCATTCTAGGCATTTGAGGTTTACTTGAGGCACAAAACCATAGATAGTTTTTGTTAGTTTTAATCACTTTCCCTTATCCTCTTGAAAATATAAGTAGGTCATCATTTTTTGGTATCTTATTAGTAGCAACTAATAAATTTTTCCTGTATCTTCTGAGCAAAAACAGGTTACTCAGAGATAGTAGATTAAAACGGCCATTGGTAGCTTTGCCTTTATGAATATATACACATACATAGAAATTTTTACAATGTGTCTTTTATATATGTATTTCAGAATAGCCAAAATGGCTTAATAGAAAGAAATACTTAAAATTTTTAAATCAGGCTTGGTTTTGTGAGGAGCTAGTAAAGGTTTTTCTCTTTCAGCTTTAGCTTGTTTCTGCGGAGCATTCCGCTCTTTCTCCATCAGTTTCACAGCCCTGGAATTGTAGAAAAGCTCTGGTTTCAAGACCATTGATACCCATTTCTGTCAGGGTGAGTTTTAAGTTAATTTCATAATGCAGACTGAATATATTAAACAATAGGACATAAACTTATTGTAAGTGGATGAATTTTGCTAGTAAAGCACTTGAAAATATACTGAAATTGCATTTGTTTTATAAAGCTAAAAGTTTTTATCTTGTTTCCTAGAAAATATTAGGTCTAAGTCTAGACTCTGCCACCACCAGCGTTTTAATATAATGTTAATTTTGATGTTCCATTAAACTAAGCAGATAGGAAGTATGTTGGTAAACTATGCATGAGTTATTCTTAACAGTTATACCAGAAAGGCAAATGATAAATTTAAATATTCCTAAAAATTCAAATTTATAAAAATCTTAACAATTGTGATTACTAAATACTAATATTAGCATAATAAGTGTATTTGTAATATTCTAATAACCTTATATCACTTTAACTTGTTATCTAACCCTTTTTATTTTGCCAAATTACTTACTAAGTTAACCTTTTATAGCCTTTGGCTTATAATAAACATTTTAACTTTTTGTGTAATTGTGTTAGTTTTTAAATTATTGCCTCCGATGTCAAGTAATGTTAGATTTTCTGTAGTAATTTAGGATGTATTGCATGAAATCACCAAATATTCACATTCAAAACTAAAACAATTTATACTAATATTGTTGATACATTTCATACTAATTTAGCTGCAGTTGGGTGAATATTAAATGGAACAAAGTAAATCAAAGAACCTTTTTAAATAATTAGGAATTTAATCTGCATTATAAATTTTATGACCACACATACAGTATGATGGCTTGCCATATGATCATAATGTAGAATTATTGATTTCTTCATTGGTCTTCAAGATTTTGTTCTTTGGGTTGTGGGCTCTTCTCCAACTTGCTTGTCTCCTTACACTTTAGGAGATGGTTAATAATTATTGTCCATTCTACACAAACACACATAATTAAAATGAAAAAAGTTTCTATCAATCGCCCTGTGCTTGCTATACAGGAATTGGAAAACAAATAAAGTTTTTATTATATTATCTTTTTTCTAAGTCCAAAATCATTTTTGGAGATTTTTAGGCATAGGCTTTTAAGGGAAAAAAACGTACCTTTTGTTTCCAGCAAGCATTGTCATCTACATTGTTTAAATAAAAATTTGGGGAAAATTTTGAGAAAGTATTTAGAATAGGACTTAAGATCTGAAAATAATTTTTTGTAGCATGGACAAGACTTATTAATGTCTACCTCAATAAGCAAATCATTGAAAATTTTATTGTATGTATTTGCTACCATGACATCTTGACTGCTTAAACAGCCAATGAATGAAGATTGACAAGGATTTAAATGAAGAAGAATATGAATTTAACTTTTTTACTCCTATGAAATAAATTCATATTTACAAATTTTGATTTTCTGAAACTAGACAAATACTTTTAAAGGCTGAGTATGACAACTTCTGCACCTCACCAAGAAGTCAAAGCACAGTTATGTGGATTTATCATGACAACATTTTTATTTTAATCATTGTATTTTGTATTTAGCATTGTATTGTGGCTACTTTAAAACTTGTTATACATTAAAGTTCTTTGGGGTTTTTTTGAATATTTTATCCTAGAACTATTAACATTAATAACAATTTGAAGTAGTTTACACAATACCTGTGGATTTTATTCTATTTTGTTTTATGTTTAAGTCAATTTTAGTTGTTTTACTTAGCTTCATTGCTTTAGATGCATTCTCTGTATTATGGGTTAGCAAATCTTGCATTGGAGCTAAATTTAAAAACAAGTCTCTGACTCCACATAAAGCTCTGAAAATGCAAGTTGTTCTATATATTAATATATATTATTCACTTCCCTACTTACAGTACAGAAATGGATAGTATTTCCGCAAAAGATATACTATGACCGATGAGCGTTTTAAATAGCTATAAACAGTAATTTGTTTCTGATTTGTTTCTGATTTCCCAAAACACGTTTCTAGAGGATATCAATACTTTATGTCTCCAAGTATCTAAATCCCTTAGCTTTAGTACAAAACAACCTCTGAAGAATATAGTAACCATATGTGTTGATCTCTTATTTTTCTAACCAACCTTTCATAAGAAATGACTGGAATGGCAACAAGAAAATGTTTTTTTTTTAAGTTTTTACTTCTTAATATAAAGTTTTGTTTTATTGATGAATACAGGTTATTTTTACTTAAATCAATTGATTTAAAATTTACTTTGATTAAAAAAGCATATAAAGCCAGTCATTTTTAACTCTTAATACTTTTTTAAAAACTTTAACTTACTATACATTCTATATAAACCTAATTCAACTCAACTAAATTTATTTTAAATATTTAGGTGTCAGACAAAGAGAAAATTGACCAACTTCAAGAAGAACTTCTGCACACTCAGGTAATTCTGAAAAGAAAAACCATGAACTTTTTCTTACTATATTCTAGTATAAATTTGGTGATGTAGAAATTTATTTTTTCAACAAAGAAAAATTTGGAATGGCTTAATAATAGAACCTTATTATTAATAGATTCAAAAGCTAATTGAGAAATAAGGCATAAAGAAAGAGCTAGATAAGTATGGAGTTACCTCATTATGTATAAAAACTTATTTTGAATGAATCTTGTGCTTCTAATTTTAATGAAAAAGGAGAAAGTAGTTTGCCCTTGTGTAAATTTATGCTTGCATTTTTACATTGATAAGCTTATCACTTAGGTAACAGAGAAATTTGAGTTGAGTCTACCACATAGTTTTAGTGAGCCATCAGGAACCTATTACTTTGCTTCTCTGAAGGCTAAAACCAATCAGATAATACTTTTCACTACTTTGAAAAACTATTCTGTTATATTTAATGATAAAATCGTTATTTTAAACACCTGTGCTATGTAATAAATAGGTAATATTGTGGTGCCAAATTGACCTATCCCTTATTCCATCATCAGTTTTTCTATATCATATCCAATAATTAAGTTATTTTTTAAATTTGAAAGACTTATCTTAGGTCTCTGTTTTTAGCAAATAAAAACAAGGATAGGTGAAATAAATAGCTACAGGTTCAATATCCCTTATCTGAAATGCTTGGGGCCAGAAGTGTTTGAGATTTCAGATTTTTTCAGATTTTGGAATATTTGCATCATACTTAACCAGTTCAGCATCTGAAATCCAGAATATTCCAACGAGCATTTCCTTTGAGTGTCATACTGGTGCTCAAAAAGTTTCAGATTTGGAGCATTTCGGATTTTGGATTTTCACATTAGGGATACTTAATCTGTAGCATATATTGAATCACAGATTTCTTTGATATATTTATTCATTAAGTCTCATACCTGACTATACACTAGACTACTTGTGCTCTGGTGGTACCATATATCTTGTTTTATGCTTCCCAGCCAGGGGATTCCAATCTACAACCAGAGGTTAAGAATCATTGGTCTCAAAGTATAGTCTCTGGAGCAGTAGCATCCCTACCTTTTGAGGAGTTTTTAGAAATGCATATTCTTGGCCCCATGCCATGCCTACAGAATTAGAAACTCTGGGAGCAGAACCCAGCAATCTTTGTTTCTAAAGGCCTTCAAGGGAATTCTAACGCATTCTAAACTTCGAGAATTATTGTTCTACAGCTTTAGGGGACAGGCCAGTAGCATATCTCTATAAGATGGCTACAAATTGGCATCTGTACCAAAGAATGTTTCCATCCCCAGAAAATATAGACCCCTAAATTGATTTCATATTTACAAAGAAATGAACCAGTAGAAATCCTATCACCCTTATATATCCATTGATATATATCCATTGATATAACCCTTTGAGTTGTGTGGTTGCAGGTATCAGCCACTGGGCCCTGACACAACATTATATTGGAGAGTTCATGATATAATAAACTATAGAGCTATCTGCATCAATGATGTCTGGTAGAAATATGCAAGCCACATTAGTAATTTTAAATTTGCACATTAAAAAAGAGTAAAAAGAAACAAGTGGAATTAATTTTAATAATATATTTTATTTAACCCAATTTATCCCCAATAATATCATTTCAATGTGTAGTCAGTATAAAAAAATATTAATGAGATATTTTATGCTTACAGGACTTCTCAATTCAGACCAGCCACATTTTTAAGTGTTCAATAGCTACCTGTGTCTTGTGGCTGTCATCTTAAACAGCAAAGATCTAATCCTTAGATACTAGCATGCTTTTGTTGTATATACTATTGTTAGATATAAATAAACACATTTATGTAAAAATAATTTAGTTCTGCCTGTTTCATACTATATGATTCAACTATGTATGTTTTCCTTTAATTTGGCTTAAGTTGGACATTCTTGGAGTGTAGAACCATGATTTGCTATTATTTGTTCTTGAAATATTACAACAACCTAAAAAATTTTCTAAGAAATATTTTCCATTATAAAGGGCATTATAAGTTGGACATAAATAGTCTGCTGATTATATGAGAGAGTAATTTTTAATAGTTTTCTGTACATTGTTAATGTTTGGAGAAATCAAAACCAGGAATACCAATTAGAAAGGTTTAAATTTATTTGAGAGGAAAATTGGGTAGGCAGGCAACTACTTTGACAAACTGTCTAAACATTAGTCTTCTTTAAAATCTGTTTTTGTATCATTCTTTTAAATACTGATATATTATCTCTAGATGTGGTAACTTAACAAAACCTAAAAGAGTTTGAGCCTATAACTCAGACAGACCTATATTCAAAACCCTGTTCCTCCACTACCTACAAGCTGGGTGGCCTTGGTCAGGTTATCAGATGTCCCTAATTTCAAGTTCCTAATCTGTACAACCCCTGCCTCATGGGGTTTCTTTGAAGGCAAAAGGAGTTAATACATGTGAAACACTTAATAAAGGGCCTATCACATAATGCATGCTTAGATACTGCTATCTATTATTATTTTTATTATATCACCTTAATTAAAATATAAAATAATGTGGGGAATGGGAAGAATTTGAACTTTTATCAAATGATCCTATAATAGAAACTTAAAATTTTGATGTACTAGGAAGCATTGCTTCTTAGACTGTACTTAAGAACTTGCTTCTTTAAATTCTTATAGTTTTAGTATTTTTAAATCATTTCTTCAATGTAAGTAACAAAGAAATATTTAAATGAAATGCTAAATTATGATATAAAATTATAATGAATTTCACTGTTTGAGATAATATTTATAATTTATCCTCTCAACATTTTCCTAGAAGCTTTTTAAATGTAATGATTCATTTTCACTAGAAGATACAAATTCAGGAATTTGGAATATTTTAATTTAGACATAGTATTATTTGTTAACCTATGTTTTTCTTTTATGGTTATATGTATTATTCTGTTACAGTTAAAGTATCAGAGAATCTTGGAACGATTAGAAAAGGAGAACAAAGAGTTGAGAAAATTAGTATTGCAGAAAGATGACAAAGGCATCCATCATAGAAAGCTTAAGGTATTTTAAGTTTATCTTAATTTGTAAAATTCTCAGAACTTTGCTACTTAACCTTGTGTGTTCATCAGTACCAGGTTTTTTTTGAGGAGCTATAAAGTATTCTATCATTCTTTTTTTTCTAATGTAATATCCTTGGGGGTTTGAGGAGCTCTTCCTATATTAATACATTTTACAAATTATAGACTCCAAAGATATGTTTTATGCTAAGCCCATTAAATCTTTATGTGTTTAAGAGTCATTTCTTATGAATCAATTTATTTTTCTGAACTATTTAGTTTATCTCTAGGCTTAATTTCTATATCTATAAAATGAGAATTATTAATTGATGGACACTTAACATCATTGCTTTACTTCTATTTCCAGTGAATGATTAGGCCACTTCAGTTTTTTAAAAACTTAACACTTTCTTCTAAGGGAAGGATTCTTAGGCATTTACAGAATATTTGAAAAAGCATATGCTGATATTGTTATCTTAGGCACATTGGTAATTACCATTAAATGTTATTATTCTCCACCATATTTGCTAAACTGAAGTAATTCTTTTAACTTAAATCTCTTATAAGTAAACAATTTATGTGTAGTAAAACTGCAGTGTAAATCATGGCACATACATTCAAAGATACATAGTTCTAGTTTAACCAACATGCATTAGGAGCTCTGACTCTAAATCATCATTATATAAAACAGATAAATAGCATGACTTATTTACAAGTGGCACCTAGTAGTTGCAAAAATCATGTCCAAATGTTAATGTATATCAAGAGTTTACCTCAGAAACTATTTTCTCTCATAAAATGCAATGTTATTGAAAATTTTTTGTTTATTTTTAGACAGATGGGATGGCAATTGTTTGCCATTTAATTATTTCTAGGCATTAAGAGAAGAAAGGAACCGGAAGCCCTCATTTTGTTTCTACCTTAGCATTAAAACTTAATTATTAAATGCTTGATTATACCCGTTTTACCAGGCCTGTTTATTTGTTCATCATACATTTATCAAATAATTACTTGAAGTTTGTTACATGCAAAGCACCATGTTCGATCCTGGTTATACAGAGAGAAACAGTATAGGATGTTTGTCCTTGATGCACTCACATTTTAGCCTGCCCAGTTATTAGGGTACATGTAACCACTCTTACTGCTTTGACAGTCTTCTTGGTGTTCAATTCTCTTGTTTTATCTTTTGGTTAGGCACTTATTTGTACATTTTCTCTGTTCTCTCTCCTCTCTCTCTGTCACACACAAATACATACACAGACATACAACCCAGACTTGGCAAAGAATAATTTCATTGTTAGTTGGTTACCTTACCCCTTACTTGACCTTTTTTGGTGTTAATGGTCTTCCTCTGTTGGGCATTTAATACTAGCTAATCAGTATTAAATAATAATTTCTCTTTGTTATTTAATTGGAAGGTTAGGAAATCCTGATTTAATGAACCTTATTAAATCAGTTTATCACTAAATAAAATAAACTGAATAAGAAGAAATGGAATTTTATTCTGTACTACTATAGTTTTTACTATGAAAATATATTTATGTAATTAGAAATAAATAATACAATGATTATGGAAAAACAATTTGAATTTA
This sequence comes from Microcebus murinus, assembly GCF_040939455.1. NCBI lineage: Eukaryota > Metazoa > Chordata > Mammalia > Primates > Cheirogaleidae > Microcebus > Microcebus murinus. Next base: position 71,103,443 of record NC_134104.1, on the reverse strand, counting down.
TCAGCTTTTTTTTCTTGACCCCTCTGTGGTATTTCTTTTTTAAAAATGTTTTCACTATTTAAAAAATGATTTACTGTTTTAAATGTTACAGAAGTCTTTGATTGACATGTATTCTGAAGTACTCGATGTTCTCTCTGATTATGATGCCAGTTATAATACACAAGATCATCTCCCACGAGTAAGTAAAAAAAATTAATAGATAGTAAACTTGCCCATTAGCAAAAAAAAAAAGCAATTTAGCTTCTTAAAAATGATGTGTATATATGTATACATACACACTACATACATAACATATACACACATAGTTATATACATTTTATATAAGATTATTCATGTGTTCCAGATGATATCTTAAGCAGTGAGTATTGTTTTGACTATTTTGGTCCAATTTAAGTACCTAATGTTTATGTGTTACTTGTATTTATGTGTCATAAAGGAAGGCTATTAGATATTTGGCATTATATATTTATAATATTTGTAATGTTAAATTACTGAATGGTGGATTAAATTAAGCATATGACTGAAATGTAACCTAATAGAATTGAATTTATGTGTTTATGAAGAGGAATCTAGGTAATAAAGATTTGTAGAAAGTTAGTAATCTAGTTTTAGAAGTAGTGGTTTAAATTAGCACAAGTTGTTAAAATAAAAATTTGGCTATAGGCCGGGCGCGGTGGCTCACGCCTGTAATCCTAGCTCTCTGGGAGGCCGAGGCGGGCGGATTGCTCAAGGTCGGGAGTTCGAAACCAGCCTGAGCAAGAGCGAGACCCCGTCTCTACTATAAATAGAAAGAAACTAATTGGCCAACTAATACATATAGAAAAAATTAGCCGGGCATGGTGGCTCATGCCTGTAGTCCCAGCTACTTGGGAGGCTGAGACAGAAGGATCACTTGAGCCCAGGAGTTTGAGGTTGCTGTGAGCGAGGCTGACGCCACGGCACTCACTCTAGCCTAGGCAACAAAGCGAGACTCTGTCTCAAAAAAAAAAAAAAAAAAATTTGGCTATAAATAATGGATCCAGTTAATGTTTTGCTATTTATTTTTTCAATGTAAGTACATGTATCAACTCTCATTTTTTTCATGGATTTTTAATAATTATTTCTTTAACTGTTGATACTTTAAAAGACTAAAAAACTTAGAGCAGCATTCCAAATCTATTTGCATTTAATTAGTATCAGATAAATAAATGTTATTTGTTTTACGCTAAGGTTGTTGTAGTTGGAGATCAGAGTGCTGGAAAAACCAGTGTGTTAGAAATGATTGCTCAAGCACGAATATTCCCTAGAGGATCTGGGGAGATGATGACGCGTTCTCCAGTTAAGGTAAGAAAAGGGGCCATCTGAATGAAGTTCCTTAGGGAAGTAACCACTTCATTGAGGTCTGTTTATTGTGTTAAAATGAAGACTTTTAACTAAAGAAAGAATTGATATATAGTACTTGGAATCATTCCTAGCATAGAAATCAGTAGGAGGCACAACCAGGAGGCCAGTGTGGCAGGAACTGACTAAGGGGAGACTGGTGGGAGAGGATGTCAGAGGCCCAGAGGGAGGCCAGGCTCTACTGAGCCATTATAAGGCCTTTGGATTTTATTCTGAGTAAGATAAGTGAGAAATTGAGTAGAGAATGAGAATATTGGAAATAGAGTCAGTGAATATAGATAATTTTCTGATTTTATTGTAAAAAAATGCAGAGATATGGGGCAGTAGCAGTTGAATTATGTTGAGTAAAGGGAAGGTTTTAAAGATATTTGTGTGATGATTGTAATGATCTAGTAAAGAGAAAGAAAATGATGCAAGAGAGAGGGAAAAATTGCAAGAGCAAAGTTACTGAGGTGAAGGAGGCTGGGATTCAGTGTACAAGTTGCCCATATATAAAAACACTAACGATTCATCCAGGGTCACGGGAAGAATGTATATAGCTACAGAATCTTTCATTGAACAGATATTTATTGAACACTTAATATGTACCAGCAGCCAGGCATGGTGGCTCACACGTGTAATCCCAGTACTTTGGAAGGATGAGGTGGGAGAATTGCTTGAGGCCAGCAGTTTGAGACCAGCCGGGGCAACATACCAAGACCCTGTCTCTACAAAAAGCAAAAAAAAATAAACGTATCTGGGTATAGTGCCTATAGTCCTAGTTACTTGAGAAGCCTGAACCCAGCAGTTTGAGGCTGCAGTGAGCTGTGATCGACTGTACCACTACACTCCAGTCTGGGTGACAGAGTGAGACCCTGTCTCTAACCAAAAAAAAGTGCCAGCACTGTTCTAGGTAACTTGTTGGTTAAAGCAAGAAAAAAAAATCCTTTCCATAATGGAGGATACATTCTAACAGACAGAAAATAAATAATAAACATAATGAATAACTAAACTATATAGTATGTTAGAAGGTGGTAAGTGTGCCAAAAGGAAGAAATAGAGCCAAGCAAGGGGAATGGAAGCCAAATTATTATATCAAGGTCCCAGGGTGTGCTGGTCAATTGCATTGATAATGTAGCATTTTAACCAACATTTGCAGAAGTGAGGGAGATCATCATGTGGATGTCTAGTGCAACAGTATTAAGCAGAGAAAATAGCTAGTATAATTGAAGTGGCTGGGTGGCTGTCATATTCAAGGAATAACAGAGGCCAGTGTGGCTAGACCAGAAGTGAAGAGTAGTAAGTGGTGAGGTCAGAGGGGTAATGCAGGGCAGGAAGAAGAAGATCATTAGGGTCTTATAGGACATTGTACAGACTGTGGTTTTCCTTTTGAGTAAAAGGGGGAGCCAGTGCCAGATTTTGAGTAAGAGTAACAACATTGCCTTTTAAAAGGCTCTTGCTGCTCTATTGAAAACAGATGTGGGCAAGATAGATATAACCAGGGAGACCAGGTGGGAACTATTAGGGTATCCAGGTGATTCTTGGACTAGGAAAATAGCAGTGAAGGTGATAAGAAATGGTTGGATTATGAATCTATTTTGAAAGTAGAATCAACAGGATTTCTTTACAGATTTGATATAGGAAGAGAGAGAAAAAGAATGTGTCAGTCATCAAGGATGGCTCCAGAGTTTTTGGCCTGAACAAATTAAAGGATGTGGTTTATATGGGAATGTCTGTGAGTGGATCAGGTTTGGGATAAGATCAGGAGTTCAGTTTTGGACTCGCTGAGGGGTGATGACAATTAAGTAGTTGGATATACAAGTTTGGAGAAATGTCTGGACTAGAGACACAAATTTAGGAGTAATGCTCAAATATCAAAAATTATTTAAAGCCATGATCTTACTGGATAAGATCTCCAAGGGAGGGAATAGAGATAGAGAAGACATGGGACCAAGGATTAGATCCTGGGCACTCTCAACATTAAGAGGTTGAGGGAAGACAAAACAACAAAGGAGCGTGTAAAGCTGCAGCCAGTATGACAGGCAGGAGACCAGAGCAGTGCAGTGTACTAGAAGTTGGGTAGAGAAAATATCGATGAGGAGGGAGTGATCAGCAAGGTCAGATGCTGCTGATAGATCAAGGAAGATGAAGACTGAGAATCGATCATTGAATTTACCAGTGCAGGCAAGTAAGTGAAATGTGTGGAAGTTTCCTTCTCATTGCATCTGCTTCCTCAAATAAGCAGCCAAATCATCAGCTGTTAATTAAAGAGAATGGAGAAGAGATTGAAGATTGAGGCAGGAACAAAAAGTGAAATCTTTTCTAAGAGATAGTGGTGATTCTAGGAAGGAAGCCAAATTATTAGGATTGCTGAGTTGGACTGAACCTTGGACTACAGCTCATATCATGCTAAATCATTGGAAACCTACCTTTTACATTGTTAATAGCATCCTGAAGTAGTGACTGTGGATGACATTTCAGGAAGGACTTTAACTTTGTTTTGGCAGGAGGATAGAGTATGGGCAGGTTTCTTTGACACAGACAAGGCTCTTCTCTTTCCAGCTTGCCATTAGTCCTCTAGCATCTACCGGAGCTTCTCTTTGAGGGACAATGAGCTCCAGGTTTTTCTTACCCCAGAACAGTGAAAGTGCCAAAATCTTGACTTAGCACTTTAGCCTCCTTAAGAATTTCTTTCTGTTTGGTTTCTTAATACATGAATGCCTTGAAGGGAACTTGTGCCCAGGATATAGGGCTTAGTTTGGGGAGGTTATTTTTGCAGTCCGTTTTTCTCGGGGATCATGGCACCTTAGGTTGTGGCTCCTTGATAACCTTGAATTCCAGTTTTGTCTGCTCAACCCAATGAAACTGCTATAGATTTTAAGCTTTTTACTTGGGCCTCTGCCTTGTGCCACAAATTAGCAAGTGCTCTGATGGAAAATAGCTGCAGGAAAATCCTTACAAAATCCTTTGGGATCATGGACTCCTAAGGCTGGGCTGCTGGGATTGCTTTCAAACAGCTATTTTTTTAAAAATCTAGCCTGTTTAGCTAATCTCAGTGGAAGAAATTGTATTTTTTAAAGTAAAATAGAGTAATTACAGAAAAGCCGAAAAGTTACAGTTGAAAAGTTAAGGAATGTGAAGTTCATGAAACTGCTGATTATTAATATACATTGCTATAAAATGTCTTGCCCAAATATGTATGACTCCTTGGGTGAAGCCTGCCTTAGCTTCATTGTACTGTTCTCTTCTGTGGCACCCTGGGTTTTGCCACTCTCATTATGTCTGTGTATATTTCTTTCTCCCAATATGTAGTAAAATCTAAAACAAAGACAGTCAACTCTTTGTGTTTCCCCACCTACAACACCACATAGTTCACTCTCAATAAATAGACATTGAATAAATGAATTGTCCTTTACCTAAATTCATCTTTGAAGTTAAGTGCAAGATTTTGTGCTTGTATAATATTGACTTGAGAAAGAAAGGGATGAGCAGCAGCATTTTAGATCATAAAAGAAATAAAATAACCAGAAATCTGGTTGGGAAATCACAATATGTGTGACATATGTGTTAACAATACAAATACAAAATTATTGTGTGCTCATAACTATCATGTTGACAGCTCCAGGGAATGCTCCTAAAGTGTAGTGTGAAGGGACTCACAGATTTGTGCAATGTGGTGGCCCTGTGTAGACCATATAAGTGCTACAGGAATTAATTAATTGTAAATGCATTATTACATCTCAGTTTTCTATTACTATTAGGTGACTCTGAGTGAAGGTCCTCATCACGTGGCCTTATTTAAAGATAGTTCTCGAGAATTTGATCTTACCAAAGAGGAAGATGTAAGTAGAATTCATCTAAGGTTCATATGTGTAATTTTATAACTGTTAAAAGCTTATAAAAGATAATTAAATGTAATATTTGTGAACTAAGATTTTCTTAGGATTTTGTTGTTTTCTGTTAATAGCTTGCAGCATTAAGACATGAAATAGAACTCCGAATGAGGAAAAATGTGAAAGAAGGCTGTACAGTTAGCCCTGAGGTAAGGATTGTAATTTATTTCAATAATGTTTTATGGAAATCCAGTGGTTATGATTTCAAATAAATCATAATATTGGTATTGATGTTTCGATTACAGCTATTCTGAGATACATAGTTTTTTTTAAAAAAATTCCAAATGTATCATTTTGTGGATAATTTTCTAATAACTATTTTAGGATCAGAAAAAGAATACATTTTTTACTAAGTAGGGTATCCGAATGGGTGACATATAGAATTTTCAGAATATATATTGCCAAACAATTTTTAACAAATTCCCCTCAAAAATTAATGTTTTTTTTTTTCTTCTTGAGTAGACCATATCCTTAAATGTAAAAGGCCCTGGACTACAGAGGATGGTGCTTGTTGACTTACCAGGTGTGATTAATGTAAGTATATACCAAACATGTATCTTATTTTATTGCTGTTGTGGGAGACATTTTTAATGACATTTAAAACCTTTTTCTTCAAGACTGTGACATCAGGCATGGCTCCTGACACAAAGGAAACTATTTTCAGTATCAGCAAAGCTTATATGCAGAATCCTAATGCCATCATACTATGTATTCAAGGTAAATCATATCAAAAGATTTTAATCATACTGATACACTTTCTTCTTTAGCATTACAGGGCTTTGCTATAAATAATGCACATTCTATAGACATACAAAATAAATGAGTTTTTGCCTTCTCTTCTTACTTGTTCATTTTATTAGTAAATAGAATTGAAGTTGGAAATAGTTTGATAAATTTCACTGTCAACATCATTGAAATTTTTAGTGGCTAGAATTTCTTTTCATATATAAGGTGAATGTATTAAGAAATCTTTCTTGCTATAATGTGACACAAGTGTATAGCTTGTGCTAAGTTTTTAAAGTCTACTTTGCATTTTTAAAACCCACAGTGTCATTTTTAAATTTTTTTTCAGATGGATCTGTAGATGCGGAGCGCAGTATTGTTACAGACTTGGTCAGTCAAATGGATCCTCATGGAAGAAGAACCATATTTGTTTTGACCAAAGTAGACCTGGCAGAGAAAAATGTAGCTAGTCCAAGCAGGGTGAGGGCAAATTCTTTGTACAAACTCTAGCTGTGATAGGGATTGACTATTAAAAAAAAAAAAAATCCTTGTGGAATAATTTATCAGAAAGTAATAGTGGAATTTTTCTTGTTTCTCATTAAAAACAAAGTGCTAGAAAATTATAGTAAATTACTTAAGTGCAATTTTGAGATATAAATAAAATTTTATAATTATAGTTAATTATGCTTCAGAAGTACTTAAACTGCTAATTTGCTTACCCTAATTTAATTTGAATAATTTTATATGCTGGCATATTGTCATTAACTTCATTTGTTGTGTTTCTTTTTTTTTTTTTAAGTTAGTGATAGTATAGATTCCCTAAGTTAGTGATAGTATGGATTCCTTTTGGACCTTATATTGCAGATAAACATTCCTTTCCCTAACTCATCACAGACTGTTTAGCAGATTTTTATAGTAGAAAAGGCATCAGATTGGGAGTCGGGCTCCAGCATTCTCATCCATGCTCCATCACCAACTGGCTCTATGTTGTTGAGCAAACTTTGTTTCTTTTCTAAATCTAATCAATGCAGAATCTAACCTGTTAGTCTAGTTGACTAGACTAGGTCTAAAGTCATTTTCATTCCTGAAATTCTATGAGTTCTATACATAGTGTTCATTGTCTTTTATCTTAGGGAAATGTATTTTTAGAATTATTTCACTGAAATCTATAATCCCTCTCCTCTTTCTTCCTCCTTTAACAAAGAAAGAGTTTTATTTCAAGGTAACATTGTGTACAAATCTTATTAGGGTGAAAGTTTTGACTCAAGACGTGCTCTCTATTTAATTGTAAGGTCATGAGGTAGTAGTTATGAGTACAGATTCTGTAGCCTCATGCCTTAGTATCAAATCCTGGCTCTACCATTTGCTAGCAGTGTAACCTTGGGTAAATTATTTAACTTTTCAGTGCTTTAGACTTCCTTATCTGGTGGAAATTAAGATATTAATGGTTCTTTCTCATAAGTTGTGAAGATTTGATGAGTTAAATATATGTTGTAAAGTGGTTAGAATAATGCTTGGCATAAACGTGTTATATACACAGAGGCTGTCATGTGTTATTATATCATTATACTCCATAGAACAATATCAACTGACTTTATGTACCCATCCCTAGTGATACTGCTTAGAATTTCTCTTCTTGCCACCTTAAACTTTCTGAGATGATGCCTCTGTCAGGGGTCCCCAAGGCAGACCAGCCCTAGGTTCGCTGTTTCTTCAGAAGGACTCACAGCACATAGTCACACTTACACCTAAGATATATAACAATGAGAGGATAAAACAGAATCACCAAGGGAAAAGCCATATGACGTGAAGTCTGGAGGAAACCAAGAGTTTTCTCTAGTAGAGTCACACAGGGCATGCTTAATCCCTCCAGCAACAAGTTGCTCAGTAGAGACTCAGCACCTAAGATTTTTATTGGAAAGTGGTCATGTAGACACTCTTGTGTAACAAAATTCCAGACTCCCACAAGGAAAACATATGTTCAGGATAAATCACATAACTTGCACAATGAGCCATTGTTACTTAGGGAAAGTTTTATATCAGTGTAAGGAGTTGTTTACCCATTTAGTTCCCAGATACCAGCCAAAGGCAAGCAGGCCTTTTTAAGGATAGCAGTTTCAGGCCTGCTGTGCTAACTCTTCTCTGCACAGCCTCCATGACCTCTGCTCTGCCTTACTTTTAAGGAGAAGACTTGCTTTGGCAGTGATAGTCCTGATAAGGAGAAGGAAAGTGAGGTAGAATTTCTATGGTCTCTTCCATCTCTCTCTATTCCTTTCAATTTTTTTTGAAGTGCAATTGAAACTTACTACAGTCCTTTTTATATCAAAGATCCGACCCTAGCTTCAGTTATAACTTGTTCTAACAACAAGGAAGGATTCTCACCCCTATATTAATCTGAAGGGGCTTCAGGGAGAAGAGACTTTTTAATGTTGTGTGGGAGCAGTAGATCTCTGTGCAAATACACATTTTTCTGGGTACAGAAACTATAATTTTTATCACATTTAGAAAAGGATTGTTGACCCTAAAAGAGTTGAAAACCAATGGATCCAAATATTTAAAAAGAAGGTGAGGGGGAGGAAAAGGAGGAGGAAGGAATAAAAGAAGACAATCCAGTTTGGTAAGAATTTAGGTATTTAAAGAAAGTATAGGGAAATAATATTAATAACTATCATTTATTGAATACTTCTACATGTGTGGCATTGTGCTAAATATCGTCATATCCCATAATCATTTCAACAACGTTTTTGAGAAAGTTAAGTCACTTACTTAAGACCACATAGCTGCTAAGTGGCAGTGCAGGAATTTAAATGCTTTTGTACAGATTTATATATTTAACTATACATGTATAGTTATTAATGTATATATGATGACTATATGATACATAGTCATTAAATTATTTTGCTTTCTAGATTGTATATTATGCTCTTAAAAGTTATGTAAACTACATCTCACGTTTATTTTTACTACTTTTTAAAATAGATTCAGCAGATAATTGAAGGAAAGCTCTTCCCAATGAAAGCTCTAGGTTATTTTGCTGTTGTGACAGGAAAAGGTATGCAAAGATGTATTCTTATAATTTGGTTTTAGTTTTTGTTATTTTCACATAATAAAGTTTACTTTTCTTGGTGAAATTTGGCCACCATCTTCCCACAGGAAACAGCTCTGAAAGCATTGAAGCCATAAAAGAATATGAAGAAGAATTTTTCCAGAATTCAAAACTTCTAAAGTAGGTGTCTTGTTAAAATATTTAAACATTTTACAGTGAAGGAGTAGCTTAAATTAAACTGTTTTTACTTAAAAGTTCATGTTTTATAGCTGTTAGTTTAACATTGAATTTCTAGAATTTTTCCCAAATAGTGATCTGTATCTAATAAGCAAGTTCTTAAGCTACTCTTTGACAGAAGTAGAAGGAGTTTATCCCATGTTACAGTAGATGCTGGCATAATAAACTATGCTTTGGGATGAGGGCACTGAAGTGTAACACAGATAACACAGATAACTCATTTAACTTACAAAGTGACTTTTAAAAACCAGCACTTTCATTTCTAAATATGTGTACACATTTCTGTTACAGTGTTAGGGAAAGTCGGAGTGGAGGGTGTCAGAGGAGTAGTATCCCTAAATAGATATTGGCAGAAAATAAGATATTGACCAAAAAGCAAAAAGGAAGAGCTAAAGGACAATTGAATTACTATATACTAAACCTTTATATGTAGAGAGGTTCTGGAAATAGGAAAGTATGTTTGCTTCTAGATTAGGATAGTAAATGAAGATAGTTCTTGCAAACTTAGTCTTGCATGTTATCTGTTGGGAGGGAACTGACAAGCGTATAGAACTATGCTATCCAATATGGTAGTCACTAGTCCTTTGTGGTTATTAAAATTTAAACCAGCTAACATTTAGTAAAATTAAAAATTCAGTTCCTCATTCACACTAGCTACACGTTTCAAGGGCTCAGTAACCCCATCTGGCTATTAGCTACCATATCGAACAGCTCAGATACAGAACATTTTCTTTATTACAGAGTTTTATTAGATAGCATTGGTATCGAAGATATAGTGCATATTCTCACTATAACAAGTGCATTCTCAAACTTGGTGGTAATACTGTTGTCTCTTTTGCCATTTTAATATACTTTAGCTTTTATTTTTTTATAGGACAAGCATGCTAAAGGCACACCAAGTGACTACAAGAAATTTAAGCCTTGCCGTATCAGACTGCTTTTGGAAAATGGTACGAGAGTCAGTTGAACAACAGGCTGATAGTTTCAAAGGTAAGTTGGTTTTTTAAAATAAGCAAACAAATTCAGACATTTTGTTAGCTGTCAATCTTTAGCATTCATCACATTTTGTGCTCCTTTTCTTTAACAGTTGCTTAGTAATTCATTCACTATTAGACAATATATAGAAAATGAAAAAATGCAAATCTTCAGTTGTACAAGAGTAGGGTTTTTCCTTTCAGAGGAAAATTACTAGTGTTTGAGAAAGCTTAATGAACTATAAAGAATTTGGATTTCCCTCTTTTTAAGGAGAAGAGAGGAAACATGTTGGGAAGCAGAGCACTCTGTGGTTCATTTACATTGTACTGTTTCCTGAATTCCTTCTCAGTGTCTTTGCTTTCATGGTTTTATCTGATGAGACTATACTCTCCTTCTCTTTTCCCATATGGAAATCCTACCTATTTATCCCATTTAGTCTCTCAGCAACCTTGTAAGTATTATTTTTATTGCCATTTTATAGAAGAGAAAACAAAGAACAGAGTAACTTACCCAAATAACTTACCAGTATCGGACAGCAACAGATAATAGATCCAGGATTTGGATCTTGGTGGTATGACTGTAGAGTCCGTTGTTTTAGTGGCTATACTGAACAGCTTCAGCTGTGTGTTTGTGAATTGAAAATGGAGAAACTGGAATCAAGGAGAATTGTTTAGAAAGCTATTGCAATAATGAAATTCTGAGATGCTAAGAGCACAGAGTACTAAGGAGCCATAGGCACACCCTAAGAAATTCAGTTAAGACTGTCGATTTGCCAATATAGCCTTTAACCACTACAGCTGGAAAGAAAGAATCATCAAATTTGAACATTTCCTTCTTCCTCAGCAACACGTTTTAACCTTGAAACTGAGTGGAAGAATAACTATCCTCGCCTGCGAGAACTTGACCGGGTAATATTTGGGTACCTCATATATTTTGTATATATCTTGACTTAATATTGTGTTCTAACACAATTTTTGTTGATGGAAGATATCTGGTAAGCTAAATTGCTTTGGTTTTGACTGTACTAATTTAGAGCTGCAAGAATACATAACTAGAAGCAGTTGTCTCTTCTACAATAATTTAAATTATTTATTATATAACATTAAAAATAATTAGGAGCTAGGTACGATGGCTCAAGCCTATAATCCGAGGACTCTGGGAGTTTGAGGAGGGAGTATCGCTTGAGACTAGAGAGATTATAGTGAGTTATGATCTCGCCATTGTACCTCAGCCTGGGTGACAAAGTGATATCCTGTCTCTAAAAACAAACAAATAAAAATGACAATTAGAGATCATAAGATGTCAAAACAAGTGCTTAAAATATTAGTTCTGAGAAGGTAAAGAATATTCTTTAAAGGTCTTATAAAATAAATGTATTTATGTAATCTAAAATTTTTTATCAACTTTTTACCTTAAGCATTTACCTTGGAGAACTACATTCTAATATTATGGGAACTAAATATTGTTTTTCTTTGATTTTAAAATGATGTTTTTCCTTGATTTTAAAATGACATTAGTTGTAAAACACAACATTAATTTACTGTTACTGATGGACTAAATTAACATGTATTGACTCTTTCACATAAGATTATGTGAAAATCTTATGTGAACAAATATTATGTGAAAAACTGCATTCAGAATTGAGTAAATAAGGTAGACATTTATGTCAGTTTCTTTGTTCTTATCTGGATCATAATAGCATTCCTAAAAAAAGAGACTAGAAGAGCGTTTTTCTAGTCATGCATACTGAAAGTCAAACTTAGCCTACTAGCTATCTCTGAAAATCATGACAGGGCACATTTACTATTCTATGGAAATCTTACTTACTTGTCTCTGTATTGCCTAGAATGAACTATTTGAAAAGGCTAAAAATGAAATCCTCGATGAAGTTATCAGTCTGAGCCAGGTTACACCGAAACATTGGTGAGTATTTGACTTTGATATTAATCTCTTTCCCCACACACTTTACTGTATGAGTTATGATAAAAATACTAAAACTCAGATTGATAAAGTATTGGTGTAGTGTTGCCTTGGCTCATCTCTCAAAGCACTTAGTATGTTGGCAAAAACATGCAAGTATGTCTTTTTGCAAAATGCAGCCACTATTATAGTCTAACCAATTGAATTTCTGGAAGTTAGCTTTCTTTCTCCATGTCCTTTTTAAATCTTGGTTAATCTTTGGCCTTTCTTTATCTTATACTTAATAAATACAGAATCATGATTTCTATAAAATCATTTAGGCAAAATTTCACCAAATAGTGCTTTATATAAATGTTAAACATGTGTCAGGACTGGTTGCTCTTATTGGATTAATCATTGAGAACAAAACTAGAGAAAATTGACTTGCAAAAGGAGAATGGTATATATTTTCAAGTTCTCATTCCTGAGGAAGAGCAGTTATTACTTTCTGTGACATGTGCCTAATATGTTGTATATAAATCACATTTTGAATTGAATCATATTTGAGATTTTTTTAAATAGCAGGCACATGCATCCTTTTGAAAAATTCTCATGCAAATTTCTTTTAAGTCAAACTATCACATTCAATTTATGTTTTATGTAAATTTGGCCATTCTTAAATTTGTTGGAATGGGGCACTTTAACGAAATAGATTCTATGTACCGCAAACAAGCTGTGTATAAGTAGCCTTGAAATTTTTGCAGCCATATTTTAATTAACAAATTCCTTGTTAACAAATTAACAAATGCATAAATTATATTTCTAATAAAATCTGATATTTTTAAGAATTTATCATTCATGGAGCAGAACTATCCTTACTGCCATTTATGATAAATCTTACTTCTTCTATGTGCTAAGGTAAAGGGTATCAAAATTGAGCCTAGACAGTAGTATCTAGTCCTTAATTTTGAATTTGATATCACTAGTTTCCTCATCTTGGTGCCCTTTCTTCCAAAGTGTTGAAGTAGTCAAAATTTGCGTATTTTTAATCTTATTTATCCACAAAAAGAGATCTGATATTGTTAATACTTGTTGGTTGATTAATCAAATATATATATATAACACAACTTATATTTGTTATTTGTATTTTAAGCCAGTTCTATGGCTTCATGAAAGTCAGTTAGTTTTTAAAGTTACAGAGGACATATAGATGTATAGATATGTGTGTATGTATATATACATGTATGTATGCATATATACATAGATATATATGTGTGTGTGTGCGTACATAGATATATCTATTGCAATGACCTAGCAAAGCAACTAGTATTGTATTCATTCTGTGTGTCCCACATAAAATGAGTATAATACTAGTTGTTGCCTTGCCTAGGTTATATGAGGGTAACGTACATAAACAGTGATTTATAAAGTATAACAACTAATAAAGCTATTTATAGGAGGGAAAATGTGATCCCTTTGTAAATTTCTGATATCAACACATGGAAAGGTTAGTATTGTTTGAACAGAGCAATCCTGAAATCAAAATATTCCTCTACTAAAGTCGCCATTGAAGACAAACCTAATTTATTTAGTACACAAGTGGCTGAAAGGATTGTGAAGGGATAAGAAACTGTACTACCAGATTACCCGTTGAAAAGGCAAGGGAGAACTAAGACATCTGGCTGCTCAAAATTGATTTCTGTGAGCTGCCAGATCACATGATTCTCAATCTTTTCATTGCCTTTTTTTTAGACTCTAAACCTTAACACAAACATAAATCAGAATAGCAGGTCCTTACCTTAACTATTCATGCCACATTGAATTTACCTGCATTACACCCAAAACATTTTTATTTTTGTGACATAGGTGATGTTCTTTTAGGAGTTTTTATTAGCATCTTTTTGCTTCATAATGCTGAATGTGGTATTTTAGGACACATGCTAAGAGTGTTTATAATTATTTAAGTCACAGGACTTTACATTTGGTGATTCAGCGTTATAAGCATTTTATGTCCTGCAATGATAATTTTTTATTTATTTATAGACATTCTGTACTTTAGTTATATTTTAAGAATGTTATTGGGGGTTTATATTTGACATATAATGCATTATAGTGGGAAATAGGCTCTTGCATTTTATACAATATACCTGGTTTTCAAGATTTAATTAGCTGACATTAAGTAGGAGATATCAATATATCATTAACATTATGTGACCATCACTGTAGACATATCTCTTCTGTAAGAATAGCTGGATAGCTTTTTAGAAATGCTTTTTTTAAAAAGAAAAATTGGTACTGTGATATGCATACAATGTTTGGAGAGAAGTATTACATTTATTTTTAATTAGTTTAAAAGAATGAAAGGAAAATGGAAAAGCACAGTCAAGCACAAACCCTAACTGAGGTTTGAAAATTAAAGATTGATTTGTGATATCATAATCTGACATTTAAAAGGTACAGGCAGGGGCAGAAGAGTTGCAAAGGCCAGGAGGTGAGAAGAAGAAAGGAAACACAGGTAGCTGTGTCCTATGGCTTTAGCATAGATGGAGGCAAGAGGCAGGAGATAAAACAGTAGAGTTAGCAAGATTGTTAAGGTTTATAAACCATGTTCAAAAGCTTAAAATATACCCTGTGAGCAATAGGGGTCACTAAAGAGGATTAGGTCAGGTTTGCATTTTAGAAAGATGTTGGTAGTATAGAAAATGGAATACATGTGGAGAAAACTATCAGCAACAAAGCACTTGTTGCAATAATTTAGGCAAGAGGTAATGGTGGCTTGAACTTGGATAGGGATGGTGCAGGTAGAGGAGTAGAGACTTTTGAGATATTTGAGAGGTTATCTAGGAGACAGAATTGACAGGATTTAGTAATTGGATGTGTAGGTGTGAAGAAGAGCCCATTACATAAATAGTAGATTTATATCCAGTAATTACATGGCTCAGAATATATGGGAATGAAGATAATACTTGACAAAGGTGAACACATGAGACTGTTCACCTTGGTTTTGTTTATACTTATATACTTAATATATACTACATACTATATATATACTTATATATTATATTATATATATTATATTATATATACTTATATATTATATTATATAGTATATTACTTATACTATATACTATATATACTATATATACTTATATACTTAATATATACTATATACTTAATATACTTTTAGATTAAAAAATATTTATAAAACAATGTGTTTAACACAGCCCACTTGTAAATACATACACCCACACAAATATTTATATAATCATTATATTCTTTTAATGATAAATTAAACTGTAGATAGTGGTTATCACCTGAAAAGGGAATTATGGAGGACTTCTTTTTCTGTATTGGTTGAAATTATTATATAGAATAAGTCCTCTGCTTTAAAAGAAAAAATTTCTATTTTGAATTTTTAAATAAAATGGAGTGTAGGTAAAACTCCTGGAAATAAAGGAGGTAATAAAACTACAGTGTTAATTGCACTTTGTATATTTGTGGAAGTTATGCCTGGTTGGTGGCAAAACCTAGGCTAGAAAGGATGTCTATAATCATATAGAACATAGGCTAGGGAAATTGGTAGACGATAGTGACGAGTAAGGAGAGCAGATGTTATAACCAGTGGGATGGCCTCAGAGTCCTGGGATTTTTACGTGAGAGTTGAGGAAGAGAGATTATGGAGATTAGAAGAGAGATTATGGAGTGAGGAGGATGTAGCTTCCACTTCCTAACTCTGAAGTCCATTCAACTAGTGAACAGCTTCCACTCAGCTGAATTTGAGAATAATCACTGTCTTTAAGGGAGAGCCAGAAAATATTTGGAGATAAAAGGAATATTTGTCACAGAACAGGGTATGGGGAGCACAATAAAATTGTTGTGATGGAAGGGATCAGTGGGAGTCTGGGACAGGGAACAGCAGCTTGGTGATGAAAAGGAAGGAGAGGCCCGGCAAGGGTGGGTAGCAACAGCCACCTCTGTGGTTTGGAAAGCAGCAGCCTCTTTTCAGAATGTTACTTTAGGCTGGTCAGGATTTGGTAGTCTGGATTTTCCTTATGATTTCCTTTGAAAGGGTGTCTAGGATATAGACTCTTTGCCCACAGACTTCTAGGAAGAAATAACAGACCCAATGCCTGTTCTGAGCCAAGAGCAGAAAAAAAGCCCCATTTAGTCAGGGGCTGGATCCTGTTCAGCTTTCAGAAATCTTCTTGAGTTTTTGTTTAAAATTGTATCTGAATAGGGAACCCTGACAAGTTGCTTTTCTTTCATCTTGCTCCTTAAATTCTATCACTCTCTGTCATTAACTCAGTGACTAAATTATCTCTGTCTTTCTGGGCCCCAGTGGTATATCCTTTCCTTATACTCTATCTTTTTTCTGATTGTAACTGGAAAATGATCTGAAAGCTAGCAAGGAGAAACAAACTCAGGGATTCAGTAGACTTAATTTAACATAAAATGTTTAGTAAGTAGTCTTGAGCTAGGGAAGGGGGTATTGACTCTACTCTCTGAACAGAGTTCAGCTTGGCTTTTGGACAGCCAGGATATTGTTGCTACTCTGATATTGTTGCTATCCTATAGGGTTGAGGTTACTCTTACGACTGACCACATCATGAGCACAGTATTTTTTTATGTTGTAGTATTCTATTACAGTGGAAATTATTTGGAGAGAACCCAAATAAATATTTTCTTGAGATTTCAGGGGTTTTTTTTAATTAATTAAAATAGTTGTCTTTTTCTTATTTAGTGCTCTGTTCTTATGTCTCTTAAAGCAGAATTCTCATTATGATTATATATCTTTTATACTGATACTTTAATCATGAAATGTTGAAAAACTTTATCTAGCAATACCCCATAACTAATCTGTATGCTTTGTGCTGTGGTCTGATAAATTATAAAACAAGAAGTTTTCAGTCTTGGACTCCACAGTAAACACATAGAAAGTATGTTTTAATACTTGACAAACAAGCACATGAAAAGATGCTCAGATTTATTAGTCATTATAGAAATGCTAACTAAAACCACAATAAGATACCTCTATAAACCTACTAGAATGACTAAAATTAAAAATGACAGACCTCACCAAGTGTTGGCAAGGATATAGAGGATCTAGAACTCTCATTCTCTCCTAGTGGGAGTGTAAAATGGTGCATCCATTTTGGGAAACAGTTTGATAGTATCTTAAAAAGCTAAACATATAATTACTGTATGATCCAGCTATTCCACTCTTAGATGTTTATCCAAGAGGAATGAAAGCATATGTCCATATAAAAACTTGTATGTGAATGCTCATAGCAGTTTTATTTGTAATAGCCAACAACAGGCAATAGCCCAGGTGTACATCAACACATGTGTGGATAAATTCATGCAATAGAATGTTAATACTATATAGCAATATAAAGAAGTGAAATATTAATATACACAGCATGATGAATTTCAAAATAATTGTGCTGAGTGGAACAAGATAGACAAAAAAGGGTACATACTGTATGATTGCACTTATATAAAATTCTAGAAAAGACAATTATAGTGACAAAAAGTAGATGCAGTGGTTACAACTTTTGGGGATAATGGATATGTTTATTACCTTGATTTCTGAGATTCACAGATGTATGTATATGTCAAAACTTATCAAAACCTTAAATATATTCAGTTTATTGTACATTAATACTGTATAAAAATTTACTTCAATTAAGCTGTTTTTAAAAACTTAATATTATATTTAGATTTGGTGTTACTGATACTTTTTTTTAATTTCAGGGAGGAAATCCTTCAGCAATCTTTGTGGGAAAGAGTATCCACTCATGTGATTGAAAACATCTATCTTCCCGCTGCACAGACCATGAATTCAGGAACTTTTAATACTACAGTGGATATCAAGCTTAAACAGTGGACTGATAAACAGCTCCCTAATAAAGCAGTAGAGGTTAGGATATAATTTAATTA
The DNA here is from genome assembly GCF_040939455.1 of Microcebus murinus. Taxonomy (NCBI): domain Eukaryota; kingdom Metazoa; phylum Chordata; class Mammalia; order Primates; family Cheirogaleidae; genus Microcebus; species Microcebus murinus. The sequence continues at coordinate 71,085,371 of NC_134104.1, read as the reverse complement.
AATGGGTAAGAAGCATTATCTGAAGGGAGTAGGAGCTGTGAATTTTAGGTTTTATTCCCATCGTAGGCACTATCTTTTTGATCTTTATACTGCATTTATTCTTTGTTCCTCATTTCTGTGTTGGGACTAACCTTAATGTTGCTACTACCAGTTACTACTGTTACAAAAATTTATTAATTGGTATGATGTTGGCCTGAGGTATTGGTTCTTCTTCCAAAAATAGCATTTAACAAAACCAGCAAAATTTGCTTGAATGTTACATATTTTAAACTTCTTCTGCAGCCAGAGAGTCTGAGGAAAATATTTAGTGGATTAAACATTTCATCTACTGATTTTCTACAGGCCCAATTATACTTAAATAATCATTTTCTTAGTTAGGATCCTGACAGAAGATTATACTGTATAAAAAACTACCTTAGAGAATCTATTTGTTACCCATGTATCTTGGCTCTACCACTTAATAGCTGTGTAATCCTTGGACTAGTTGCTTGACCTTTCTGTTTTCTCATCTATAAAATAGGGGAGGTAATATTGCCTACCTCACAGGATTGTTATAAGGATTAAATAAGTTAATATATGTAAAATACTTAGTACCTGGCCCATAGTAACTGCCTAGGAAACATAGCTGCTGCTATTATGATCATCATCTGAGTTGGTTTTTCATGCATATTACTGTATGAACAGTGATTTTTCTAGGTAAGAGTCAGTGTGTCCTATGTTTCTTTGTGAAATTGCTTACAAAATTGGAGTCAATGTTAAAAGTAATTTTGTTTTTTATGCCTACCTTAGATATAAAGTATCAGTTTCAGGTGTGATTTTATTCCTTTCCTATCCTGCTCCAGTCTTACTTTCTTTACCTGTTCTCAATTTCCTCAATCTTCTCTTTCTGTGAACTCTTGCAGCCTCTTTGCCTAAGTTGCATGCTGCTGAGCCGTGGTCAACTCTTGACACATTTACTCTTAATTAGAGAGCTGCTGCCATCACTTCACTAGCTCTCCTCACTACTGGCACTAACATTTTTCTGGGCCCTGTCCCATGAAAAGATATTTTCATATCCTAAGATTCAAGCTGTGCAAGTGGTCATAAAAATGGCAATGATTGTGTCTCCTACAGCTTTCTGCCTTCAGCCTTAGATGTGGTAGAAAGGATGTGGCCTTGGTGAGGGGCTGGAAACATGGATTTTAATACTCACCCCACCACTTACTCTGTATTCTTGGACAGTCTCCTTTCTTTATGCCACGATTTGTTTGTCTCAAATAAGGGAAGGCTAAATACAAAATGCAACATTAAAAAGCCCACATAATTTTAAATAGATTTAGTTCTCAGTTATTTTTGACACTGCTCTTCCTCTCTGCTCCAATAATTAGGAGTTAGCTATCATACAAAGCTGAATAATACACACCTATGTTTGAAAATATTGATGCATTGCTTCATATCTTTGCTTAAAGACAAAAATGTGAAGATGATTGAATAAGAAATTTTACTTTTAAATTTTAAAATTTAAATGTGGAAGAAGCAGGCAAACTGAAATGTCTTACAGGTTGAAATAAATAAATGAACTAAATCCTGTGGCAGACTTAGAAAGCATACCTTATCTAATGAAGACAGCTCCTGTTTCACTCTAGCAGGTGGCATCTTGTAGGAATATAGGTATACCATTCCCAGATAGTTCAAGAGAAGCTGGAAATATAGATTTTTATATGAAGTTCCAATTTTTAAATATTTGCAACTAATTTTCCAAATGTAAAACACTGTGTATGTCTGCCAAAATGTGTCAGAAGGCCAAATCTGTCCCACTAGTAACCAGTGTGAGACCTATACCATAGTTTATATTGGCCTTTTTGTTTATGTAGTTGTATGTATATTTTCTGATAAGCTGATTTATCACATCTAAATTCATGTGTTATTTTCCATGTTACATATTAAATAAAAATACATATTATACATGCAGCTTTTTTCTTTTAAATAATTCTAGGTTGCTTGGGAGACCCTGCAAGAAGAATTTTCTCGCTTCATGACAGAACCCAAAGGGAAAGAGCATGATGATATATTTGATAAACTTAAAGAGGCTGTGAAGGAAGAAAGTATTAAACGCCACAAGTGGAATGACTTTGCAGAGGATAGCTTGGTATGTTGTTTGTTTTGGGGATATCAGCCTCAAATTTTTATATAATTATCAAAAATTAATATTGTATCATGGGAGACAATTTTTATATGACTATTTAAATTATATTCTGAATTTAAAATAATGAAGTAAAAGAAATAGATTTATGATCTGTAATCAGCCCCTTTAAATATCTCTGCCTTTCTAAGATCACTGTTTGGTTTTTTTTTCTTGGCTTTAATTTCAGAAAAAAGTCAAACCCAGTGAACAGGCTCCCATAAACTTCCACAAATTGTCATCCGTTAGCCATTTCATGGGCTTATGTCTAAATAACTACTTCTAATTTTACCTTCTGTGGTAATGAAACAAACTAAATACATTGGTTTTTCAGTGGATTTGAGTCATAAAATTTTAGACTTCTAAAATCATGACACTAACTGTCATGTATTGAATGCTTCCTATGTGTCAGCAACTCTACTAAATATTTTATAAGCATCGATTTTGTTCTTAAGCAGTCCTGTTGTTGTCATTGGCAGAGCTGGGCTTCAAGCCCTGCTCTTTCTAGTCATAAAGCCTGGCTCATGACTTCCACCACCTGATAAACTTTTGCTATGTAGAAAGTTCTCACCACTATAATCAAGTCTATTAAGCACCTGCTTTGCTCAGAGAGTTAGGAGAGGCTCTGTTGAATTACAGGATTGAGCAGTTTTCTAGGAAAGTACATATCTCACTGTGGGCTGGTTGTAATTATAATTTTGTTTTAAAGAAATGTTTTTCTTCATGTTTGAAAACCACATTTATTCTTGTTAAGTGCCCTATTAATATTGGCTTTCTGAGAGAATGGTGCCATTTTCATTCATTCACTCAAAACTTATAAAACTTGGAAAGCAATTTCAATTGTAATAAATAACTAACATTTATGATTGTCTAGACCTTTTAAGCATCTACCGTTACTTTTTTTTTTGGGGGGGGGGGGGACAGAGTCTCACTCTGTTGCCCAGGCTAGAGTGCCATGGTATCAGCCTAGCTCACAGCAACCTCAAACTCCTGGGCTTAAGGGATCCTCCTGGGTAGCTGGAACTACGGGCATGCGCCACCATGCCCAGCTAATTGTTTTTTCTATTTTTAGTTGTTTGGCTAATTTCTTTCTATTTATAGTAGGGACTGGGTCTCACTCTTGCTTAGACTGGTCTCGTACTCCTGAGCTCAAGCAATCATCCCACCTCGGCCTCCCACAGTGCTAGGATTATAGGCATGAACCACCTCGCCTAGCCAACCCTGTTATTTTTTGTCTTTGCTCTTACCAGCGAGATAACGGTTAATTTTTTTCTCCTCTCTTTTTTGAAAAGGCTAACATATAGGTCATATGTCAAGAAGGAGAGGTGGAAATGACCTGAATTATAACCCCTGAATTTTAGGGTTTGGGGTGTTGCATTGTTAACTGTTATATGGTTAAATGTATAATATTAATATATTTCCTACCCCTTTTAGAGATTAGCTTATTTAATTTGGGCTAGGAGAAAATCTCTGTTTAGTTTTTAGATAGAAAGCTGACAAATAGGCAAATAAAAGGGGCTCCCACGTACTTACGGGAGGGACATAACTTCTATGCTGTTTTAGATATATCTCTTATTTTGCATATTTACTAAGATGTCAATTTAAATAAAATTACTAAAATGTTGAGACAGAAAACTAATAAGATTTTTCTTTCCTTGTTATTTCAGAGGGTTATTCAGCACAATGCTTTGGAAGACCGGTCCATATCTGATAAACAGCAGTGGGATGCAGCTATTTATTTTATGGAAGAGGCTCTTCAAGCTCGTCTCCAGGACAGTAAGTATCCTTAATATCACGGGTTATTGACCCAGGGTTATTGAGGGACACAGGTTATTGAGTTCTGAGTGACTAAGAAGTCATCCAGCTTTAGTGAATGTTTGTAAAAATATAATTAACATTTTAAGGTTTTTGCCATTAATATTATACTATAATTGTATATTATTTGCAGGATATTTTGGTCAACTACTTTGTACTACTTAAAAATAATACATGAATATGTGATGTTTATATGTTCTAATTCTAAAAAGCTATAATTCAAAATATTTTAGTGTGTTTGCTACTGTACTTATAGGAATTTTATAAGCAATTGTACTTTTTATAGATTCTAAACATATATGATTAAATGTTTTCTTATACGTGTGCCATATCATGTAATATTTTTTATTTCAACTTAATTCATATTGATATAGTCCTTTGAAGTAGTTAAGTAAAACCATTATTTATAATTTATGTACTTGGTAAGTGATAAAATTCTTGATGAATTAATTTTTTAAAAATGTTTCTAGCTGAAAATGCAATTGAAAACATGATAGGCCCAGATTGGAAAAAGAGGTGGTTATACTGGCAGAATCGGTCGCAAGAACAGGTAAAAACTAATCTCTGGTCTTATGACAGTATGGTTTTGTTCATTTTAATTCAAGCATTAAAGTATAACCTTTCCATGGCTCTGGACCAATCTTCAGATTAGAATGTTTCATATTAGCCTTTCTAAAATATAATGAATCTTTAGAAAAAAGAATAAATTACTTAAGTTTTTTTTTAAGTGAAGTAGTTGTATTATTAAAGAATGAAACCTGCCCCTTTTGTGGTTGATAATTCATTTCAATTCCCTATTTGACATAAAAAAGATTAAAGTTATGAACAATAAAATGATAAGGCTTTCAGAGGATGTACAATGAATGTGAGTAGAGGAAAAAAATGATATGATGACTTTTTAACCTATTCCCATTCTCTCTGGATTTTTTTGTTGGTAGTCTATTCAGATTATTTTGTTCTTTTACAGTTTTTGTTCACAAAATAAGTATAAGAATTCAGACAAGAAATAGAAGTGTAGAATTCCTTCCCATAATAAACATTTAATGAGTACTTCAGAAGAACAAAATACTAAAGTTAAATATAAATAACTTCAAAAATGAGTAAATAGATGGAAAAAATATAAATCATTGATGTCCCTACTCCCAACCTCCACCTTTTTTATGGCTTCTTTTCCTATCTACCAATCTTATATAACTGGCTCATTCTTTGTTTATTCTTTAAATGAAAGAATCTAAATAGAATATAGACTCTGGATACATAAATGAATGAAATAATGAAGAAGAGGTAGCATCCAATCCACTTTCTTTTCTTGTTTTCTTTGATCCTTGAATTCATTAAATTAGAGAAAGGAGATCAAGAAATGGAAAAATTGAGAGAGGGGAAATAAAGAGAATGAAAAATTACCAAATGACATATCACTGTTTATTTATTTTATATTTTTGTTTTCATTTTAAATGCAGAATTAAATTATGTAATCAATACCCTATTTTTTCCCAGTTTCTCACATTTCTTGTTTTATAAGTTCTCTGTCAGATGTGAGTCTCAACTTGTCTCTAAATAGTGAAGAGACAATCTTCCTTTCTCTTTTTATTCTGTTGCCATTTTTGTGGAAAATGAATCATTAAGAGACTGAAGAAAAGCTGAGGAAGTGAGCCTAGTGATTGGATCTTGCATGTGTTCAGGGTGTATCAGTTATCTCTGCTCTGCAGATGGGCTCAGAGAAGGCGATCTGTCAGAAAAGAATTTCTAGGAGATCCATGGTAGGTTTCTGACTTTGATATAGGAAGAGGCATTGATTAGAAAGAGCTGGTTTAAGGCAGATAAACTCAAAAGAAAAATGGTGTCTGGCCTTCAAAGCTTAGTGAAATTAGGCCTTAAGTATAGAAAAATCAATGCTGGCAGTATTTGCCTCAGCCACTAGTGGTAAATATGCTTTGCTAAACACTCAGAAAGACAGGACTCCTGTTTGTAAGTTATTTTTTAAAGGAACTTAAACTCATAGGGAAATCCCTTCAAGAGAAGCAGAGGAATTGGCTTTAATGTCAGTGCAAAGGGTCTGTAAGCCTAGAAGAGGAATCTAGAAACCCTTTAGAGAAGAGCTTTCTCTCCTCAGGGTTTTAGGGCAAGGCAGCACTGTAGAACAGAGGAGGCGGTGATCAGAATTGCTTGGCGGGGAGCAAGGTCAGGGATTATATATGTTGTTTTGGTTTTTCAGATTGATAAGCCAGGGTACTGTATTCTTGTTTTGTTTTGCTTTGAGACAGTCTCACTGTGTTGCCCAGGCTAGAGTGTGTGCCGTGGCGCCAGCCTAGCTCACAGCAACCTCAAACTCCTGGGCTCAAGCAATCCTACTGCCTCAGCCTCCCGAGTAGCTGGGACTACAGGCATGCGCCACCATGCCCAGCTAATTTTTTCTATATATATTAATTGGCCAATTAATTTCTTTCTATTTATAGTAGAAACGGGGTCTCACTATTGTTCAAGCTGGTTTTGAACTCCTGACCTCAAGCAATCCACCCGCCTCGGCCTCCCAGAGTGCTGGGATTACAGGCGTGAGCCACTGCGCCTTGTATTCTTTCTTGTTGTGATTAACTTTGTGTCACCTATTATGCAATAGTAATATATTTATTAAAATTGAGACACTGTTTTTACACATGCCTGTGAACCATCTAAACACAGTCCTCTTTTAAACTTTTTAAAGTGTGTTCACAATGAAACCAAGAATGAATTGGAGAAGATGTTGAAATGTAATGAGGAACACCCAGCTTATCTTGCAAGTGATGAAATAACCACAGTCCGGAAGAACCTTGAATCCCGAGGAGTAGAAGTGGATCCAAGCTTGGTAATAAATATTGTTGAATAGCATGAATCTGCTTTCCTTAGCTTTGTTTCTTGTAGTAAAATGTTACTACTTCTAATGTGTCATTTAGATATTTCAGTGCTTAATTTGACATTAATCATATGTACATTTGCTGACAATAAAAACTTATTTTAAATGTGTGAAGAGTAGAAATTTTATTCTCAGTATTGCTTTTAAAGGGTAGCACTTCAATTTGTAAATGGAAAAACTGAAACTTAGAAAACTGGATTTACTTGGGCAAGTTCAGCACATACTTCTTACAAAAAGGACTGAAACCTACCACATTACACTGTTTCAGATTATAAAATAGAATTTCTATTTCAATATGGTTCACAATATTTTATTATATATGTATATTTATATTTTACAGTTAACTAGGTATGAGTGAATTTAGAAAAAATATAAATGTTAAGTTTTATTAAATTGGCTAAGATCTTTGGGTCTTATCTCATATGCCTCATTGGTAATAAATATGAGAATTAAAGTAGTCTACATTTTAGGCTACTTTTTGTTTACCTTCATGGTGTTTATTTGAAACAAATTAAAAAAAAAAAAACAACAACAACTGTTTCAGAGCCTGTGTTCCATCCTGCTTAATTAGGATATGAGGGAGTGAAAACTCATTTTAATATTAGCTTAAGCGAAACCCAGCTAGAAAACTAAAACTAGTTGGGGGAGCAATCATATAAAAAATTTCAAAGCCTCAAATTCTTGTAAAGATTATCTGCTATTTACATTTCTGTACTTGAGGAATGAGTATACTGATTTTAAATTGTACCAAAGGTCAGAAAAAGAATAGAAAATCGCTAAAACTCAAAGCAGTTAGAGCTGTTATACATGTAGCATTATTTTCAACTGAAAATATGATTAAAATCAATTATTATATGAGATTTTTAGTTGCATATCAATTTAATTTATCCACATTGGTCCTAGCTCTCATTAAGAATAAATACTCAGGTTGATACTTTTAAACATTATGTAGCTATTAGTGTTGATGCTTTTCTCTTGACAGTGGAAGAGAAGAGGCTATGTGTTTTGTTTTGTTTTGTTTTTTAAGTTTTTGCCCATATCTTAGGGTATGGATTAATTACTTTCTTTGAGCAAGAAAATGTTGGGTTTTTTATGCTGAAATAAAAAAAAAATTTAAAAGAAAATGTCAGTGTTTTCAAGTGACATTTTGTTTAGCGTACTTTATAAAGCCATAAAATAAGTAACAAAGTACCATAAGAAGAATGTTGGATGAACTAGATGTCAGGAGATGCGAATTCCAGTATATTTACATTACATTAGCTAGTAATATTACCTTTAGTAATTGTTATAATCTCTCTGGCCCCAATTTTCATATCTGTCAAATGGTGTTAATGATTTTTGTTCTATCTGCTCAACATTATTGTTATGCTCAAAAAAAAGATAATGGCTGTGAAAGAACATCGAACACTCAAACTACATAGTAATAAAGTGGTAGGGATCGTTGGTGTGGTAGCAGTGAAATGTAGTAATCAGAAAGAAAATATTGTTGGGTTGGTGGACATGGTCTGAGACCAGCTTCCTAGTCTTTGTCCTTAGACAATGCTTTCGATCTCCTTTTGCCTTGATTTCCTTACCTCTAACTAGGGGAAGATAATCTCCACCTCATCTACTCCACAAGATGATTGTTTGACTATAATAATAGCATTTGTTTAAAATGCTGCTAATTTTTAAGTACATAAGCTGGTAATGGGTCAAAGTAGTAGTAAATCTAATCTTTGTTTTGAGAAGTAGATAAAAGGCGTTGGTAGAATAAAAACATTTCCCTTTTAATTAACTATTTTATAAATAAATGTTATGTATAACTTCTCAGTGTGGTTGATCAACATGAAGAATATATAGTAACTCTTTGATTTTTGCTTTCTTTCTCATTTTAGATTAAGGATACTTGGCATCAGGTTTATAGAAGACATTTTTTAAAAACAGCTCTAAACCATTGTAACCTTTGTCGAAGAGGCTTTTATTACTACCAAAGGCATTTTGTAGATTCTGAGGTAAGGTTTCCAAAATTGAAAAGAAATGTTTTTTGACAGTCATTGCTTAAAGATGTTTAAAAGTAAACTTCACCTTTGGCATGAATTTTAAGTCCTTGGATCATCTGGAGAAAAAAATATATATAATATATAAAGAATAATCTACCTCTTAACTTTTTAAAGATATTTGCCACTTTGTTAGTGACTGCATCTCACATGCATATCATCTCCAGTGCCTATAAAAATGTGTGTATATAAATGTAAAAAAAAAATGTAAAAGGAAGTAGTCACTTATAAACTCCTGACCTAGAAGTAATTGTAGTTAACATTTTTATGTATTTCTATTCAACTTTTTCTATATCTGAGGAAGATGTATTTATGTATGCATATAATTTAACCATTCATTTGCATAGTGGAAATCATACTTTAGAATAATTTTTATTGTACCTTTTTCATGTATCATAATTGTTTCTTCATACCACTAGATCTTATTTCAAATAATGCTTTAAAAGAACTGTATAAATTATAATTTAATGTAACATTTGACAAAATAACCCCTAGGTGGCAGCAGACTACTGTATTTTGAGTATTTTCTTACAAGCAAAAATACTTTTAAATATCCTTTTGAAAAAGCTCTGTTATCTTATTCAATTGAGACCTGTAAAATGGTTTTATTATGTTTTCAGCAACTTAAAAGATATTTATATTTAAATGCACCTATGTAAAAGTGTTAAGTTTTTTGCATAATTTTAATTGAGAAGATCTCTCTACACAATAAGCTTCTTTTAAAAAATATCGATTTATTTTTATATACAGTTGAATTTCAAAAATGACTTGAGTGTACACTCAAAGAAAAGAGGCTAACCTAAGGGCATATTTAAGAGAAACATGGTTGTTAACTGAAACTAAATATAAATTGAGGGTATGTGCTGTAAATTTCTACTTATATATAATGTAATGAAATTCTCTACTTCCCAATTTATTTGCCTTGTCATTGGAATCAAAACAAAACTATACAGGTATGGGGCAGATAGAGCTCAAATCGTGCAGATCTTCATGAATCTGTACAGAAGAGGTTCTGTAGCTTATATCTGTGGTAAGAATATATATATTAATATTAGATAAATCTAAGTATTTTTATTAAAGCTTAGGATATAGGTTCTGAGGTTAGTAGTTGTATGTGTTTATGATCGTGGTTTTCATTTTTAAATTTGCATCTTAATATTTCAGTTGGAATGCAATGATGTGGTCTTGTTTTGGCGAATACAGCGCATGCTTGCTATCACGGCAAATACTTTAAGGCAGCAACTTACAAACACTGAAGGTAAGCCACATAGGGACTGTTTTCTAATTTTAACATTAAAAAATAATAGTTACTTGAGCCCAGGAATTTGAGGTTGCAGTGAGCTATGATTGTACCACTGCACTCCAGCCTGTGTGACATAGTGAGACTCTGTCTCTTAAAAATAATAATAACAGTAATAATATCCATTTTTAATAGAAAGATGCCAGAATACTTCCCTAAAAATAGATTTGTTAGAAACACTAAAAATTATAATTTGTTTTTAAAATAGTAATGAAAATAAATCATAACTGAAAAAGATGGGATATAAAACATACCAGGAGTATATCTTCATTACACAAAAACTCTGTTAGGAATGGACTTCTAAGAATCACTTAGTTTCTTGGGAAATCTACACTTCCATTAAAGTGTTCTGTCTTAAGAATATGATATTCTCTGAGAATATGTATCAGTTTCATGCTGATAAAAGTACTGTATAACAGTAGAAATTCTCTTTATAACTGTGAGAAATACAAACCTAGAAATAGATCTAACATGATGAGAATAAATATAAACTTACTCTCTTTATATAAATAAATTTTATCATCCTTATGCATTCATAAAAACAATGCTCCTCAGATTTTTTCATTTGCTTTGAACAGTTAGGCGATTAGAGAAAAACGTTAAAGAGGTATTGGAAGATTTTGCTGAAGACGGTGAGAAGAAGGTTAAATTGCTTACTGGTAAACGAGTTCAGCTGGCCGAAGACCTCAGTAAGTATTCTTACTGCCTATTTGCCTTTCCCATTTCCATTTATTTGTTCATCCATTTAATCTCAAACTTCCAGAAAAATTACAAGTATCTTCGAGTAACTTTTTTTTTCTATAAACTGTTTGAGAGTAAGTTGCTGACCTGAAGTACTATCACATCAAAGTACTTTAGTGTGTATTTCTTAGAAACAAGGATTTTCTCCTAGCAACCATAATGCAAACAACGAAATCAGGATGTTAACACTAATACATTACTATATTTAATTCTCAGACCCCATTCATGTTTCACACATTGTCCCAATATTGTCCTTCCGTATAACAGGATGTTCCAGGCTCACTCCCTGACTCAGCTTCCTTTTTTTTGGAGAACAGTATTTAGAAATCAAGATCTGGAAACGAGATATGATCATTGTTACTGGAATATTGCTATTCCCGGGCATTCTCAATGGAAAAAGTTAGGGAATAAATGTTGTGTATGTGTTTGTGGACAGATATTAATACATGTGCACATATGAATACCTAATCATATGTATGTGTATATGTTGAAAACCATGAGTTGATGCTGATACTTCCACTTTTAATCCAATTCTTCAAGGTTTGTTCTTGTGCTCTCCCTTTCCATATTTGTAACTCCCTTTTCTGACTGAGAAACTTGGTTCCTAGGATCCTTACTATATTTGCTTATTTTGATCAGTCTTCCTATATGTGACCAAACTTGAATGAAGGTGTGTCCCCTACATTGCAAAAGTGGTTTTTTTCGCCCAGTTTTGACTCTTTATCACCTCATACCAGGCCATCATCACAGAGCTTCACCCTGCTTTGATACCCTTTTTACCTTGTCTAGGCTTTAGCACCCCATCCCAGTTTGCTTTTCCCTAAAGAAGTCGGTTTGACTAAGCTCATGCTCTGACACTTTGTGCCAGGCATCTCCCCATCTCATCCTTCCCACCCTTCATTTCCTGCCTCCGCCCACACACACAGATTCCTTCCTCACCTAAAGCCAGACCATGCTTTTATGGAGACACCTTCTTCATCCTGCTTGTGCTCCTGCACCAGGCACTTCTTAAATGGATACTCTCCTCATTACTGGACAAGGCTACCAACAGCCCCGTGTGAACCTCCTCTTAAGCCTACTCAGGCAGTAACACCTACAGTAGGCCACTATCCCCCCACTGCCAACCTCTACCTAGTTTGGTCTTATTCATTACTTTGTCACTTTGTTTGAGAGGATATTTGGTTCTTTCTCAAATGCTGGTGGGTTCATAGCTTTAAGATTAGATTGCACATTAAGATTTACTTCGATCTTTGAAAACCCAAGGAAATCAGTGAAATATTAATATCATTAAATAAAATGGTTGAATTTTATAAGTTTTCTGATATCTAAAAGAAGCAGATACTGCATAGAAAGAAGTTCTTATTAATAAAATTTGAAAGCAGTTTGTGTGCTGGATTTGTATTGCTACAATACAATCACTAGACTATCCCAGAGAAAGCAGGCAGGGTTCTGTCTTATGCCTGTATCTGAGCAGTGCACTCTCCTTCGTTATCCTCCCCGTGTGATCGTGTTCTCGCCCTCATTATCTGAGCTCTGCATTGCTTTCTCTTTTCCTTTACCTTCTGTCTTTAAATATTCTTTTTAAAAAAATATCTCATTTTAACTTTTCATTTTTTATCACTTTTACTTTCGTTTTTTAATACCACTTTGGCATTATAGTTAAGTTTATACTAATGTAGAAGGTCTGTGCTCAAATCTGAATTGTCATTTACTAGCTGTGTTATATCAGGCAGGAATCTCCCAAACCCTTAGCTGCTTTGTTTGCAAAATGACTGCTGTAATGGTTATTTCACAGGATTGTTAGGAGAATTAACTTCAAAAACCTGGTCCCTGGTTCATTATCTTGTGCTAAATTATTATTATTACAGGAAGAGGCATGTCACTGTCACAATGTATATAAATTTTTTTTTGTATCCCCCAGGGTATGTCTATCAGACAGTGAAATACTTCAATGAATTTTACCAGCATATGCATTTTTAAGTGATTAAAAATAAGTGTCTTTCGTCATACTTTATAATAAAGCCTGTGTAACCCCATCACTCTGCACTCCCAATTTGATTATTTAAAGAAAGTGTATTACTAATTTAGATGTGTATACTGTCAAGCCAAGTCTTATGTTCTACTGTTGGTTTTCCTGAGAAAATAGTCATTTGACTGCCTTGAAATGATTTACTACTTTTGTGCATATAAAATTATGGTAGTTTAAGTACCAAATAACTAACGTCCTTGGAAGCAAAGGTTTTTACAGTGACTCAGCCTCATCAATCATACTAAAGGAGGTGAGCCATAACTTTGTCCATTATTTAAAAAAGAATCTTCAGAATGCCTTTTCTTTGCTGTTTGTCTTTGGTTTAACACTTGGGAATATGGTCATGGATACTTTCACCCAGAAAACTTTCAAAATTTAACAGTTACTAATGTATTATACAGATCAATCAAAGTTTCTAGTGTAGCCTGTTCAATTAGAATGTAGTTTGTTGGTTAATAGAGTTTGGAGAAAGGGAAGCAATCAGGCTTTTACTACAATTTCAAAGTAGTACAAAGTATTGTGTAGCTTGTTAAAATTTTGTTACATTCATATTTTTGCCAGTTTCAAACTTGCCCATAAATAAATCATTCTATTACTTTGGAGATTTCACTAACTGATTGTCCTTTAAGATGAGTACATAGGAAGTAGTACATTGTTCTTTCGTATTCTAGAGAAGATACAGTACCATGTTCATTTCTGAAGTGAAGCTATAAAGCCAGAGTTAGGAAGAACTAACTCAAAGAAATGTAAACGGCGTCTACCTCTCTTTGTCTCAGGAGGCTCAGGGGAAGAGGAGTCATACTAGAAGCTAGGACTCTTTGGAGATATGCTGGATTACACATCTGGAACAGAGGAAGGACAGGATGAGCCTGGGGCCTCTTAGGGTATAGAAAGAAAGGGAGTGCTTGAAGGATGATGAGGAGATGTTAACAGGACACAGAAGCTCTTTTGAGGAGGCTCCAGCTGACCAAACCTGGGTCAATTTGGACATCAGAACAATGACCGTAACAAATTGCAACTCACTGAATGGAATAGGAATCCCTGAATTGGTTATTATGTATATAAGTGAATAAAATTAATGATACAGAAAAGGATGTTTGTATAATCACACACACACACACAAAAAAAAACTCCACAGAAAATACTTATTAATTAAAAGAGGGAAAAAAGTAACTTTACAGTGGCAAAGCCTGGCAATCATCACTTTAATCAAGTGTGTAGCATTAGTATTATCAATAACAGTCAAATCAAACCCATGTGCCATCTTATAAAATGCAATGAGAAGAACACTGCTTCACTTCTAGAACATATTATTACTGAAGATATATAACTCCAATCCAGTCATAACAATACATCAGACAAACCCAAATTAAGGCACAGTCTGCAAAATAATCTTATCATCTGTAATCTTCAAATGTATCAAAATCGTGAAAGACAAGCAAAGACTAAGGAATTGTTCTGGTTGAAAGACACTAATGGACATGAAAACTAAATGCAGTGTATGATCTGGGATTGGATCCTTTTGTTCTAAAGGACATTAATGGGACAATCATTGAAACTTTAATGGATCTGAGGATTCCATGAAGTTTATACATCAATGTCAATTTTCAAATTTTGATTGTTAAATTGGTATTATTTAGGAAAATATCCTTATTCCTAGCTAATACACAATAGAATATTTGGGGATGATGAGGCATAATGGCAGTAAATGTTTCAGGAAAAATAAGTTCTTTGTAGTGTTCTTGAAATTTTTCTGTAAGTCTGAGATTGTTTTCACATAAAAGGAAAAAAATGAAAGGTGTAATTTCATTTTTATAACTGATAATGGATCAGGGTCATGTGAAAGTACTTTAGAGAAAACAAAACTTTTGAAAACATGATCTCCAAAGATGTTGAAAAGGCTGAGTTACTTCATGGGCAATTTTAATAAAATATTCAGCTCATCAGTCCACCTTGATTCCTTATTTGCATTGTCTACCTACACTTAGACTGTGTGGTGTTTAAATATGCCCATTATGACTTTCATGAAATTCTTTTGATTCTGTAGCAAGTTTAATTTTGAGGGATTTTTTAGTAGATATTTAAATATGGTGTTAACTTAGTGAAATCTATTTAGATTCCAGTGTACGTTTTAGTAATGTGTCTAATCTGTTTATTGAAATAGACTACAGTTTTAGAATACTTTCTTAGGAGAGATGAAGATTGGTATATTTAGGGTCAGTTCAAATTCTTTCTATTTATAATCTATTTTATGATTTATAAAATTGATTTTATGATTGTTATACGAAACAAGTAAGAGTGTTAACATTATACAGATCTGTTGGGATTTGTTTCCTACCCCATCCTGTTTCCATCCTTGGAAACTGACTATCTGGGCACTGACAACAATTGCTGGTAGTATTTGCTGCTAACCTAAGTTTTATCAGTACAGCATGGAATTCTTTTATTTATTATTTGCTCTGTGACTATTGTATCAACTATTAACTAGGTTATTATAAGTATTGGACCTTCATATAAATTGCTTAGGACTTAGAATTTAGTTTTTTTTTTTTAACTCTTGTTCACTAAATCTGAGTTATACTCCTTAATTGTCTGTGTACATTATCGGAGAATAACTGATACCCAGGAATTAAAGGGATATTACCGATCCTTTAGATTGTTCTAAGACCTAAAGAGTCATTTTTTCCTTATTTTGTAATAAATTCTTTTTTGTTTTGTGTCAAAACTTGGAACTGTTTATGAATGTGAATTATTATTTGAATACTTTTCCTATGCCAGATTTTAGGTTAAGCACTTTATATGAATACTCATTTTATTTTCCTCACAACCTTTTAAGATAAGTATGGTTATTTTTCTCATTGTACAGGTGAAGAAATGTAAGCTTAGAAACCCATAGGTAGTAATTGCTAAAGCTGAGATTTGATCTTTTAACTACTATGCCAAATGAATTAAGGACAAAATTCAAACCTTTGGGAAATATAATTACATAGAATTGTCCTTTATATGGAGAAGCTTCCATAGTTAACAGTGTCCTTCACAGGGTTATTCAGAAAGACATACACATTAGTGATGATGATTATCATCCTATGTACTTCCTATAATATAAAAGTCTTTGGAATTTAAACTTTCAAACTATATGAAGACTTTGGTAGAACATCTGGGTTAAAGAACACTAAAGTGTATATGAAACCACTCAACAGATTAAAGAAAATTAATTTTCTTTGTAGGACTTGTAAACATGTCTCCAACTATATCCTGTCAAATTCCATCATAGTTAAGAAGTGTCTGAGTTGCCCAAAACTCAAATAGTTTTTCATTGTGGTTGTGTTCTAAAGTCCAGCTACACCAGATACAGAATCTTTAATTGAACATAATGGCAGCTTATCCTAAATTGAGGCTTTTTATTGAGCTAGATTGGAAGTGCCAAAATGTTTTCTAATAAGTTTCAGTGTATTTCTTCATATTTCATGTACTCTTCGTGAACATAAGATACACTTCAGTGGAATCTGAATACTTCATAGCTATATCTCATTTACCAATAACATGTGAAAACAATGGTAAATTCCTTTACTTGGGCTACCATTGTACAGGCTTATTTTAATGATATAGTTTAATATCCTTAATGTTAAAAATAGTATAGCTTAAAGAGGCTGGTAAATTAGAATTTTCCAATATCCTCAGCTTTTTTTCTCCCGCAGTTAATTTGCTCTGCTGACTCCCTACGCGAGGTGGCAACAGCTGGCCTTTTTACTAGAGCTTGGAGGGATTAGAGAGTAGGAATCACAGCAGCGTGCACGGCCTCTCGCCTCTGTTGACTGTTCTTTATTGTTTGATGCCTGAGCATCTCCCAGACAGCAAGCAATTGTTTCTTGAAACTTAAAGTTTGTTTCTCTTGGGAGTACACAATGCTGTTGGGGCTCGTCTTTGTGTTTCTTCATTTTCCCAGTCTCCTCTTATCCTCCATCCTGTGCTTTCTCTTGATAATTAGAAAGGAGCAAAGATACAACCTTTGTATTTTAGTGTGCATAAAATTCAGTTTTGACTCAAAAACTTAGAAGTATAGACTACAGATGGAAGTTTCTGGAACTACCAGTATCTGGAACTACCAGATAGTCACAAAAATCATTATTTAATGAGAAGACA
Source organism: Microcebus murinus (assembly GCF_040939455.1). NCBI lineage: Eukaryota > Metazoa > Chordata > Mammalia > Primates > Cheirogaleidae > Microcebus > Microcebus murinus. Next base: position 71,068,256 of record NC_134104.1, on the reverse strand, counting down.
AATGTATTAGTATATTTTTAAAATTATGGTGATAAAAAGGGAGCAGCAACCGAATGATCTAATATTGCTATTTTAAAAGCTAAGATTAGAAATATACCATAGCTGCTTAAATCTAAAAAGATCCTTTCACTGACTCTAAAACATTATTCTAATTTATAGAATTACATTTTCATGCCATGCTGAAACATGAATAAAAAGTAGTCAGACATAACTAAATGGAACTCTCAGCCAGAATAATTTTATTCTTCTGCATGTAGAAAAGATGTCAAGATACCTTTTAATTTAATTTAATTCAAGATACTATTTGGTTACTTCACATTCCTAAACTTCCCCCATACCTGGCATCTCATTGTGGATTGTTATAGATGAGAATAGTGGTGCTGAAGTAGTGTGAGACTGAAAATCATTCTAGAAAGATTATTATACTCAGAATTTGGAAGTTAAATAGTAGAAAGGGGAAATTTTGTGTTTAAAACCTCTTCCAGAAGTGGGACTCTGATTTGCATGTTTTGACAAGGCTCCACAGGTGATTTTTGCCATCTACCGTTACTACCTACCCATTTGTCCCTGAGCTTGTATGTTATATATTGTGCTATAAGTGTTCAGTGAATGTTTGCTCATGATATTTTAATACAGGTTCTTCATTAGCCTACTTCTCTTGACTTAAAAAGAGAGGGGAAAGAAGATCTTTTCATCCTAAGGAACCTTTCTTCTTTGCCAGAAAGCTGGTGTCTCGTTTCTCTTATGAGATCAGCTTATATTTGCTGCATTGGCTCTTGTTCTACCTAGTCCTTTCCTAATATCTTGCAATTTGGCTTTCATCCATACCAAGTGTTTGTCACCAATGTGTTTGTCACCAATGATTTCCTAATTAACAATCTACCAAATTCACCAAGAAACTTTAGTAACTTTTTTGTGTTTACTAGGAATTTTTAAGTTTATTGGAATACATCTATTTACTTTGACAGTCAAGTACTTTTTGGAATGGTTATTACTAAAATTTGTATGTTTCAAAACATTAAGAGATGTTTCTCTTCTTCACTACAGAACAAATAAGATAACTTATTTCTGTATTATGTCATCAGTACTTGACCTCTTATAGGCATCTTTTCAGGGTAAAAGTAATGGAATAGTAAATTCTGCCTTTGTAAAATATTTTTGTAGTAAAGCGAAATGAACAAGTGAAAGCAACTAGGAAAGATAATGAAGAATTATTATTTTTACCTTGAATCTGCATAGATGAAGTAGGCTCTGCTTAGTGTTGCGATAAAAACAAACAAACAAAAAAATTGACCAAAGTTGACACAAAGAAAAAAGTAATCCTCAGGGAGAGTCATCTTTGTTAGAGAAGTGCTTATTTACACGCAGAATTCCGCATGACGGGGCCTGAGCAGTGTGCTCTCCAGGTTATTGAGGAGAAAATCCAGACTCAAAATGGGGCTTTTAGAATGAAGCACATTTTTCATGGCCCAAGTCTGTCTTTTAAAGTCACTGTTGAAAGATTTTGATAAATTGGTACAAGATTAAAAGACTATTTACTTCTCCATAATATTATACATGCTACTGGTACTCAGTGCTTCACCAGCAAGTATATTCTTTTTGCTTTAAACTCAGATTTTAACTGATTAAAAATAAGTATAGAGACAAAGTTTCTTCAATAATATATGGATTGAATTTGAAGTAGATTTTATTTTTTTGCTATTGTGAAAATATTCTCATGTATCCAAAAGGCCAATGCAAATATTTAAAACCAGAAATTAGACTATTTTCCCCTTTTAATAATAATGCTTACCATTTCCTCAGAGAGATTAGAATGAAATAGTATCTTTAAAGGTAGGATTAAACTTTGTTTAAACATTTTGGTTTTTAATCATGTTTTTGTGTATTCTCTCCGTTTCTAAGAAGGAAAAAATAAAATCTGCTGATTGAAAACTAAACAATTCATTGGCCTATGCAACAATATATAAAAAATAAAATTAAGTAAGACATAAATAAGTTTTTAAAAAGAGGACTGATGCACACCAAACTGTGAAGTACAATTCTTGGGGTAGTTGGAGAGGTGAATTAAGGGCAAAGGGAATTTTAATTTTTTATGATTTTCTACATTTCTAAACTTTTTCACCCAATGAGCACAATTTATAGTTGCCTTAGAAGTTTTATAATCTTATCCTATTCATGGAAATGACAAAGCTAATACATGATATGCTGAATGTGACAGATGTTTTCCAAATTACTTCTTGGTAGTTATACCAAGAGACAATTCATGGGACTACATGGTAATTACTTATCATGGTATCATCCTCAGAGGTTGTGATTCAACAGTGAATTCTCATTTCCTAAAGCTACCAATCATGGATCTATATCATCTGAGAATGAATTGAAATCTTTCTTGAATTAGTGAAGCTTTCAAGGTTGTGCATCCCATTTCAGATAATAGATTTTCTTTAGTTGTTACCTCCTATGTAAAAAATATTCCATTTTAATTTTTCTTAGAAGAGTCTTTCGTCTGTTCTGCAGTTTTAATATTCTGGGTTGTGCAAAGACGTTTGCTATTTTTATTAACTTCAGTTAGATCCCTTTTCTGGGCCAATAATGAAAGTCTTACCTTTAGTCTCTTTTTTGGTCACTACTTCATATTCTGAGTCATCTAGAGATCTGTCGTTAGACAGATCTTTACCATATAAGCTACCAGAATTTTAGAGGTTTTTTTTTTTTTTTAATCATTTTTATTATCACAGAACTAGTACATATCCATTGTGAAAAATTAGAAAACACAGATGGCAACATTTAAAAAATAATTGCCACTACTCAGAAATTAGCACTGTAATGTAGTTTAACAAAATTTTGAATGTGATCTTAGGGACATAATTTCTGGACCACACTTTTCATGAAGAACTCTCAGGTGGGTATCCTCTTATACCCCCACATCTTCAGTTCATTGTCATTGCCCCTATTTCTAATTTCTCGTCTATCAGAATATCGGCTATACTTCTTTCTTTTCTTCATATTAACATTTCAGAAAATGTTCATTAAGTACAAATAAATCCTATGGTATCAGTTACTTTATATATTATAGTTCAAGTATTCTAGAGACCATATTGTATCATAGCATGTGCTAAAAATCACTCTCCTTTGAAAGTCAGTCCCACATCTGTATTCAGGAACCTGGCCTTCCTATGTGTGCTGTATCTTCATTTTGTTTCTCCTTTCCTTCTTTCTTCAAAGATGCTCAAGTCATTCTCATTTTAAGACTAGTAAATTGATCCTTCCTTGCAGTCTAGCTATTTCTGATCTTGATTCTCTTTTACACAGGAAAACTCTGTGAATGTTTGCCTGGTGCCACTTTTAACCATCCACTTCTTAACTTTGTAATCTTTTATTTTCACTGCTACTGAAATTGTTTTTTCCAAGATTACTGAAAATTGAGACAAAGCAGTGATCTAGTTAAGCATTCAGGAATAGAAAATATTCTCATGTAATTGCATCATTTGGTACTTTAGAATCCATATCCTGCTTGAAACTCTTTCATCTCTGCCCCTCACATTTGTATAATGCTTTACAGTTTATGAAACTTGTGTTTGTCCATGTGTGTCTTGTAAAGTTATATGAGGCTTATAAGGCATTATCCCCATTGTTGAGATGGGGAAATGAATGTTCACTGAGGTAAATGATTTAGTCTGTTACATAAATATTTGTGGCAAAGCTGGGGCTACTCTTATTTGTTAGAGATAGTATCTTTTTAGAATTATTTTGGTCATCTTTAGTCTTTGGGTTTGTTTGTGGGTGTCCATAGATATACCAGCTTCATATAATTTGGCTTCTTTTTTTATAATATGTTAGTTTTAGAACCTGTTCTGGTGAACGTAATCATTGAATCTAAAACATTGTCTCTTAAAGATGTACATAGTGGTTTCGTTCCTTAAAAAAGATAACTTAAGTTTATAAATCTGCGTATTTTCATTGCCAATTGAACTTTGTGATTTTTCTTTTCTACAGAAAAAAAAAGAAATTGTGACTTCAAATTTAACGGTGGTTTTCAAATTTCATGAAATATGTGAAATTAATTCTGAACTTTTTATTTTTCTGAGCCTTATTCTGACTCAATTATGATAAACAACTTAAGTTTTAAGTTGTGATAAATAGTGCTGTTAGATAAATTGAGTGATAAAGTCAATGATAAACTGAGAACTTGTGAAATCAACCTAATAAAACATGAGTACCTATTCTTGTCATAAGTTTAATAATCCTTTTTCCTAATGCAACATCTTATTTAAGAGATATAACTTGTATGTTATTTTTACTTTTCATCTCGGTTAATTCAAAACTCTATTAAAGCCTGCAATTTTTAATTTCATGTTTTTTCATAAATGTTCAGTTTGATTTATAAATTAGAATTGCATTCTCCAATCTTATATTATTTCTTTTACTTTTAAAATTACATTGATAAGCTGACTGTTTAAGAATCATTCTCATGATTCATTCGTCTGTTATGCCTCCTTTTTAAAGCTTCAGCACTGAAGGTCTTTTGACAAACCAATATTTATAACAGTTTGACAGCAGGATGAGGAACAGCGTTTGTCTTTGTAACAGCTTGAAGAAAGACCCTTTCCAGGACCCAGTCATGCAGTTACAATCTTGACCTCTTTCTTATGCTGGGAACATGCATACAGCAGCACCTCCCATGTGTTTTCTTGTCCCATTGACTGTCCATTCACTTCCCATCTGTTTTGCAGTCTTAAAGGAACAGAAGGGGCCCTCTTCTTATAAATCTGTCTTTGCAGGTGATAAATGATGTCCTCTCTGTTTAAGGGCTGCCTGGGTGGTTTTCCTTTTCTTAAAATGTTTCAACTTTTCTCCTAACAAAATTCAAAGTAAATATGCTTTTAAAAATAAGAGGAAAAGAAAAAATGATGGATTTTTTAAAAAGCATTTTTAATTGACTATGACAGAATATTTTACTGATCTTTTTTTAGTCTTCCCGGTTAATTGCCTAAATCATATTTTTTAAAATGTATTGATATTTAAGTTTTTCTGTGTGGGCAAAAGGAATGTATTCATTTTGAAATAGTATATTTTAACTTTTTTTTGAGAAAAAGAAATGTATCATTAATGAGTTAGGATATAAAATAATTTTCAAAGTTTTTGTCATAATTTGAGTTGATAGATATAATTAATATGGAACATTTTATATATTAAAGAATAAAACAATTAAGAGTAAACAAATGTAACCTTATAGTGGAATCTAACTTTTACATTTAAAACGATGATCATGAATCCTATAAAAATTATGATTTTTAGTTCTGTTGCTGAAAATAAATGCTGTAAGTATGGATACTTATATTGTTGGGTATTCCAAGAATTGAGCAGAAATAAAAATAATTTATTTTTTCTCCCATGCAGAAATTATTCCTACAGGTTAAATGTGACAAATATTGTTACCCCATCACCCTATAGAATATTCTTAAAGTACCATTTTAAAAAGCATTGACAGTATAAAAAGACCACTTTTAGAACACTATGGTATACTGTGTGAATCAGCTGGCTAATGGTATATCTCTTACAAACTAGCTTGTTGGTTTGTTTATTAATTCCCTGGCTTATCCCAAAGGATTTGAGGCAGTTTACAAACATGTCTTCTACGCAAAGATAAAAATACTTAAGTGAAAAAGTTGGGTAGAAGGAAAGGGAAAATCCAGGCAAGTGAAATACAGTGAAACGTGGGATAAGATTGGTACCCCTCAAAATACATGCTCATGTTTCTATATACAAGCTTATCTTGTACACTTCATTTTTTTGCATTTCATAGATACTGCATTGTTTACAAATTGAAGATTTGTGGCAACCCTGTGTCAAGCAAGTCTGTTGGCACCATTTTTCCCCAATGGCATTTGCTCACTTTGTGTCTCTGTCACATTTTGGTAATTCTTACGATATTTCAAACTTTTCATTATTATTATATCTGTTATGGTGACCCGTGATCAATGATCTTTGATGTTATTATTGTAGTTGTTTTGGGGCGCCACTAACCATGTTCATATAAGATGATCAACCAAATCGAAAAATGTGTGTGTTCTGACTACACAACCGGGGCTGTTCCCCATCTCTCTCTCTCTCTCCCTGGACTGCCATTTCCCAGGACACAGTATTGAAATTAGGCCAGTTAACAACCCTACAATTACCACTGTATATTCAAGTGAAAGGAAAAGTTGTACATCTTTTACTTTAAGTCAAAAGTTATGAGGACAATGTGTCAAAAGACAAGATAGGCCTAAGAGTTATGCCTCTTATGCCAGTTAGTTAGCCAAGTTGTGAACGGAAAGGAAATGTTCTTGAAGGAAGTTAAAAGTGCTACTGCAGTGAACATACAAATGGTGAGAAAGTGAAACAGCCTTATTGCTGTTATGGAGAAAGTTGTGGTCTGGATAGAAGATCAAATCAGCCATGACATTCCCTTAAGTTAAAGTCTAATCTAGAGCAAGGCCCCTAATTCTTCAATTCTGTGAAAGCTGGGAGAGGTGTGAAGAAGCTGCAGAAGAAAACTTTGAAGCCAACAGAGCTTGGTTCATGAATTGAAGGAAAGAAGCTCTCTCCATAACATAAAAATGCAAGGTGAAGCAGCAAGTTATTCCAAAGACCTAGCTAAGATAATTAATGAAAGTGGCCATACTAAACAACAGATTTTCAATGGAGATGAAACAGCCCTGCTGGAAGAAGAGGCCATCTAGAACTTTTCTAGCTAGAGAGGAGAAGTCAATGTCTGGCTTCAAAGCTTCAAAAGACAGTCTGGCTCTTGTTAGGGGCTAATGTAGCTGATGACTTTAACTGGAATACTCATTTACCATTCCAGAAATCCTTGGCTCTTAAGAATTATGCCAGATCTACTCTACCTGTGCTCTATCAATGGAATAACAAAGCCTGAATGACAGCATATCTGTTTACAGCAAGGTTTACTAAATATTTGAAGCTCACTATTGAGACCTGTTCAGAAAGAAAGATTTCTTTCAAAATGTTACTGCTCAGTGACCACACATTTGGTCATCCAAGGGCACTGATGAAGATGAACAAGGAAATTAATGTTGTTTTCATGCCTGCTTACACAACGTCCATTCGGCAGCCTGTGGATCAAGGAGTAATTTTGACTTAATACCTCATAAGATTATAACTGGCATAGATAGTGATTCCTCTGAGGGATCTGGGCAAAGTAAATTGAAAACTTTCTGGAAAGTATTCAATGTTGTAGATGCTGTTAAGAACATTTTTGATATGTGGGAGGAGGTTAAAATGTCAACGTTAACAAGAGTTTGGAATAAGGTGATTCCAACCCTCATAGATAACTTTGAGGCCTTCAAGACTTCAGTTGAGAACGTAACTGCAGATGTGGTGGAAATAGCAAAAGAACTAGAATTAGAAGTGGAGCTTGAAGATGTGACCAAATTGCTACAATCTCATGATAAAACTTGAATTGATAAGGAGTTGCTTCTTATGGATAGCAATGAAAAGTGGTTTTTTGAGATGGAATATACTCCTGGTGAAGATATTGTGAGCATTGTTGAAATGACAGTAAATGATTTAGAATATTATATAAACTTAGTGGATAAAGCAGTGGCAGGGTTTGAAAGGATTGACTCTAGTTTTGAAGTTCTTCTACTGTGGGTAAAATGTCATCGAACAGCATCACATGCTACGGAGAAATATTCCTGAAAGGGAGAATTAATCTATGTGATAAACTTCATAGTTGTCTTATTTTAAGAAATAGCCACAGCCACCCCAACCTTCAGTAACCACCACTGTGACCAGTCAGCAGCCATCAACATAGAGGCAAGACCCTCCATCAGCAAAAAGATTATGACTCACCTAAGGTTCAGAGGATTGTTAGCATTTCTTAGCAATACATTTGTGTGTGTGTGTGTGTGTGTGTGTTTTGTGTGTGTGTGGCAAAGTCTCACTCTGTTCCCTGGGCTAGAATGTGGTGGCGTCAGCCTAGCTCACAGCAACCTCAAACTTCTGGGCTCAAGCAATCCTTCTGCTTCAGCCTCCCGAGTAGCTGGGACTACAGGCATGTGCCACCATGCCTGGCTAATTTTTTCTATATATTTTTAGTTGTCCAATTAATTTCTTTCTATTGTTGGTAGAGAGACGAGTTCTCACTCTTGCTCAGGCTGGTTTTGAACTCTTGACCTTGAGCAATCCACTCACCTTGGCCTCCCAGAGTGCTAATAAAATATTTTTAATTAAGGTGTGTACATTGTTTTTTTAGACATACTGCAATTCCACACTTACTAGATTACAATATGGTATTATAAAAACAGCTTTCATATGAACTGGTAAACCAAAAATTTTTACGACTCACTTTATTACAATAGTTACTTTATTGTAGTGGTCAGGAACCGAACCCACAGTATCTCCAAGGTATGTCTGTACTTTGCTAGAGGTAATCTGCAATTTAGCCCTGAGCTTCCTAGTGGCTCATGCAAAACGGAAAGTAAAATTTATTATGTAATTCATGGTTGCCATCAGACAACAACATAGCAGTTGCTTAGGAGAAGCATAGGTATTCCTGGTACACATACCTAAGAGAAATTTCTCTCCTGGAGATAAATTATCCCTAGAGAAATAGATGAATTATACATACCCCATACAGTCTTCCATAAATGTTATTTCTTTTTGCAGCTGTGCCTTTCAGTAAGTATCAGGTAGTCAAAAGTTCAAGGTTTTAGACTTATTGACAGGCACCTGGAGCGGCACTTTTTCTTGTTAGTTAAGGTAGAGCCTTAATCATTAATAGTTAGCTGAGCTGAAATTAGAGTTGCTATCCATTTATGAAAGTTGAAGGGTCTAACAAGTATAAAAATCTGAGTATAGGACTACTCCATGTTCATCCATACTGAAGTCTTTTGGGGAAATAGGCTTCAGAAAACAAAGTTATTTGAAGAGGTTTTGATCATGTTAGCCAAAAGAAGCCTGATAGAAATATTTGCATTAAAAGAGTTCAAAAAGAAAGCTGAAATTATCCACAAATCATTATTGAGCTATTTAATTAGCAGACATAAGTTGTAATTTACCTTATAGACTTTCTTTCTAAATTATTGGGTTTGGGGTCTTAAAATAGAACTTTTTAAATAATCGTCTTGAATGTTTGAATTAAGTATTGATTAAGTCAGATTACTCAGCTATGAATGGATGAATATTCATGGGAATCTATTACATAGCAAGTGCTGTGCTAGGCAGAGTGTTTTTAAATGACAGGCTTCTGGGTAAGTAGATAATTCATACAAGCAGTCCCTGCTGTTCCCTGCATTGATTTTCAGGGAGAAAAGAAAAAAAAAAAAAAACATAAAAATGATCTTTCCAAGATGAATTATGTAGCTTCATGGGAATAATATTGTAATTTGTGACTACATTTTTTACCAGAAGATTAAAATCAAGTAAATAAAAAGATAGTAAGGGGCCAGGCATAGTGATTCATGCCTATAATCCCAGCACTTTGGAAGGCTGAGGCAGGAGGATTGCTTGAGGCCAAGAGTTTGAGATCAGCTGGGGCAGCATAGCGAGGCACTGTCTCTACCAAAACTAAAAAAAATTATCTGGGTGTGGTGGTGTATACCTGTAGTCCCAGCTACTCGGGAGGCTGAAGTGAGAGGATCTTTTAAGCCCAAGAGTTTGGGGTTACAGTGAGCTATGATCAGGCCATTGCACTCCAGCCTGGGTGACAGAGTTAAGACCCTGTCTTTTAAAAAAGAAAGGAAAAAGAAAAAGATACTAAGGAATAAACAAAAAGACAAGTTAAAAAGGATGCATAGGCCCGGCGCTGTGGCTCACGCCTGTAATCCTAGCTCTTGGGAGGCCGAGGCGGGCGGATTGCTCAAGGTCAGGAGTTCAAAACCAGCCTGAGCGAAACCCCGTCTCTACTATAAATAGAAAGAAATTAATTGGCCAACTGATATATATATAAAAAATTAGCCGGGCATGGTGGCGCATGCCTGTAGTCCCAGCTACTTGGGAGGCTGAGACAGAAGGATCGCTTGAGCCCAGGAGTTTGAGGTTGCTGTGAGCTAGGCTGACGCCACGGCACTCACTCTAGCCTGGGCAACAAAGCAAGACTCTGTCTCAAAAAAAAAAAAAAAAAAGGATGCATAATATGCATATAATTGATTAGAACAGTAAATTTCAATATTAAATTTTAAAGTAATGTGGGCTTTGAATTCTTCTAGACAGATTCCTTCATTTTATAAAGAAAAAGAAATGAGGACTGTGACTTGATTATAGTCATAAGGTTAATGGCAAAATACCACATTGTCATATACCTCATAAGGTATATATTACATTATGTTCTCTACTTTATGAAAACCTTATAAAATAACTGCCCATTGACAATTAGAGGTATTATACTAGGGATTCCTAAAAAAAAATAATTTATCAAACACTTCTTTGATCATTGTGTACTACTGTGAAGTTCATGTTTTAGCAGATTTTGTCTACAACAGACTTATTTTCTTTTTTATTAGAAACATAGCTACCAATTGTAGGTCCTAATCAGCCTAAGTAATAGTTGTTAGGAAAATGAATGTAATTCTGGCCCAAATGAAGATTTCCATTTGAATTTTTGAAATAATGGAAACAACTTAGCCTTCACAGACCTTAGAAGTCTGGGAACCCCAACTTTAAAAGTACCGTACCAGTCTTAAACAGCTTTCCTGGACATGTGAATTGATGCCTCCTCCTTCTGTAACAAGCAGAAATATTCTCTTTGTCTTCATTAATGAGTCTGTTTAAAAATAATCATGCCTATTTCTAGGGGGAAAACTATAGGGCCAACATTTTGAAGATAAGTGCTAGATTTAGCTATACACTATTATCTCTTTGGTTAATCCTTTTATCAACTGTAAAAGGTGCACTTTTTTTTTCTTGTGCTAAATCCGAGATTTTTCTTGAGCTAAATCTGAGATTTTGACTGTATCTTTGAGAATCTTGAATCTGGTCTCTCATTACCTTTAGTTCTTCCCTTGTTTCCCCTAGACCCTATATTCCTTTAAATATTGAGTTCTAAAGGGCACTTATACAGTGTAATTGCCTAATAAAAAGCAAACTTTTTCTGGAATGACATATATTACATAATAAGAATTGTTCCTTTCATTTCAGTGCTATAGTGAACAACTTTTTACAGTGGAATTTCACAAGGTGTCTTAAAGCTTGGTACAAAGTGCTTGTGCAGCATGTTATAAAATAGTTCTGTTAAGGTACAGTTGGATCTTTGGATATGTGGTTTGCTAAAAGTACACTGCATTAGTAAGTTTGCAGCTTGCTTTTTAATGCTTTCTTTAAAAATATCAAAAGTTGTAAAAGGTTTATTTCAGTGCATGTGGTAGTGTTTTGTGTGTGGTTCTTTGTTCCTATTCTAAACTCTTATTAACCACTGAAGTGAACCTTCTCCCAGGTTTGGCCTTTTGGTATTCACAGTGTATTCAAAACCTAATTACAGATTAGTCTATATTTGAGACCTTTAGACCAAGTATCAGAAGACCCAAAGAGAAAATGAGAGAAGCAGTATCATTTCGTGTAGAGATAAAGAGTCCCAAAACATGAATGGGTGTCAAGTCATCTGAAGAAAAGAAAAAAAGAAAAGGAACTTCATTCACTGAGACGGTTTATGAGTTGGGGATTATGGGAATATTCATGACTCAGTCAAGAAGCACAATGAATTGATGTTTGAAATAACTCATCTTTTAAGTAAACATTGGATAAATGGAAAGTAGCTTCAGTATTCACTACATGTAGAATTTGCTATTCCTGTGTAAAAGAAATAGCAGTTTGTTAATCCCTTCTTGAGTTGGTTTAATTTATCAAGTAAATCACAAATTTTACAAGAATACTCTATGAATATTTCATTCAAATATTTAATAGAAAATTTTAATTTTTTAATTATGCTGATCTGTACACACATTTTTATGAGAAAGAAATTTCTAATGGTACAATAGTTAACAGTAATATTTTGGAATTTGAAAACATTGTAAAACTGTTAGTTTGGAAACATCAGAACATAGAAAGTTTTAGTTGCTACCTCATTTTTAATGGATAATTTGGTTTTCTTTGTAGCCAGATGGCATAGTTAGTATACAAGACAGTCTTGGAAACTTATATCAAAATTTAAAATGAATGAATTTAAGTATGGGAAATAATGCTGCTTATTACTTGTAATGTAGCTTTCTTGCCAAACATGAAATCAGAGTATAGTTTCTAAAGCTGCAAGTGAATATATATATGTAGTCAGCATATTTCAGCCTTGATAATAAGATGTGATAATTAGGTTGAAGGTTTTTCCCACAGCACTAGTATTGTGTTGTGAGAGCTGAGTATTCCTCTGATCTCTGTTGCTTATCTGGTTCAGGTATGACCCACCAGCTTTCCTTAACCTTCATTGTCAATGTGTAGCCTGTTCCCAGTCTTGCTAGTGATCTTATCTTCTGTCCTCTTGGTCAATGGTATAATATTCAGGAAGCCAGCTAAGTGGGGTTTTTTTCCCTCCTCCTCCTTGATTGATAACCCATGGCCCTTACTTATTTTCTGTGCCATATTTTCAGGAGCTTCATTCATCTATCATTTATTGAGTATTTATTGAGCATATATAATCATCCAGACATTATTCTAGACACTGAAGATGCTGGTGTCCGTTTCATACTCTTGTATTGTTCTCCAAGGGTTTATCCAAGTGTGTATAGATTTAGTCTCCTCAAGAGGTCATATTTATTAGAATATTTTACAGTTTTGTCATCATTAGGTACAGGACTACTTAGGAAGTATCAGTAACTGTTGTGTTTCCTGATTTTTACTGAAATGTGTCTTATTTCATGTCAAACATAAAACTTAAATAAAATTAAAATAATAGCATTTGCTTTATTATGATTACGAGTTAGCATGGTGTAGCAGATCTTGTGTATATTTGTGAATCAAAGGAGCGTGATCAAGACTAACTTTCCAGGCTTTAATGTCTTCATCTTTAGCAGTGATACCTGCAGGGTTCTGTGAAGGTGAAATGAAATGCCAGATTTGAAATGCCACAGTAGAAACTTCATAGACTTAGAGTGAGAGGGTAAGCAAGGAATGCTTCCCAAAGGTAGCGTGTCATCTTTGTCCCCATATCACTCCATCAAGTACATTGTATAAGTGAAAGAACAAATAAATGAATGTTTTTAGATAGTGTTGAAAGGATACGTTTACCACAGTTGCTCCTTTTTCTTTTTTACTTACTTCAGTTCTCCCTCCATTCTCCCCTCCCTTCTTACCTCCTACCCCCATTACTTCCTGATAATTAACTTAAATGCCTTTTGTCATTCCTGAGATTTCAAGGCATGGTAGTACTGTGTTCTGATATCCTAATTGTAAAATATTTTATATAATAAAGGCATAGTGTCTTAAGGGAATTTTGGCAATTTTGTATTCTGTGGTTTTTATATTACAGTTAATTAGTCATTGTATTAAAACTGTCCTCTTCTTGGGGAAAAAAGGAGAAAAAAGAAAGAAAAATTAAATTTAAAAAAAAAAAGAAAAACAATTAGTCATTGTACTTTCATTTATAAAAGAAATGCTTGCATCTTAATTTTAGAATTTGACTTTCATTTAGACCTTATAGAGTCAGACACCTGCATCAGAGTGGCTCTTGGTATATTTCAGTCCAAATAGATCCTGCTTTTAACAATCTCTTGTAAGTGAGGCTACTGTACCTCATGCCTGCAGATAGGATAGAGGTCATTGACAGGGCAAAGGATGGACAGATCTAGGCCTACAGCTGCCCTGTGGTATTCAAATCATGTATTAAGTAGAATTGGATTTCCCCTCTTCACATAATTCAGCATTCCCAAGTAGAAATATTTGTCAATGAAATGTTTAGAGGAGCTGCTGAGTCTCTAAACAACTGTTTGAGATTGCTATGTGTTGTGTTACTTGAGTTAAATGACTTTAAAGACCCATCCGTTTCAAAAATTCTGAGACAATTTAAAACTTTTTTCTCCTACTTTCGTCCCTTTTAAAAAATTATTCAGCTGATGAACTCCATTTATGTGAAACTTTTGTATTCGTTGAAAAAAATAGGTTGTTTCTAAGCAACAAGATGAATTACTTTTAAAACAAAGAATGTGGCCTTATTTGGGGAAAGGAAATATGTTTACTGATTTGACTGCTGTCTAAAAAAAATTTTTTTTGAATGGAAGTCAGCCTGCCAAAAAATACAGACTTAAATTTCTACGAGATGGGTTGGGATTATTTTTTCTGGTTTCTCTAGTTTAATTTTATATATAAGGCGTTAATACTGTCTTTGTGATAACTATTATATTTTCGCAAATAGTTTGATTTAAACAATAGGATTTTTCCCCACAGATTTTATATTAGTGTCAATCTAATACCAAGAATTAGTAGTGTTAAATTACTGGAAAAAGAACATGAAAACATTATGTTCTTTGTTTGTAACATCATAGACTTTGTTGAGTTCTGGCAAGGCTAGTAAGAATTCATAAGAAGCACAATTCTTCCTTTTATTGAGTACTCATCACTAATACTATCTTACTGGTAAAAAGGGATACCTACCTCTTCAATGGCAGATGTTTACTTTCAAGTGTAAAAGATTTAAACATTGACTATTAAATGCATCCTTTATAATTTTCCTGTGGATAGAAAGTAGGATGTTTGCCAATTTTGCTTCTAGATCACTAGCTTTAAATCAGACAGCCAACCACTTTAATTAATAATTCTCAATATGTTAAACTGTGTTAAAAGGACAGAAATACTTGTTAGCATGCTTGCTGTAACTTATATTTTAAAATAGGAGGTATATAATTAAGTTAGCAATGAAGTAGTATAGATCATGACTTTTCCACTTTTAATAGGGGATTGCATGTACTGTGAATAGTTCACATTTGTGGAGGAAATCTACATTTCAGAGAGAAATTGTAGATTTTTTTAAAGAGATGGCATCTTGCTATGCTTGAACCCAGGCTGGATTCCAGCTTCTGGACTCAAGCAGTCCTCTCACTTCAGCCTCCCGAGTAGCTGGGACTGCAGGCACATGCCACCACACCCAGCAAGAAATTATACATTTTACTTGGAAGTTTATAAACATGAAAATCAAATAAATAATATTAATTAACATTTAGTGGCTCTGGTGTTTTTAAACTTTTCTTTCCTTATTCACAGCTGGAAAAGTACTTTTTTTGTATGTGTTTTTAAAGTACATGCCCTTCTCATGTTCATTGCAGATATTTCTCACAGTTTCCTTCATCTTTTAATTTTATGACATTTTGACATATAAATAAAAGTGTACATTTCAATGTGGCCATATTGGTTGATATTTTCCTTTGTAATTCCTCCTGTTATTTTATACTTTAAATGTCATCTTTCAGTCTAAGGCTAGTTAAATATCTATTTACTTATATTTTCTTTTAATTTTTTTAAATGGTTTTATTGTTTTATATCTAACTCTTGTGTCAGGCATTGCTAACTATGAGTCTTTGGTTAGGTTTTGGAGAATCTGGGAATTCCATAAAATTCTGTACATAGGCTGGGCATGGTGGCTCACGCCTGTAATCCTAGCACTCTGGGAGGCTGAGGCGGGCTGATCGCTCAAGGTCAGGAGTTGGAAATCAGCCTGAGCAAGAGTGAAACCCCATCTCTATGAAAAAATAAAAAGAAATTAATTGGCCAGCTAAAATATATATAGAAAAAATTAGCCGGGCATGGTGGCTCATGCCTGTAGTCCCAGCTACTCGGCAGGCTGAGGCAGAAGAATCGCTTGAGCCCAGGAGTTTGAAGTTGCCGTGAGCTAGGCTGACACCACGGCACTCTAGCCCGGGCAACAGAGTGAGACTCTGTCTCAAAAAAAAAAAAAATTCTGTACATAATTGTACATATGTCTGTAAGTGCATATTTCTATGTAAGAAACCATATCTTTTATTAGATTCTAAAAGGATCTGTCACAGATCTCTCCCTCTTCTCCTCTCAAAAAATGGCTAAGAGCTACTACTATAATCCATCTGGACTTTATTTGGATATAAAGTGGTATGATGAGATTCTGATTTTTTTCCCTTTTCCCCAAATAGTTAAAGAAATATACCAGACCAGTTAATAAATAATTATCTCCTATGACTTGTGATATATTTGAAAAACAATTTTTTAAAAAATTTATCATCTCTTTTTATCTGCACAGAGAAAGTTAGAGAAATTCAAGAAAAACTTGATGCTTTCATTGAAGCTCTTCATCAGGAGAAATAAATTGTATTATGTGAGTAAAAAGTCTGTTACTTCATTGGTGCTGACTAAATGCAAAATTTATATTTTAAACTTAATCATTTATTACTGCTTGACTTATATCTGTTTGCTTCTTATGATGTAATAATTTTAATGGCATGAACTTTGAAGCTAGCTTCTGAATTTCATTTGTATAATATTTATTTGGATAACTTGATCGCCTTATGACTGAATTAAAAATATCCTCTAGAACTCATTTTGAACAGAACAAAGAACAGAGAGCTAAGACATTATATGCAGATGACAGATATTTTCTGTATGTAAAGAATTGAACTGCAGTTGTCATTTTTTTCCTCATTGTTCATAGTCTGTGAATAATTATGTGCATGTTAAATATTCAACTTGCAAAGCTTTTTATTTGGCTTGACTAAAAATTTTAATAAGAATAAGATTGTTCTTAATCTTATTCTCTTTTTATTAAAAACATTTAGATAAGCCTTTTTCTGCTTAATTTATATAGCCATAGAATTTAGTATTTAATGTAGGATGTTTCTGTCTGATTCTATAGTCTGACATTATTAAGCATGTTCATAATAAAATATTATATGTTTAAGGACTTCCGTTAAGTAGCATAATCAATTGTTAATTATCACTGAAGAGTTAAAATCAGTAAGTCATTCATTTAAGAAGTTCAGAAAAAGAAAAGGCTATAATTAAGCCATTATTTCAAATATTTCATAACTTTTATCTGTGAGCCTTACCCTACAGGCAACTGCAGCGGGGTCAGAAATGGAAGGAGTAGAAATGTGAAAGGTTTCCGCCCTATCCGCCCTCAGTTCAGTTCAGAAAAGGGTCTTAAGCCAAACTACCTATTCTCCTCTTTTACAGGGGAAACATATTTGGGAAAGCATGCTGGAAAGGGAAGCACAGCTCAGATGGTACATCATTCAGAACAGTACCCCAGCAATGAAGGAGAAAGGAAGGAGTTAGGAAACTTTAGGATAAAGCTTTGTTACTTTGTTTCATTTATTTCTTTCATAAATTAAAACAGATATGTAGAAGTATACAAAAATACATAATCATCTTTAACATAAGCCAAAAATAATTTTGGTGTTTTTTTAAGTGTCTGGGTTTGTAAATGTTTTCTACATCTTCAGTGTGTTATTACAGCCATAAAGTGTTTACAGTATCATCCTAGTCATGGTAGTTACTATGAATAGTTACTATTAGAGATGAACATTTTTAGTACTATCTTGATTTGGTTGGTTCTCCTTTTTAGCACCATTAATGACATCATAGTTTTGTTTATCCATGTGGCCTTTGGGAGAAAACCATGAAAGCCACAGAAACCCCATAAGCTATATTTCTGGTTTATTAATGAAATGAGGAAGTCCAAAGCCAGTCATTGTTTTACATAGTAGTGTCTCTCCCCTAAACGGAACAGTGTGACATCTAGGGTTGCCATTTGCTGCTAGGAACTTGCCTTTTTCCTGCCAGAGTGTCTCTGCCAAGAGCAGGTCAGGGCAGTCGTAAGAGCCAGGTTGTAGTGATATTTGTGCACAGAGAGAGAGGTCCCTAGAGTAGGAAACCATCCCCATTTTTCTTGTTTCCTACCCATCAGTCTCTAAGGCCTTTCCCAACCTTTGTGACTTATGACTCTGTAAACTGTTACAGAATATCTATGAATTGGACAGATCTATTTTGTACCCTGCAGATTCATTTAAAATAATAAATCTGGCAGAATGGTATCCTTGCTTCATTCTGACCATTTTATAAAAGTTACCAAGCATTCTAACAAATAGTTTCTCAATTATAGTTTTAACATCTGTGGAGTTCCTAAGTCATTGTAATTCTAACATTTGCTGAAGCTGTTTATACCCTACATAGCCATGTAGAGATTCTTCTCTACCAATTAATTTTAATATATGTTTTTAACTCTTTTTCTATAAGAAATGAATTCCAGTATATTTTTATTGATGTTTGATAAAATTATGCTAATATTGTTATGATAGATGGTATTCTAAATAATGTTAATAAAACTAGAAAATTTAGGCAATTAAACTTTCAATATTTTTGTAATCATGTAGTAATGAAGTTTGTTTAGAAATTTTACATTTGTCTCCCCAGACCTAAATTTATCAAATGGGTTTATTTTTACAGAATCCTACTCATAATATAATCGCCTGTGCATACATCTGAAGAAAGAAAATTTTAAAGTCTTTTGTCCTGCCTCTTTCTCTTCTGCTCTTCCACCTTTCCAAACATACAATAAAGTCATGGGATAAAAATAATTGATGTGTGTTACAGGCACTTTGACCATCAGCTGCCTTTTGAATGGAAGAACAGTGGTAATGGCATTAACATCCTATTTTGTACTGAGGTGACAAAGTAGGATAATATAATTGGTATGGCCATTAGGTTCGGTCCTTGAAGATAAACTTGCTCTCTGCTTGTTGTCTTATTTGTGGTGGCACTAGTTTAATTCATTAAATGATGTTACTCAATGTCAGTTTCTTTTCCAGAAATACAATGCTAGGTGTCTTGAAATGAAACTTATAGCACTTTTTTTTAAAGTTATCAGTTGTATATAAAATGATAGTTAACCACTAAGTCATTGTCTGTATCTGTAATATTTTATATCCAGAACTATTTGGCCATGATAATTCAATTTATATTCCCCACGTGAAAGAAAACTGGTTAACAGAAGAACCCCTCACATAGGTTAATTTGGATTATAACAATTCAGTGTACACTTAGTGAAAGAAATTTCAAGCCCTTATTAACAGCTTAGAAATTTGCCTTGGAAGCTAAGTCAGTGGCAGGTTACCTATTTGATTCAGTTATTGTTTTTGTACTCTCTGTATCCATTTGAAATTAATTCATTTTTGATGTTGTATACTTAAGTTAGGCTTTCTGTTAACAGTGGGTTTTTTTTTTCCTGTTGACAAAGCCATTGGATTATGACACAGGATGGGGAAGATTAAAGATAATCAGTTGACTGATTTCATTTAAAATATTGTCAAACATCTCAACTAGGCATCAGGAAAAGGCTTCTTTCATAAGACTATTTTAAATAAAAATTATTTCAACAATTAGAATAATGTTTACCATCCTCCTCTTAGCTGAATAAAGAAAAAATTTTAAGTTTAATTTATTGCAGTTCAATTACAATAATACTCTCATGTGTTTTATATAAACATTTTTTAATTGGCTAATGGAGGTTAAAACA
The DNA here is from genome assembly GCF_040939455.1 of Microcebus murinus. Lineage (NCBI taxonomy): Eukaryota > Metazoa > Chordata > Mammalia > Primates > Cheirogaleidae > Microcebus > Microcebus murinus. Next base: position 71,048,794 of record NC_134104.1, on the reverse strand, counting down.
AAAAACATGCCGTTTTTTACTTAAGATGTCTATCTCATTTGCTGCCTTTTCATTAAGCCTTTATTAACAAAAATGCCCATTGTGTGACAGTTGTGACAGTTTTTATTTTACAGTTTACATAATTTTATAGTATTCTCGGAATTGTTTTTTGATAACAATGCCCTTACTGTCCCCTCCCTTTTTTTTACATCAATACATTCTTTATTGTGACCCCTCAAGATCTAACACTTGATATGTAAGTAAAGTTGGAGAATATCACACAATATCTCACAGGTAATATTTGTTTTATACTGTTTGATAAGAAAAGTAGATCCACTTTTAAGCAGCTAGTAGCAGTATACATTATTTGGTAGATAGTAGTCAAGAACCTTTTATATTTCTTTCAGGTCTAGGGACAGTTATGAACAGAAAGGGAATCGAGCTCCATAATGTTCTATACAAAGACTAGGAGGTGACCTCACAGGTTAAACCCTTCTAAAGCAGCGCTGGCAGGTAGGGAAACCCCCTCATTGATAGCAGACATTATGCATGTTAATGAACATTTTTGCAGTTGTAAAACATAACCTTTACAACTATGCATCTATTTCTAAAGAAAAAAAGAAATCAGACTATTCCTGTGAACTATAAAAGAAAATGTCCACAGCTGTTTTTCTACAGATGTCTCCCAAGGATTAGTCAGTACTGTTATCACACCTCTTTGTCTCAATTTTAAAAAGAGGAGAAGGAGGATCTTCATTTCTTTGAGGAGATCAGTATTGTAACTTATATAAATAGATGGTAAAAATTAATATTATTAAAAATCTTGTACAAGGGTCCTGATGTTCTCCCCATCCCCCTCAGTAATATGGCTCCTTTCATGGGTTTTTTTTTTCTTTTTAACTGATCTCATACTAAGCATGCTTTTTTTTTTCTTGAAAGCTAGGTATTTATTAAATGCAGATGTTATTGAAAGGAAAATAAAATTCAATCTCAACAGTAAGCCCTGTGTGTTGTGTCTGTAGTTCAAAAATTAGAAATGATTCAAATTTAAACAAAAAAGCAATTTCAGATATTCGATATATAGAAGTTAAATTCTAACTAGACAAGAAATCATTTGTTTTTCATGTTAGAATTTGCAAAGACTGGAGTGGACAAAACTCTCTATGGAAGATTGAGCAATTGTAAATAGATTATATCCAAAATTAAAAAAAAAACAGTATATGTAGGCAATGCACAATAGGAAATAAGTGGTTCTTGCTGCTTCACAGTTTAACCAACTATGCTATAATTCCAAAAGGAGCAGTCACCCTTTCTAGCAGTTCAATTATACTGTCTGTTGTTTGTATTATCACTATTTTCCAGGCTTTATCCTGATGGACTCCTTCCTACAAATTATTTAGCCTCCAAGTAAATGCAAATGAATAGTGTATAAATAAGTAGGGAGCATTGCTGGGAGTGGTGTTTCCTAACCTCACAATTTAGGAATTTTACAAATGTTAAGAGAGTATAGGTTTAAAAGATAAATTCTTTAACTAGTTAATAATTTTGCATTTACTTATTTCAGATGTATTTATCTGAGAAAGAATATGGTATTTTTGCTTTTGAATGAAGGGGATCAAAGTAATGGTTTTTATCTCAGTTCTCTAAGCTGGTATGTGTTATAGTTTCAGACACTTTATCAGTATGGAAATGTGCTTTAAAATATGCTTTCGTTTTGAATGATCATGGCTATGTGTTATTTAAATATTTAAAACTTGTTTTCACTTGTGCACTGTGAATGAACTTTGTATTAAAAAAAACTTTCACACTACATGTAGATATTACTGCAACTTATATTTTGCCTGTGCTTGATCTAAGGTCATTTGTGTAGATGAGTAATTAAAAAATATTTAAATCACATTATAATTCTATTACTGGAGAGCATCTCTTAAATTTTCTCTGTTTTAATGAGGGAGAGAGGAAGAAACCTGTGTACCTAAGGTCATTATTTGACCCCACAGTATAACCACACTCATGGTCTAATAAGCTCTTAATGTGGCTCTTATCTGAATGCTTGAATTTCACATGCCTTGCATTTCACAGTTGTAATTCGTGGTCAACCAATGCTTTTTTTCATATCCTGACACTTGTCAAAACATTTTGGTATTTTCTTTGGTAAAATATATAAAAAATGTTTTCTGATTGCACTTTGCTGCCAAGGCCATCATTTTCATTAATGCTACTAATGTGTTTAGTCATATATGAGGCTTACTAAAAAGTTATAACTAAGTCTTAGGACTGGAAGGAACTTTTAAGATCACTTACTAATAGTTATTAAATTACAGGGCAACAACATGGAAATTAGAATTTTATCCACTTGTCAGAAAATATGGTCATGGTTTACATGATCTAACACTTGCCAAAAGCTCTTGAGACCTCTGATATTTGTGAGACAATATGTAAGGAATAGGTTAACTCTTATCTTTTTGCTTTGCTAAGTATATCTGAGAATTAGGCCAAATCATCAGAAAGCCACACTGCCTGCGCTACTGCTTACCTACTTCTTTCTTTCACTTTCTTGCCCAGGCTAGAGTGAGTGCCGTGGCGTCAGCCTGGCTCACAGCAACTTCAGTCTCCTGGGCTCAGCGATCCTACTGCCTCAGCCTCCTGAGTAGCTGGGACTACAGGCATGTGCCACCATGCCCGGCTAATTTTTTTTGTATATATATTTTTAGTTGGTCAATTAATTTCTTTCTATATTTTGGTAGAGACGGGGTCTTGCTCAGGCTGGTTTTGAACTCCTGACCTCGAGCAATCCGCCCGCCTCGGCCTCCCAGTGCTAGGATTACAGGAGTGAGCCACGGCGCCCGGCCTTACCTACTTCTTTACCTAATATTATGTTGTTGGCTTTTTCATGGACAAATGGAAGATACACAATATCTTTTGCAGAAGTCTATCCTAATGACATGTCTCTACTAATACTTAAGTTTATTAAAGCAAGGATTACTAGATAATTGTGTACCAGCAAAGTTTTCCTTCCGGACAAATGTATATACTGCTTTCCTTCCTACAATGAGAATTCAAACCTTACAGTTTCTTTGCTTCAGCTGCCAGGAAATAGTGAAATTAATTTACCTCTCAACTGAAGGAATGAATGAATTTAATCATTTTTTGCTCCCTTAGTTTATATTCTACTTTTGTTGTTAATCACTCTTTTCCATACATCTTAATGCAAATAGCACGGCATCATTAACAAAATGCAATGCTTACTATTTCTCCTTTAAGAAATGTATTTGTCTAGAGGGCATAAATCAAAAGTTTTCACATTTGCCATGACTCTCCAAGGTGGTACACAGCCAGTCCTCTTGCATGGCAAATATATATAATTTTTCTACAGTTAACTTACATATAGTGAAAACCAGAAATCACCTTACTGATACCTTAAGAACACAGTACATACTCGGTGACAATAGTGTACATGTGTCCCCACTACCTTGAGCAACACTAATAGGACCAAGAAGTGCCTGATGTGTATTGAGAGGAAGGGAGCAGAAAGATACCTAAGTTTGCAGTCATTCCAGAAATATTAACACATGCTTACTAAAAGCCTATTATGAAGTCTTCGTAGGACTCAGAACATTGCAAAGAAGTGTACTACAGCTGGCCATTAGCATTTTGGGATCCATCTAGAAAATCTCCTGAAGCCTTTTTAATGGTCAGTATCCTACCTTGCCAAGGATTGGTCTCATGAAACATTTTTGGTTTTTCTTTTAAATTTTGAAGTTAAGAAGAAAACTTGAATCCAGAACAAAGAAACCCGTATATCTTTTGTTTTGCATCCATTGTCATAGACAATAGTATTTCCATTTTGTATATGAGGAAATAGGCTCAGAAAAATTGTAAGTATCTTGTCAAGATCAGTCTAGTGAGTAGCAAAATTGAAATGTGAAAACAAGTCTGTGAAAACAAGCCTATATACTTTCCAAGATATAATCCCTCTCAAAAATACTTTTAGGAAAATTAACATATTTATGATACTAGGAGCACGTTGGGTACATGATATACTTAGCAAGTGCAAAATGAGCTAACTTATTTTATTATAGAAATGGCCCTGGATGGTTTTCCCTAACCGTACAAGGTTGTTGCATTACAGAGAACGGAATTATCAGTAAAAATATGTGGTTCCCTCTGAGGCCCTGGTGGATAAGACAATCCTGAGATTCAGGAGATCCTAATTTCATGTCTACCCCAGCCTTTAGGAGTAAAAAGTGAGTTCCTTGCAATTTCTCCTCAGCATGTTAATCATGTTAATCTTTCATATGCAGTTTCTCTAAATCTTTTTGACTTAACCCAACTATTAAGATTCAGAATTACTTTTACTTCTTTTAAAATTTTAAAATTTAAAAATTTAAACTCCTTTTTAATTTTTAAAACTTAATATTTTATTTTCCCAGATTACTACTTTTGGCTGTGTTTGGTTTCTAATAAATATAACACTTTTGAAAGGAAAGCTATTAGCAGAAGGCTTTATAATTTCAACTAAATTTATTTTCAGGAATCTTATGTATATTCTTCCTCTAATTCTCTTGCCTTGAGATGTGTCTGGTTTCCCAAGGCCACTAGGATGGAAATAGATGCTTTCCTGCCAAAATTCATATGAGTTTATCTTTTCACGTATCAGAGCTTCCCTAGTATGAATGCTTAATGGACATCTCTGCCATTCGCTGCCGCTACCATTACAGAGGCTCTCAGCAGAAGCACAAAGCCACTCCCATTTTCATACATTTAGATTTCTCTTTCTAAATATCTGAGACATTTACATTCTTGCTAATAGTATTAATTGCTGTGGTCATAGCTGAATCAAGATTGTGAGAGGGTAATTTTATTCATGTCAAAAGCACAATGTTTTGTTATCCTCTTGGTGGAACAAGGCATTTGGACCTGGATTTCTCCCTGTTGGGCGCCCCCCGTTGGTGCGTTTCGCCAGCTGCGTACTCTATGATTGGCTGGGCTTTTGATGTGCAGATACTACAAGTTGGTCACAAACTTGTGTACAATGGGCCTGTTCTGGTTCATGTGAAAATCAACATCCTTTTTTGTGTTACCGGGTGACAGGATGCTACAATACTATTAGCATTTGCAAAGAGTGTGCTCTATCCAAGGGTGTAACCACAGATCGTGTGCTGCTCAGTTTGTGTTTCTCTATTATGTGAGAGACACAAAGAAGCTGAAGGCTGGCAAAGGCCTGTCAAATCTTGTAATGTAGCGCTCGACCCCCAAACTCCACTTGGCCTCCAAGCATCTCTTGTTCCCTGTCCCACCCCTTCCTCTGAATGGGCTCTGAGGTAGGTAAATGAATTCAGCGGCCTGGTAGGCGGGGGATTCCTTTCTGACCTCATTCCTGTACCATTTGTTTGCAGGCTTGTAGGGGGAGAGAAGGACATTTTGGAATCCTTTGTGTCAAATCATTTTCTCGCAGGTTGGGGAGTTAATGGTAACTTTGTCTGAAGCTAGCCAAGCAGAAAGCCTCCACGGATGAGGCGTGGCATGCTCACCCTCCTCAAAACTACAAGATGAGAATATGGAAATAGGAACTTTCTAGAGCAGATGGATATGTAGCACATCTGCATGTTCAGCATCTACTAGTGGAAAGTTTAAACCTTTCTGTGTATTCAAACATAGTTTCTTCATTTTAAAAGTGTTTTTCCCTTTCTGAACCATCATGGCTTCTATACTGACACCTATAGTTTGGATAACCTTTTGTGCAACCAATATTTATATATTGTGAAATATTTCGAAAGCCTTCTACCCGGCTAACTGTATAGAGTATGTTGTGATTTCTAGAAGTTACATCATTTTTTAACCCTCATGTTTACTTTATTTACCTAAAAAATGAACTACAGTTCTAAAAGTGATATCTTTTATTTTGGGGAAAAAAAAAAAGAAAAGAGGCCCAGAAAGAAGAAGAAGCAGTTTGCTTAACTAGTATTAGAGCTAGGAAGTCTTTCTCCTGAACTGCAGACAAGTGTTGTTTCTGTTCCATGAAGATTTAGATCCAGGACCACAAATTCAGTACCTCTAAAGCCAGGCATTTTGTAAAAGAAGTTGGGGATCTAGATATTCATAGGAAACCTCTCTATTTTTAAATGTTACAAGCTAATTTTGAAAGCCTTAAATATTTGTGTGAGTCAAACAAAAACATCTGCAACTACTGTGCTGCCCACTCATGAGTCACTATTTGAGACCTGTGATTTAAACTACCACTTTATGTTAATTTCTGGCTTCAGTGGATTTGGGTAATAATACTTCTAAGGCCTTCTGAAACTAACATGACTTCTGATCTTTTTTAGAGATGTATAGATTTTCTTAGTTGCTTCAGTTTATTTATTATGAGGCTAGACTGGAGGGAAATTCTGATTTACTAAATGCCTACCTTATTGCAAGCATATGTTACTTTTAAATACATTACCTTACTGATTCTTACAACTTCCTAAGGTAGGCATTATCATCATTTTACCAAAAAGTTGACTGTGGCTCAGAGAGGTTGCCTGAAGTTCTACATACAGCTGGCTAGTTGACAGTTGACAAAGGCTTTATGGGATCCCATGTAGGTTTGACTGCAGAGCCCAGGAAAAGAGCAGGAACCATACTAATAGTTTTCTTCCCTTACCTTTTCAACCATCCTGGAGTGGCATTTCCTTTCCATGTCATGAGTCAGTTGGCAAAAAAGTGTATGTATTCATAAAGAGATACCTGTGTGCACTACTTTGAGCACAATGAATAAGTGAAATGCTAAGTTAAAACCCTGATTGAATAAGGCATACATATTTATATAAAAACGTCAAACTTTTGCAAGTTCTGAAAGGCACACTGATGAGCTTCAGCAGGGGAAAATGGTACTTGTCATGCCAATTTTGTACATTTTCATTCTTAATGTTATCAGCAAACTTTAAGGTTTACTAAGGAAGAGGTAGCCCAGAATTTTAATAATTATTTTGTATATGCTACACAGCTTTAAATAAAATCTCACTAACTACATGGTGCTTTCTCATAAAAGAGACTCGGGGTGTGTGTGTGGGTGTGTGTGTGATATCCAGGATTCATGAGAAAGAGTTCATCTCTGCTTTCAGAAAAATCAAACCTATTTGGAGAAAATTATATTAGGAAAGAAGGCCACTGCTGAGAAGGGAAGGCAATGACACATACAGAGTCCAAATTTGGGTCTGTGTCTCAAGAACAAGAGCATAGTGCAGGACCATGAAGCCAAAGAGATAGGCCTTCTAGTCATGCTCCACTGATAGTGACCTTAGTAGAGCCACCTTCCCCTCTGGACCTGATGTATGAAAAGACAGCGAGCTGGATAGTCCCAAAGGTTTCTTCCAGCCCAGATAGCCTGTAAGTTTCTGCCATTGGTTAAACTTGACATCTCAAGATGTTCTCCCAAAACCATCTTTACTATTGATAAGGGAAAATATACCTCCTGGTCCAAGTCAAGGCATTTTCTAGATCACATTATCTTTTAGTTAAAAGCATTGTAATATTTGCCACCAAAGCAGTTATAAGGTATTTCTCTCTTGAATCCTTCTAAATAATGGTAGCTAACATTTACAGAATGCTTACTATTATGTGTCAGATACTGTTGTAAGCTCATAACCCACATGAATGCCGTTAATTCCCACAAGACTGCGAGATATGTACTGTTACTTTCCCTATATTACAGTTTTTAAAAAAATGAAGCTTTTGCTTTGTTTAAGGTGTCAAGTTTACTTAACTTATAAGTGGCAAAACTGGGATTTGTACCTTGGAAATCTGGTTCCAAATCTGCATATAACCATTGTGCTATAATAAAACTGTTTCTTGACTATAAATGTCTAGCAAAGAGGAAGAAGCCACTGTTGGCAAAGGATATCAAAGAAGTTTGAGGGGTTTTGTGGGTTCAGAAAGCAGGTATGTGGGAGCTATAAACTAGATAGTTCCTTCTTCAACAGGAATGTTTGAAACAGAAGCATCTTTGCTGGCTCATTGGCACACCTTACCAAACCCTAGTCCTGGTCCCTGACTGCTTACATCCTCGCTATTGGGGGGAAAGGGTATGAGCACAAGTTAATCTTCATTGGAACAGGGAAGGGCAAGGAGGCCTAAAACCAAAGTAGTTTTGAAAGAAACTGTTGATGGGTATCGAAAGGGACCCCTTAACCTTGAGAGAGGGCACAATGTGAGGTGTGTGAATGCTTCTGTTCATGGCTAAACAGCGAAAGAGATTGGCTTCTTATTTACTAATAGTCCTGGTACCAGGGCCTGCATTTTTCTTATTTTCTTTTTGGCATTTAGAGTACTCAATATGGTTGTTGCATTATCTAATTTTGTATTTTTCTGATTTGGACAGGCTTTTCTTCATTCTTATTTTATACCATTACTTAAATTTACTGTGTCCTGGATATGCTTGATAGAGTAACCTAGGAATAAGGCAAATGATTTTTTTTTAAATGTCCTGGAATCCCAGCATCTAGAAATAAGTTGGCATCTTCTGTAAGCCCTATACAGATGCTTCTTGATTTATGATAGGATTACATCCCAAGAAACCCATCACAAGTTGAAAATATCTAGCCTGGCCTACCTTAAAAGTGCTCAGAACACTTCCATTAGCCTACAGTTGAGCAAAGTCACCCAACACAAAGCCTATTTTATGATAAAGTGTTGAATATTTCATGTAATTTATCAAAAACTGTACCGAAAGTGGAAAAACAATCGTGTATGGGTATTCAAAGTACAGTTTCTACTTTTCCCACCATAGTAAAATCGAAAAATGCAAGTCAAGGACCGTCTGTATATCTGTAAACTGTACTGTCTTTCCTTTAATTCACAGCCAAGCTCTCCTAAAGAGAAGTCATCCCCCTTTCCTTCTTCAGCTCCCTCCAAGCTGGCATTTTCTTTTACCAGCGGCACCACCACCGCCACGTTGCCAGCTGCCCCTCACTAAGGGCACCGGTGACCTTTGTGGCTAATTCCCCCAGACACTTGTTATTCTACTTGGTCCCTTGAGATCCCAGTTATCCTCTCTCTTCCTTTCCCTCCCCTTCTCCTTCTGTGACGTTTAGTACTTTGTGACATACATTCACTCTCTCCCCCTCCCTCTCCATCTCTGTAACCTCTTCCTGCTTGGGCTTCTGTGCCACCACTTTCTCCTGGTTTTCCTTCTCGTAACAAAATGGCTGCTGATTTTCAGTACTGCTTGGAGGCCTTCCTAACGGTTTTCATTCCTTCAGCATTCTGCTTTTCTCAACCACACATTCTCCCTGGCTGATGAGCTCCCTGTCTGAGATAGGATTCTCACCTCTCTTGCTCCATCCGAGTCCTCTCCATGCTCCAAACCCGTATCTCCAGATGTCTACTTACATGTCCCACAGACATTCTGTGCTTATCCAAAATGCAACTAAGGCTTTCACCGTAAAACCTGTCTCTTTTCCACATGTCACTATTCTGGTGCCAGGTACTGTGTACTATCTGCACAAGACAGAAACCTAGGAATCTCCCTCTCCCCAGTACAATCAACAGACCCAATTACCAACTTATATAGTTTTTATCTTAGTATCTCTTATACCCATCCACTCCTTCCTGTCCTACTTCTCTGTGCAAGTCAGATGGCCCACATGTCTCGTCTCCATTATTGCCACAGGCCTTCATCTTCGTCTCTCCTGGGCCACCTTGGCACTCTTGCCAGAACAAAGGATCGAAAATGTAACCCACCATTTGACTAAAATCTATCTCCAGACAGCTGTATATCCCCACTGATAAAATAAGAGTTTGATTGGATGTTCGTTAAAAGTCCTTCTAATGCTGACATTTGTGAATACTTTAATTCTGTTTTTATACAAAACTGTCCTTAATTGGCATATAGGCTTCAAAGTTATTTTCTCATTTAATCTTTAAAATATGTCAAAAAGGTAGTGATGAAATGAATAGAAATTTTCTTATTTTAAGCATTTAACCTTAAATAGTTTGGTTCTGGCACTAAATTTCTGAAATATTTATTGCAACACAGGATGCATTTATAATTCCTTTTGCTGTCAGAGCTGTGCTCAAGATATAAAATGCTTTCTAAAAAAAAAATCATTGCCTTTTCTTTTTTGGCATCTGTAGAGTTTCTTCATAAGTAAACTGCCTTCTTAGATGTCAACTGTTCCTCTGTCCCAGCATTGATAGAGAGTGGCCTCTGGACCCCTGGGGATACTCAGGATCCTTTCAGTGGTCCCCAAGGTCAACATGATTTTTATAATAATACTAATATTTTATTTGCCCTTTCCATCATATTGACATTCACTGGTTGTGCAAAAACAATGATGGGTAACACTGGAGCCCTGGCATCAATCAAGGCAATGGCACCAACCTATACTAAGAGGCATTATTTCATCTTCATCGCCATGTACTTATAATCTAAAAAATATATGTGACAGATTGAGAGGTTTACATAAAACACTTGCATACAAAGAATGATGGTGAGCTTGAAAAACACTTGTATAATTGTCTGATTTGTGACCTGAACTACCACTTTTTTCAAGGAACAACATTTTGCTTAAAACAATGACAAACTATGGTAATTCAGATTTGGGCATCTGGCAGACGTTTTCTCAAAAATAAGCAGAGCAAGCCTGCCACTTCAAGGAAAACAACTCTTTTGTATTTGTTGCCAGTGATAAAACTTAAACATTTAAGCAAAAATGAGAATTTTGAAAAACTTGTATCTGCCATCATGAGTTTGACAGCTTCTCAGTATATATATTTCTGATGGGATAGGTGGTGCTATTAATGAATGTAATTTTTTGATATTATAAAGTGCATGTGTCAACAGTTGGAGATCTACATAACCAAGAGAACCCATGTTTTTCGGATAGCTAATGCATGATGGTACCAAATTAGGCATGAGTCAAGCTACCTACAAAGTGGGAGGTAGACCAGTGGTTTTAAGTCACAGAATAAAGAAGTCCATTGATACGATTTCAGATTCCCCAATACACCTAACCTTTGTCAAGTGTTGGTACAGTGTCAAAGATTCACAATTACCTGAAAAGGCTATTAAATTCTCATTTTCTAATTACATAATTCTGTGAGGCCAGGTTTTCTCGTATATTTCAACCAAAATAACTTGACACAATAGATTGAAAACGGAAGGAGATATGAGAATCCTGGTATCTTCTATCAAGCCATACATTAAAGAGAATTGCAAAAATGAAAAGCAGTGCTACTCTTACTACATTTGTTTTTCATAAGAAATGTTATTTATGTTAACATGTAATTGTTTTATTTTTAAATAAATGAGTAAATATTTTAAATATTTCTTGGTTTTAATTTCTAATAAAATAAATATCAATAGAACATAATCTACATAAGCAAAAACTCTTGGAGAGCCCAATAATTTTTAAGAATTAAAAATTTGGCAATCAATTCTCTGTACTCTGTGTCTTAGCTATTGGATCAGACCGTTTGTTTAAAATATCCAAAGCTCTGCACCCCCTTGAGAATTACCTCTTGGTTTCTTTACCTGAAATCAGGATATATTTTATATAAATGGCAAGTGCCAGAAACTAGGCTTTTAAATGTCAGTGACCCCTGGTGTGTGGGTTTCATGTTGAAATCACCTGTACCACACCAGACCTGCTCTCCCTACGCACACTGATGGTGTCTGTGTCGTTGCAGCTATTGGACGGCGTTCAAGCCACATCTCACTTGACCCAGTCACTGCATTCTGCACTCCTTTGACATACTTGTGTCTCTTGGCTTCCATTACAGCACATGATTCTGATTTTCCTCCTACCTTTCTGGCCATTTATTAAATCTCTCTTGCCACCTCTTCCTCTACTCAGTCATTAAGTGTAATGCTGTGTGCTGTCCCGGCCCTCTCCCGATCTTTATTCTCTCCCTAGATTTCATCCACTCCCATAGCTTCAGCCGTCACTTAGTTACCAGTGATTCCCAAGCATATTCAACATTACCTCCTGGATTTTTCAAAGATAACTAAACCTATCATCATCCTCACTAGCATGCACTCAGTCCACTCTGCCCTGTTTTACTCAATGGAAATAGCATTTACCTTTTTACTCAAGCCAAAAACTAGGAGGCATCCTTGACTCTTCCGCCTCCCTCAGTGTCCACATCAAACCATCCACCAAGGCCTGTCAGACCCCTGAGCATCTCAAATCCACCCGTGCCTCTCCATCCCCACTGTCTCTCTCCTGGCCTTAAGCCACCATCTACAGAGCCTATCTCGTTTCTTTCTTGCTTCCCTCCAGCCTACTGTCTGCTCTACAGCCACACCGGTTTTTTGATTGTTTTTTTTTTTTTAAGTACACAAATGATTGTTACTCTACTCCTTAAAACCTTTCCACTGATTGGCACTGTCCTATGATAAAGTCCAAAGTCCACCAACAAGGCTTTTAAGGGCCCAGTGAGATCTTGCCCCTGCCTTCTCTAGCCTCCTTTCTTCCTGTGCTTCAGTGACATGGGCTTTGGGGTCTTTACATGTACTCTTTGCCACCCTGGCCTTCTGCACATTCTCTTCTCAACCCCTGAGCTCCCATTTGCCAAGCTAACTGCTGATTACCCTTAGGGCTCTGCTTAAATATTACCTCCTTTGGGGGCTCTTCCCTGACCCAGATTGATGTAGTTCTTGATATGCCCCTGGAGTACCTAAACTGTGCCGTCCTAGTACACATCACATTTCTAGTAGCTTAACCAGTGTCCATCTTCCCATTTAGATTGTAAATTCTGAGAGATCAGAGACTGCATCTGATTTCCCCACGACACTGTGCCTGGTACAATAAATTGTTGTCAAATGAATAAGTTTATCTGAATGTTGGGGCTGTAAAGGATTTTAGACACCCAGTCCCTGTTCAAAAATATGGCAAAAATGGATCCCCAAAAGAGAACATAGCAAAGCTGGTTTGTTACAGCAATGATCTCTGAACCAAAGACTTCCAGGTCTCCTGATTTTCTTCTCAGGATGGTATGTTGATGAAGACCTTGAGTCCTGAAAGCAGACAGAACTGCGTTAAAATCCTGGCACTGCTGCTTCCTAGCTGTGTAGTGTCAGACAAATTCTCTAAGCCTTGGTTTCCTCATTTCATTTAAAAAAAAAAAAAAAGTGTGTGTGTGGTCTATCTCATGGGTTTTTTAGGTTAAATTTAAATAATATATTTAAAGCACTTTCAAAGTGTCTAGCATATGGTGAGTGTTCAAAACTATTGGCTATTATGATGATACTATGTTGGTTTAATTAAGATTCATCAATAGTTGTTTCTAAACCCAAAACAAGAATGGCATCAGAAATACCGACGGAATCTTGCCCCTCTCCCGCGGGGTCCACTCACTCACACTGACACATGAATCAACTTATTCTCTCTCCAGAGGTGTTTCCTCCACGTTCTCTGCTAAGCAAAGGGTTACTTGGACCTTTGAGTGCCCTGCTTCCCAGCCTGGCCGGAGTTAAGGCCGTGGCACTGCCCAGGCCCAGCTCCTTTCTGGGATCCCCCCTGCTCCAGCTGCTGGGCGTGTGCTGGGTGCTGTGGATCTTGGCCTTGAAGAGTGAACATTCCAGCTCGCAGCCTAAGTCCCTGGCATCAGTGTATGTCCAGGACAGGCCCCTAAGGGCATTACCCGTGTGACACTGACTCCGCGGGCTGCACTTACGGATTCTGAAGAAAACCTGGACTGCCACACAGGTCTCTTAGTTTTCTTGAGAATGCAGAGAAGCTAGTTTCAAACCATTTGAGCACAGCTTAGTGAAACTGTTATCTTTAGTGCAGGGATATTAAGGATGCTACTTTTCATGCAGCACAGGGTATTTTTTTTTTTTTTTTTTTTTTTTTTGAGACAGAGTCTCGCTTTGTTGCCCAGGCTAGAGTGAGTGCCGTGGCGTCAGACTAGCTCACAGCAACCTCAAACTCCTGGGCTCGAGTGATCCTTCTGCCTCAGCCTCCCGAGTAGCTGGGACTACAGGCATGCGCCACCATGCCCGGCTAATTTTTTTATATATATATCAGTTGGCCAATTAATTTCTTTCTATTTTTATAGTAGAGACGGGGTCTCGCTCAGGCTGGTTTTGAACTCCTGACCTTGAGCAATCCGCCCGCCTCGGCCTCCCAAGAGCTAGGATTACAGGCGTGAGCCACAGCGCCCGGCCAGGGTATTTTTTTTAAAGATCCACAGTTGATAGAGGTGTCTCAAAACTCAGGATCAGGGAGAATTTGCTCTTACCTCCTATAGACCATTTTTCTCCCTTTTCTTTGGCCGCATAGAAACCCAAAACCAAATTCTCAGCCTGTCCTTGCTCCCATATGGAGCCTTACATTTATATGTCTATGATATTCAGTTTTTCCCAGACTTGATTTCATATTGCTACCTTTTCTTCCCATCTAATTTTGATTTCTTCATCGGCATTTTTGTGGGTATTTCTAAAAGCTATCTCAAATTCTTTTGTCAAATGAGCTAAAGTGTAGACTTAAACATATGCAACTACCAATGATATAGTTAAGTTTGTTCTGTGTACTGAAGCCAACTCCTTTCTAAGCAGCAGGTTGCATGTCTATAACTTCTTTGTTGTTATTTCCTTTAATTAGTCTATAAAATAGGGACATGGATTAGCAATGGAAAGCAGCATAGCAGTGCCTTATGAAAACCTGGTTCTCCACCCAGCCAATGCCAAGAGCTGAAAAGCCAGCAGGGACCCAGAGGCTGTGGAACAGGAAAGCGGAGAAGAGGGAAGGCAAGCGGGCAGGAGTAGGTGGAACCTGCTTGTGTAATGAAAGGGCCCTTCTTTCTAGGGGATTATAAGAATATTCATGACCCTTGAGATCAGCAGGTGAGGTGCAGCCCTCCCTACTCATCCTTTGGGCAAATAGTTCAGAAAGCCGAGGTTGCCAGGATGAGAAAGAAACAGTGGGAGCGGGGAGCTTTTCCCGCTTCCCTTGGCCCCCAGCCCCCTTTTATTTTCAGAGGAGGGCAGGGTGGGGGCACTTGTCCTGAGGTGAATCAAGGACTGTGTCTTTCATTTCTAAAGAGCAGGCAGTGAGGCTGAGGCAGAAGTCCCGTGACATGACTTGAGACACAAAATGGTATCTTAGCATCGAAGACCCCCTTTGACAAGAAGAAGAAAAGCCCTTTTCTTCCCAGCCCGGATTAGGCGAGGAGGGAATTCTCCGGAACATGTGTGCATTGTTTCGTGGAGGGCAGCCAGGCTGGCCTGGGGCTTGCCTCCCAAAGTCAGCCCAAGGAAGCTTGTCCCTGTGTAATTAAAAGGGAAGGGACACAGCAGGGAGTCTTGTTCCGCTACTGCCCACCAAAGTGGGGGCCCCAGGGGATGGTGTGGCCCAGGAAATTGGATAAATTAATGGTTATGGGAGGCCTCTCTGAATGTGTGGGCCCCAGAGGCAGAGAGAGGGCAGAGCTGGGATGTCTAAGCGCCTTGCCACCTGACTGGGCAGCCAGGCTGCCCTGGGGACACGGCACCTGCAAGGAGGGGTCAGCCCTTGTGGAAGACAGCGCCTCAAGGCGGTGTCCAAGCCCTCGTTTGTCCAGCTGATGCAGGCTGGCCCCTCGCTTTCTCCAGCTGACAGCGAGGTGGGGAGCGAGGAGGTCACAGGTCACGGCTGGGCAATGGGGCCCTGGAGCATACAAAGGGGGAACAGCGGTTTCCCTTGGCAACATGAGTTTCTGGAAAGCAGTCTCTTGTGTTTGTCAATAATAAAGTGTCTCACTCAGAAATTATTGGGAGAAGTAAAATCCTGAACTGGAAGCTAACACATTTGGCCCTTAATAGGGTTTAGCCTATTTCTTATGAAAAGAAAGAAAACTTTTCTTCATGAAGAAATGCTTTCTGATTGGCATTTCCTGGAAACTTCGTCCAAAAATATGAAATCCATGCTCCACTTTTCCCAACTCCTTTCTCTCCAAATCTTGCAGGTTGGATTGAGAGGAGTTTAGGCAATCTTCTTAATCAGCAGTCTGGAAATTCATGATCCCTGTCCACAGCCTGACTCCCTGGGTACATGGGAAAGATAATAGTGATAACAGCCATAAAACCAAAGGGGTTGGTTTTCCATGACCCCACACATTCTGCTGAAGGACACGCACTGCCCAAAGGCCACGATGGATGAACAGGCAGGCCTGGGCACTCAGGTTTTTCTGGTAAGTGAGAAATCTAAGTCAATATTGCAAAGTAGATGTGACTGCCCTGGCTCCTCAAATATTGGACCAAGGACTTGAGTGCGGTGATGCTATTGACAATTACGAGATGGAGGCATTGTTGTCTTTGTTACCATGAAGTGCAGCTCGGTGGAGCCTGGCCTAACACCCTGTGTACACAGAGGGACAGTGTACTCAGAGGCCCATGTGTTTGCTCTGCCAATATGCACCAGTGGCCGGCCCTCAAACATTCCCCCCTCCCATGGTTACAGCTGAGGGTGTCTGAAATGCACTGCCCTCTCCAGCTCGTCCTGAGTGCTGCTGAACAGGGCCTAAGCCACGTGCTTCTCTTCTTTTCTCTTTATTTTTTCATTTAAAAAAATATTTGTATTGAAGTGTAATGTGCACACATCACCTGTACAGCTTGATGAATTGCCTCAAACTGCCAAAGCCTTGTATCTTGTGCCCAGGTCAGGAAACTGAACATTTCCAACATCCCACAAACCTACCTGTGTGCCCTCCCAGGTATGACCTCCTGCAGGGTGACCACTAGCCCGGCTTCTACCATAGATTAGTCTTGCCTGTTTTAAGGCCCAGGATTTTACATTTCACCTTGCATTTGAAGCCAGTGTAACACGTGTTGGTCCAGTAGACCACGGTTATACAACCAGGCAACAGACTGGTGTGGGTCTGCCTCTAACTTGATCAAGCCCCTCCTGAGCTCTGACATCCCAAGTCTGGGATTCGTTCCGGTCCTGAATCCCACCAATTCTGTCTTAAAACCATCCCAGGCAGATTTAGAGAAGGAGGCTGGGGGACATCCCTCTAAATGCACTCGTTGCTTCATATCCCACCACTCCTTTTAGCAATCCTAAAGCCTTTTCTGAGTCCATGTGAAGATTTGGGGGACAGGGTCTCCAGAGAGTTGTTAAACAGTTAGCAAAAAGCATGCCAGAGCTGGAGGGGGTTAGATAGGGGAGCTGAGGCCTCAAATGGCGAAGGGAGTTTCTTTAGGCTGTGGCCAGGCTCCTTCTGGTTTGCCAAACCCAGTCCTTAAACAAATGACTTATGGCTCACGTCAAGGGAAAAAAAAAAATTACTGTCACTCCCTATAAGGAAAGAGCGCGTGCGCACGTGTGTGTGTGTGTGTGTGTGTGTGTGTGTGTGTGTGTACACACACAGAGCAAAAACAATTATATGCATCCATCATACTTTTCCATTTCATCTACTTCTCCCCTGCATTCACATCAACCTCTGCAACACCCCAGGACGCTGCTGAATCCGCGTAGTTCCGAGGTCACAACTATCCATTACCTGCTAGGATTACTGCTCTATTATCAAGATATCTGTTTTACAAAGCAGGACCTTCGGGCTGCATTTTGAAGTGTATTACCAAATCCCGTGACGAGGGAGCTACTTGGCGAGGCCCAGGTTCTGGAGAGACTCCATCTACTCCCTGCTGCCTCGCCTCGTGGGGCAGCACCTCTGGATTCCCCGCGCGCCCTGGCACTGAGCACTCAGGTGGGTCCGCAGGTGCCAGAATGTGGACAGACCAAGGACTACAGGACAAGGGGCGGGGCAGAGACCCCCAGCTCGAGCCCCACCCTCGAGCCTCACGGGTACCTTACGGCCCCAAATCTTGAGAACTTTACAAGGCCCCCTTGTCCCGAGGTCTTTGCGGCACTTCCCTCCAACACACGATGCCAGCAACACCCAGGTCTGGCACCCGACGCCCTGGGGCTGGAAATGCAGGCGCAGGCGGAAACGCAGGCGAGCGCGGCGAGTGCGCACGCGCGGATGAATTCTGCGCTGGCAGAGGACTCCGGCTGGGGGCGCCCGAGAGTCTGTTCGGTTCTGTCCGACTCCAACCCTGGCCTTGGGCGGGGCCCTGTTCCAGCAGAGGTGAACACAGAATCCTTGGCTCAAGAGGTTCACACAGTTTGGTAAGAATTGAACAGAAGGAAGACAGTAATAATTCTGGATCGCAGGCAAGATGTAATTCTAAAGAACTAGCACTCTGAAAAGGGGCAGAGAGTGCCATGCACATCAACCCAGGTCGTCTTTGTGGAGGAGGAGGCATTCGAGCTGAGCTGAAGGACAGACAAAAGTGACTGCCATCGGTGCATAATAAGCCCTTACTTAAACGTGGAAACAGTTAAAGTGTATAGTGAAAGCGCACCTAGCTTGGTGTCTGGTGCATGATAGGTCTCCCTGAGCGTCATGTGAGGAGCTAGGTAGTAGAAGCTGGCCTGCTGTGACTAGAGCCAAGTGTGTGTCTTTGTCAAGGAAAGGGAGGAAGGCAAGGGATGAGATTGAAGAGTTGGATTTGATTTAATTTGTGACAAGCCAAGGAGTTCAGATTTTATCCTCATGGTGATAGGGAGTCAGAGCTAGAAAGTCATATGATCAGAATTGCTTTTTTAAAAAGATCATTTTGGTGGTGGAAAATATTTACAAAAGACATATCTAATATCATATCTGACTGTTAGCCAAGATATATAAAGAACTCTTAAAACTCAGCAATAAGAAAATAAGCAACCCAATTAAAAATGGGTCAAATACCTTAACAGCCACCTCACCAAAGAAGACAACATATTAAAAGAGGCTCAACATCATATGCCATTAGGAAATTGCAAACTAAAACAACAGTGAGATACCACTACCCACCTGTTACTAAATAGAATGGCCAAAATCCAGAACACTGACAACACCTAATACTGACAAGGAAATGGAGCCACAGAAACTCTCTTTCATTACTGGAGAGTATACAAAATGATGTAGTCACTTTGGAGGTCAGTTTGGCAGTTTCTGAAAAACTAAACATACAATTATCACATGATCCAGCTATCCCACTCCTTGATATTTTCTGAAAAGAATTGACAACTTACATCCATGCAAAAACCTGCACACAAATGTTTATATGGATTGAGCATCCCTGATCCAAAAATTCAAAATCTAAAATGCTCTAAAACCTGAAACTTTTTTATTTTTTATTTTTTTATTGCATCATATTATGGGGGTACAAATATTGTTAAGGTTACATACATTTCCCTTGCCACCCCTCCCACCAAAACCTGAAACTTTTTGAGCACTGACATGATACTCAAAGAAAAGTGTCTGCAAATATTGCAAAATCTGAAAAAATCCAAAATCTAAAACACTTCTGGTCTCAAGCATTTCAGATAAGGAATATATCTATCGCATCTATAGATTCAATATATCTATTGAATTTATCGCAGCTTAGATAGATTGAATCTATCGCAGCTTCAGTAATTGCTGAAACTTGGAAACAACCAAGATGTCCTTCAGTAGGTGAATGGATAAATAGTGGTACATCTAGACAATAAAATATTTGAAATAAATATTTCCTTTTAGTCAGCACCAAAAGGAAATGAGTTATCAAGAGCTATGAAGCCATAAAAAGACATGGAGGAAACATAAATGCATATATTACTAAGTGAAAGAAACTGATCTGAAAAGACTACATGCTATATATAATTCCAACTATATGGCATTCTGGAAAAAGCAAAACTAGAGAGGCAGGAAAAAGATCAGTGGTTGCCAGGGAGGAAGGGAAGGGAGGGATGACTAGGTAGAGCACAAAGGATTTTTAGGACAGTGAAAGTATTATGTATGATACTATAATGATGGACACATGTCATACATTTATCCAAACCTATGAAATGTCCAACACCAAGAGTGAACCCTAATGTAAACTATGGTCTTTGGGTGATAATGTGTGTCAATGTAGGTTTATTGATTGTGACAAATGCATCACTCTGGTGGGGGATATTGACAAAGGAAGAGGCTATGCATGTATGGGGACAGGAGATATATGGGAAATCTCTGTACTTTCCTCTCAATTATGCTGTGAACCTAAAACTGCTCTAAAAAATGAAGTCTGTTAAAATTTTTTCTTTAAAAAACCATTTTGGCCATTGTATGGAAAGAAGAGTGGATTTGGAGACAGGGAGGTAGAGGTAGAGTAAGAGTGGAGGCTGGGAGACCATTTATGAGTCTGTCACCCGAGTCCAGGTGTGAAATCACAACTGTCTCAGCCCAGCCATGGCAGTAAAGAAAAGCTGTTGGGACCAGCACAGGCGCTCACTATTTGTGGCTTGGCACACTCTCACTCACTGTTGGGGTTGCTGTGGGAGGGTGGCAGGGAGACACACTGGTGTGTCCTGCACTTGAATGCTTCCCAGAGAAGCCATCAGAAAGGAGGCCCTGGGAATGGACAGGGGTGGCAATGGCTACCCCTGGCATTATCCTGGCTCACCTTGACCTTGGTTCCTGGAACAAGGTCTTTCTCAACTGCACCTTGCAGGGTTGCCATGTACACAAGGTCAGGGTGCTCAGCTTTAGGCTTTTATTGGGCAGCATGCCTTTCACTGAGCACTCATGACTTACCAACATTGGACTTCCTTGCATACTTCTCACAATCACCCTGTGAGGCAGGTTTTACTGTACCCATTTTCAGATGAAAAAACTGAGATTCAGAGAGATCAAATCAAATACAGAGTGGAAGTGGAACTGGAGCTCAGGTCTCGACTCCCTGCCCAGTGCCACACCCTGCCGGAGTTCCGCAGGAAGGAGAAGCAAGATCCTATGAGGCCTTAAGAAAAAGAGGTGTAAGAGTTTTTTACAACAATATTTATTGCTTTTTAAAAAAATAATTACACAGGACCAAGCCTGGTGAGTCATGCCTGTAATCCTAGCACTCTGGGAGGCCGAGGTGGGAGGATTGCTTGAGCTCAGGAGTTTCAAACCAGCCTGAGCAAGAGCAAGACCCTGTCTCTACAAAAATAGAAAAACTAATGAGGCATGGTGGCTGCACCTATGGTCCCAGCTAGGCTGAGGCAGAAGAATCACTCGAGTCCAGGAGTTTGAGGTTACAGTGAGCTATGATGATGCCACAGCACTCTAGCCAGGGCAACAGAGTCAGATCTGTCTCAAAAATACATAAATAAAATATAATATTTACAAAGATTTTATTTTTAAATTGTTACTTTTTAAATAATTTCAAAGTTACAGAAACATTACAAGAAAAGTAACAACTCCCATATACTTTTCACCCAGTCTCACCAGTTGTTAAAAGTCTACTACATTTGCTTTATACATTGCCTTCAAATTAAGGAGCTTAGACCATTTTCCATTTAATGTGATTATCTGTTGGGTTTAAATCTGTCATCTTATTATTTTAAATCTATACTGATATTTCTTCTTGTTTTAGTTTTTGTTCCTCTTTCCTCCTTTTCTTCCCTCTTTTGAATTAAGTATAATTTATGGTTCCCTTTAATTGCCCTTATTGACATATTAGCAATACTTCTTTGTTTTGTTTTTCAATGTTAGCTTTGGGTTTATGGTACATATTTTTAGTTCAAATAATATACTTTGCATATAGAAACTTACAACAATAAGTCATCTCTCCTCTCTCAGTCTTTGTGCTGTTGTTGTCGTCATACATTTTACTTCTACAGGTTATAAAATTTCCCAGTACATTATTATTTGTGCTTTAAATAGGAAATTTTATTTTTAATTATCTTTTAAATGGACTTGGATAATAAGAAAAAAGCTCATACACTTACCCACGTATTAATAGTTCCCATTCCTGGTGCTCTCTGTTCCTTTCCGTAGATCCAGATTTCCATCTGACACCATTTCCTTCTGCTGATGGAATTTCCCTTAATATTTCTTACAGTGCAGGTTTGCTGCTGCTGAGCTCTTGCAGCTGGTGTGTGTCTAAAGAAATCTTTATTTTTGCCTTTAATTTTTAAAGATTTTTTTGTAGGTATAAAATTCTAAGTTCATTTTATTTTTCAGAACTTGAAAAATGCTACTCCACTGTCTTCTAGCTTCCATGGTTTTTAATGTTAAGTCTGCTACAATTCTACAGTTCTATGCTTTGTCCCATTGTATCTTTTTTCTCTAACTGCTTTAAATTTTTTTCTTTTTACCATTGGTTTTAAGAAATTTGATTGAGATAGGCTTTATTGTACTTTTCTTCGTGTTTCTTGAGTTGGGGGCATGTAGCTAACCTTTTTGGATCTGAAAATATATAGTGTTTATCAAACTTATAAAGCTTTAGCCATTATTTCTTAAATATTTTTCTGTGTACCCTCTCTTCTTCTGTGACCCCGGTTATATAGTCACTTGAAGTTATCCCATAGCTCACTGTTGATCTGTTCATTTTCCCTCCCAGGTTTACCTTTTCATCTCTTTGGCTTTCGTTTTGTGTTTCTATTATTCTGTCATCAAAATCACTAAATTCCTCTTCTGTGGTCACCAATCTGCTCTTAATCCCATCCAGTGTGCTTTTCATCTCAGACCCATGATGATGAGAACTTGAGTGGTGGGTGGAGGAATCAGAGAAAGTTTAGTGGACAAGGTGGCATTTGAGATCAGCCTCAAATGTGGGGAGTGGAGGTATTTCAGGAAGAAATAGATGCGGTGAAAAACGGGAAGGCAAGGCACAGAGGCCAGGAAGGCCACTAGTTGCTGGAATATGTTGAAAGGACAGGGAATGGGCTGGAATGCAATTGGGGAGAGCCTTCAATGTCAGAGTGAGTCTTCTACACTTTTAGAGGATAAAACATTAGCCTGGGATTGGATTCAAAATCCTTCCATAAAGCTCGAAACCAAACAAAATCAAGACTAGAATTCCTAATGGAAGTGGAGTTACAGATTCCTTGCATTGAAGTCATTTCCTCCCCTTGGTAATTAATTCTCACATCTGAGATGAGAGGGTTGAACATTGTTTCTCCACTCTTTGCTATACATAATCTCTATAGTCTCCCTTTCTGTTCTAAATGTGCATGACCCCATGAGTCAACTTAATTTTAAAAGCACAGGGAAGTCATTGGTTTTGAGCAGGAGAGTGACATGCTTTTTAAGGAGATGAATATTTGAGCATTCATGAACAATTTAACTGAATAAGTTCCTGTTGTGATAGTGCTTAGCAAGACTTACAGGGGAGAGACCATATGCGTAGATGTGTGGGTGTTTCCCCTTCATTGAAGAAATGAGGATGAAAGAAGGCCAGAGAGAGATAGCATGAGGGAAATGTTTTTGAAGGTCTATTTTGCAATCAAATAAACACCAAATGATGGTTTCAAGTGTTGAATACAACCCAAAACTGTCCCAGTGGGAAATCCCAGCTGAAAGCTGGAACATCATGCATGACCCAGTTAGCTCCTTTGAGTACTGTGATATAGTGGTAGCAAAAATTACAACCAACTTTGATTCAAGTTTTTACTCTATCACTAATGAGATTCTGTAACCTGTATGAGTCTTGGTTTCTTTGTTTTAAAAAAATGATAATGTGAAAATCATTGCTATATAATAAGGTTTAAATATGATAATTAAGGATATGAGTGTCATCAATATTCAGCAGATTTTTTTAGTAGAAATTAACAAACTAACTCTAAAATTCATATGGTAATACAAAGGACATAGGAAGTAAAAACAAGCAAACAAACTTTGCAAAAGAAGAACAAACTAGAACTAAATTAACACTACCTGATATCAAGATTTATTATTAAGCTAGAGTAATCAGGAAAGTATGATTTGGCATAAAGACAGACAAATGGATCAGTAGAATAGAATAGAGAATACAGAATTAGATCCACACATGTGTGGATAGCTGATTTTTGATGAAATTGCAAAGGCAATTCAGTGAAGAAAGGATAGTTTTACAACAAATGGTGCTGACACAACTGGATGTCCATATCTCAGTGCACTTCGATTAACACAAAATGAATCATAGACCTAAATCGGAAAACTGTAACTACAACATTTAAAAAGAAAACAGGAAAAAACCTTTGCAGCCTTGGGTTAGGCAAACGTTTCTTAGCTATGACAATTAGAGCAGCAACTATGATAGCACAAATTAATAAAATAGATGTCATCAAAATTAAAAAATTCTGCCCTTTAAAGGACACTGTTAAGAGAATTAATAGGCAAGCCACAGACCAAAGAAAATATTTGCAAATTATTTTATCTGACAAAGGACTTAGATTCAGAATATATAAAGAACTCTCAAAACTCAATCACAACAAGTCAAACAACCCAATTAAAAGACACAGGCAATAGATTTGAATAGACATTTTGCCAAAGAAGATAAACAGTGACAAATAAGCACCTGAAGAATGAGTTACCATTATATACCTATTGGAATGGCTAGAATAAAAGACTGACCATACTAAGTGTTGACAAAGATGTGGAGCAGCAGGAATCTCCATGCGCCCTTGGTGGAAGTGTAAAGTGGTATGACCACTCCGGAAAATGGTTGGCAGTTTTATAAAACGTTAAATATACAACTATCATATGATTCAGTCATTCCATTCCTAAGTGTCTACCCAAGAGAAATGAAAGCATGTGTCTATAACAAAGATTTATACACAAATGTTCATAGCAGCTTTATTTGCAATAGCTAAAAACTGGATGTAACCCATATGTCCACCAACAGAGAAAAAGATAAACAAACTGGTATATCCATGCAATGGAATACGGAATACTACTCAGCTATCCAAAGAAATGGACCAGTGACATGTGCAACAACACAGGTAAATCTCAAAATGATTATGTCCAGTGCAAGACGTCAGATTTAAAAGAAAAAAAATACATATTGTATGATTCTAGGAACCAAAAATTCTAGGAATTTCAAACTAATATATAGTGATAGTAGATCTGGGGTTACCTGGATACAGGATTATGGTATTATAGGGACACAAGGGAACTTTTAGGGTGATAGATATGTTCATTACCTTGATTGTGGTGATGGTTTCACATATGCTGAAACTTATCAATTGTACTCTTCAAATATGTGCAGTGTATTCTATGTTATATTTCAGTAAAGAAGAAATAAGGGCTTCTATGTTGCATGGATATGGATTCAATTCCCACATTTAAATCCCAGCTTTACTGCTTATATCTTGTGTGATCTTAGGCCAGTCCCTTAACCTCTCTAATCCTCAGCATTCTCACTATCTGTAAATAAGGATGATAATGTTCTTGCCTTCTTTGTAAGATCGTTATGAACATAGGACAATATAATACATATAAAGTGCTTAACGCAATGCCTGGGACATAGTGGGTGCTTAATAAACATTAATTATTATTAATAATTCCCACAGCACCTGACATTAGGTAAATGGTCAATAACATTTTCACCCTGCTTTCCCCCATTGAACTCTCTGTGTTTGTTAATAAAAGAGTCTTGTCGCTATAGACAAAGAACAGTCGTAGCTGCACCAGGCAGAAAAAGCAAGCTTCTGAGTGAGACAGTTCAGCCTGGTCTAGGTCTCGCATCTTGTCCCCGAGTGGATGTGGCTGATGTTGGTCCCACCAGGTGAGGGCTGGCTGCAGCCTGCTTCGGGGTGTGGCTTGGCCTACGAGGAGCCTGGCCCAGCAGAGGCTGGAAGCCTCCCTTTCTCCTAGGCCCTCATGGAACTTTCCACGGCGCGACAAGTGCTGGCAGCCATGCAGTTTGTGAGCCTCGGCTTTCCCTCCAGAGTGGAGCAAGCGCTTTGGAGGAGGGTGGCCCTATTGTCCAGGAGGTTTCTTTGGCCACAAAAGCACGGCTGAAGTCTCCACATGCCTGGAACAAAACTGAGACTAGCACTTGCATGGGAGAACAAGGCCTGCTCTGTGTGGCCACAGCCCCTGAAACTTCAGCAGCAGAGGCTGAGACAGCAACCCCACCGCTAAGGCTGGCAACAAAGACGTCCCCTTGCAGTTAACCTTTCACTTCCTCCCACTTCCTCTGAGTTCCTGGACAAAGGGTTAGAAACTGGGGAGTGAATAGAGCTGGGAGATGTGGTTGGGAGGGGTTGGAGGCCTGACTAGTGAGCAGGTTTCAGATGCATTAGAAATAAAGGGAGTTTGTTTGGCTTTGTATGGAAGGTTTGCTCGTTTGCCTGGTGGCAGGTGACTATGCTGGTTTTAAGTATCAGATCTGGCTTACAAATCAGCCCTATTGGGAAGTGAGCTGAGCCCTTGAAGACCACACCTCTTCAAAAGGATGTCTGCAAGCATTGTCTGCAATCTGGGTTTTGGGGAATTTTGGAAGGAAGGTGGCTTACACACCCCTAGGTTTCCCAACAAATTGCCAAGACCCATTTTAACCTCACACCAAGCCTGTGAGTTTCATATTATTTCAATTTTTCAGATGCTGCAGTGGAAGCTCAGAATACATTTGAGCTTTGGAGTCAGAAAAAATCTTGTTTCCTTTTATGCATTCGACAAACACTCAAAATTGCACAGTGTGGGCAAGGTATGGGAGACAGAGTAGTGAACACAACACAGTCGCATTCTTAAGGAGCTCACAGTGGTATATTTAGCTCTATCATGTCTTGTTGTGTGGCCTTGGGAAAGTTACTGAACTTTTTTGAGCTTCAGCTTTAAAACCTCTGAAAAAAATGGTATTATAACACTTTGCTCAAAAAATTGCCATAACAATGAAGTAGAATTAAATGAGATGATAAGTGTCATACTCTCAGGGTCTCTACAAATTTGGCCATAATGGCTGTCAGCAACGAGCAGGATGGGAATCCAGGTGATCTGATGTTCCCGTTGGGCCGCATTACTTGGGAAGAGCCAAGGCAGAGCCGAGAAAGCTCCCAGAGCTGCATCCATCCTGAGATGGAGAAGATCCAGGGGCCACATTATCTGAAATTTAGCCTCCTCCCAAACACTGAGGGCTTTTTTTCTGAAGGTGCTGCATAAATTTGAGTCACTGTCATTCATTTGACACCTATATATATCGGCACCTTCCAAAGGCCAGAAGCTGGGGGTAGAATGTTGCTGCCTTAAGGAATGTCCAGTCCAGCGTGGCAGACAAACATCAGGCAGCTGCAATGCACACCCCAAAGGGGGTGCCCTGGGGTAGCGACAAGGTGTGTGATCCAGCTTTGGCATGATGGGGGCTGCTCCCTCTCTGACCCTCACCCCCGACCCCAGGCAGTCACCTGCAAAGGCTCCTTCCTGTAGTGACCTGCCCAGGAGTTGCTCTGTCTCCAGTGCCTCCCTTCCCAATCCAACATGTCTTGCCACACTTCCCATGCTCAAGCAGAGCTCTCAGCACCTCCCTCCTTCGCTCAAAAGCTTCAAGGGCTCCACTCATGTGCACATGAGGCCTCTACAGCACAGCCCAACCTTCATATCTATACTGCCCCCACACACATCCCCTGCACCATGTCCTCTTGGCTCCAGTAAAACTGGTCGCCATTTCATGTTCAGACCCGCACAGCTCCCTTCCTGAATGTCCTTTCCACCTTCCCCATGGAGCCCCATCCCAGCTTCCAGCACCAAGAAGACCATAATTATATATACTTTTAAAAAGATCAGTCTTACTCTGTTCATTGTCAAATTAGTTTCTAACTATTGACAATAATAGCTTAAGGAGTAACACTTCCCAGTCCAGGGTGCCTTACTTGGCAGTCAGTTATATCCACACTTTATAAAGAGCTCTTCACAGACATTTAGACCTCATAATCACTCAGGAAAGAAGACAGTATGGGTGTTGTTATTATTATTCCCATTTACAGATGAGGAAATAGTATCAAAGAGGTAAAGTGACATGCCCAAATGAATAAATGGCCCAGGTGGAATGCAAATTTGAGATCTGCATGCTCACACCCCATGTCTCCCCAGCACCCCCTCCCATATATAATTTTAAGACCAAATGAGTTCTTTCTTGTTGAAGAGACTCATGTGATTAATGCATATTTGTTAAGCAAGGTAGTAGAGGAACCTTCCAGCCAGCATGGCCATGTCCTGGTGGCAGCTAGCCGGGCTCAGCCTTCCTGGAGACTTAGCTTCATGTCCTGTCCCCTGCAGTTCAGCTCAGTGAATTGCACTCACAGGCCAGTAGAGTAGAGGAATGCAGGGTGCAGCAGACTGACTCCCTCCCTGACTTCAAGGAGCAAGTTGGTGTGTAAGTCAGATCTGCAAAACACCTATATTAGAAGATAAGGTAAAAAAAAATGCTATAGACAGACACAGACAAGGACTATGGTGATGCAGATATTACTATCAGAGGGTTCAGGACAGAATCAAGAAACGGTCTATAGAGACAGTGGGATTTGAGAGATCCTGAGTGGGGAGCCATTGGTTGGTGGAAGGGGGCAGAGTGAGCAAGGAGAGGACAGCCTGTGCTACTCTCTCTCCCACTCCAGAGAGTTCCCTTGCTTTCCTTCCACTGAATGGGATTCTCTCTTTCTTTAGTAACTGGGACTATTTGATACTAAAGTTTCATGTTTAAGACATACATTTTTTTTTTTTTTTTTTTTTTTGAGACAGAGTCTCACTTTGTTGTCCAGGCTAGAGTGAGTGCCATGGCGTCAGCCTAGCTCACAGCAACCTCAAACTCCTGGGCTCAAGCGATCCTCCTGCCTCAGCCTCCCGAGTAGCTGGGACTACAGGCATGCGCCACCATGCCCGGCTAATTTTTTCTATATATATCAGTTGGCCAATTAATTTCTTTCTATTTATAGTAGAGACGGGGTCTCGCTCTTGCTCAGGCTGGTTTTGAACTCCTGACCTTGAGCAATCCGCCCGCCTCGGCCTCCCAAGAGCTAGGATTACAGGCGTGAGCCACAGCGCCCGGCCAAGACATACATTTTTGATCAAGTCCCATGCTCTTAATTTTATTAGCCGATAAATTGAAAAATGAGGATTTTTTAAAACAGAAAATATTAGATGATTTTGAAAGTACGTGATCCCTAATGGATCCTTAATTTAAAAAAACGAAATTTCTTTGCTACTGCTATAAACTAACGTAACACTGTGATGGGCTCTCTTTGCAGCCACACAAAAGGCAAGTGAAGCCAGCAGCCAGCCTCTTCTGCATGCTCTTAGGTGGGCAGGTTTTTGCAGCTGGAGCCCGGGCTGCTTCATGCCTGGGACAGGGCTCCCCTCTGCTGGGAACACAGACCCACCCCTCAAGAGGAGTCAGGGTGGCTAGATGCCAGCTGGAAGGAGCTGGCGGGGAGGGACTGACCCAGCAGCGTGTGGAGAGGAAAGTCACTCTGAGTGCCAGAGTGACTGTCCTCATGGGTCAGTCACAGACCCACAAAGCCCTGGAAGGAGCTATTGAGATTTAATTGCGCAAACCCACGTGGCTGATGTGAAGGACACGGGAGGGGCTCTAGGGGCTTCTTTGCCTTTCTTCTTTCTCTTTTCTCCTTTTTACTTTTTTTCCTCCCGACTGTTGGAATAAAAAGAAACGATGCGTCTGTCTGCCGCAGCCTGGGGACTTCCTTAGGGTTCTCTGTGTGGTGTTATTTGAAAAAAGACAAAACCGCCAAACAAAACACAGTTGTATTAACACAAAAGTCCAACTCCACGGTTGAAATCTCCCTTTCCATTCCCAGGGACGGGTTTCCCAAATGAACCCGGGCTCATCTGTGCAGACAATGGGGTCCCCAGGGAGCTGCACGTGATCAGACCAGTGAGTGAGGGGCCAGTGGGGTCAGCGGGCCGGGTCTCTGTGACCTCCCCTCCAACCCCCGCTCTCGATGGGAGATGTGCGCTTTCTGTCTGCAGCCTGTGTCTCCTGCGATCCTATGTGACGCCAAATGCCCAAAGCAATCCAGGCACGGGACATG
This sequence comes from Microcebus murinus, assembly GCF_040939455.1. NCBI lineage: Eukaryota > Metazoa > Chordata > Mammalia > Primates > Cheirogaleidae > Microcebus > Microcebus murinus. The sequence continues at coordinate 71,019,053 of NC_134104.1, read as the reverse complement.
TCCTCGTTATCAGCCCCTGAAGCCACTTTCTGTTTGCTTTTCTGTACCCGCACAAGACAGTTCCCTGGCACCCAGCACAGGGCACACAGACACATTTTGCTGAACAAATCTGTGCTGGTGTGTGTACATGCTCACCTGTGCATCTGCCCGTGTGTTTTTTTAAGTTGTTAAAGATCCCTATGAAAAGACATCCCTCAGCTGTTGGCATCTGGAGAACAGGTAGAACCTGGCACCAGGACCTAACACAGGCACTTCCAGGCCTGGAGGAATCTATGGGAAGGCTCCGAGGCAAAGCATTGGCTGAATTAAAGGAAAATTACAGGAGCGCTAACCTAAATTATGGTATTAACCAGGTAACTGAGTGCAGCTGAATTTGGAGGTCGTAAGGACAGACACGTCCTGTGGCTATCACAGAAAACCTGAGGATTTTCCTGTTTTGATGCTGGGAACCCTCTGTGAGCAGGGACCTCTCTCTTGGATAAAATCTCAGGTATGTCCACCTGGAACTACTGCATCTGGGGCCACAGGAAGTTAAGGTGTGGGGTTTAACAGAGTCACAGAAGAGACCTGAAGAGTTTGAAAAAGGGAAGAAACTTGAATGTTTCTACAGTCCTTTGTTCTTCAGATGTAGAAATGAAGGCCCTGAATTAAACCCAGCTTGGAAGAAGAAGAGATTGGAAACTTCTTTTCCTTTACGTTCTGAGCCCAGGAGGAGTTTATCTGGTGAAAGACTCCCTTCACCCAAACTTCGAACTCTTAGGTTGCCCATCATATACATGCTTTAAGTTAAAAAGCTTAGCTCGGTGGGCCAATGCTGTTCCCATTTTCTGGCTTGCCCAAGACCATGGCCACTTGAGAAATGCTTAAGAGGAAACATAGGTCCCACTGGGGTCCATTTCAGCCACAGTGTGGAATGTCCTCAGTGGTGTCCCCAAATAGGGCCCCTCACCCAGGCAGAGGCTCCATCCTACACACAGCCTTCTGCCCACATGGGCACCAGGCTCCCTCCAGCATAACCCCAGGTCCAGACTGCAGAGTACAGTGCCAGGGTCCAAATTAGCAAGGAGAGGATGCGCACATCAGCCTCAACTCTCTCTCTTAGATGCTGATGGCCCAGGCCAGGGGACAAATTTTAGGCATAACAGGGATTATCTGGTGTCCCTGTCTCTCTCTCTCTCTGCTCCTCCTCCTTCCCACGTCTCTCTGTTTGTCGTAAACGACACTGATGCCTGAGACTGACTTGGCGGTGGCAGTCCATGACCTTGCCTTCTTGATCTAGCTGTGTCCCTGCCTTTCTTCAAAGTGCAGCTGAAGGGCTCTCAGCTCCTGTGTGGCCTGGGTGTAAGCACCAACCACCAGGCAGACCTGGCCGCCTCTTGGTCCCCTCACTGTGCCGCTTCATTAGCAGGCCTCTGTTAGGCCTTGGACAGAGTGGCCAGCTGTGGCCACCAGGAGAACATTTGCATCACTCTTCCTCAGACCCCAGAGGGAGCTTTGCTAACCTGGCTTTCGAGGGATGCACAGCCGCACGCTCACATTTGCTGCTGCTTCTGCCCTGGGTGTCTCATGGTTGCCTGTTCTATCGTGCTTTTCTTTTACCTTCCTGCTCCTAAAATACGAATTCTCTTCCCCCGTGGTGTTGAAAGACGGTAGATATTTGAAGGGAGCGACAGCACCAGCTCGAGAACAAAGACACAGGAAATAAGGAAGCTACGAAGGGGCCAGCAGGACCAGAAAGAACATTCCATGCACGTTTGGCAGAGCTGCAGTTAAGCCCAGCGCTGCCACTGTGGAGCTGTGGGGCCTTAGGCGAGTTGCTTCCCCTCTGCTTGCCTCAGCTGCCCCAGCTATAAAAGGAGGATCAAACAGGCCTACTGTATGGGTTTGCTGGAACATTGAATATGATAATGGCCATGGCAGAGCTTTGCATGGTCACGTGGCCCAGATCTGTAGCCTCGCATCAGCCCACAGAAACTTCTCTGGTAGAAGCGATACTAACAGACAAATGGGCATTCTCTTTATGCTAATGGAGTGGTTACTCAATGCCGTTTGAAACCTCTCCAGGTACAGTGGTTGCAGGGAGGAAACCTGATTTCCCCCTGTGGTTGGGTAGGGAGCAGGTGCAGGGGATGGGCCAGGGCCATCACCTGAGGCTGACAAGAGGCGCCGAGTCAGACTCTTGAAAGGGAGGATTATTTGGCATTGCCCTGATTTTCAGGCATCACCTGTTGTGTAAGAGATGCTGGGGCAACTCTTGAGAGCTTAGGGAATTTTTTTAAATGATAAATTCAAGAATCTCCATCAATTCTAGATCCTGAACTTCATTCAAAAAATGATCTAAACCACTTTTTGAAGCCAGTGAGTTTCCTTTGGTCAAGGTGTGGGACTGATCCTCTCTGAGAATGGACTAGCAGGCAGTTGGGTCATTTAATCAGCAGGAACCTCCCCATCTAAACCCTCCTCCGTGACCTTCCAGCCTGCCTGCTACCTAAAACACCACCCTGAGAGGGCAACACCTCTCGTCTGGCTCCTCCGGGAAGTCAGTCAGCCCCAGCGAGAGGCCGATACCTGCTGTCAGTTGCTGCAATGCTCAGTCCTGAATGAGGAAAATCCTATTTTTTTTCAATCCATGCATTGTTCTGCAGTTTGACCTTTTAAATCTAATATATCTGGGATACCTTTCATTTTGGTATACATAGACTTTCCATATGTACTTTTTCTTGGCAAAGAGGAAGAAGGACCACCCCATAATCAGAGTTGTCAGGCAACAGTATAGCAGCCTTGTAGGAAAGCAAGCTTTCCCTCACTGGAAGTGGCCAAGCAGACAGTAGCCACACATGGGTCAAGATGAGGATTGGGTGAGCCATTGATAGTAGCAAGAATAGTAGTTGACTCTTACTGAACAATTACTGTGTCCCAAGCACCATCCCAAACACTTTACATGGTTCATCTCTAGTGCTACAGAACTCTATGCAGTAGGTATTATTATTACTCCCCTTAGTGCACATGAGAAAATGAAGGCTTGGGGAAGTTAAGAAACACGCCTGAGGTCACAGAGCTAGTAAGAGGCAGAGCCTGGATTCCAAGCTAGGGAGGATGCCTCCCAAGTGCAGGCTCTCAACCTCAGTACCGTAACATCTACCTTCATAGGAGGCCTACAAGCATCCTTCCATCTGCAGGGTTCAGGGACTCCCCACTTTGCCAAGGGCTGCTGCCATTGGTGTTCCTGTCAAGTTGGACCTGACTGGCTGACACCTCTCTGTGCTCAGCCCAGAGTAAGGCCAAAAAAAGATGCACATCTCTAAGGAGTGATAGGTTTCCCTGCAGGAGAAGACAGGAGGAATGTCCCCTCTGGGGCATGGCTAGCCTAGGAGGGGTAGGGCACCCCTGCCACTGGGGTATGCCCCCCAGATGACACCCAGGGCCTAGTCCAGAGACAAGAGGGAGGCCCAGGGGGGTTCACAGTCCTCTAGGGGCTGCACAGCCACCCTTGGGTATTTTGATTTGGTACTTCATCTGGTTTGTGCCCATGTGACCTAGCCTCAGGCCTGGAAGGAGATGAGACTGTATGAGGCCTGGCGCATCTTGTCCTGGCAGCTATTACCTGCACGCCAGCCCGCGCCAGGACACCTGGCTGGCTGAGAACTGGCCCCTCCGGAGCCGGTGTGCCTTCAGCAGCTCCAGTTGTTTCTGCTGATTGGATTTCATCACAGAAGCTTCCCGGTCCCTCTTATAGAAAGGGTGAAAAAAAGCTGGAAACAAATTCCTGGGCACAGATTCCTAACAATAGTTTCACAAGGCACCATTTATTGAATACCTATGATGTGCCTTGACCTTGACAAAAATATGACTTCTGTCAATTCTGGTGCTGCCACTGCTCATACCAGGTAGCAAGATGGTGCTGCTGCGTCAGCCCTTGGTGTCACAGGAAACACAGTCGGCCAGCACTGTGGTTAGAACAAGCCAGATGGCCCCTGTCCCCACCCAGCTTCCACATCTGACTGTGTGACCTTGGGCAGTTTACCGAACCTTTCTGTGCCACACTTTTATAAATCTATAAAATGGGAATAAGAATAGTATGTCATTCCGAGATTAAATAAAACATATAAAACATTTGACATAGTATCTGGCACTTTAATAAACATTATCTTCTATCATTATTAGCATCTCACTTGTTATTTGCTCATTTTATAGATAAAAAAAAGGAAGTCACAGACAGGTACAGTAAATCTAAAATTATACAGCTAATAAATGATGGAACTGGAATTTAAATCCAGGTTTTCCTGGCTCTAAAACCCTCTCCCTTACATGTCAGCTAAACTGCCTCCAGGGAATACTACGGTGTCCTGTACACTCAGGAGCTCCTTACATGGTTTCCAGTCATCAATGGTATACTAAAATGTCAGATATTCCCACTTACAGGAATAGACTGCTCATCTGCAGAAATTGCTTACATTGATCAAAAGGTCAAGGGCCTTCCACAAGGAATGATTAAATGATAAATCTCCCAAAGATGCAGATGTGAATGGAAATAAGGTGCAGTTTGCTGGAGAGCCCTGGGCGGGGAGATCCACAGCCCCTCCCTGGCCTGCTGCTAATCTGCTGGGGGACCCAGGCGGTTACCGGCCTTCCCCAGGGGCAGTTTCCTTATTGGTGAGGTTGAGATTTAAGGCCCTTCATGAGACTTTCTGACTCAATGAACTTTTTCATTGTCATTCATTCAACAACTTTCACTCACCACCTACTATGTGCCAGGAACCATTTTAGGAGCTGGAAACGCAACAGCAAACAACGATGTGAATACAGTCCTCTTCTTCTCGGAGCTCGGGGGAGATGGAGAGAGGCAAGCTGGTAAGGACCTCCAAGCAGCGGCACCTCGAAAGCACAGGGCTGCAGCCCCCAGAGGAAGGCTCCAAATCCAACTCAAGGGGCTGGACAAGTTTCCCTGGAAGAGGGGATATTTCTGCTAAGTAAGAGCCAAGGGTAAAGCAGGAGCTAATGTGATGGGGGGAGAGAGGAGGGCCCAGGTGTGTGGATTGTGGGCATGGGACATTTGAAGATGCAGTCGTGTTAGTGTGGCTGGGTCTCCGAGGGTGAGGGAGCAGATTCCGAGAGGAGGCTGGGGGCAGGGGTGGCAGTGGACCAGGAAGGGCCTAACTTCATGCCAGACTTTGTCAACCCTGGCTTTTGATTTGATTTTGATTTGCTCTTTAAATCATCTTGAGTGTCCCAGGGGTTTTAGGCTGACTCGAAATTTAGAAAGATCCCCCTGGCTCCATGGGGGAGAGTAAATCACAGGTGGCGAGAGGGAAGCGGGGACTCCGCAACAGACATGGTGATGCCCCTGGCAGGGAGCACAGGCCAGCGGGCAGGTTAGGAGGTGAAACAGGCAGGGCTTGCTCTCTGGTGGCTCAAGTGACAAAGCATCAGCAGGACCAACAGGGAGGCACTGGGCAGGATATGGGCACCAGCCTGTGGCTTGGCCATCCTCGGGGCCCTGAGGAAGGCCTCCCTGCCTTCACTCTGACTCACGCTGTCCTGGAGGATCTCAGCCCCCTTCCCAGCATCGCGGCCCCTCGCCGTGCTCACAGCTCAAGCTCCAACCTCTTGCCCAGCTCCTGAGCTTCTTGACCCCCCATCCGGTTGCCAGCTGGTCATCCCAGCCTGGCTGTCTCTGAACACCACAATCTCAACGTGTTTGAGAGAATCTCTCACCTCTCCCAGCCTCCCCCCCTTCCTTTTGGGACCCCCATTTCTGCAAACAGCACCCTCTCCAACCAGCCTGCTTCCAAACACGGGCTGCCCGTGCCCCAGCAGGCAGCGTGTGCCCCTGCAACATCACGGTGCCTGCCTGAAACTTTGGGGTTGGCGTGGCAGCCTGTCGCAGGGGCCGGTGGGGAGAGAGCAATTATCGGCCTTCAAGACTCCACCTGTGCTGTTGGCAGGAATGTTTCTTTCCTGGGTGTCAATACAAGCCCAGGGTCATTTTTCAGCGTTTGCCAATGGCTGTAATTGCATAGGCCTGAGTGGCTCTCCAGAGAATTCCCGCGGGTCGCCATTCTTTCTTCCCGGACAGTGCTCTATAGCCTCACCCCAGGCCATGGATCATGTTTTTCACATAACCCGTTAATTACTAAATAAAACAACCCAGCTTTCAACCTGATTAGCCCAGATTAATGGCCAGCAGCGGGTTTCACGCGTCTGCACAATTTATCACTGAAAAGAACTGTGTCTTTAATGATTTAGCTACCTGGCCTAGCAGGGCTTGTGCAGAGCCGCCGGCCTCCTAGAGGAGTTAATTGCTGTTCTTCGTTTCTGACCTGGAAAGGCCCAGGTGACAGTTCCCATTAGCCAGGCTTGGCCTGCCCGATGACAAAAGATGGCAGGAAGCCCTCCCCTCCCACTTTGCTCGGAAGATATACCGAGGTCGGGTATCCCCGGCCCCAGCACCCCAGCTGCCTGCTGAAACAGGTTGAATCAACCTGTAAATTTATATATTTCCCCTCCCTTTCTTGTGCTCTTTCTTCCTTCTTCAGTATGTTGGAAAGAGGGAACAATTTTTGTCTCTGTTAGATTTCTCCAACAGTTCTAAATATGAGAAGTTATTTTCCCTGGTTTCTTTCTGTTGTATTTTAGCATGATTTGGCTTTTTGGGGGAGACAGCGTGAGAAAATGTCTTTAATCATTTAGCATAGAAAGATCCTTTGCTTAATAGGCTCTTCAAATGTCAGAACCAGTCGAGAGCATGAGATCCAACTCTTGTATTTTCCAGACAAGGACACTGAGGCCCCAGGAAGGAGCTGAGTTACCCCAGGAAACGCGACCAGCAGTAGGGCACTGAGGTCCACCAGGCCAGTGCTCGGCCCAACTGCTGGCGCCACCAGACGAAAGCAACCGAGGGCTGGCACAGCTTCTTGTTCTCTAACCCTAACAGTACCGCCACTTACTGAATACATACTGTGCTAGTCACACACCCTGTGACAGAGAAACTTTTCCCCATTTTTCAGGCGAAGGAACTGAGCAACTGTTTTGTGCCAGAGCAGTGCTATCCAGTATAACTTTCTGCAGTGAGGGAAATGTTCCCTATCTGTGCTGTCCCATGTCGTGGCCACTCGTCCTGGGTGGCTTTTGAGCATCTGAATTATGACTACAGGCTGGGCATGATGGCTCATGCCTATAATCCTAGCACTGTGGGAGGCTGAAGCGGAAGGATTGCTTGAGCTCAGGAGTTCGAGACCAGCCTGAGCAAGACCCCATCTCTACTGAAAATAGAAAAAATTAGCCAGGCATGGTGGTGTGCACCTGTAGTCCCAGCTACTCGAGAGGCTGAGGCAGGAACATAACCTGAGCCCAGGAGTTTGAGGTTGCTGTGAGCTAGGCTGATGCCATTGTACTCTAGCCTGGGTGACATAGCAAGACTCTGTCTCAAAATAAAAGAATTATGACTACAATGACTACATTTTCAGATTGTTCATTTCTGTTACATAGAAATATAATTGATTTCCTTTTTATAATTGATTTTTATATTTTGATCTTGTATCTTAGTCTGTATCATTTTGCATTACCACCAGTAATTGATGAAAGTTCATGTTGCTACACAGCCTCACCAGCATTTGGCAGTGTCAGTATTTTGGATATTTGCTGTTCTAACAGGTGTGTAGTAATGTCTCATTTTTTAAAAGATTTGCAATTCTCTAATGATGTATGATGTTGAACATCTTTTCATATGCTTATTTGTCATCTGTGTATCTTCTTTGATGAGGTGCCTATTCAGGCCTTTTGCCCATTGTTTATTCGGGTTGTTTGTTTCCTTATTGTTGAGCTTTAAGAGTTCTTGGTTATAATGGATAACAGCCCTTTATCAGATGTGTCTCTTGCCAATATTTTTTTCCCAGTCTGTGGATTTTTTTTTTCTCATTTTCTTGACAGTGTCTTACACCACAGAAATTTTTAATTTAACAAAGTCCATTTTATCAATTTTTCTTTCATGGATTGTGCCTTTGGTGTCATTTCTAAAAAGTCATCACCAACCCCAAGATCATCTAGATTTTCTCCTATATTATCTTCTAGGAGTCTTATACTTTTGCATTTTACACTTAGGTCTATAATCCATTTTGAGTTAATTTTTATGAAGTATGTAAAGTCTGTCTAGATTCATTTTTTTGCATGTGGGTGTCCACTTGTTTCAGCACCATTTGTTGCAAAGACTATCTTTTCCCCATCGTATTGCCTTTGCTTCCTTTTCAAAGATCAGTTGACTATATTTATAAGGTTCTGTTTCTGGAGTCTTCATTCTGCTTCATTGATTTATTAGTTTATTCTTTCACCAGTACCACACTGTCTCAATTACTGTAGCTTTATATAAAGTCTTGAAGTCAGGAAATGTCTGTCCTCCAACTTTGTTCTTCTCCTTTGATGTTGTTGGGAAGAACTTACATCTTACAATATTGAGTCCTCCTATCCATGAACGTGAAATAACTCTCCATTTCCTTCATCAGAGCTTTGTAGTTTCCCTTCTATATACCTTGTACATGTGGCTGTTAGATTTATATCTAAGTATTTCATTTTGGGGGGATGCTAATATAAATGGTATCATGTTTTTAATTTCAAATTATAATTGTTTATTGTTGGTATATAGGAAAGTGATTGACTTTTTATATTAATCTTACACCTGAACCTTACTATAATTGCTTATTAGTTCCAGGAGGTGTTTTTGTTCTTCTGTTTTGTTTTGTCGGTTCTCTTAGATTGTCTACGCTTGCAAATAAAGACTATTTTATCTCTTCCTGATCTATAAACTTTTTATTTCCAAATAAACATTTATTTTTAAATAATATCCTTGTGCTTTTTTTTTTTTTTTTTTGCCTTTTTTCTTCTTACTGTTTCTTTTTTTTTAAAGGCTTAAATTTTAATATGGATAAGTGGCAAAAAAAAAAAAAAACACCTTAACTTCTAACATTTATTTTTAAATCTTATTACTGCATTAAATGGTCAAAGTAACACACATTTATATATAAACTGTTAAAAATTAGAAACTAATGAAGGAATCCTTTCTAAGTGAAAATCATTCCTTCTTATAGCTCAGAACTTCCTGGCAGAATTGTTTCCTTCCTCTGAAGTACTTCTTTTTATAAGTTCCTTTAGTAAAAATCTGTTTATGGTAACATTTCTCAGTTTTATTTGTCTGAAAATGTCTTTATTTTGTTCTTTTGTTTTTGAATACTATCTTAGTTGGGTTTATACTTTGTGGCTGGCAGTTATTTTCTTTTGTACTTTGCCTGTCGGTTGACTTCAAAAATATACATTTGGTATTTTTAGATCTATCTCCAGTTCACTAATTCTTTCTTCAGCTGTGCCTAATTTTATGTTTAATTTCCATTTAGTTTTTGTTCTTATTTATTTCATTTTTAATTATAATAATTATATAATAGTTTAGAATTCTATTTGGCTGCTTTCCACAAATTCCTGGACCTTTTTGAGAGTATTTTGTTCCTTGATCATGTATTTCATTACTTCTTTTAGTTCTTAAAACATTTCCTTAAAGTATAGTTATTTTTTTATTCTATGTTCCACAATTCATATATATTAATATAAAGTCATTGGGAATTCTGTCATTGGCTGTTTCTTCTGATTCTTATTTGCAGTGACTGTGGTTTTTAAATGTGTTTTCAAATTTTGAATTGTGAGATTATGTTCAGCTGGGTTTATCTGTGGGACCTCCAAAGATCTGGATTTTGAGTGCCTCATTACGGAAAGGATATACATTTGCTTCTGCCAGGTGGCCATGGAATACTATAATGCCAGATCATTTTTAAGTTAGTTCTTCTGGTATGGATTTCCAGTCAACAAAAATGTGCGAATTTAATCCCTTGTGCAGCTAAATTTCATTTTCACCTTCTTTTACCAGTGGGCAGATTATTTCTAGTACAGACTTTTACTGAGACTGTAGCTCTTAAGGCTTCTTATTTTATTTGGGGTCTCAGTTCCAATTTTACAGCTTACTTAGGTTGAGCATCTAGTCTTCTGTTCCCTGCAGGGCCGTAAAGCTGAAGTTTGTTTCAGAGATTGACAAACACTCTCAGGATAACTACAGTTTCAGCACAAACTCCCTCTTCAGTTTGGCTTCTGGTGATTTCTCTTACCTTTAGGTCAATTCAGGTCTGAATCTAAATGCATGCATGTTATATTTTATTCAGAATATCTGTATGTTTTATTTCAGGGGTTGGTTTCAGGCTCTCTAGCTATTTGCCAGAAATGCCATACCATGAGTTTCTTTCTAAAAGTCATCATTTTTCACGCATTGTTAAATACTAGGTTAACTTTGAAGGGACGGATAGTGTGTATATTGAAAATATCTACTGGGTAGCATAGGACTGGCAGCTATTTATCATAGGAAAGGGCAGCAAATTTGGAATGATTTGTCTTTTTGTAAGATAAAAAGATACACCACATTTTAAGTGCCCTGCCATGAGATAACCTGTGTGATCTTTATGGTTACTTGCTATCTGACATTTAAGATAATTACTAAATCCACCTAATTGGGCACATATGAGCTGCAATACCTTGTAATAAGCTGAGTGTGCTACAACAAATGAGAATTTCTTTGTCTATGTGTCAAAGTTATAAATATCTCACTGACATATCTTGGATGAGGGCATCATTAATATTAAAAAAAACCCTGAATTCTATATTTTGTAATCAAGTAAAAATAAATAGACATTCTAATTTTTTTCCCTTACCCCAGTAGCTAATCTCACCCTCTCTTTGGAAGACAGGTACCAGTCCCCACACTGGAAACAGTTTTTGTTGTCACAAGTTGGAGGAAGGTACTTCTAGCATCTAGTTAACGGAGGCTAGGAATTCTGGCTAAACATCCTATAATACACAAGATAGCCCTGCACAACAGAAGAATTGTTCGGTCAAAAATGTTAAAATTACTCAGGTTGAGAAACACTGAATCAAAGACAAATTCCTCAGGGTGGCAAATTCAATATTCTGGTTTCATTTGTCATTGGTACACTTCACAGTCCTCCTGATCCGGGTATACTGGGGGTCCTTCCCCAAGTAAAAAATATCCTGCTCACTTCTTCCCTTCCGGGGCTTGACAAAGTTCATGGACACGGTGTGTGGATTGTTTCCCAGCTGTAGTATTTCTGATTTCATCTCTGCCTCAGAGCTAGATGATGTCAACAGGGTTCCAGAGAAACCTAATTTTTTACTAATCTTTTACTTTAGGCAATTATTCAGATAACATCATTATTCTAAACCAAAGAGACTAGCAGACAAAAGGTAGTGGTATTTACTTTTCCTATAAAGCAAACTCAGGATGACTACAGTGCAGTATCTCATGTGGTCACAGGGTTCTAGTTCTAAAGGTAGAGACAGAGGTGGGCTGGGAAGAGATGGCTTGGGGGACACCAGAATGGAATAGCACAGTAGGGTGTGTGTGTGTTGGGAGGAGCTTTTGAAACTCCCACGTTTGGGCTGGAGAGACCCAGAGGGCACAGCTGAACCTCAGCTCAGCTTCAGCAGGTCGGTAAGCAAGATCCAGGGCAGATAGGCAAGGCAGGAGGCCAAAGAGAGTGACAAGTGGAACACAGGGCCCCAAACCACTCCTTCAGGAAAACTCTTGAGGACAGTTTGCTAGAAATTGGAGGGGATCTTTCCTCCAATCTGTTCCTGTTCAATCACTGCAAGATCTCAGCCTTGATCAGAGAGTGAGAAGTCAGTGGATGTCGTAAATAAACTTCTCATCACTGCTAGGAAAGCCCAGGACTCTCCACTTCTCCCCTCTTGTCCTCACCCCAGCCTGAGCCCATCCTGCATCTGGGTGCTGTCTGTCCCACCACTGGCTTCCCACTTGACAGATGTCCAGATTGGAACGCCCTGAGACTTCACGTACTTCATCCTTGCCTTGCATTTTAAAGGTGAAGAAACCAAGGGAACAACAACAGCCCCTGGTTCCCATTGGAGACATCTTATTTATTTATTGAGACAGAGTCTCGCTCTGTTGCCTAGACTGGAGTGCAGTGGGGTCATCATAGTTCACAGCAACCTCTAATTCCTGGGCTCAATTGATCCTCCCGACTCAGCCTCCCCAGTAGCTGAGACTATAGTTGTGTGCCAACACATCCTGATAATTTTTTTCTTTTTCTTTTGTAGAGATGAGGTCTTGCTATGTTGCCAGGCTGGTCTCAAATTCCTGGGCTCAAGAGATCCTCCTGCCTTGGCCTCCCAAAGTGCTGGGATTATAGGTATGAGTCACCACGCTCTGCCCATCCTCTTGTTTTTGAGGTCAATTCTTCTTGGTAGGGGCCTGAGAGCAGGCACTAGCTGTGGCTTCACAGAATTCAAAATGGGAGGGAGGTGGGTCAGAAGTGTGCCCGGGGCCCACCTGGGCACTGGGAGCAATTCAGCTCGTGCCTAAAGAAGCATTCCATCGAAAGTGATACCCAGTTCTCAGCCTAAGGGAACAGACACAGAGAGGCTTCTTAAGCCTTGATCGATGTCTTTTCCCACAAGGACTGAGAAAATAAAAACCATGTTGAACCCTCTCATGCTGCTAATGAAAAGGAGACGGGGCTGGGGCGGGGGCAGCCAGGGAGGGTGGGTGGAGGCATCTTCCATTGAGCTTTTTCTGCATATGCAATAGATCCTCATTATCTCCACTGTCCTGTGGCTCCCACTTCCCCCAGGGAGGTGCTTAATGACATAAACTGCTCAATAAGCAGTGACTGGTGCCCCCAAAGAGCTGCTGAAGTGGAAGGCAGCCTGCTTCTATTTCCTCGTTCAGTGTGTTTCCTTTCTCACAGCTGATTTTTGAGATACTGGCCAGTCAGAGAGAAAAGGCAGCGGGCTCCCCAGCCAGGCCTTCAGCTTTGCTCTGTTGCAAGGCTGGGCACAAGGCAATGTCACCAGTCACTCTCCCTCCTAAAGGTAAACGGGGCCCCATTTGTGTACTCTTCCGCACAAATTTCCTGCGTGGGTGCTCCCTGTCTTCGGCTCCACCTGGAAGTTGCATTTACTTCTACTTTCTTTACCAAACACTTATGTTGTGCTCACCACGTGCCCAGTAATATTCTAGGTACTTTACAAATATGAACTTATTTAATCTACAAGAGATTTTTACAGAGTTAGGGACTATTTCTAAGTTCATTTTAAAGATGAGAAAACTGAGTCCCAGAGGAGTTGCATCTGTCCAGCCACAAGGAACATGGCAGCTTTCTCACACTCCTACCCTGTGATCCGGGTCCAGGCTTGGCCTCATTTTTCCTCTGCTGTCCCTCCAGGCCCAGCCTGCACCTGCTCCTCTTTCTCCCGAGGGTCCTTCCAGGCTGCTTGCACCCCCTTCCTCTCTCTGCCCCCTCAACCTGTATCTGAGGCTCTGCTGACCTTCTCTCACATACACTCTCATTGCAAATGTCCAGCTAATGCACTGTCCAAGATTTTCCTCCAAGACCAAAAATCAAGAAGAGACATTTCTCTCTCAAGCAAATGACCTGAAAGAATGTCAAGAATTATGCACAGAGATATTATCCTAATGTTCTTTATAAGACTGAAAAATTGGGAACAGTATTGGTGCTACATGATAGGCAATCTATTAACAAAATATGAAGGAGTATCATGCAACTATTAAAAATGCCTATTCCTGGAAATTTTTAGTGAGGGAATATGTTAAGGGGGAAATGAGATTCACATTGGATCTAGCACAATGAGTGCTGTCAATAGTGGTGAGTGGGAGGGATGCAGGGGTCTGTGGGGAAGAATAGTTTATCACTAACATTGTTAAGAATTGCTTTTGTTAGGTAGATATCAAAGGATTCTGGATCTCCTAGGGACGGAAGTGGGTGCCTTGCCCTGGGCAATTGCCCCACCTGGGAAGACGGACTGGGTCAGGCTCCAGGCCCCCAATCTTGGTGCTACTCCACCTTAATCTTGTCCTGAGCAACTGCCATACCTGGGGTAGGAGGGAACACCCTACAAATCTGCCAATCAGAACTTAGCACACCACCTGCAAAAGAATGCAAGGACTCTCTAGCCCAGGGGCCAAGATACAGTAGAGGCTGGAAGGTGACTTAGGACAGCCTAAGGCTAATTATCATGTCATTAGCTCAAATCTACGTTGCAGTTCACTCCACTCCACGAAATGGGCTCTTGGAGGGGCTCATGGGAGATCTGCATGTGCAGTAAGATTCAAGTCATATAACTCCCAACTGTCCATCAAAGTGGGTCCATGCACCACAGGGAGGTCCCTATCCAGACGCTATAAAACAAGACCCAGACCATAACCAAGGTATTTTTTGCTGTGACCTGCGGCCCAGTCATCATCTGTGGCATATTTGCCTTGCTCTGTAAACCTATATCTTGCTCTTGCTCTATAATCCTATCTTGCTCCCCCTCAATAAATTTCACCTCATGTTTGCCTTGGTATGTCTGGTCATTCTTCAGCCAAGAGCACACCAAGAACCAAGAACACAGAATGAGATTGCCAAACCCAACACTTTCATGTGGTGAGGATAGGAAGCAGACAGCTTTTAGTTGATTTTATTATTGTTTTAAAATTTGCTGCAGACAATTCATCTCCTTTTTGCCAGTACTTGGGACTGACTGCTCATACCACGACTCCAGGCTTGGGACATCACTACTATTATTTGTCCATCAAATGTCACTTGATCCCTGGTTCAATGTCTGTCTTCTTTGCAGGAGTTCAGGCACTCTGAGAATATTTCTCTGATAATTAAAAATGTAGAACATACTTTCCTGTGTTTGTTGTCCATTGATATGTCTCCTTTCGTGATGAAAAAGAATTGCGTTGTTTGCTTTTTAATACTAATTTGTAAGTTCTTTGTGTGTTCTGGATGCAAAATCTTAGTGGGACATTTTAACAAACTCTGGTTTGTTTTTCATGTTTATAAGAATTTATTTTTATGAGCAGAATTTTTTAATTTTGATGAAGTACAATTTATTAATTTTTAAATTTCATGGTTAGTGCTTTATGGTCCTCTTTAAGAAATCTTGGCTTACTTCAAAATGCCAAAAGTATTCTATTTTTTGGAAGTTTTACCCATAAGTTTGAGATCTAGGATCCATCTTTAATTTATTTTTGTGAATTGTGTGAAATAGGGGTCAGTGTTTGCTGTTTTCTACATGAATGTCCAGTTATTCCAGCACATTCGTGGAAAAGACTTTTCCATTTGCTTCCTGCAGGTATAGAGAAATGCAATTAACTTCGTATAGTGACCTGCAACCTTGCTAAATATACCTACTATACTTATTAGACTAGTAGCTTTTTTTTTAATTTTAAAATATTCCTTAGGATTTTCTATGTAAACAATCATATTGTCTGAAAATAATCCCAGACTACTTCCTTTCCAAACTTCATACCTTTATTTTTCTTGCTTTAATGAGCTAGATACGGCATGAATACAATTTTGAATAGAAGAGGCAAGAGTGGTCATCCATATTTTGCTCCCAATATTAGGATGGAAAGCATCTAATTTTTTACCATTACATATGACATTAACTCAGGTTTTACATAGATGCCCAGTATCAGATTGAGGAGGTTTTCTTTATTTCCTTGTTTACTGAGAGTTTTTTCTCCTATAAAGGGATATTCAATTTATCACTTGCTTTTTCTGCATCTATTGAGATGATCATATGACTTTTCTTCTTTTTCTGTTAACATGGTGACTTATATTGATTGATTCCCAAATGTTAAAGCAACCTTACATTCTTGTGCTAAACTTATGATGTTTTATCCTTTTATCATATGTCCTACTGCTAGATTCAATTTTCTATTATTTTGTTAGGAATTTTTGTGTCTAATTTCTTGAGGAATATTGTTCTACAATCTTCTTTCTTCTAATATCTTCTTCACTTTTTGGTATGAGGAATTGTTGGCCACATAAAAAGAGTTGGGAAGTAATTCTTGTTCCTCTATTTTATGAAATAGTTTATATAAGACTGGTATTATTTTTTCCTTTAATGTTTGGTAGAATTTTCCAGTGAAGCTGTCTGAGGCTGGAGGGGTTTTTTGGTTGTTTCTTTGTCTGTTTTTGTGGGAAAGGCTTTAATCATAAATTGGATTTTCTTTATAGATACAGGGCTATTCAGGTTATCTATTTTGTCTTCACTAAGCTTTGGTAATGAGTTTTATTCCTTGTGTCTTTCAAGGAATTTGTGCATTTCATCTAAGTTGTCAGATTTATTGGCAGGAAGTTCTCCATAAAATACTCTGATTATCCTCTTAAAATCTATAGACTCTGTAAGTGATACCATGTTTCTCTTTCCTGATATAGATAATTTGTATCATTGCTTTTTTATAATTCCTTATCATTTGGATATCATTTGACTTCTTTATTATTAATATATAGAATGACTTTGTTTGCTTTCGGTAATATCTTTTTCTCTAAAATCTACTTTATTTCATATTAACACATCACGCCAGCTTTTTTGTTGTTGTTTACTGTTAGCTTGGTATACTTTCCTATTGTTTTTTTTTTAACCATCTGTATCTTTGTATTTAAAGTGGATTTCTTGTTGGCAGCATATCATTGGTTCTTCCTTTTTTATCCAGTCTGAAAAGTTTTGCCTTTTAATTGGGGTGTTTAGGCCATTTACATAATTATTGGCAATGCTGGTTTTAAATCTAATGTCTTATTTGTTTTCTACTTGTTCCGTCTACTCTTTGTTTCCTTTTCTTCTTCTTCTGAATTTCTTTTTGGGTTAATTCAGTGCTTTGCATGATTTTGTTTTATTTATTTCCTTTGTTAGCTTATGAACTATACCCCTTTATTTTATTATTTTATTGGTTGCTTTAGGGTTTTTGTGATATATCTTTAGCTTATCACAGTCTATCGTCAAGTGATATTGTACCATGTCACATATAAGAAACTTAAGTATATTTCCATTTGTCCTCTTCCTGCATCTGTGCTGTTATTGTATATTATACTTCTGCATATGTCACAAACCCCACAATATGTTATTATTTTGTAAATAGTCACTTTTTTAGAAGAGATTCAATAAATTATGAAAAACGTTTATATATCTACCCATGTAGTTAGTATTTTGAGAGCTCTTTATTACTTTCTACAAATCCATATTTTTGTCTGGTATGAGTTTCTTTCTGCTTAATAGACTTCCTTTAATATTTCCTAAGCTTTTCTTTCTCTAAATAATTTTATTTCAATATCCTAACTTGAATTTTTCCCCTAGTACTTTAAAGATATTGCTCCATTATCTTCTAGCTTGCATTGACTCTGACAATAAATCCATTGTCCTCTTATCTTTGTTTCTATCATGAAATGTGTCTTCTGTGTTTGGCTAATTTTTAATTTTCTCCTTTTCACTGCTTTTAACTAATTTAATCATGATGTTCCTTGATGTAGTTTTCTTGATGTTTCTTGTGCATGGTTCGTGTTTCTTGTTGAGTTTCATGGCTGTGGGTTTGTAGTTTGAATCAAATTTGGAAATGTTTTAACATACATTTTAAAAAATATTTTTCAGTCACTACTTTATCCCAAGACTCTAATCTGTAAATTCAGCTGTTTGAAGTTGTTCTACAGTTCAGTGATGCTTTGTTCTTTCCTCTTCCTCACATGTATGTGTGCATATGTGTGTGTGTTTTATTTTGAATAGTTTTTATTGTTATGAGTCCAAGTTCACCAAATTTATCTTGTACAATGTCTTATCTACCATTAGTCCCATCCACTGTATTTTTCATCTCAGATATTATAGTTTTCATCTCTCAAAGTTCAATTTGGGTTTTGTTTTCTATGCCTTTATTTAATATGTTCCATTTTTCCTTGAAAATAAGGAATTCAGTCAAAGTAACTCTTTTATGTTCTTGTTTATTAACACCACATCATTTTGGAGCGAGTTTTCATTAATCAATTTTTCAGCACATTATGACTTGTATTTTCCTGAATCTTTGCTTGCTTAGTAATTTTTTATTGAATGACAGACATTTTGAATTTTACCTTGTTGGATGCTGGATATTTTTGTATTTCTATGAATATTCTTTCCCTTTTGGCCAAGATGAGTAACAAGGACCATATTTACCCTTACAGCTGACCCTTCTTTGTAATCTCACTGGCAGACTCATAATTATGAGGTTTTCATTCTAGTTTTGGGGAACCCTATATGAGCTCTTGGTTCTGTTCCCACCAATTTTTTTGGTGGTTCTTTCTCAGCTTCTAGTAGTTTTCTCACAATATACACTGATCAGTATTTAGCTAAAGATTTATGGTGGACTATCTGAGAATCTCCAGAGCTCTCTCTTTCTGGAACTCTCACCACTCAGGTATTCTGCCCCATGACTGCTAGCTGTCTTGGCTACACTGGACTCCCAGCTCCACCTCTGAACTCAGGGAGACCACTGAGCTCTCGCTGAATTTTCCTTCCCTATCCCATGGCTCAGAAACTTTCTCCAGGAAGTAACGAGGGCAATTGTAAGACTCAACTCATTTGTTCCTGGTCTTCTGTCTGTCTTCTATTGCTTAATATTCAACATCTTGAGTGTTGTCATTTAATATAATTTGTGTAATTTTTTTTAGTTGTTTTGCTATAAGGGAAAATCTGGTCTTCCTTATAGATGCCCAGTATGAGATTGATGAAGTTTTCTTCATTTCCTTGTTTGCTTAGAGTTTTATTTTTCTCCCATAAAGGGATGTTTAGTTTATCACTTGCTCTTTCTGCATCTATTGAGATGATCATGTGATTTTTCTGCACAGAAAGAGAAGCATTCAACTGTCATTCATATCATTGTTTCCCTTGTTGGTAATGTGTCTCTTTGTCCTCTAGCTACTTTAAATTTTTTTGTCTGTATTGCTTATTTTGTTTTTCTTTTTCTGTTACCCAGATAGAGAACAGTGGCATCATTGTGCCTCACTGTAACCTCTAACTCCTGGGATCAAGCAGTCCTCCTGCCTCAGCCTCCTGAGTAGCTGAGACTACGGGCTTGTGTCAAGATGCCTGGCTAATTTTTCTATTTTCAGTAGAGACAGAGTCTCTCTCTGTTGCTCAGGCTGGTCTTGAACTCCTGAGCTCAAACAATCCTCCTGCCTCAGCCTCCCAGACTGTTAGGATTATAGGCATGAGCCACCACCCCTAGCCTGTATTGCTTATTTTCAAGTTTGACTATTATGTGCCTGAATATAGTTCTATGTGTGTTTATGTGTATACTATTTATATGTGTGATTCAATGTGTTTATCGAGAATAAACACATTTGGGGCTGTATTTTAATGCTTTTCACTAATTCTGGGAAATTTGCCTGCCATTATTTCTTCAAGTATATTTTTCTGTCCCATTTCTCTATTCTCCCCCTCTGGAACCTAAATTACATATATGTGAGACTGCTTGGTATTTTCTCACAGATCATAGAGACTCTCTTCAAATGTTTTGATATCTTTTATCTGTTCAAACTGGATAATTTCAAATGATCTATCTTCAAGTTCATTAACCCTTCCTCATATAGTCTTCAATCTGCTGTTAAGTCCATCCAGTGAAATTTTTTATTTTACGTATTATCCTTTTTGGTTTTAGTAATTCCATTTGGTTCTTTTTAATGGTTTCCACTTTTTTGCTGAGATTTCTGACATTTTTATTTAAATTATGGAGTACATGATTAATAACTGCTTTACATTAAAAATCTGACCTGTTAATTCTAACATCTGGATCACAATAGGGTCTATTTCTATTGATTGACTTTTTTTCTTGAATTTAGTTGTGTCATATTTTTCTACTTTTTCACATGTTTAATAATTTTTTATTTTATGTTTCTTAATATGGATGATGTGATAAAGGGAGCCTAGATCTTGACACCTTCTTTTAAAGGGCACTGAATTTTATTCTTGAAGGCAGGTAAGTGATTGGAAGATCTTTTTGATCCTGTCAGGCTTGTTTCTTTTTCTTTTTGAGAGTGGGGCTGTTTTTGTTTTGAGCTTAGTTTTAGAGCTGGCCTTAACTCTAGGTCATGGTTCTTCCTCTTAAGACATACCTTTCTGGGGTCTCAAATGAATCCTCAA
This sequence comes from Microcebus murinus, assembly GCF_040939455.1. Classification (NCBI taxonomy): domain Eukaryota; kingdom Metazoa; phylum Chordata; class Mammalia; order Primates; family Cheirogaleidae; genus Microcebus; species Microcebus murinus. Next base: position 70,999,028 of record NC_134104.1, on the reverse strand, counting down.
AGTGTTTGAGAAGGTGTCTCCACTCTGCGTGGGCCAGAAATCCAACATCTCTCAGCAGTGCGGGACCTCTGGTGTCCCTGTTCAGCTCTCAGCCCTGCAGCATGTGACTTGCTGGGCCTTGTGGATTGTTGGCTCCTGTTGTACAGCTCAGTTTCCAGCCACAGACCCATAGTCAATCCCCAGACAGACTTCAGGGGCCTGCCTTTCTGTGCAGTTCCTTCTCCGACATCCTGCCCCACAAATTTCAGTCTCTTCTGCAGCCTGAAGCTCCAATGTCTACTTCCTCAGCTCAAAGCGTGCTACTACTCAACTTGAGCTCTAATTCTTTTTATCACAGCGGGACAGTTCCCCTGGGCCATGCATGGAACTCACTTCATGTCATTCACTTCTCACCAAAATCACAGTCCCCTATTGCCTGTTGCTCCATGTCTGAAAACAGTTGCCTCATGTTTTGTCCTTGTTTGTAGTTGTTTAAACTGAAGTCAAGTTATGAACCAGTTCTTATGTCATGGCCAGATGCAGAAATCCCCATGTGTTTTTAATTCTTCACAAGATTAGCCTTCCTGATGATGCAGAGTGGAAGGATCCAATTTCTCTTAAACTATTGTAATATTCTTTAACAAGGCCCCTTTGCTTAAAGCAAGGAAATCATGTGTCACTCAGCCTTGGCTGACTGAGTAATTTAACTGAGGGTTTTGGGGATTAGCTAGAAACTGGCCAACATGTACTATAAAGAGAAAAATGGCTGCTTTACTTACTAAACACATGTAGTCTTTTCTGGCTATAAATTCCCAAAAAGGGAGATGTTCCGCACTGGGCAGACTTACCCTGCTGATTTTCTCTCTCACACCTAGGAAATAAATGTGGTGTCAGTGTGCGTGGAACCATTGTTTCCCATTACTCTTGTTACCTTCTGCCAGAACCCCTCTTTGCAGGTTAACAGAAAATCGAGCTCTATCTGAAGCCAATAAGCACTGAATGTCCTCGCAAAAAACTTATCTTAGCACATGCTGTCGCTTCCTCATTGCCAAGTGTAAATAAGTCCCACCTGTTTGTTATTCTTGCCTTCAGCTCCCTCTTCTTTTACTTCGGACTCCTTAAAATGATTTGTCATCACACAAATATCTGCATTACTTATTTTCAGTGTTCCCCAATAGATTGTAAGCTCCAAGAGGGAAAAAACCTGGCCTGTAGCCCCAGTCTAGCACAGTGACTGATAAATGGGAGGGTCTAAGAATTATTTGATGAATGAAGAATGAATCTGCAAATGAACAGATCCTTTTGGAATTAGTCTAAAAAGGATGAAAACAGAAGGACTTAAAGGATTAAAGAGGAAGCATTAGTTCCTAAATACCAGTAGTTTTTATTCTTCAAGGCACAAAGGCCTCTTTAGCCAGAGGTGCCTGTGAGAAGCATCTTTGTTTTAAGAGACAGGATCTCCCACTGTCACCCAGGCTGGAGTACAGTACTGTGATCATAGCTCACTGCAACCTCGAACTCCCGGGCTCAAGGGATCCTCCTGCCTCAACCCCCCCGAGTAACTGGGATGACAGGCATGTGCCACCATGCCCGGCTAATTTTTAAATTTTTTGTAGAGATAGGGTCTCACTGTGTTGCCCAGGCAGGTCTTAAATTCCTGGCCTCAAGCAGTCTTCCCATCTTGGCCTCCCAAAGTGCTGGGATTACATACATGAGCCACTGTACCTGCCTGAGAAGCTACTTTTAACTGGAAACAAAAATTATTCCTGGAGAATCAATCAAAAGAAGTTGCTGTTCCTAGGAACTGGGAACAAGAATGTCTGGCCTTTCTGTATGGGCAGCAATGGTCACACCATGCTTCTGTGGCACACTGGATTTTGTCCCCAGGATGGACCCCCACAATAGTCCTCCCTGACAGTAGCATGTGCCACAGAAGGGCTTCTTGCTCTCTATGGGACTGCTCAGTAGGCATGGGTTTTAATGACTCCCAGGACACTGAAGATTTCTACATGTGGTCCAGAGAACATCTTGTCTTCTCTTGGTTATGGTGGCGAATGAAAACAAGAACAAAGGCAGGGTGTTCTTTGATTGAAGGACCCCTGGACATGGAACATTCAGGACCATTTGGTCAAAACTTTTCTCATGGTAGGGAAACTATGTCTAGAGACCAAGATGGGACAGAATGAATCCAAGGTCACCCAGTGAGTAAAAAAACATCACAAGGACTAATTTCCAGGACATCGACCTTCTAGTTCAGGCTGTTAATGTTTGCTTGTCTCTCACCTACCCTTGCCAATATATTAGGTTGTATTTGATCTCGGATCACTTATACTCCCAAGTCAGAGCATGATACTTTCTAATCCAGTGTGATTGCAGAAAGTGAGAAAAGAAGCCTTTCTATATTGGCAACACACTCCTGGGAAAGTTTAAAATTTCCAGGGAAATGAGACCTGGGTCAAAAGTCCAGTGCTATTTAGAATCACAAAAGACTGTACCAGAGAGCAGGGCAGGATGGAGAGAGAACCAGCCCAGGAATTGAGAGGCCTGTTCCTTACCCACAGCATGAGCAAAGGGAAGCCCTTCCTTTCTCCACCTCTTAGTTTCATCTGTAAAATAAGGGGCTAGGATAAACAAGATATAAAATCTCTACCATGCCATCTTACTTACGTGGAATACTAAAACAGCAGCACACTGAAGGAAGTGCCATTGTATAGATTTGTAGAATTTCTATTTCTCTGTATGTTCTCAGAAACAGAAAAGATCCCTGTTTCTGAAGAAGTATGTATACAGAAACCTACATGTGCATCCCAAACAATCTGAGAAGTCGGTGATGTGGACATCCTGGAGAAATCCTCAAAGCTGATGCAGTCCCCAAGGCCATTTCCCCACACAGTGGATAAAAATGAGCTTTTCTAATGCCCCCTCCAGTGAGATATTGACGAACATCACCATTCTACTCCTAGTTTCTCCTCTCACCTGCAGATGAGTCTAGTCTGCTCCCTCTCCTGAGATTCATTTGCAAGTTCAAAAAATAAAGATAGAAACCAACTATACTTAACTATTATTTGTATCCTAGGATGAGAATTGAGTTGAAAGAAAAAAATATATAAAAGTTTGTTTAAAATGCTTAGGGGGATAAAATGTTACCATTAAAATATTTTGTCAAGAATAGTTTTCTATAAAGGCATTTCGAACTTCAAAAATCTTTCCAGGATGACTCTTAACAAACACAAGCAGACACATCTATGGCAAATGGAACCCTGACAAAAATGATCATTAATTGTGACCATCACAAAGTCGTCAACCATTACTATCCTCATACATCTTACGTACTATATAACAAGACCTGACACAGAGGTATTGACTATAGACGAATTAAAATATACAGTGCATACTATTATAAATGCAGAACAACATGTGTGTCTTTACCGACTGTCACTTCTTACACAGAGAAATCCAGCAGCTGTCTAACATCTTCTTGAAGTGTCAGCTAAGATGGGGTTGGAGGCAATGAAGAATGCTGGCTACAATTGACATGCAGGCGTTTTCAAAAGGCAAGGGAAAAGATTCTGGGTGTAATTAGGGAAACTGGAAATTAACAACTTGTTGTCATTAAAACTGAGGGGAAAGTGGAACAAGACAGCCATTTTTTTTTTTTTTTTTTTGAGACAGAGTCTCGCTTTGTTGCCCAGGCTAGAGTGAGTGCCGTGGTGTCAGCCTAGCTCACAGCAACCTCAAACTCCTGGGCTCAAGTGATCCTTCTGCCTCAGCCTCCCGGGTAGCTGGGACTACAGGCATGCGCCACCATGCCCGGCTAATTTTTTATATATATATCAGTTGGCCAATTAATTTCTTTCTATTTATAGTAGAGACGGGGTCTCGCTCTTGCTCAGGCTGGTTTTGAACTCCTGACCTTGAGCAATCCGCCCGCCTCGGCCTCCCAAGAGCTAGGATTACAGGTGTGAGCCACAGCGCCCGGCCATTTTTTTTATATTTAACCCTAAAAATATGTTTTTGAATAAAGTTGAAATGTCAATCTCAACTGGAGCTGGGCATTTCAAAGTATGCTAACTCTCAGAATGTGTCAATGATGCAGTTCTAAAATGTTCTCAGAGTTGGACAGAGGGAAGACAGGGCCTTGGCAGCAAGGTGACCTTTCTTCCTAGGACTTGGCCTCCTCCCAGGGGCAGCGCTGCTGACCTGCAAGCTCGCTGGGCTGAGACAAGCCGCTGGAGGATCATAAGAAATTGGGAGATCCCTGCAGGAGCTGGGGCAAGGAGGAGCTTCCTCGGCCCAGGGCAGGTGTGTAGATCAGGAATCCAGAGGGAGGGGAGGCTCTCAGAGTCTAGGCTGGCTGAGCTGGGAACTAGATCTGAGACCCCCTGCACAAGAACATTATTCCAGTCATTTTCCTCTCCTGAATCCTCAGTTTTCCTCTTTCTATTAGATCATTGTCAACAGCCTAAACAGCAATCATAAACAGGATCCCAAATGTCCCTTTCCCTGTCCTCCAATTTCTCTCCTTCCCTGTATTGCCAAATACCTCGAGAGATTTGTCTTCTCACACCATCATCAAATCCACTTCTCCAGTTCTCTCTCTGTCTCCCTGCTGGACTTTTCCACCTCTTCACCCAAACTGCTCTCCATGTGCCTAATTCCCATGGTTAGCGCTCACCTCTATTTTTCTTGACTATCAGTAACACCTCACCCAGTGAATTGCTCCCTCTTCTTGAAATTCTTCTTTCACTTTGCTTCTTGGACACCTTACTCTCCTGATTTCCTTCTAGGGGACTGTTCCTCCTTCTCAGTCTCTTGTGAGCCTCCTCCTCATCACTCCAACTGCCCCAGTCCTCTGTGTTTGGCTCTCTTCTCTCCTGCTTCTGTACTTGTCCCCTTGGGGATCTCATTATTCTTATAGCTTTAAAAGATATGCTCCTAAGTTTATATCTCCAACTATATTAGTTTCCTTTCGCTGCTGTAACAAATTACCACGAACTTAGTGGCATAAAACAACACAAATTTATTCTCTCATAATTCTGGAGGTCAGAAATCTTATGGGGCTAAAAAGAATGTGTCAGTAGAGCTGGTTTCTTCTGGAGGCTCCTGGGGAGATCCTATTCCTGGCCTCTTCAACTTCTAGGGGCTGTCAGCATTCCTTGGCTTGGTACCACATCACTCTAATCTGCTTCTGCACCTACAGGAGCAGGTCACACTAATTAATCATTGCTTAAGTTGTAACAGGTGATACAGAGCCAGAATGCCTGGGCATGCTCAATGAAAAGGGCTTTAACCTTCTAATTGTTAACACCATAAGCCTAGCAGATTGGCTGGCATTGGCATCACCTGAGACTAGTTAGCAATGCCATAAAAGATTGACCTACCTCCAGATTGGAGAGACAGATTTGAGCATTGCCTTCCGTCTCTTAGTCAGTTGACTCAAAATAAAGCTTTTTCTTTTCTCAAAAGTTGGTGCCATAGTATTGGCTTCTATGCATGTTGGACAGTGAAGCCATTGCTTAGTAACACTTCTATCGTCTCGTCATCTCTTTCTTTTATTCCTCTTGCATCCACCTTATAAGAACCACTGAGATAACACCTGGATCATCCAGGATAATCTTCCCATCTCAAAGTCCTTAACTCAATCCTGGCTGCATAGTCCCTTTTTCCACATAAAGTAAACTTTATGGGTCCTAGGGGTTAGGACGGGTTAGGATAGGATGCATTTGGGGGGCTTACCATGCATCATTAAGCCTATTACAGCAGCCGGTACATCTAACTCCAGACTTAGATACCCAACTGCCTAGTCTGCAACTCTGGTGGGATGTCTAATAGCCCCCCTAAAGCCAATGGTGATAAATGGGCTGTTCCTCCTGCAGTCTTCCTGGCCTCAGTTCATGCCAACACCTTCACTCTAGTAGTCCAGCCCCAAACCTTTGCAGTCTCCCTTATTTTCTTTTTTCTTACACACCACATCCAATCCCAGCAGCAAATGCAATTGTCTCTCTTCCAAATACATGAGAGTCCTCCCATTCTGTGCCATCTCCACTGCTGTCAGCCTGTCTCAACTCACCATTAGTGTCCACCTAGATGGCCACGACCCGTCCCAACTGGTCCCCCTGCTTTCTGCACTGCTCCGAGGCTGGGTATCCTCCACAATGGCCTGAGCAAGCCTGCAAAGAGTTAAGTTGGATCATGCCATTCTTCTTAAGGTTCTCCAGTGGCTTCCTATTTTTTTAATAATGCCCACCAGGCCCTGCATGGCTTGTGCACCCATCATCTCTCTGTCCTCATCTCCCACCACTTTCTCCTTGATTTCTTCTGCCCCAGCTACCCGGTCTCCTGAGGCGTGTCCCTGCCTCAGGGCCCTTGTACTTACTGTTCCATCTGTCTCAAGGCTCTTATCCCAGATGTCCATAGAGCTCACACTCCCACCTCTCTCAGGTGTTTTCTCTCATCCAAGTACTAACCAGGCCCGACCCTGCTTAGCTTCAGAGATCAGACCGGATCAGGCATGTTGAGGGTGGTAGGCCATAGACTCTCAGGTGTTTTCTCAAATGCTGCTTTCCGACAAGGACCTCCCCAACATCTATAGGTAAAAGTAGAGCCCAGTCCTCCCCCAGCTCCACCAACTTGCTCTGGCCTCATTTTCTGCTTGATTCCTCTCTGGAGCTTGTTTCTCCTCCAGTTGTTACTATCTCTCTATCAGTCTATTTTACATAGCTGTTTCCCCATCTCACTGTTTGTTCCCCTCCTCTAAACTATGAATTCCATGAGAATGTGCATTTTGTCTGCTTTGTTTCCTTCCATAACCAAGAACAATGCTGGGTGCAGAGTAGGACTCAATAAATATTTGCTGCATAAGTGAAGGATTTTCCCAGTGTAGGTGTCCAGAAGGTCAGTGAAATGTGTTGTTTTCTCGTCTGTTCTTTTATGAATTCTATCATTAAATATTTACTATCTTCTCTGAGCCTAGCCCTCAAGGAACTCACAGTCTTTGAGGGAGTCACATACAAACATCTAATTTTAATAAAAAGTAGACTTATAGGTACTATGATGAGAGTTCAAAGTGCAATGGGGGCATAGATGAGGGAGAGAGACATTCTATCTTTTTTTTTTTTTTTGAGACAGAGTCTCGCTTTGTTGCCCAGGCTAGAGTGAGTGCCGTGGCGTCAGCCCAGCTCACAGCAACCTCAATCTCCGGGGCTTACGCAATCCTTCTGCCTCAGCCTCCCGAGTAACTGGGACTACAGGCATGCGCCACCATGCCCGGCTAATTTTTTGTATATATATTTTTAGTTGGTCAATTAGTTTCTTGCTATTTTTTTTTTTTTTTAGTAGAGACGACGAGGTCTCCCTCAGGCTGGTTTCAAACTCCTGACCTTGAGCAATCCGCCCGCCTCAGCCTCCCAGAGTGCTAGGATTACAGGCGTGAGCCACCGCGCCTGGCCATAGACATTCTATCTTGCTGGTGACTAGAAGCAGCTTCCCGGAGGAGGTAGCACCTGAGCTGTGCCTTGATGGATTCCTAGTTGTACCGTAAGCCTGAGGATCCACAGCTGGAGTCAGCACCAGTGAGAGGAGTCACAGTTCCATGACTGGGACCCTAACACCCCCCAGCCTGACCTTGGAAAGGCCATGGCTTAGGAGCTGCTTCAGCCCATCGTGGAGGCCCCCGGGGAGAGGACTGAAAAGACCACATCTGCCCGGCAGAAGGCCAGGCCTGCAGCGAGTTCAGAGCAGACGCAGTGCCTTCACGGTGCTACCCCCGGGAGCCTGCGTGCAGAGTCTGGGCTGGAGATCAGAGCTGTGCCAGGGAGGGGTGAGGGCAGCCAAGCATGTGGAAAGCTGGGCCCCAGGGCTCCGTTGTGAGGGCTGAAGAGTGTCATTCAAGAGCAAGGATAGAGTAACAGGCCATGCAGCCATCAATAGCTCCCCTATCTCTGTCTCCTGGTGGCCTTGAAGTCCCATTTGTCCACAGGGATGACGGTTTTGCAGAAAAGCCTCTGACTGGTTGCCCTGGCTATCTCAGACCTGACCTTCTGTTCCCATTTCGAACTTCAGAGTGAAGCCTTCTTGTCTTTGTTCTTTGTTTTTTATTTTCTTCTTCATTCACTCCGAATGTCTTAAGAGGCTGAGGCAGAAACAAGGAAAGTGGAGACTTGGCTTTGTAACTGCCTGGCTTGTATCTGCACCTTCCTTTCTTGCTGGTTTCTTGGGATCGGTGGGCTTTATCCAGTAAACTGGACCACAATGGGGGAGACACTCCTGTGCCCCCTGACTTTGCCCATTATGCTGGCCAGTGAGCACCGGGCATCAGCACAGCTCTGCACTGCTGTGGCCCTGCAAGAGAAGTCAACCAGTGGTGGCCCAGCTGGAAGATGGAGGTGGCCTGGCGCTTAGTCCCAGCTTCTGGGCTGCTGGCAGAGTCCTGGCCACAGCGGCGTGACCCATGTTAAGGGGCACCCACAGCAAGGAGGGGTCAGCTGGCACATGGAAGGCTTGCTTCATTGTGCTCCTGGGGTGGGAGAGAGCTGGACACCTTGCTAAGGTCACACCATGAGCACAGGAGGGTCCCAGAACTCTCCCTGGGGAGATGGTAACCACACTCTAGCCTGTAATCCTCACGTGATCTGCTTCCAACCTGCTAGGAAGATGCATAAGGAGAACCTGGACCATCACCCAGGCACGGAGCCCACCACTGGTTTGGGCCATTGCTCTGCACGTATAGCAGAGAAGTGACCTTAAGTTCACCTCTACTCGTATCAAACGACGACCAGTATATGACCTTCCATCCCTTTGCTTGTAATAGGGATGGCTTAAATAAATAACTTAGGATAACTTTGCCCATGATGCTGGCCAATGAGCACCGGGTGTCAGCACAGCTCCACACTGCTGTGGCCCTGCAAGAGAAGGAAACCGGTGGTGGCCCAGCTGGAAGATGGAGGTGGCCAGGGGCAAAAAATACCCTAGGATAAAAAAAAAGGCAGTAAAACCCATGCCTCTGCCCACAAAGTCCCCCTTTGTAAGTTAACTCCTAGACCCAGATGTTCTGGGCTGATGCAGAATTCCATGTTTGAAGAGAAGATGAAGCCAAGAGAGGTGGGATTGAAGGGTAGTAGATGAGAGCAAGCCAGCCAGGCATCAGATGGCAGCTGTCATTCACCTTGGCCCTGGACTGGCCCATCGCAGAAGCCCAGAAACAGAACCTGCAGCTTTAAGGTGAGCACAGGTGGGTCCACAACCTCAGTGTTGGTGAGAGATTTTGAATCTATTTATTTAATATTTCTATAAAAACTGACAAAAAACTCCCAGATGACAAAACAAAAATAGCAAAATCTCTTTTCCTTATAGGATACTGTCTCTAGCCTCCTATGATTCTTCTAATTATACACATGTCCTTTATATGCAGCTAATTTGGAGCCAGGCTGCCTGGGCTGGAATCCCAGCCCTGCCACTTACAGGCTTACCATGTGAAGTGCAAGTCTCTTAACTTCGCTCTGCCTCAGTTTCCTCATTTGTAGAATGAAGATAGTAATAGAACCTACTTCTCAATGATCAAATGGGTGAAGGTTTGTTAAGATTCCTGGAATGGTCGTCTATGTAGGTGTGAAATAAACCATTCCTACAGGCAGATTATAACGTCAGCCTCCCATCTCCCACTCCTACCCCACGAGGAGGCCTTCCCTGCCTCCTCCAGTCCTGGGGAGCCCCTGTCCCTGAGTGGTCCGTCTGTGGGTCTGGAACAATTAAACCCACGCTTCTGCTCCCAAGAGTCCCCACTGTGGGTTAACTCCTAGCCCCAGGGGCGCGTGGGCTCGCCTGTTGCGTGTAACTTATGCTCACCGGCTCTTATGCTTGCAGCTCCCCCTGGGCAGGGACGTGTCCTGTTTATCTCTGTGTCCCTTAGGGCCTCACAGTACCTGGCACACAGAAAGAATTCAGTGGACGCTTGTTAGAAAGAAAATGAAAATTTCTCCCCACCTAATGTTTCCTCGTGTCGCCTTTCCCATTTATTTCACAGCAGCTGCGGGAGCACGGCAGAACTGGGATTCCTGTCTGCATTTTCAAAGGCCCAGAGAGGGGATTGGAGAATTCAGGGTTCCATGAGTGGCCGGCCAAGGCACGGACGCAGGCCTCAGGCCAAGGCATTTCTCACTAGGTCAGTCTCTCCTCTGACACTCTTTGCCATTTCTTATCCTAGAGGCTGCATTCATCTCCTGACTTATTCTAGTCACCTCAGTGTGCCCTGCTTATAAGACATGATAGCTTAGTGCCTGGAAACCCAGCGGGCCAGGGGCTTGGAGAGGTGGGCTGGCTTGTCCTCTGGGCCCCAGGCCACTGCCTGCTCTCGGAACAAAGCTGCAAGCCTCAACCGACCCAGCCTTTCCGACCCAGCTGCTCTGGTGTGGCTTTGTCAAAACATCCTTATATCCATCTTCTACAGTGAGAAAAAAAAAAAACCATCCTTATAAAGCAGACAATCTGTGCAACAGACATCCTGGCCCTTACCCATTCCTGAGCCATTCCCCAGCCCCCAGGGGGTGGGGTGGGGATTACTGTGATAGATATTACTTGGTAATTAAGAAGAAAACAAGCATTTTTTTTTCTTTTGGCTGCATCAAAATGCTTCTGTCTCCCACATGGCCACGTGGCAATGCCCTGTCCTCCCCTCAGATGCAGCCTGTCTCTGTTTCTGACTCGAGGGGGGGAGGGGCTGCAGAGCTGAGTCAGCATCATCAGCTGCATGGGGAGAGGCTGCTAGCGAATCTTGTGACCAGGGGCCCTAGGAAGAGCTGGAATCGAGGTGATTCACAATTGCATATCACCTGTCACTTTACAGATCACTTCCTCATCCATTATTCATTTGACCCTCACAGCTCTCTGGCTAGGTCAGCAGGATATTACTGGGGACAACAATGAATTTTTAAACTCTCGGTAAGCTGAGATAGGCTGTGACTTTAAGCACAATCCCTGATGTGCAAACTACAGCATAGGGATCTAATACAGCCTGTGATGGAGATGGTGGAGTTAATCCAAAAAACAAAATGTAATCTGGTGTGGAGCCAGCACACCTGGCTTCTTTCTAGTCCCACTTGAGGAATGAACTTGGGCAAGGCACAAACCCCTTTGGGCCTCAGTTTTCCTATCTGTAAAATGAGTTTATGATCCCCAAGGTCTTGCTTAGTTATTTGGATGAGGCTAGGTCAAGAGGTAACATCACAGAGTTATTATATATGTAGTGTTGAATGTCTGTATGAGGACACAGCTTCCTCCTCCCCTGTCACACCCACACTCTGAAGTGGGGTAAACGTCACTGTGAAATCAACACATTTATAAATGTGTCCCCAGTTGTTAGCAAATCAGTACCTGTCTGACAGTACCTGTCTTAAGTGTCTAATCCTAACATCACTGTGTAATTTTATTTTTAAATTGATGGCTCCTGTGCTCACAAGGTTATACTGAACCTCAAATGGGTTACAAGAAGATAGGGTGTTGCCTAGAGGACCCAGTGGTGCCTGTACATTGTGACATGTGACCTCAGAAAGTGATGGTTCCTCCATTTTCTTGTTGGTAGCAGAGGGAGAGGGATGGGGACCCAGAGCCCTCCTCTTTGCTCACGGGCCTGGGCAGTAGGTGGCCACTTCTTTGTAGGTCTTCCGCTTGTTAGGAGCCACAGGGCCCAGGCTGCCTGTTTGCACGTTCAAACTCTGTTCAAGGCAGCAAGCAAGGTAGAGACACTGTATACATCAGCTCTTAATTACATTATAAATTGCATTTTAATCCACAAATATCCATGGAAGCAAAAAATAAACGGAAGCCAAATCAATCATTTTGCTATGTTCAAAAATTTACAGGTGATATGAAGTGCTAAACCCCATGGAAATGACAATTGTCATCAGTTCAATAAACAAAGCACGAGGTTGGAAAACAAGGTTTTCTGCATCTATTTACTATCCACGGGTATGAACCAAATAGCCATATATGCCTTTTTACTGGGCTGAAACAGACTGCTGGCAAAGTAAACATGGAGAAAAATTTGATTTTACTTTTTAAAAAAGTAACATTCTAAAAGCCCAAACTCATTTTATAAAATGTAATATCAGCCATTTAAAACAAATACAGCATTATGTTGTGATAGTGTTGGAGAGAGAATTTATTAAAACCACTTCGGTTCGAGCATCGACTATAGTCGATAGCCACAGATGAACGCGCACAGCGACTATAGCCGACAGCCATGATATGAAGGCGCACAGCCCAGCGTCGACTTTATAATTTTAAATTGACTTTTCTAATTTTTCATTTATGAAAATAAAATTGCAAACATTTAAAAATAACGTAATAAAAACATATGCATATGTTACCTATTCTGATTTACATTACAAGTAAAGCTGCCTGTAAAGTAAAACAAGCTTTCAGTGCTTTCAAGCTTTCCTCATCACACAAGAGCAAAACAGACTCGTCGTCAATGCACAGCACAAACTATCGTGCGGACTATGAGTGCCGGCTGTGGGCCAGGTTTGGTGGCCGGTGAGCGCCATGCCGAAGTGGTTAAAATAAAATGAAAATCATAGAGCAAGTAAAAGCATATTACTTTTGAACTTCAATGTTATTCTTTTAAATTTATTTAAGTGTTTTAAGTTCTTATTCATGCTTTTTTTGCAGAAACTATAACATGTATTGGTTATATATAAGTGAAATAGAGAAATCCATGTTGTATCTCAAACAGGTATAAAATATGTATTTTAACTATGTTAATGGAATTTTAAAATTCTGTAAGAGGTATTTGTTTTGAATGATAAGTCCTAGAAAAAACTGACTTTAATGATCTAACTTGTATGTGTTTGGTTTCAAGAACTTCCAACTTAATATAGGAAAGAAGGGAGGTTTTTATTGTGGCTCTTAAAAATTAGAACCCAGATCATTGTAGAAATTCTTGCAGCTGCCTAAGAGGAGCATACATTTTGAAAGAATAAACAGAAAAAAAAAAAAAAAAGAACAAAGCAAAAGGAGTCAGTCCCCGGTGGGGGGTTCGGGGTTAGGGTGGGTGGAGGGTGGACCGGTGCCTGCACCAGCTTCCAGGCGAACCCAGGCCCTGACAGAGCGGTGACCCCGTCCCTGCCCTCCAGACGGCAGTGCAGACGACAGGAGCTATCGGCCACAGCCCATTTTCCACTGACATGGCTTCTTAGAAGAGGGCGGTTCAAAGCGCAGGAATCCAAATACCGGGTGAGCCGAGGCTTCACATCCTCCACCGCACGCTCTCGCCTCTGCAGCTAATTTCTTTCACGTGTCGGGTGGAAGTGGCGCTATATATAAACTCCGCACTGGCCCCGGGCATCTTTCATGTAACGTCAGCGAGTCCTTCACGTTTTATGGCAGGAGCTGGACAGGCAAGCAAGGTTAATGACTTGCCTAAGGTCGCGGGGAAAGTGAGCAGGGAGAATGGCAACAGCCTCGCCTGCCCTGCCCTGCTTCCCAGACCTTGGTCTTGGCGTCCCCGCACATTTCTTTCCTGTGACACACAAAGCAAAGGATGAAGGAACATTTTTTTCCTTCTCTGGTTATTGCCAACAGTTGGAAAAACCGCTTTGCTGAGACAATTTCTTTCTAAAGCATTCCATGTACAAGACCTGAAGGTACCTGTGTAAATGGGATCCACGTCTCCCCTGTATTATTATCATTCCTGCATTCCTGTGGTGGCAGCGGTGACGGTGACGGCTGTTCTTATGAGGAGTGTCATTTGGGGCTTTGTCCCACAACAGCCTTTTAAACCACAAAGTCCCTGTAGGTTTCTGATTTTAAGGTGGCGAAGGCCACTCTGTCCCCAAATCCTGAGTTGTGAAGGTGTCAGAGACAGAGGGCAGCTGTGAGGCCAGGAGGAGGGATCCGACCCTCAGCTGGGTTTAATATTCTGTTTAAGGGACTGATGGTGACTACTATTTGGTTTTACCATCTCTCGCTCCTTCTCAAACAATCCCCTCCAAGTTGGACACTTAAAACAAGGTCCTCGTAAACTCCTTCAGCTTGAGAGTTTCCAGGAAAGGGAATGTTAATTTTGTTGACAAATTTCAGTGTCTCGAAGCCCCAGGTCTTAATTCTTTGTGCAAACTCTTGGGTCCTGAGTCTGTATGCTCCCCTTGTGCCCTTAATTAGTCTAGTCATGAGCTTCTGCACCATTGTCTTAAACACAGCCCTCTGTCCTGGGAGCCAAAGGGCCCTTCGGGGTGAGTAGTGTTGTATTTGTATATATTTTTCAAAAATGGTCATCGCTCCTCTTGCTGTGGCCGCCATCATTTTTCAGAGGAGGTGTTGCCATAGAGATGTTGTCTGATCCATCTCTATTGATAGTCCCCTTTAAAGGGAGCCCTGAATAGGCACTGAGGTAGGTAAATGTATGCAGTGACATTGAGCGGATGATTCTATTCTGAAAAATTCCTGCACCATTTGTTTCTGTGCTTGTCTGAGGGCTGGGACACGGTGTTGGGTTTTGTTGCACGTGCTCTCCTCACAGGCCCAGAGTTAATGCAAGCCTTGTTTGGAACCACTGAAGCAGAAATTTCTCTGCTACCAAGGACAAAAGCTTCACAGGCCACCTCAGAGGCTGCTTTGGGAAGGCCGTGTCTCCGGGGCTCCCAAAGGAAATGAGAGATAACTCGCAACACGAAGAAGCGCCTCAAATTCTCCCAGCCCTCCTAGACTGTCCGCACACATCTGGCCCCACAGAGTCTCCTCTGGGGAAGAACCGGCTCCTTCAGTCAAAGGTTCTATTTCCATTTGTCTTTTCCCAGCCTGTTGAGAAAAGTCATCTTGAAGATACGCATGCTTTTCTGTCTGGGTAATAAGTGTATATTTGCACATTTCTCTGCTCTGTCTTTCTTCTCGTGTGCTGTCCCGGGGAGATGCTCTCTTAGGAAACACATGGTTTCAGTGGTTCATGCTTTTATGTTTAAACCAAACGACACCCACATCCTCTTCCTACTCCGAGAAAAAGGAAAGGAGGAAGGAAGGAAACGAGGGAGGAAGGATTTACTCAGTGTCTTGTGTCCTGGAACAGTGTTGGGGACTTGGTAAGTCACAATAAATGAATTTTGTTGAACAAATGAGTGAATGAATGTTTAAAGCCAGGCATTGTGCTAGGAGTTTCCAGAAATATTTTTTCCACTTACTACTCAGAACTCCGTGACACAGGAGTTATTAGCCCCTTTTTACAAAAGGATCAGGTAACTCACCCAAGGCCACACGGAAGATGAGTGGTGGCCCCTGGACTTGAATCTGGGTCTTTTGACTCCGCGTCCAATGCTCTTGTTCCCAGAGCCCAGAGGCTCTGCCCCGTGGCTCTGTGTTTGCGGCCTCTGCCCATGGGCCGGGGCTGTGGGAGCTGAGTCTGCTCTCTCGCTTCAGGGCACTGGTGGCCTGGGTGAGGCCACCCATTTCCTCGTGCTCCTTGCTCTGACCCCTGTGCTTGTCCTTTGGCCGTGGCCAGCCCCTGTCTGGTGTTAGCAGCACGGCAAGTGGGAGGAGCATGAGGACAAAAGTAGAAACTGCGAAGATATATACATTTCCTGAGCTTTGGGATTAGGTCCAGGGTGCTGCTGGCCCCCAGCTGTTTGCTTCTCTGTTAAGTTGCTCCATATGTGGGTCATGGTAGGGGAGGGGATAAGCTTTGTCTCTGCCTTGCAGAGCTTTGGTGTATGCATTTTGGGACACAGAACTCCATTCATTTGTTTGTTCATTCTTAACCTCATTCGTTCATTCATTCATTCGCATACTCAATACACACTCTGGGTAGCACAGGAGCCAGGCACAGGGAACTAGTGCAAAGGGTGCAGAAATGAATCAGACACGGGCCCTATAATACTTCCCATAAACTCATAAATGTATAATAATAGCACCAAAAATAAGAACAGTTAACAGCTGCCCTTTATAGTTTACAGAATGCCTTCACATCTCTTATCCAATCTTCACAATATACTATGGAGTACGAATTATTGCCAAATCCATTTTACAGATGAGGAAAACAGCACACGGAGTTGTCCTCAGTCAGTAAGTTGCTGGGTGTGAGTTTGAGCCCCAGCCTTTGATCCCAGGTCCTATGTGGTTTTGAATAGCGCCAGTGTGCAGGACCTTCTCTTAATGTCTCCGCTTGCCATTTTGGGACCAAGAAGTCAGCTCATTTTGGATAAAGAAGCCACCTAAACTCACTGTATTTGACTCCTTCAAGTAGATGGAAAGTGCTGGTATTTTACAGAACTCTCCAGCAAAGACTGCTTTGTCTATGTTCATGAGAGTTCATGAGTGAGTTGCCAGGGTCCCACTATTTTGGACTAAAATAGTGATTTTAAATTTTGGCTGTACATTGAGAGTTTAGAAACACTCAGGCCTGGACCCCATCCCAGAGATTGTGATTAATTGGTCTGAGATGGCGTCCAAGCAGTATGTTTTTTTATCTGCATCTGTCCCAAGCTTGGGTGTTCCTTGGCCCTACTCAGAGAGCTCAGTTTTGGCCTGTTCTGCAGGTGTCCCTGAGTGGGAATGATGGTGGGAAGGGAGTGTACGCTGCAGGGGCAGTCTGGGCTTTAGGGATCTCATGTCCTGCTGGGCCTCATGCTGCAGTGTAGGATCGCTCATGGACAGTTTGGTGGACACTTGGAAATTAACATCTAACTAGCAGTACTCTGGGAAATAGGTCTGGTGGTTGAAGTTAGAGGTTGCCTTCAGGAACCTAGGAAATTCCTGAGAAATAGCAAAGTACAATGTCACCACTTTCCTGTGCAATACTTATAGAGGTGATGACACTGTGTCCAGGCGAGGAGCCACGAGAATGCCCCTGCATTCATGGGGCTCGCAGTCTGGAGAGAAAATATGCACAGAGATCATTTGAACAGAATGAGACGTGGAAAATGGGGGCTGACCATGTCTGCAGAGGCCCAGGAAGGGTGTACTATGGAGAGGCCACCTGACTTAGTTATGAAAGGTGAGTTGGATTTTTCTAGGTCCAAGTGTGGGAAGCACTTTGGAAGTAGAAGACACAGAAAGGACAAAGGCAGGTGGTGCTCAGGGAGAGTGAGAGATCCAGTGTGACCAGAGGGGGAATTGGTGAGAGATGGGGCTAAGCAGGGAAGGTTGCAGCTTTGCAATTGATTCTGGAGGCAGGAGAGAACTGGGGGAGGATTTCAAGCCAGGCAGTAGCATGCTCTGTGCTTGGGAAGAGCATTGTGCAGTGATTCCAAAAAGCTACAGAGACTGGAAGGAGAGAGATCAAGTCAAAGAATTGCAGGGCTGGAACCAGGCGTTGGCTGGAGGTTGGAGTGAAGCAGCCAGAGGAGGTTGCTGAAGCCACACAGCCTAATCTGCATTTGAACGCTCTGATGCAGGCACTCCCACTTGTGGGGCCTTCAAGGTTAGAGTCTCTCCAAGTGACCAAATGCTCTGGGCTCCCCAGGGCTGAGAAGAGGGAATGGGATCCTTCAAAAAGAATGAGTGGCCAGCAGCAGCTCCTGTAAGTGACCCTCCACCGAGGCAGGGCCCATCCTGCAACTCTCAGTCATTGGCTCGCTGTTGAGTCATACAAGGCGGTGCTTCCCGGTAACCAGGTAACCAGTAACTGCTGTCCGGTAGCTTCCGGTAGCTTCGGCAGTTCTAGCCCATCCATTCCCTGAGGGGTGCAGGGGTGGGGGAAGGTGGGGGTGTCTAATCTGCGTTGGAAAGCTCTGATGCAGGCGCTCCCACGTGTGGGGCCTTCAACGTTAAAGTCTCCCCAGTTGACCAAATGCTCTGAGCTCCCCAGGGCTGAGAACTATTAGGGAAACAAAGGAAATCCCTTTTAATTAGGCTCTCTGCACGTCCCTGCAGGGGAGGGGAGGAGAGGCGCAAAAGCCCCAGTTGTTCTGGTGATTAGATACAACAGGGGAAAAGTTTAAAACATCTGGGTGTATTTATTACCTCCAAAGCCATAGCCGAAAAGCAGGGAGGATTCAAACAAGCTGAGCCTTCCTCTCAGCCTTTGTTTACGTTTATTGGCAGACACGCAGGATACAGGATAATGGAGAGCCTGGGGGGGGTGTCCCTCACCCTCTGGGGACACTCACCTGCCCCTCCCACCACAGCTCAAGCCTGGGGAGGAGAGGAGGGGGACTTATCAATCTTAGGAAGTTACATTTATAACGTTGCTCAGGACACCACTTTGTTTCTTAACCAAGCACCCCACTTTATACCCAGCGAGTACACTGCCTGGCAGAGAGATCTCCAGCAGGCTTGAGCCTTTCAGCTAAGAATTACATTAAAACCATGCTCCACTTTCTGTAAATACATAAAATACCTTAAAAAGGAGTGAACAAAGGAGCAATGAATTCTTAGAGATTTATTCCTGATAGTCACTGGCAAACTCAAAAGAAAGACTGATTTCTCTTCATCCTAGAGGTCTCTGTTTTGCAGCATCTAGCAAAATTCAAATGTCATTGAAATCCTTGAGTAGATAAATGTCCTTTTCTAAAGTTATGTCATATTTTATACTAAAAGTATTAGGGAAAAAAATAAGTGAATGAAAGAAGGCAAGATTCCTCTCTTCTGATCAAAGGCCCAGTGCTGGTCTTCTGAAACAGTCCCCTCTGCATAAGTCCTGCTGCCCTCAGAGCCATAGAGGATGGGAAGCCCCTCTTCTGGCTGATACCACATTTTTTTTCTGTCTAAGAAAGACTGCTTTGCAAAAAGCATTTGGAACAAATTGTGCCGTTTGAGAGAAGACAAGGATAGAACAGAAGCCGTCAAGCTTTAATTTCTCTGCTAATTAATGGTTGATCATCTATCCTTTTATGATTCTTGACCCCAGAAAGAAAATTTATTAGTACTTTTAGATTTTGCACAGTTGTGCTAAATGAGGCATGTAATGCACTAATTTAGTGCCTTGTTAGCATAAGCAGGGCCTCCCCAGCCCACTCCCTTCCCCACGGAAGGCTTTCTCCGGAGCTGTGGGGAACTTACCTGGGACAGGCACGGGGTATTTGGCTCCAGTGCCTGAGAAGCCATAGCCAAGACGGGGGCTTGCCCTACCACCCACCCCGGAGGATTCAAACATTGGGCTGGTCTTTCATTTTAATGAGAACATTAAATCCCCAAGTCTTCAAACCATTTCATACCATTCTCCCCCAAACCCTATTCTACGGGAGACCGAGTCTGTGCAGCTGTTTTTCAGCATTTCAATCTCACCCCTCAAACCAACAAACAAAATCTTAACCCTAGCAGAGGATTTCTGTTTGTGGAGATAATGGACAGTTGGTGTCCTAGTTGATTCAGGTCATATTTAATAAAGGCCTTTAGTCCAGACATTTATCCGATGTGGATGCCAGCTCGGTAAATGCCCAGGTTTGCTGCATATATCGTTAAAACCCTGCAAAGCTCACTTCAAATCCATGCAGGGCCCTGAGTTTAAGGGAGGCCATGAAAGGCCTTCCCCTCCCTCCCCCTCCCTTCTTCCCCCTACCCAGAGTCCCAGCACTGTTCACAGCAGCGAGGATGTTCTTAGGGAATAGTGTTGGAATTGAATTTCCAAGTAATTTATAAATGATATTCATATAATCCAATATTTTTACTTTTCCCATCTCTGATATCCTTCCTCAGGGCAAATTAACCCAGAAGAGCAACATACTTCAGAGAACCCAGACAGACTTTTCCCTGCTGTCATGCCTTCTCAGAAGAATGCGTTGCAGGAAGCCCTGACGTTCTGGAAGCAGCTGTGCAGTGGGAGCTCCCACTGGGGAGCCCCCAGTGCAGAGATCTCCAAGCTGGGAGCTGGGACTCTGCTCTGACTTTGCTGCCAGCTCCCTTTGGGAATTGCAGAAAGGCACTTACCCTTTTAGGACCTCTGTTTTCCCATCTGTTAAACGATCTGTAAATCTTCATGTCTAAGGTTCCTTCCGGTTCTGACATCCCATCATTCAGCATGCTGGGGATGCCGGAGGCAGGCTGGGTGACTTGGCCGCAGCAGGGACCAACAGCAGAGATCTTTAGAAAGTCCTTATCTTTTGGCAATTCTATTTCTAGGGACAAAACCCAAGAAGATAATTAGACAAATGCATGAAAATAGGGTATTTATCAGATCGCAAGGGATTGGTTAAATAAAATATAGTATATCTACCTGATGAATACCATGAAACAAACCATTAAAAATAATACTATAGAATACTATAGGTGTGGACAGACATTATTTCTTACACAAAAATCCAGGGTTTCTAAACAAGACCTCTCACATGATAATAGTTTTGCACAAATATATCCAAAAATGTGCCTAGAAAGAGATCTGAGAAGATCTATACCAAAATGTTAATACGTAGGTGTGCATTAACTATATTTTCGTGGTAGGATTCTACGCTATTATTGTCTTCTTTATAATTTTTGTATTTCTTTTTTTTTTTTTTTTTTTTTGAGGCAGAGTCTCGCTTTGTTGTCCAGGCTAGAGTGAGTGCCGTGGCGTCAGCCTAGCTCACAGCAACCTCAAACTCCTGGGCTCGAGTGATCCTTCTGCCTCAGCCTCCCGAGTAGCTGGGACTACAGGCATGTGCCACCATGCCCGGCTAATTTTTTATATACATATCAGTTGGCCAATTAATTTCTTTCTATTTATAGTAGAGACGGGGTCTCGCTCTTGCTCAGGCTGGTTTTGAACTCCTGACCTTGAGCAATCCGCCCGCCTCGGCCTCCCAAGAGCTAGGATTACAGGCGTGAGCCACAGCGCCCGGCCTAATTTTTGTATTTCTAATATTTATTTAAAATGAATGTGTATCATTTTTAGAATCAGAAAAAATATATAGAACTTATTTAAAAGAAACCAAATTTTGATCCCAAATATATGTATTCTTTTCACATCTCATTTTTCTCACACATGAAATGGCAACTTATCAATAATCTCAAAGGGTCAGAAAAGGAATGATTTATTGGCTGGAGGTTCTTAATAAAAAATTTGGATGACCAAGGCAGTTTGACTTTTATATAGCTTATACACAACTCTGGGTGACTTAATTTTATCAAGACTAAAGAGACAAAATGTGTAAAAGTCTTCAAATGAAGAGCCCCACTTGCCTGGTGTGTGTCCCTTTTGTGACACCAGAGTGTCAGTCTGGCAGAGGCTGTAGAGATGACCCGGGCCAGCCCCCACATTGCACAGGTGGGGAAGGAGCTGGCTCCAGGTCTGAGAGCTGGTTACACCAAAGCCAAGACTCGAACCTTGTGTCCAGCTCCCATCTGGGAACCAAAGCTGTCAGGACACCCTCCTTCTCCATGTATCTATGGAGGATGCAGCAGGTTGACATTTCCTTCCTGGAGTTCTGCAGGTATTAATTCTGAGGGCTCAGATGACTTTCCTCTGAGTGGATGTCCTTGGCTCTGGAGTGTGATCTCCCTCAGGACAGTCACAGCACCAGGCCTGCTGATCCCAAGTCTGGAGTGGGCATGTCAGGAGCTGGGCTCCCACTGCACAGCTGCTTCCAGAACGTCAGGGCTTCCTGCAACGCACTCTTCTGAGAAGGCATGACAGCAGGGAAAAGTCTGTCTGGGTTCTCTGAAGTATGTTGCTCTTCTGGGTTAATTTGCCCTGAGGAAGGATAACAGAGATGGGAAAAGTAAAAATATTGGATTATATGAATATCATTTATAAATTACTTGGAAATTCAATTCCAACACTATTCCCTAAGAACATCCTCGCTGCTGTGAACAGTGCTGGGACTCTGGGTAGGGGGAAGGCAGGGAGGGGGAGGGAGGGGAAGGGCAAGACGCTGCAGACACTGCCTCTGCCCTCCAGGACTCAGAATCTGACAGGGAGAATAATCTGTGGGAACTGGGAGCCACAAAACAGCAGTCTACAAGAACCTCAAAAGGTACAAGCCAAACACAACACTGGGAAACTCAAAGGAGATTCTGTTGAGTTTGGAGGGAGGAGGTCCCCAAAGGCTTCCAGGAAAAGGTGGCATTTGAGATAGCGCTTTGGGAAGCAAAGGATCTCAACATTTGGAGACAGAGGAAAGAGCATGTGAGTTTGCAGGAGTTGTGAGTGTGGCCTGTGGAGACTCAGAACAGCACAGAGAGCAGCGTGAGAAAAGGGGAAGGGACCCATGTGGCGGGAGCTCGTTGCACATGTGAGACATGAAGAGACAGTGTTGGAGGAACGTAGGGTCATGTCTTGAGATGCTTGAAGACCCCATAAAAGCGTCTGGACTTATCCGAGAGGCAAAAAGGAGGTATTGCCTACAGGATTTTGAGGTAAGCTATGTTTTAGGAAGATTTTCTTCACATTGGGGGGGACAAGACCAGAGTCAGAGGCAGCCATCTTAGAGAGAAGAAATAGTCCAGCAGGCAGGAAGACCGCAGGCCCCTCTTCTTCCAGGTGGTGAGGAGGGGAACCTTCATGCCCCTCGCTGTCTCAGGCTTTGTGGCTGCTCTCAACGTGCTGAGAGAAACTGCTGAGCTGGTTGTTCCAACAGCATTACTTGGAAGCCAGGAAAAGTAACTAGTGACATTGGTGGCCCCTCTGGGGGTGGATGACAGGCTGGTGTCCTCCCCGTCACCATCCGGGAGAAACTTTGCTCCTAGTCTCAAGCTGTGACTCCAGTGTGGGTCTGAGTCTGGGGCTGTGAAGCTCCATTATCCTGCTAACAGATGCCTCAGGAAATAATAAACCTCTCAAGATTTACGGGTCAGGAAATTCCTTCAGAAGAGAAAATAGTAGAGAAGAGGTGAGGCAGAGGTGGGGCAGGGCAGGGAGCAGCTGCCCAGGAACCCCTGGGCACAAATACTGGGGTGAAGGGCTGTCCATCAGAACTAGTGGAGAAGGACTGTAAAGATAATCTAATAGTGTCTCTCTTCTGCTTCTCCCTTCATTGAACTCTTGGTTCCTTCTCTGCAAATAATAAGGATGAACTGAATGACTCCCAGGTCTTTATCTCCAGGTTATTTGATGCTTGTAGTCAAACCAGTGTTCTCATGGGGGCCCTGATCATGCCATGCGCCTCACTTTCCCCAGTTGAACATACAGTCAGCTGAGTCTCATGCATCGCCCATGTTTTGGCTGAGGATTCGTGATGAGAGGACATCTGGAAATTCCCCTTAGGGGGGATGCAGCTGGCCCTGATTACTTTCTTATTTACTATCTTTTCACTCTGGAGACAGGCCCAACTATTCGCCCTAAGGAACAATGATAGCATGCACATCATCCAAACACACCCTCCACAATACCCACAGCCCAGCATGCTGTCAGTCAGTCACCATGCATAAAATGTGTAAATCCACAAACGCACAAACTCAGGCACACACATGTACACGCACACACACATACTGTTTCTTCCTTTTTCTGCCTGGTGTCTGTGACACAGAGAATTCCCTTCATTATCAAAAATCTGAGACCAGCCTTGTCCCTATCCTGGGTCCATTCCTGCACATCGCCTGCCTCCCTCGCACACTGGCTGCGACTCTCCGCCAGCAGATGGCGCCTGGAGCTCTCAGACAGGCAGCTAATGCCTCCAGCCTGAACTTCTGGCCTCCCCCACTCCTACCCTTGGAATGGGATAATTTGGGAGTCAGGCTGCCAAGGCATTAAATTTACTACTTGGAGCTGGGATAATTTTCCCCAGACGGGGCACTGGAGGGGGAGAGGAGGAAGGAGGGGGCAGTCTCCTGGGGGCGGGGGTGCGGATCTGGTCAGGGCCGGGACAGCTCCAGCTCTGGCAGCCAGAGAAGTCCTCATGCACGGCCCCACCCCAAGGGGTGTCTGAAACAAGGGCGGGTCACACCCTGGAAGGGGAAATACTTTCGTTGGTATGAAAACCCAGGAGAACAGAAGGATTCACAGACAAAAAATAAAGCCAACAAGAGCTTGTAAATCATGTCTGTCCCACTCACTCCTAATCTCTGACTCATCTTTTAACCCCAGTTTCAACCTCACCTACTGTGTGAAGCTGTTCCTGATCTGCACGCTTCATGTCAGAATTAATCACTAATTTCCTTTCCACTTTTTATTCTGGAATTTTCCAAACAGACAAAAGTAGAGAGTATGTTATAACAAACTCCCTTGTATCCTTCACCAACTACAACGATGACAGTTGTCGATGTTTTGCCAAATTGTTTATTCCTCAACTTTTTTCCTTGAATATTTTATAGCAAATCCTAGACGTCTCACCCCAAAACACTTAGGAATTTTTTTGTTTCTAGAGTACTTTAAAACAACCTAGATAGCAGCATGCATCCCTAACTGATAAGGACTGTTTCTCTTTAACATAATCACTTGCCATTATCATACCTAACATTTGCAATATTCCTTAATGTCACCTTGGGCTTCCATGGCACTTAGTTCCCTGTGGCATTTGTCATAGCACCTCTAGTTGTGATAGTTACTTGCAAAACTGTGTGCCGCCCCCATTTGAGTATGGTCACCTTGGAGAAGGGATCAGCCCTTATTTATTCTGGAATACGCCTGGACCCAGAACTGTACGTGCTCAGAAGTCCTGGGGAGTCAAAGCACAGTTAAGGACATTCACTCTAAGAAGACATTCTTATGGGCATCACTAAAACCTGGAGAAAGGTTCCACTGGCTGGAATCATGAGGTCAAAGGACAAACAAATCCCTCTTAGGCTGAGTCACAAGACTCCTGTTCTTCCTCCCGAGGTAGATAAGAGACACACACAGGCAGACACACACACCTCCATGGCTCAGGGCAGCCGAGGCAGGGAATGCAAAATATGTGGCGGTGCCAGCCGCAGAGAGGTCTGGAAATGCCTTCTTAATTGAGCCTTTCTAGGAGCGGCACTGGCTGGAGGAGGGACAGGAACACAGAGGAGAGCGGAGTGGAAGGGGCCCAGAGGGACAACCTCTGAGATAGGGCCCAGGGTGCTTCGATTCCACCTCTTTTGTGGTGAACTTAGAGACTCCAAAGGCAGAGGCTTCAGTTTCTTCCTATAAAGTGCTGTTATCTCAACAATGCCCATCAAGAGAGACTTGCTCTGTCTCTGAACAGTTCTGTCCACAGGAAAGTCTTTCCTAATGGAAGCCCAAGTGTATTTTCCTGCACCCATTGGGGCCACTCTGAATAAATTGACTTCTTTGACAGGAGCTACATGTGCTGGGCGCAGGGCTCAGAAACCTCTGCAAGAGTGCCTATTAGTGCTAGACATCTTCACGTGTTATGTCATGAACAAGAAAGCCCCGGGGGTATTTTGGCTGCGGGTGTTATTGTCCCCATTCTGCAGGTGAGGAAAGGGGCTCAGAGTTCTGCAGCTTGCCAAGGACACACGTTCACTTGGCTTTCATCTAGCCTGTCTTCCGGTTTCCCTTCAGAGAGCTGGAGACGGGGCTTCTGGTTTTTCAAGCCCTTGTCTCCAGGCTTCAACTCTCCCTGGCAGCATGTGCGTTCCAGTCCCAGCCCATCCTGACCTGCTTCTGGGATGCCCTCTGCTTGGACTACAACCCTCTGCTGTGAGGGCCTGCACAGGGACATAAGCGTTCTTGTTGTTTTGCTAGAAAAGCATGACATCCCAGGCAGCAACTGATATACTTCATCATTTGCTTGAAGAAATAACAAGAGCTTGTGATTCCTGGATACACACTAGCCTGGGCCCTCCAGAGGGCTCTGGGTGGCAGGAAGAACACAGTCTGAGGTCAAAGGATGTCACGACCATCAGCTGGGCTGGCTGAGCCAGGTTTTAAAACTATGCCTTCTCCGTCCTACTGCTTGACTGCTTCCAGGTCTCTGAACTGCTGACCCTGCCACCAAATAGGTTGCACTGTGTTTTAAGTTAAATTTTATTTATTCTTTTGTGAATAGGCAATATATTCTCATGATTTAAAGTTTAAAAGGCACCAGTGATATAAAGTAGAAGTTCTCCCTCCTACCCCTTACCTCCACCACCTCTTACTCCTCTCCTTTTAACAATGTTACCAGCTCCTGGTGCATCTGTTCAGATACAGTCATGATGGATACAATGTAAGTGGGTACATATATGTGTATCCCTATTCTTTTTTTTTGTGCAAATATCAGTATATTATTAATATATCCACTGTTCTCCCTTTTTTGCCTAGCATATTTTATATATATATATATATATATATATATATATATATATATCTTCAAGTTCATGACTGGGGTTTAAATTTACCCTCTTCTGCACCCTAACAACAGTGGTCCCAACATGAACTGTATCCTGTGCACCCAGGACAAAACACAATGCAAATGAAACTTTTATTCAGTGCTTATTAAACAAATAATCTCCATGTAGATATTAAGAGATTACTGCAGGTACATTTTTGTTTACATTTTCCAAGAGGCTTTGCACTGTTCTTTTGAGGATGAGACCCTTGCTTTATAAGGAAAGCAATCATCCAGGGACTGAAATGGTTTATTCAAACTAAATTGCTGCCCCATTTCAGCCACTCTGATTTTGTGCTTTGGAGCCATCCGAGTTGAGCTTCTGAGAAAAGAGAGACTTGGCCATGTTTTCTCAATAATAATTTCAATATACACAGACATGCTAGGAAGAAGTCACGCTGTCACTGTGATGCAGTCATGGGACTCAAATTCCTCCTTCCACCTTGAACTGAAGATGGAACATGCACCAAATCATTTTTTTTAAAGCCTTTCTTTTAGCTTTCCTGGCTGCAAAGCAGTTATAATTCAACTTGCTATTAGGTTTTTAAGCATTCAAAGGTATTAAATACCTAGCATTAAACAGTCCAAAAGAAATTTTAAAAATACCAACTAGCAAAGTGCTAAAACGACACTCTGTCTTTGCCTAAGTAGGTTATGAGAAATGGAAAAGCTGGCCTCTGGGGGGCCGTCTGCTCAGCCCAGGAGTCTAGGAACCTTCCATGATATATGTGCAATCACTGAATTATACTGGAGAAAAGATCTAAAACAGACATAGTTTCAGAGCATTCATGATAAATGGTTCTCAACAAATTGAAGCTGATTATTTCTCTCCCTCACAATCCCAAAGAGGTGGTCTCTGCTTTTAAGCACAGTTCATTCCTGGAAACTCCATCTTAAAGGGAAATCCTGCTTGGATTGTGTAGTTAAGGGTCTCTCTCTTCATACATGTTCAGTCTCATGGAAGAACCGAATGGATGAAAGTGACAGGAAGGAAGAATAGGCATTTTTAGACCATGTCAAACAAGGGTGGCAAAAACTGGAGCCTGTTTAAAATGATGCACTATAAAGAGAATGCAGTTTAATATAACAATTAACACACGTATTGAATTATATAGATGGCCATTGAAATAAAACAAAAAAAGTGCTCATTGAGACCCATAGTAAGAGCTGAAGCACTCCTAGGAGACTTAGAAAATGGTTCTCCAAATGGTGTTCACTGTGCTGCCCCCAGCTTTCTCCCCCTTCCACTGGGCCCTTCTTCTTCCCTGCATGCCTTGGTCCAGTGTAAGGGACAACTATCATAGGTAACCTTTCCTGTATCTCAGTTTCCTTCTCCAGAAAGTAGCTTTGCAGCAGTCTGAGGAAAAGGAATATGACATCAGAGAAGACCTGTGGTTTTCTTGAGGAGGAAGAAACTCATATTCATCAAACAGTACACAGACTGAGAGCAACAGAAGAACCAGCCTCCCCTCTAAGCCTGGAGGACCTGGAGCATCTGACATCAGAAAACCAGAGGCCAGCTAATTAAGGAGTTAGCTGGGCCAAGCTAACAGGGCCAGCTCAGTTTGGTCTGTGTTCCATATCTACAATTTTAAATATGACGTTTAAACATTTAAATGTTTGCTCTTCCCACTGATGGCTGGCTTTGACTCCCAGCCGAACAAATGGAGAGAAAGCAATGTCTCTCCCTGGAGAGATGGGCGCACCCACCCCTGGGCTGAGGGTCGCCCCCACAGGCTGGGGAACTGGAATGAAGCCACCGGAGCCTGCTGGGAAGTTGTTCACTGGTCCTGGAGCTGGCAGGGAGCAGGGGGGCATGTCTGGAGTTGGGCTTGGGTTATCGTAGGTGAGCTGGCACGGTTCTCTCTAGAGAAAGTACCAGAGAGGCCTCGCTCAGAGGAAGTTGAAGGTTTTACTTGCCTGGCATCATCTGCAAGACAGAGATGGTATCTGGCAGATACCTTCTTTTCCCACCAGCTTGGCAGGAGTCTGGTCTTGGGTGAGGAGGCAATGAGTTCTCCTGGATCGGGCGAACACTCCCAGGTGAGCCAGCACATAAGGGTTCCTTGCCTTCTCTGCAGACAGAGGGAAGTTAATGCCCACAAGAGACAACTACATAGCTGCAGGCCCATTCATTGCTTCTCTCAAGACATGTGGGTGGTATGGCAGAGTCTATCTGTTATTGATCCAATATTCATTTCCCCTTTCCTCCTTAGTATCAGATACTGATTTTATTTGGAGTGGCAATGAGACTACATTCCTAGCCGTCCTTGAAGCTGGAATGGCCAAAGAGATGCAAGCAGAAGTCATTAGGAAGGGCTTCAAGGGGGTTGGCTTAATGGGCAGGGCACCTTGTCGACCTGGCCATTCCTCTTTGTCCTCTTTGGAAGACACTCTTATGGCTGGAACTTCAGCGGTCACGTTGGCCCATGCAGAGACCATACCAATGAGAAATTCATGCTCTAGCAATGGTTGATGATTTTGTGAACTGCAGCCTATCTGCAGATGTTGTTTAGATAAGCAAATAAATCCCCAATCTGACAAAAGTCACCGTGATTAAGACTCTTACTTCTAGCCAAACAGAATTTCTAATGGGCAGAGGCTGACACAGAAAGAAATAAACTCCTAGTCACTCTAGATGTGCAAGCATGAGCTTCAGGGGCTAGAGGACAAGGAGGTCGGAGGGGTGGGGTGTCGGGAGAGCAGGGTGTTGAACTAGAAGTCTTTGGTATTTGATATTTGGTGATCTGTGCTGTGCACGTCTTCCCAGCCTGTTGGGGCTATTAGTTAAATGATTTTAGTCTGAGGCTTAAAACAACAGACTTAAAAGAGAGAGAGATTTACCATGAATTAAGGGCCAGTTTGGGCCATCTGCCTCTAAAATTGGAGGCCCTGCAGTAGAAGCAGCTTTGGAGTGCTGGGAAGGAGGTGGCTCCATGGGCAGCTCCTGTTTCAGTGTGGCTGCCATTTCCACCTACAGGGGGCGCCAAGGAACTATGGGATATTGTCTCCTCTCTCTCTGGCCAGGTCAGTGCTTAGACAACTCCAGCCACCCTAGGCCAAAGAGAGAGGAAGGGATGGGCTAGGGTTCTGGCCAGGGGCTAGGTTATAATGGGTGGGAATGAAATCTTCTTCCTTTCTCCGTTCTTCTTAAGGCTCTAAAAATGCAGAGCATCTGATTTTAAAGTTCAGAAGAAAATGCCCCCCTTCCTCTACCTCCACAATGAGAGCTTGACATTTCTGTCCCTGAATCTCAGACTATTATAGGAAGGGGCCTTGGAGACCAGCCAGTTCTTACTGCTCATTTAGCAGATAAGGAAACTGGAGGCCTGGCCGGGAAGGAAAGTGATGTGTCCAAAGCCATGCAGGGCATTAGCAGCAGGGCTGGGCCTGGAGTCTGGGCCTTCCGACTTCCAGTGGAGTGTTCTTTCCACCACACCCACCGCCTTGGCCACATTTGTTTTCTTTTCTGGTCCTGGGGGGACTCTGGCAGGGCTGGGGGTCTGATGTGAACTGGAATCTGTTCAATTTCACCTCTCATTGCTCCTGCCAGCTCGCCAGCTCTGGCTGATGGAGGCAATTAGAACCAGACATCCCATAAGGGCATTCCAGAAAGATCTCTTAAAATTCCACAGCAGCTGGGGACTTGCCTTTTCCTGCAGGGATCATCTGGTGTGTAAATACCTAGTTGTGTAAGACACAGGGGTGGGGGAGTATGCTTACACACACACACACACACACACACACGATCTCTCTCTCAATACACATTCACCTACTGATAGAAAAACAGAGAAATAAATATTCAGTAGGAATTCCTTTTCTTCCTACCTCCCAAAGAGAGAAGTTAAGAATTTACAGGCTACCCTG
Organism: Microcebus murinus; assembly: GCF_040939455.1. Lineage (NCBI taxonomy): Eukaryota > Metazoa > Chordata > Mammalia > Primates > Cheirogaleidae > Microcebus > Microcebus murinus. Next base: position 70,969,056 of record NC_134104.1, on the reverse strand, counting down.
GGGAACGTCTGATTACTTGCTTCTGAGGGATGAACGTTGTATTTGCTTTGGGCAGGGGGTGGCAGGGATGGGGACATTCCTGGTTTTCTTCCACTCCTGCAGATGGCTGCTGCTCACTGCTAGATTCTGGGGATGTCTGTGGACAGCTTAGCTGATGCACAATCACGGGGCCCTGGCTGAGGGGGTTACCTTGCTTTATCTGTGAAAATGCTAAAGCTCCAAAAGAGAGAATGGCAGAGTAAAGAACTCCCACCCAGGACCACTGACTTTGACTGCCCTGTTTTATGACCCCCAGTGACTGCAACACAGAAGCTGCAGGGCAGCCCCTGGCTCATGAGTTGGTGGGAGCCCTGTCCGTTTCTCTGGGCTCCCATTTCACAGTTGTCACCAGTAAACCTTGCTTTGGCTAACAATGTACTACCGTTAAGGTGACCAGTGTTCAAGTAGCCCCCGAGGGCCTCTGTTAGAAGACAGTGGGAAACAGCCAAAGGCACTGAGAAGGCAGATGGGAAAAACTGGACACCTTCTTTAAGCTGAGAGGGCACCTAGCCCCACTGTGATTTATAGGAGGCCAGAAGGGGATAGAAGCACATCCTTCCGACATGTCTGCACGCCAAACTGGCTGCAGAGTGTGCAGCCCACATCTTCTGTTTCTTAGCCTGGGATGTTTTCAACACCATCACACTGCCACTCCCATTCCTCCCTTTGAGGCTAGGTATTTGCTTTAATATCTCATGCAAGTAGGTATGAAACAATTTTAAAAAGTTAAATTAACCCATGATTAACATAGTTTTTATTACATATGCCCAATAACTCTATTTTTTGAAAATCTGGGCTTTGTGGTTAATTGGAGATTAATCATGGATCCATGTATTACGTGGTTTCATGTTACCAACTGACATTCCATCTCTGTGTTCCCCGTTGTCCAGTGATCCCACTTGCTGACATCCCTTGGATCTTCTGCCTGTGTTCCAGATGCAGCACTCTTCGTCAGGGAGAGAAGAATGAATTCACCAGTCCATTTTCCTGGTGAGTTTTGTGTTTGCAAGTAGGAGTGCATTCATTTACTTACCCACTGAACACCAGACACTTGCTGGTGCTGGGAACTGGGCTAGGTGCTGGGGTCGGGGTGGGGGAGCAGAGGCGCGGGGAGCTTGGTTTTGAGGGGTTTGAACTTTAGTAAAAGGAGATAGGAAATACCCACAATTAGCTCTGATATAGAGAATAAGCCCTACAAGTGAGGAAAAGATGAAGTCAGTTCAGGGAGGAGGAAATCATCTTTGTCAAGAATTTGTGGGAGAGTGATCAGGAAGGGTTTCCGGAGGTGGTGATGTTCCATCTGTGCCCAGGAGGAGGGGGGACTTCCGACGTGCAGAGTTGGGGGTGGCAGGGCAGGGCATTCCAGGTGGGGGGAGGCAAGCGGGAAGGGAAGCAATGGCGTGTTGAGTAACCATGATCAGGCCAATCTGGCTGGTTGGGCTGGTCAGCTGGGGTCAATCCTTGGATGGTCACAGATATCAAGTAGAGGAGTTTGGGTGTCAGACACAGGGAAGCAGCCACCGCTTTCTGAGTGGACACCACATGGGTGTCACTACCTCTGAGAAAGGCGAGTTGCAGCACTGTGTGCACAGTGGACATCCACGAGATGTGGCTGGGCTTGCCCATCTGGCACCTCTCTGTCATGTGGTCACTCAGGCTATGCCGTGTGTATGTCACCCCCACTCCCCCAGCATGAATCCATGGACGCCAAGAGTGACCTGCAGTGTCCTGTGTTTGACTCAGCACAAGCCCTTGGTGACTCCCTGGCCATGTGCCCTGTTCAAGGGGGCACAAGCCATGTTCAAGGGAATTCAAGCCACGTGCCCTGTTCAAGGGAGCTCTAGTTTTCCTTTCTGTAGAACCAGAGAAATAGCAACCTCGAAGGTCATCAACTCCAACATCTACCTGATGCTTAGATTGCCTGCATTGCTTCTTCGCTAAGTGGTTGCCTGTTCCATGCTTAAATATCTCCGGTGATGAAGAACTTACTACTTCAAGAGGCAGTCCATACTCAGGGCAGTCCTGGACTCACTAATAGAATGGGATAGGGCCTGCACCTCACCCTGATCTGCTAGCCCTGTAACAAGACGTCTGTTTATGTATGTTGAATAGCATTGAAAGAGAGAGAGCCCCCACTCCCAGAGCACACAAATTTCCCAGAAGGTCCTTATAATAAAAATATGGTCTTAATGACCCCTGTTTGAGCAGCACTTTATGGTTTGCAAAGAGCTTTCACAGGCTTTATTCTTCTAATGCCCACAACACTGCTGTGAACAACTTTGTGGCATTTGCATTTTATTTATCAGGAAAGAGAGCTCTAAAGAGGACTTACCCCAAGTTGAACAGTGAGTTAAAGTCAAAGCCCGGATCCTAGTCTCATTTCTTCTGAGTTCAAATCCTGGATTTTTCTTAGCAATCCGGATAAGGAGGCAGAAGGTCTGTCCCCAAATATCAGCTTTGAGATATTATTTCCTTTCCATAAAAATGCATTACGGGCATAAAATTAGTTTAATCAAAGGGGCAGGGTGATATGTGTGTGTAGTAGGGGAGCATGCACAGGCCCATGAGGGTACTTTGTAGGAAGCTGAAATACTTGGCTAACAGGTTTTCTCTTCCTGGGCTGGGATGTTTTCAACACCATCACACCTTATTTCTGAGAAGTCTAGCGGTGGCCCTTGTCTCGGGGCAGCCAGACAGCACGGCGGAGCCACAGTGCTCTGGTCAGCACACATGTGTTGCAAGCTGAGCTAGTGCGCCGGCAGGGCAGGGGAGCCACAGGCTTTGTAATTGGTAAGGGACTGATACTGAGAGGCCATTGGCCCATGAGTCCAGCTAGTCTATCCGAGAGTGAGAAAGAAATGCTTTTAAACACCTCCACCATTAATCACCACTCCCCAAAAAGCGTTTGTTATTTACTGTCTGTTGCATTCTTTGTTGGAACCTTTTATCTAGGGGTTTAGGGATCTCAGTTTCTTCATTTGGAAAATGGACAGAGGTGTGGGGGGTAACTGTGGAGGCATTGAGCCAGTTGTTCTAAAAGGACCTACCTGGTTCTAAGAGTGGGAAAACATGTCTCTTGTGGTTCCAAAATTGACTGGAGTGACTCAAGTGTAGTAATGAAGGGATGGATTCATTTCCGTTCAGTTTCCAAGGATAGAGAACCCAAGGCAGGCCTGGGACAGCAGGCTCTTGTTAACCCCAGCACTCTGTGTTTCTCTGGCAGTTTGTCATCCCAAGTTGAGAGAGGTTTAAGCTCTGGCCAGAGTCAAGAGACTGACAGTGGCTGTGATGGACCACTTGGTTCAGTAAGAGTGAGGAGCTGGGATTCCAGAGTTGATGTGGCAAAGAGAGCGAGTGCCCCTGTCCCCAGGCTGAGGGAGGGCTCAGCAAAGGACAGTGTGGCCTGGAGAATGGCAGGGGAGAGAAGAAAGGGTGTTCATCAGAACAATACATGTCAAAGGCGTCATCACATTAGATCCTTCCACTGACTAGTGGGGACCTGACTTGGGGATGTGACTCGCCCAACATCATGCAGCAAACTGGCCCATCCTAAAGGACAAAGTTGACCTTTAGGATGGGCCGTTTGCATGCTAAAAGAGGTGTTTGGATGGGGGCGAGGAGGGCTGACATGCACCAGGGTGAAGGGGAGCATAGGTTGTCCTCTCTCAGAGACCACAGGCTTGTCACAGTGAGGGGATGAACTGAGAGACTGCAAAGATCTGAACACCAAGCCACCAGAACATGGCAAAGGACTTGCTGCAGACTTTGGGGAAGCTGCTCCCAAACTCTTTGACCCCACTTTGGGTCAACGTTGCTGGGAGAACAAGTATCCACAGTTTTAGATAAGAAGCTGCAGGATGACAATAGCAGGTGGCAAGATAGGTCCAAAATAATAATAATATGATAAGCAAGACAGAAGATGGCTGGGGTTGGATGGATGAACTGCGTGGGGCTGGTGTTGACAAGGGAGGACAGCGAGGGCCAACTCATTCAGAAACGCCAGAAGTGGGAACAATAGGAATCCATGAGGTGCCACCCTGTAGGGCACCAGCCCCAGGATGTGTAGACAAAAGGCCTGGGTTCATGTTGATCTCCCACTTATTAGCTATGTGACGCTGAACAAGTCACAGGACCTATTTCAGCCTCAGTTTCCTCAGTTGTAAAATGGGGAAAATACTATCTTACAGAGTTGTTGAGAGAGTTAAATGACTCTGTGGAAATGTTCAACAGAGTTATTTTATAGATGTGCTGGTTAGTTCATACATTCAGCAAGCATGCATTATGTACCTACTGTGTGCCTGGAAAATAGTAGGCACCCTATTTGTGTATTAAAAAAAATAAAATAAGGATAGAAAATGAATTCTAATGGTCTGCCTTTGAAGTCTAGAATAATCCATAAGTGTTAGAGAAGTAGGTAAATGGAACCATCAAAAAGATGAATGAGTTGTTTACTATTCATCATTTTGGGCATAGGTTGATGGAGAGATCTGAGCTCTTCAGTGAATGCTGCTACTGGCAAGATTAAATGGCGGTAAAGCATGGACAGATATCACCCAGAGACACATAATGGCTCCCCTGCCACAAAGAAGAAAGAGAGAGGCCTACGATTTTGCAGCCTGTGCTCGGGCTGTTTAAACCAGTTCCGTGCCATTTCATTCCCTAGTCTAGGGGCTTTGGGATTCTACCATCTTTTCCTGGAACACTGGACGAAAAAGGTTTCTCTAAAGAGATTTAGGCCATTTGTTCCTCCATTTGAGATCTTTAGAATTTTTAGGTATCCAAGAGTATGGGATCTGCGGCCTATTTTCAAAATTTCAAACATCCTGTATTTGGCTGGAATAAGATTAAACCAGTCACGTTGATCAGAGGCTCTGGTATGTGCTTTGATGAATAAAAAAGAGAAATAAAGTAAAGGCTGCTGCTTAATAAGTTCAGTGTGTTTAGAAGTCATAATTCTTTCAGACATAGAGCATAGAACGGTTAAGAATATAATTTACAAAAGAGTGAAAATATAATTGAAAACATTAATAACCACAACTTCCATCCAATTCTCTCATTTTCTGGCTGAAGACCCAGAGGCCAGGGAAGCAAAGTAACTTGTCTAAGGTCACAGAGCTGGTCGGTGGCATAGCCTGACACAAAACCAAGGTTGCCAGACCACTGGCCTTTTTGCTGCACCTCAGTGTTCTCGAGCATGGTTTTGAAATCTACTAAATTGGTCTGGGGGTTTTAGTAAAAACAAGTTACCTTCCTCACATCACTGCCTGGGTATCAAAGAGAAAAAGTATTCTACAAAGGGCTTTTCCTTGGGCTTCTCCTCATTTGAGTCCTGTCATCTGATGAGCTGTTAGTTAGTCCAGCTCATGTTTGTCTGATGGAATTTCCCAAGGCAGGGACGAGACTGACAGGCAGGAACGCCCTGGGAGGTTCTTGGGGGAGATGAACATCCTCTCTTTATCTTCAAAGCAAATGTTCAGGAAGAGAAACGGCAACACTTCCCAGAATTCAGGCTGAAGGAAAACACAGATGACATATCAGACTGGCATCTCATCCAAGAGCTGGGGAGACACAATCACCAGTGGTCGCTGAGGAAATAAATAAGTAGATTTATTTGACGGAGGTCAGTAAGTAAGGGCATGGGGTATGTAGGAAACACCTCCTGTCTGTAAAAGGAGCACACGGGTAAATCTAGGTTTTCCAAACAGAGGGAATTATGCAGAGGGAATTATGCAGAGGGAATTGTGCATAGATTGTGAGCAGTGGAAGAAAGGTGTTTGGTTGCAACGTGTTCCCCAAGGTTATCAGTAAGCAGCAGAACTCTTTTTACCTTTCCATGAGTGCACAAGAAATCTGGGAAAATTAGGTAAGATGAATCCAGGTTCATAATGGCCCACTGCCCGTGTATTTTCATTTGTGACAGCCGGAGATGCTTCATTCAACAACATCTAATGATTACATTTGGAAAGTGCGATTATTTTTTCTCTTTGGGGGGGCTTTCATAATTTAATAAAATATCTGGTTTGGATCCGTTCAGACAGAGGGTCTCTCTAGTTTCCACAGATGTGAGTCTGCCCTGGCCCTGCTCTCTCCCCATGAGGTTGACATACTCTGATTCCAACCGGGTCAGCTTAGTAGTCACACATAGCTTTTGACTAGGAGTGTGTGGACTGGAGATTATCACTCAGTCCTACTCTCTGGAGATCCAGACTCACTTGGAAACTTAAAGGGCTGTTTGAACCCAGACACCTCTCCTGAAGGCCTTCCTTTTCCTCATCTCCTCATTCCGTAAACAATTATCAATCACTGACAGTAAGCCGGGAGGGCTCGGGGTGGGAGGATGGCCAGACGCAGTCCTAGCACCAAGTAGGAAGTTGTCCCTGCTACTCAGAATCTAGCCAGGAAGCTAGAAAGTGAGAAGTCCTCCCTAGTGATGAGCAGGGCTCTAACAATCACATCTCGACAAATATTTAAAGACATAGGTAATGCTTACAATAAAACTGAAGACAGATAAGCTTTGAAATAGCAAACAATGGTCTCTTTCCATGACACATGTGTGCCAGAAATCCAGGTGTCAGCTGCAGCTCCACCCGCTCTGCCTGGAACCGACCATTCACCAAGCCCTGGAGGTGAGATGTCCCAACTGCCTCTGACTCTGCTTCTTTGTACCTCCTGCCACCACTTAAGGCCAGGTCACCATCTCTCACCAGTATAACCTCCTAACGGCTCGCCTATGTCCCACCCTGTCTCCTCCACACAGCACCCTCCCGGATCTTTCAGAAAAACAAATCTCATTATGCTGCCTCTCTCTGCTATAAGTCTCACAGTGGCTTTCTATTGTAAAATTAAAACCTCTTAAGGTGGCCTGCTGAGCCCTATATGGCCTGGCCTCTCCCTGCCTCCTGAACTCTGACCCAATTTGGTTCCAGCCATGCAACTTTTCTTTCATTCCTTCACGCTCACCAGGCTCTCTCCTACCACAGGGCCTTTGTATGTGCTACTCCACCAACAAATACCTTTCTTTCCTTCTTCACCTGCTTAGTGCTTACTCGTCCTTTAGGAATCAACCTACTACTTGCCACTCTACTGGGAAAAACTTCCTCCACACCCCTGTCTACATTAAATTTCCCATTTACATGCATTTAGAGCTCCATGTACATCTTCTTTGTAGCCATAAAGGCAGTGCAATTTTATGTGCAGTTATTTGATTAATGTCTAACTCTTCCATTACACTGTGAACTCATGAGAACAGGACAAATGACTGTGTCACATGGTAGTGACACTCAAATATATTTTGACAGAATGAAGGATCTCATGCTTGGCCCATGTAGGTGCTTATCAGAGTAGCTGAATGAAAGTGGGAAGAAGAGAAGCATTAGGAGTGAAGAGAGCAGGGTGTTAGTCCCTGGACCTCCACTAACTTGCTCAAGGCCTCTTCCCTGGGCACGACCTTGTCCTCTGTGCATTGGGGCTTCCTACCCAAGGTACGGGTTCGAGTGGCTCTGCTGTGCTCCGGGGGTTAGACGGACCTAGGCGAAGCCTAACTGCACCACTGTCTCGCTGTATGGCCTTCAGCCCGTTATCTCACTTCTCTGAAATATTATTATGTTTAAACTCTGTCCAAGTTCTAAAAGTTTAGAACCCTGTGAGGGCCTGAACTATGCCAGTAGCGGTGAGAATCGAGTGGAGATGGGTAAAGGAGAGAGTTCAGACTAAATGATGAAGTAAACCAGCGGTTCTCAAAGTGGGGTCCCAGGACCAGGAGCATCAACATCACCTGGAGACTTACAAGAAATGTAAAGTCCACAGCCCCGCCCCAGATCCACTGAGTTAGAAACTGTGAGGGTGGGTCCCAAAAAACTGCTTTAAGAAGCCCTCTGGGAGATTCTGATGCAGGCTCGTTTGAGAACCACTAGATTAGAGGCCAAGGGTGAGGGAGAGGAAAATGCTGAGGGAAGGGGAAGTGCAAAAAGGCAAATGCAGCCAACTGGGACTGTTAGAGAGCTTGTCTTGCCTGTTTCCTAGTAGCCCCGACTCCCTGACTCGTGGGAGCTGTCTGTGGGGCACAGGGGGTGGGTGGAGGGACTACATGTAGGTCATCTACAGACAGAAACCTGTCTTTTAGTAGAGTTATATAGGAAGTTATAATGAGGGAGAAATTCACGTCCTGATTTCATGAGATGTCCCAGCACAGCTTGAAACAGGACAAGGCCCCAGGAAATAGGACCACCTCATGCACCTGTGTCCCGAAACATCTGGTGATCCCAGACGCAGCGAGAGTCAAACAGCACTGAGGAGACTTCACTATTTCCTTTTCCGGAAACATCGTGGGCCTGAGTGATCCATTTGCGCCCGAGTGACCCGTCCCCTAATAAGGACCCCACATAGGCATCGCACAGTTCCCAGGCGTGCTCTCTGTTCTTGCCAAATAATGAAAACATTTGGTAGGTGGGACCTGGGGGGGGACGTCCAAACACAACCCCACCCATATCAGCACAACATTTTGCACAATAAACCCAACATCTGGTCTCTTGTCTGTGTGGTCACCATGGGGATGCTGCTGAGCCCAGGGAGCCGTTGCTGTAAATCCACAGAACTCGGAATCCAATCAGCCCTTCCCTCACACGGCCCTGATGCATTTGCTGCGTGCACTGACCATGTCCTTTCTGTGTTCGCTTGTTTTAATCAATATGTTACACATATCTATGTTGACAACCATTATCTGTGTTTTTTAATACTCTTTGTATACACCAAAGCTTTTTTCAAGGGACACTTACTACTGTCATAACCATCATCATGATTGTCATCCTATTACAATAACCATTTAAATGTTAGTGTTCAATGAGAGGTCTCTAGAAGATGAGGGTAGAGAAGCATATTCACTTATTTGCTCATTTAATACATTTTTATTGAGTACCTATAATATGCTAGGCACTGTTCTAGGCACCAGGGTACAACAGTGAGCAAATTAAAGGTCCAGCCCTCATGAAGCTTATATTCCGCTGGGGCAGACAGACTATAAATAAGTTATTAGATAAGCATGTATCGGACCATTATATGCACTCTGTTACAGAATGAAGCAAGAAGAGAGGGGAGGGAGCAGAAGGTACTATTTTATACTGGGCAGCCAGGGGAGACGTCGGTGCTAAGGGAGTGGGCCATGTGGACATGTGGAAAAGAACGTTCCAGGCAGAGGGCAGGTGCCAAGGCTCTGAGATAGGAGCTCGCCCTGAGCATGCAAGGGCCCTTCGTGCCTGGAGGGGAGGAAGCCCTGGAGAGGAGAGGAGGACAGATGGGTTTAGGGAGACAGAGAAGGGCCAGATAGGGTAGGACCTTGTAGGCCACTGTGATGAATTGTCCTTTCACTCTGAGCAAGGTGCCAATTATGGATTTTGCATGCAAGGGTTATACGGTCTCACTTCCCAGTTGTAACCGGAGCACTCTGGCTGCTCTCTGACGACACTAGCAGTAGGAGAGGGGAGGATTCAAGACCGGTGCACTTGCAATAACCAGATGAGAAAGCAGGAGGCTTGATTCAGGATGATAGCAGTTCAGGTGGTGAGCAGTAAGGACTCCAGCTCTCTTCCAAAGGTAGGGACAGCGGGATTTGCTTATCGGATAGGATTTGGGCCAGAGAAAAAAGGTAGAGCTAACCATGATTCCAAGCTGTTGTCCTATGCAACTGGATCAATGGAATCGTCCTTAACACATTGACTGCCACACACAAAAAAAACCGGAAACTCTTCCTTGGGGCCGCAGTGTTCTGTTACGAAAATAGAATAAAAACTTTGAGTGTAATTTAAAGGTAAACATACATAGAAAAATGAAACTTACTGACTTCTATTCATTTACTCAATTTTTTATAATTAAATTGTCAATATTAATTGTAACAATAAGAACATCAACAAGTACGATTTTATATGTGCTTTATGTGGCCCTTGGGTCAAAGCTAGAGTGAGTTAAATACAATTCTCACGGCAGTTAACGCGTTAACTGAGATAGGAAGGACTACAAAGGAACAGGTTTGGAGAGTTTAAATTTGAGAAGTCTAGTACACAGACTGAGGCTGGCACTCAGAGGGACATCCTACTAAACGTGCAGGTTAACTCAAAGACAACACAGAAATACAGCTTCCTGTATACAGGAATACTGATGCTGGGGGAGGCGGGCTGGAGAAGATGAGGCCACAGGCAGGGGACATGCAGGGAGGCCACGGCCAGGGAGTGGATGAGGAGGCTCCGACAAGGACAGAGGTGAATGATGGGAGGAAGTGCAGTCGAGAGATATTTCAGAGAGAGACTCGACCGGATGAGGTGGTGAGATTGGATGTCAAGGCTGAGAGATGAAGGTCAGCTCAAGTCATGTCCCTCAGCAGGTGACAAATTCACAACCCATTACAACAGACATCATGAAATAAATTCCCACATTCCAGCCAATGTCTCCCTTCTAAAATCATGCCCAGGACATCAAAACTGTAGGGCACAGAGGAACTGAGGTAGTGATTTCAAGTTCTGACAATAGGTAAAATACAAGACATGTTGCTGATGTGAATATTAATTAATAACACTTGAGCTTCAATGAAAATACTTGGGTCTCTGCATAAGTAAAAACCGAGCAGAGTTTTGCTGTTACCTCGCTGCAATTCTGCCATTATCTTCATCTGCCAGAGACTTACTTTCCTGTTAAAATTCTTGAGCATTCCTTCTGTGCCGTATCTGTTACACAGAGCAATACATAATGGACTAGACAGGATTATTGGACCAAATGACAAAAGCAGATGTCATATGGAAGATTTTTTTTTCTATAACCACACGTATATCTTTGGCCCCACACAGCTGCTCATTGTAAATAGGAAGATCCCCACCAGGTACTCCACGATGTGCAATATGGGGTGCAAAATCCACCATCCACATTCCTTTGGGGGTAGGAGGTGGAGCGGGGGATTCCTCAGGTCTCCCGGCCAGGCAGCTGGAAGCTGTTGCCTAGGGGATGTGATGTGCGGATTGCGAAGGGGCTGCTTTCTGGAGGACAGCGTGGTGGAGAGAGACCCAGCCTGGAAACCTGGGCCCCGGCGCCGCTCTGCCACTCCAAATCCTGGGATGTGGGACAAGTTGTGTTGCTACTCTGAACCTCAGTGTCCTCATCTATGGGGTGGGAATAATATATTCCTTGTCTGAAAATGCCTTTGTAAGATTTTTTTTTTTTTTTTTTGAGACAGAGTCTCGCTTTGTTGTCCAGGCTAGAGTGAGTGCTGTGGCGTCAGCCTAGCTCACAGCAACCTCAAACTCCTGGGCTCGAGTGATCCTCCTGCCTCAGCCTCCTGAGTACAGGGACTACAGGCATGCGCCACCATGCCCAGCTAATTTTTTATATATATATCAGTTGGCCAATTAATTTCTTTCTATTTATAGTAGAGATGGGGTCTCGCTCTTGCTCAGGCTGGTTTTGAACTCCTGACCTTGAGAAATCCGCCCACCTCGGCCTCCCAAGAGCTAGGATTACAGGCGTGAACCACAGCGCCCGGCCTGGAAGGTTTTTAATTAGGATTATGTTGGCCTCATAAACTGAGTTGGGAAATGGTAATTTCTCTTCCATTTTTCTAAAAGAGTTTGTGTAAAATTGATTCCATTATTTCTATAAATATGTCATAGACATCACCAGTGACACCATCTAGGCCTGAATTTTCTTTGTTGAAATGTTTTTGAGTAAGATTATGAATTTAATTGTTTTAATAGAAATTGAGCTATTTAGATTTTCTGTTCCTTCCTGAGTCAGCTTTGGTAAGTTATACTTTTCAAGGAATTTGTTCTCTTGAAATAAATTATTGACTTTATTGACAGAGTTCATAATATTTCCTTATTATTCTTTTTTCTTAAAATTTTTTGTAGAGACAGGGTCTCACTAGGTTGCCCAGGCTTGTATTGAACTCCTGGCCTCAAGTGAGCCTCCTCTCTTGGCCTAGGATTATAGGCATGAGCCACCACACCCAGCTTTCCCTTATTATCCTTTTAGCATCAGTAGGTCTATGGGATATTTTCTTTTTCATCCTTGAAATGAGTCATTTGTGTTTACTCTCTTTTTTTTCTGAATCGATCTTACTAAGAATTTATAAAGTTTATTAATATTGTCAACTTCTGGCTTTGCCAGTTTTCTTTATTTAGGGTGTGGTTTTTATATCATTGCTTTCTGCTCTTATGTGTATTATTAATATTTCTTTTCTGTTTCAGATTTAATTGTTCTTCTTTTTCTAGCTTTTTTTCTAGCTTTTTAAAGTGAATACTTAGATCATTGATTTTAAAACTTTCTTCTTTTTTAATATAGACATTTAAAACTATAAATTTCCCTCTAAGCTGTACTTCAGTTGCATGCTATAAATTTTGATAAATTATATATTTATTATCAGTCAGTTCAAAACATTTTCTAATTTTCCTTACAATTTCTTCTTTGACCCATTTCAAAGTATGAAACATGTTATTTAATTCCGAAATATATGGGAGATTTTAATTGATTTCTAGTTTAGTTTTATTTGCTTGGGAGAATGCATTCTGTAAGATTTCAATTATTTGAAATGTATTGAGATTTATTTTGTGGCTCAGCAAATGTTTGATCTTGGCGAAAGTTCTATTTGCAGCTGAAAAGGATGTGTGTTTTACACTTATTGGGTATGGAATGTTCTATAAATGTCAATTAAGTTGTGCTGTTTGGGTCTATATCTTTACTGTTTACTTTTTTGTGTACCTGTTATATTAATTACTGGGAAAGGGGTTTAGAGCAAGCTTTTCAAAGCACAAATCACAATATAGACTTCCCAGTGTAAGTTCCTCAAAGTCTTCTTAGTGTGTTTAGAATAAAATCCAATCTTCTAACCCTGACTGTAAGAGACTGCATGATCCATCCCATGCCCTTTCCTCAGAGCTCCTCTTCCTGTTCCCCCAGCCTCCTCCCCACTCAACACACTAATTACACACCAGTCACGCTGGCCCTTTTTCTATTCTCTGAGCCCACTAAGCCTATTCCTACCTCAGGACGGCTGCATTTGCTGTGGCTATTCCCTTTGCCTGGGGTTATATCTTTACCCAGATGATCACAGGGCTACCTCCTTCACAGCCCTTAAGCCTAGCTGTCACTGCCCCAGAGAGGCTTTCCACAGTCTCTCTCTCTGGAGCTTTCTCTTTGAAGAGCTTTTCACTATTAAGATTAATCCCTTTTGTTAATTCTCTTGATTACGGTTTGTACGGTGGTTTTGTTCAATGCTGCATCCCTAAAGTTGAGACTGGAGCTGGCTTGTAGTGAATGTTTAGTACATACTTGTTGGAGGCATGGATGGTGGATGGAAGGATGGGTGGAGGGACCACCAGCACTTCATGTCATTCCATGTTACCTGTCTTGTTTCACAGTTGTTTTTATTTGGGTATTATGCCTGGGCTGTGAGGTCTTTAAAAACAGGAACTCATTCTGCTTTATGTTTCTGACCCAGCTTAGCAAGTGCTCAGTAAATTACTGTTGGACAAAATCTTGTATGGTCCTGATACTTTCAGAATACCCTGTACACACCTTTGTCCGCAGTCATTTTATCACACCTTTCTTTTTAATTAACGAAGCCAGAGTTTGGCACAGGGCCTTGCACAAAATATATGCTCCATATATGTTAGTAGAAGGAAAGAAAGAAGAAAGAAAGGATCTTGTCAGAGCTCCGATGAAAGCATTGGCTACAAATTTCAAATCTGGGGCCCCATAGCCAAAATGTCAGAAAGGGTCCCCTTGCCCTTTTGTTACCTAGAGAAGTTAGAAGAATTTCAGCTCTTCAGTGGATAGTCTGTCTCACTCCCCATCACAGGCCCAGGTAGCAGAGGATGTATTATATAAATTCTTTCTTTCCCTATATCCCTGTGGTATAGAACAGATGTCATAGCAGTTGCCTAGAAAAATGATGACCAAAGCATTTTCATGTATGTCAGATTAGCTGTGAAGGCTTAACTGTTTCCTAAATGCTCGTTGGAGATGAATACTTAGTAATGAATAAGAAAGGATGAAAAACGTGTAGCACAGACCATGAAATCATTTCCACTCCAACTGTTGAACATGCAGTGCTTTTTTCCTTTAAAGAATTCAAATTACTTTGTTTTATTTTATCATTGTTGTGTGTAATAGTGAGTTAATCAGGATGCCCAGAATTTCTTCCCTACGGCAGTGCAAGCTCTTTGATTGTAACAGCTTATTCTCTTGCCTCCTCCCATGCCTAGCCATATGCTTGACCCCAGCTGTGGGCTCTGAGTTGAAAAAATGCATTCTTGGAAGCTGCCTTGTTTTCACCAGAGGTAGGAAATATTGAGGTGGTCAGTTGACCTTTGTGGCTCACACTGTCCACCCCAGCTATGTGGATCCGTGGTAGGGCTGCCCACACGCTCCTCAGCTTCACTGCATGCACTGTGTCCAGGATGGGAAGGAGAGCAGGGCCAGGTAGGGTTCTGACATATGACATTTCTGATTCCATACAGTAAGTAACCAGCCAACCCATTACAGAACATTAGGCATTGTAAAGAGTGTAAAATCTGCAATTTGGCTTCCTGAGACAGAGATGTAATTCTGGAGAGGCATGAACACTAATACTGACCTGTACTGGACTATAAACATGTACTATATTTTAGTAATAAAAATAAATAAATCCTATATGTAGAAATAAAGAATAGCCAATATCCAAAAGCCAGAGTAGAAATTGACTAAGATTGTAGACCTAAATCAGGATTCATATGTATATCGTTTACCCATCGGATCCTAATGAAATACTACTGCAGGATTCATAAAATAAAAATCTCTGGTGTTATGTTATACAAAATGAGGCTCAGAACAAAAATTTTAGAGATTAAGAAACTGGTGGCATTTCCTATTTTATGTGACTTTCCAAAGACATATTTTTCAGAGTATAGTATGTATATCTATGATGTATATTATAATGTTTGAATTTGCCAGCTTATTTTCAAATTAAAGAAAAACAATAATCTATTAGAAAAGTCAGAGCTGGAAGGGGCCTGCACGATCAGTTTCTCAGCCCTGTCTGTACGTAGCAGGTTGGCCTACTGCAGGGGTTCTGAATGCCAGTCCTTGGCCTGGAGCCAGGTCCTACAGCGTGTTGCATTACCTTGCAAGCTTATTAACCAGGCAGACTGCCAGGCCCCATCCCTGGAGGTTCTGAGTCAGCCAGCTAGGTCTGGGAACCCCTGGATTCAAGGTGCTCTCTCAGACATGACACTCAGGAAGCCTGTGACTCCAGGCTAGCCCTCCTTCCATCTCCAAGGATGGCCAGAGTGAGGATGGAAGTGGCATCAGGGTCCATCTGTACAGGCCTGGCCTCTGTGTTATAAAGGACTTTGGGTTCCCAATAGTTCTTCAAACTCTTCAATTCATAGGTTGCCAGTTATATACCTACAGCTTCAGCCACACTGATCTCATTCATTCACTCATTCCTTTGTTCATTCATTCATCTCATAGGTATTTACTGAGCACCTACTGGGAATGCAGCAGCCAGTCCTGCTTGCAGGTCCAGTGAGGGTGACAGACAAGTACACAGAGTTACAACCCAGTGAGGGTGGAGGAACAGCAGTGTTAAGGTAGCATCTAGGAGGAGCACCACATCCAGATTCGAGAGAGTTGGCTGACGCTGGTGGACAAGTGGAAGTTAGTCACAGTATGAGCAAGAGATCTATCTTGATCCACCCTCTAGGGTGAGCACATTTCCACTTCAAGCTAAAAAAAGAAAAAAAAAATCTGGAGTGGCAACTAGGCAACCAAGATTATCTATCACAGAAGCCATCAAAACCATTCAGTACACAATGTTAATTTCTTGGTATTGATAACCAGACCATGGTTATAAGAGTTGCTATCATTAGGAAAGCCAGGTGATATATATACAGAAACTCTCTGCACTATCCTGCAACTCTTCTATAAATTTAAATTTTAAAGAAGTTTTTTTTTTAAAAAATAATCATTTGAGATACAGAAGACAGAGGAGGGACCCAAGGTAGTGATGGAGGGGATGGCTGAGGCAGGCATCTTTGAGGCAGAATGAAGAGCATTTAGGGATTGGCTGAATGTGGGTGGATGAGAGGAAGAGGTACTTGGCCAACAGGAGGGACATGGGGCATCATTCCCTGGGACAGAGAACAGAGGAGGTGGGAGGATAATGAGACCAGAGGTGGGCATGGTGACTTCTAGGTGCATGTGGGAGCTTCAGTGGAGGTGGTTGGGGGAGTGCTGAGTATCTAGGTCTGAGGCTCAGCAGAGGAGTCGATGCTAGAAACTCAGATCTGGGAATCAACAAGAGACAAACAAGGAAACCATGACTATGAAAATGCTTGGAATAATTGGGAGAGGTGAAATTCTCCTGAAAAGGCCCTACAGAGTGATAAATGAAAAACGGATGGAGGTCAGAGCCTTAAAGGAGCTACACAGAGAAAGAGCAGACTGAAAAGAACACCCCAAGAGGAAGAAGGAACGCCAGCCAGGTGCTCTGTCATGGAAGCCAGGGGAGAAGGGGTTTTCAAGACGGAGGCAAGGCCAACCTTCAGAAAGGCCAAGTAAGATAAGAACAGCAATGAGTGGGTTGTTGGCAGCCTCGGTAAGTTTAAATTAATCATTATCTCTCAACCAAATGTTCTGGACAGTGCAAAAACAATATGGAAAAATCAGCGAATATTTTTAACTGCGTACATTGAAACAAACAAGTCCTGATCATCAATCAGCCTGGTATTACAAAGAACCCGTGTGTGATCCTGGGTGTCAGGCAGAGCTGAGTTCACATGGTGGCTCTGTCATTTGCTAAGGGAGACGCCTTGAACAAGTTACTTAATTAACCTCTTGAAACTCAGTTGCTTCATCTGTAAAATGAGGATGATAATACGCACCTTGCCCTCTGAGGATGAGAGGTAATGCACATATAGCCTCTACCATGGTGTCTGGCACATAGCAGGTGCTCAATATATGAACGTTAATAATATGGGCCAAGTACTCTTCTTCTGGGCTCTAAAGCACCTTATGCGTTCATCTGCTGGGTCACTGACTACCATGTACTGAAACAACTTAGCCTTTATGACTTTCTCCCAAGCACAGTCTTCACCAGACTGCCGGCTTCTTAAGAGTATCTTATTCAACTGTTTTCCCCATCAGCCAGCACAGAGCATCCATCCTGGAGGTGACCGCCAGTGTGTAGGATCAGAAGTAAGCACTGGAGGTGGGCCCTGCCCTGCAGATGTTCACAGGAAGATTTATACTCTGCAGAGATGGCACTTGAGGTGCACGTCAGAAAACAAGATAGTCATGTACAATCTAATTCTAGAAATCTCAAAGAAAGGATGGTGAATCAGAGAAAATGATGAGGACACTTGGCACAACTTGTTAGTTGGCTGACTCATCCAAGCTTGCACAATATGCCTCTATAATTATGGAGAGCTTATCTGTCAGAATCAAAAAGAAAAAGGAAAAAAGACATAAAAATCAGTCTGATTAAAGATTGTGGGGAGATATCAGGTGTAAAAAGGAACCTGTAAAAGTAATAGTTTGGCTATATGGGTTCAGGAGTTTTCAAGCCTTTTTATTATGATAGTTCCATAAGAAGCATGTCCAAAGCCAGGGCCATCCTAGACTACCAGTAAGTGACAGCCCAGAGTGGCTCATGTGCCCACTATATTGGTTTCCCAGGGCTGCTGTATCACATTACCACAAAGTGGAGTGAGTAGTTTATTGTCTCACAGAGGCCAGGAGTATCGGCAGAATTGGTTCTTGAGTGCTCAGAGGGAGAATCTGTGCCTTGCCTGTCTCCCAGCTCCTGGTGGCCGCTGGCAGTCTTTGGCTTTTAGATGCATCACTCTATTATCTACCTCTGCCATCACATGACATTTTCCTTCATGTGTCTCTGTGTCCAAATCTTCCTCTTCACATAAGTACCCCAGTCACTGGATTAGGTCCTCCCCCTCAATCTAGTATGACCTCAACCTAACTTAGTCCTGTCTGCAAAGACCCTATTTCCAATTAAGACCACAGACATAAGTAGCAGGGCTTAGGACTTTGACACATATTTTGGAAGATACACTTCAGCTTGTAAAAACTCCCAGGCCCTTCTGCAGCCCTTCCACCCTTGCACACCATTCCCCAGCCCTGAGCTACGTGCAGTTCTTCCAGCTCACCACATTCCCGCTGCCTGCAAACCCACCAGGCCTTCTCCCAGGGACGTGCCCTTGGGCCCTTTCTCTGCTACCCAGGAAACTATCTGGGATATTATCTTTCAAACTCAGGGGACAGTTTCCCTGTTCTGTGAAGTTTTCCCTTCCTCCCACCTCTCTCAGAATCATTTGCTAGATTTTTCAGAGCTCCCCAACCCCCCTGTACATTTAGTGAGGTTGACTGCGGCAAACTGTGGCTGCTCTTCCCACCAGACTGCAAGCTCCGTGAGGTCAAGGGCCATATCTTTTTACCTTTGCATCCTTGGTGCCTGCTACACTGCACAGACAGGAGGCTTAACTCAATGCTCTGTGGCTTTCCATGGGGCTGGTTAAACAGGCCAGCCTGGCCAGACTAAATTGTGCCATCCTTTGCAGCCCAAACCAGCACTTTCTATGGGGTCAAGTGTGGGCTGTCAGTGAATTTCCAAGCTAATTTCCTCTGCTCCCAGTCTCCGTGGGAGGTCTCTGTGCTGGACCCTGTCAGACCAAGCCTGGTGTGAGCTGACAGGCCAGGCTGGTCGCTCCCCAGACTGCACGCAGGGGCTGTTGGCCGGTGGGTCCCAGTGCCACAATGCGGCATTCAGCGGCTGCCGGGGGTGCCCCTGTGTGTGTGTGGGCAGCTCATGGTCCAAGGCCAGCAAAGCCCCATAAAAATGTCAGGCCTATGCAAAGGCCAGAGCTCTTTCTCTCCTTGCTGGTGGTTTTCTTCTTGCTTATCTGTCTCTTTACATAAGCCCTTCCTTTTCTCCATATGGGGCTCCTGCTCCTCCCCCCCCCACCCCCCCCTCACTGACAAGCACAGCACAGCAGAGGGCGGAGGGCAGAGGAGACACTGCACGGATATGACTGCCCTTTCAGAGCTCAAAGGTCCTCTTGAAAGGGAGTGTCTCATCCAATCCCTTTTTCCCATAGGTGGGAAACTGAGGCCAGGGATGGGAAAGGGTCTTGTCTAAAAGTATGAAGACTGGGCAAGAGACAGAGGGCTGGAGCCTCATTCCCCAACCCCAGACAAGGGCTCTTTCCCTTCGGCCACACTGCCTCTGCCTGTCTCGTCCAGGAATGGGGAGAGTTGAGGTTTAATTGCTGTTTGATGGCAGAACAAACTATGAAAAAAGTTCGCTTGACCCCTTCCAGTGCCTCCGTCCACATAAAAGAGCATTAACTACTCAGAGAGGTACTGACCCCATTCTCAGGGACTCCTGCACAGGACAGAGAGGAGGCAGCGTCTGCGGTCCAGGGCTGTGGCATCAACACATCATGGTGACCGGAGATCGCACCCTATGGAGAGTTACAGAGACATAAATGGATTTGGATGTTGACTGCAAATTCAGTATGAGCCAATTCATTTTGTTTTAACCATTCATTAAAACAAAACCCGGTTCATTCTACACCATTTATTTATAAGGCCCAAACGGTCATTTCAATTAGTGTCTTTAAAAAATAAGTGGGAAAAAGGATACTTGGATTCCTGTAAAACTCAGTCAACAAGAGCCAAATGAAACACTAACACTCTCACATTTGTGGGAGTTGGTTCTCTCACCACTTTCTTTCCAGCTATTCCCCTTCCGCCATTCCCCAGTGTGAGCCCTAATGCTGTGATAAATGGAAGTTCGCGTACCTCTGTCTGGCTCCACGGTCCAGCCCAGCCTGACACCCCCCTTCCCTGTGCTTCCACCTCCACACTCATACCTCACCTTGGTGCATGAATTCCCTCCTTGTAGCTGTACCTGTACCATTTTCTCTTTGCTTAAAATTCTGTCTCCCCCCCACTTCCTACCCTCTGCCTTGCTTCTGTCTCTACCTGTCTAAATCCTCAATCCACCCTCCAGGTCATAAAATACTCTTGTTTCTCTCCAGCCTAGTATTCCCTTCGTTGAATCTCCAAGGCACCCGAATGCCCCTTTTGTGGAACACGTGGCTTTCCTACCTAGTGGTGGACGCTCCGTCCATTCGCCTAGTCATTTAATGCCCATCTGTTCATTTAGCAGTCATTTGCTGAATACCTTCCATGTGCCAGCTGCAGTGCCTGCCCCAAGGAGCTCAGCTCCCAACGTGGAAGACAGAAGACAGGTCATCATGACAGGATAGCCACTGCCACAAGATTTAATGTTTTTCTGAAGGCAATGGATGGAGAGTCATTAAAGGATTTTAAAGAGGCCGAGTGGTGATGGGAACAAACTTCTTTCTGAAGACTGTTCATGGAGCAACGTGGAGGCCATTTGGTGAGGGTGGGTGTGTGGGTGTGAGGGTAGTCACGGTGCTAAAGTAAAGGTTAAAAAGCTAATTAGGAGGTTATTGCAATAATCCCAACACAGTATGAAAGCCTGCCCCACGGCTGTAACAGAAGTCATACAGAGGAGGAGAAATGGGACAGGAATGACAGGAAGCAGTGGTTTGGGGAAGGGATTCTGTATGTCTAAGACCCCAAGGTCTCTGGCTAGGGCTCTTGTGTGGAGGGTGACGATGGTCACTGGTTCAGGCAGGAGCAGGTCTGAGGGAGGCCTGGGGGGCTCACTCCTGGACGTGCCGTTGTTAAGGAGACTAGGTGCAAGAAGACAGGACGGGCCTGGCTATTCTACAAATGTGAAGCTCAGGCCCCCAGCAGGCTGGAGATACTGATGAAAATACAAATTTTCCCTGTTGGCCCTTGAGATCAGAAGCAGGGACTGAGAATCACTCCTGTTGCCTTTCATCCTCTCTGAGTACAATGAATTCTCTTTGCTTCGTGAAACCACGAAGGATTGAAACTCCAAAACAGTTAGCGTAAGTTGACAGAAGACGCCACATTTATGGGGCAGAGTAACCAGGGGGAGCATAATCCTTCTGATTTGCCTCTCGAGACAGCTCTCTGGCCCCAGCTTTGGAGCTGCTGGTACCTCCTGAGGTCACATGTTTGCAGCCAGCCCCATGAGTTTATGGAGGAAGCAGTGGCGTGGGACTCGGAAGTTTGCGGTTATATTTCTGGTCATGCCTCCGGACAAATCACTTCCCTTTACTAGGTCTTAGTTCGCTCTTTTAATTGCAGGATCTGGAAGACCCTCTCCAAGTTTAAGACACTATATCCCAAAGATAACATGATAAATTGCTGATTTAAAGAATCCTAATCATACTCGACATACTCCAAGGCTCACTCAATGAGGAAGAGAATGGCGACAAAACTATCAAATGTCTCTTAAGACAGCCGAACATTGGGGGAAGTACTCACTGAAGTCTGATTTCTTCCTGGGAGAAGAGTGCTTCTTATTTTCTTCCTCCCACAAACAGGAGATCGCTGGGAATATCTGTGCCTGTAATGATGACAACGGAGCCCCATCCATATTTCCTATAAAATGACACTTCACTTTGTGCAGAGAATGCAGACATTTTGTAGCTGTTGGTGCCAGAGGAAGTGGAGGAAGGACGGGAGCATCCTGTTGGGGTGGGGCCTCTGTGTGGAGACAATTGCCTCTTGGATTCTGCCCTGCTGTGTGCATTGTACCGGAGAGACCTGGCGTGATCTGGTTTGAATCCTGGCTCTGCTGCCTACTCACTAGAGGACTTTGGATAGTTGCGTAACCTCCCTTAGCTTCTCTTAGTCTCCTTATCTGCAAAATGGGAATAGTGACAGCAACCCTGGGGTGGGTATTGTGAGGACAAAGTCAGAGAATGCAGGACCTGGCGCATAGGATGAGGCCAGTCAAGTTCAGCGGCCTCTATAGTTTTAGAAACTATTCTTCAATCATCTTCCACTTTTCCAAGCCAAGCAGAGGCTACCAGTGTGTGGGAAGGGGCCCGCCTTGGCCAGCTTGGGGGCCTGTGGCTGTGCTCAAGGAAGGGAGGGCTCCATTCTTGTTTCCTGCAGCCTTTGGGGCCCTTACATACGCATGGGCCCAGGCTAGTGGATGAGGCAATGCAGGCCACACTTCGCAAGGTAGCACGTCTGTTGGGACTTGTTGCATGAAACCTGTGGGGACTCCTGTTAACCGGTGAGACTGCAGTGCTCTGACATGAGCATGTCTCAACATCGGATCAACCTTGTGAACACAGATTAATCCCGTTTGCTGGCTCCTTCTTAGCCTCCCAGGGGTGGGGCACTACTTGGAATGAGCTGAGGTATAAGCAAAAGCCTGAGTTTTGTTTTCTGGTGTGAAACATAGCAGGAAGTTGTTGTGTTTAAACTGAGAAGCCCCCAGCCCTCTACTACCTCAGACCTATTCAAGCTCCTCCAGTGCCACCTGCAGCCTGGGGTAGGGGTGTCAGTGTGTGTTTGGGGCAGGCAGGCCAGCAGGGGGGGCTGTCTATTGAGTATTACCCCAGAGCAGAAGCGAGTTATTCAGTTCAACATTGGTTAACTTGTCACCTACTTTGCACATGGCTGGATGCTAGACACAGACAGGGCTGCAATAGGAAACTGGGGAATTTGGCTTCACGAAGCAGAGTAGACGAATACTGCAAAGGTAAATGCAGTTACCCAAAGAGAAGTTCACAAAAGTGTTTTGTCATGGCAATACAGGGCTGCATTCCAGGCCACATTTCTAGCCTCAGGCTTTTAAAGACATTGCAGCCACTTACCTGCAAGATTTCATATGCAACATACCTTAGTCTGAAAGAGAAAACAAAACTAACACTGCTCTGAGAGATAAGCAGACCATATCCCTGCCTTTATGCATTCTCTCCAAAGTAGCTCTTTAAGATGGAGACTAAATTGCCTCTGGGAGAATGAATAAGACATGGGAGACCTTGTCTGCTGCTTCTTTGGTTTGTCCTTGGCTTTCCTGGTGACTTGGCGTGGAGGAAAACTTCAGTTAGAGGCTGACAAATGACAAATGAGCGAATGAATGAATAAATGATACACAGATGGGCATATCATGGCCCTGCTGCAGAGGGACTCTGGGGGAAAAATTCTCAGTCACACGATCGATGCTTCTGAGCACTATACTGGCTCTGCTCGTTGAAGAAAAAGGCCAGCCTCTCGAATGGCTGAGAATGTAACTCACATTCTTGAACTCACACTCATATAATGGAAAAAATTACCAACAAAAATATCTGCCTTCTAGGTCTCCTTAGAGAGTGCAGCTGAGAGCATCAGTGTGAAGACCAGATGGCCGCTGAACTGCTTGTCCTGGATTTCAAGGCCATCGCCACCTGCTGCTCCCGCCTCTTCCTGCCCCTGACTCTGAGCCCACCACCTGCAGCTCGCTGCTATTCACGTGCAGTCCACGTGACCTTAGCGGCTCTTCTCAACCACGCCCGTGTCCCCCGCCTCCTAGACTGGGCTCAAGAGCGACCTTCTGTTGTCTCTGCACCTGTTCAATCTTTAGCCACCCACAAGGGTCCTCACCAGTCGCCCCACTTGAGAGGAATCTCTCTGCCCACCATGTGATGGGGCATGGTGAACGTAGCTCTGCCAGTTAGAGGCTTTGTGCCTGCAGCAGGGGCTGACAGAGCCCACACAAACTGGTGAGCTGGTGGCTCTGGGCATCTGTGTGGACCGGCTGGTTTGCTGCAGAGAAAGGGGCCCTGGGGACTCTGGTTCCTCATGTGCCCAGATGAGTTATTGAGATGGAAAAGACAGGGCAGTGTTAATTCTGGAGTTTGCCCTCTATGGAGGGAGGGTGAAGGCTAGGGCAGTGTGAGACTCCAAGGGACTGGGAATGTTCCCCTCTGGCCCTCCCATGTCCTTGCCCCTGCAGTTGTTCCTTGTGCTAATGGTGATTTGCTTCCACAGTGGCTGGGTATGGCCGTGCGGGGGTTACACAGTGTGAGGACGACCCGCCACGGGGAGAACGGGGATGATCCCGACCACTCTCCACTTCCTAAGTTGTATGTGCCAATGGGGGCTTGCCCGTTCAGCAAGAGGGACACCTTTTTCTAACTCACATGAAGATAAAGTGTGGGCTACGGGCCTGCCCTAACATTTGCAGTGACGGGAATGCAAATTATTCAATCTATTATTTAAAAGTTATAAAATAAGCTTAAAAGTATTAACTCAAATATATACTATCCTCCTGCCTGGACAAATATATCTTTATAATGACCTGAAGGCCATGTTCGAATTTAGAATTCTTAGATTCTTAGAACTTTGCCCCAGAACTCAGTAGCACAAGGGGAGCTCACCCCCGGCCCGTGCCGAGAGCCCTTTTCTCCCCTCCCCCATCAATATCCCTGTGCACGGGGAGCCCTGGGTCGCTGCATCTGGACACAGCTGGACACCCAGCTCAGATGTCCAACTTTTCTTCCAAATTCCTTGAATACAAATACCCCTTGGTGTCCCCTGGGCCTAGGGGTGTACACGCTGGCTGTGTATCCTCAGTGTCCCCAGGCCTGGTGGTGCTCACACTTGGTGTGCATCCTTGGTGTCCCCCGGGCCTGGTGGTGCTCACACTTGGTGTGCATCCTTGGTGTCCCCCGGGCCTGGTGGTGCTCACACTTGGTGTGCATCCTTGGTGTCCCCCGGGCCTGGTGGTGCTCACACTTGGTGTGCATCCTTGGTGTCCCCCAGGCCTGGTGGTGCTCACACTTGGTATGTACCCTTGATGTGCACTGGCCTAGGAGTGAACACACTTGCTGTGCGACCCACAGTCAGGAATACAGACCTGAGGAAAGGCCCATGTAAGCCCCAGAATTGGCTACTGGTGTTATGGCAGGCAATTTCAGGGTCCTGGGTACCCAGAGTAAGATCTAGAATGGGGAATGCAGGCTCCTGGTAGCCATGTGCCATTGATGCCCTGGACTCCTTGCCCTAGGAGACGGACATGGCCCTGAATCATGTTGGACCCTGCTGGGCAGGCCTCTGGGTGGGACTGCTGTGCTGGGAGCAGCTTAGACTTAAGTCACAAGGCTGGGTAGGTGGGGCAAATGAACTGGTGTCCCCTTCTCTGCCCAAGGCCAGATGGTGATTTTTGGATGGTACATGTCTGCCCCTCTGTCTAGCTCTTTGATGACAGCTGCCTGGTCATTTTTATACTCTTGGTAACAACTAGCATTGTCCTTCAAGGCCTGAGTGTTCAAGGGTTACTTTTAAAGTTGCAGTGATATACCCAGTGAAACCCAGTGAAAGTAACACTGGACTTAGACCAGGACATTCATGCGCTCTCTCAGCTTTGCCACGACTCACTCTCAGCTAGACAATCACGTTTCCTCCCAAGCCTTACATTTCCCCCCTATAAAATAAGGGCGTTGGGCTAAACAGTTTCCAAAGTCCCCTTCAAACCTGAAGGTCTGCAGTTTATGACTCCTGAAAGCTACAGTTTTCCTTATCTGTCAATCGTTCTGAACCCTAGGTACTCATTAAAATCACCTTGAAGGCTTTTAAAAAAATACCGGAGCCCAGGCCCTGTCCCCAGAGGTTCTGCTTCGGTTGTTCTGAGGTGTGGCCCGGGCCAAAGCTCCCCTGTGATTCTGAACCACTGTTAGAGTTGGATGGGAGCCCAGTCCCCACTCTCCACATCCGAGGGAAAATGGAGCCGGACAGATGCCTGGATGCTGAGCAGAACAGCTGTAGGTGAGGCCAGACGCTGGGATCCTGGGGAAGGGGCCTCTGCTCACACTGCAGGAAGATGAGAACACAAGAGCGCCAACTTCCTGGCCTCCGGACTCCTCTCCTCTCTGTCCACCTCCCATCCTCCAGCTGAGAGCCGAAGGGGCGCAGGAGGAGCAGGCAGCTGCCTAATCTGCAGAGATTTTCTCAGGGGTGGGGGAGGCTAACACTTGGCTCCAGCCTTCCTCCCCCCTCACAGCTGGAGCTGGAACAGCTAGAGTGAGTGCTGGCAGTTGTTCCCATGTTCTGTCCCTGACAGCTGCAAAGCCGCTGACGTGTTGCACGTGTGTGTGTCCACGTGCGAGCGTGTACTCTAGCGGAACGAATGAGACGGAGAGGTAGGACGTGTAGCCCACGAGGCTGCCTATTCTTGCTGGACTTCAGGACACCCACAAGCCTCCCCTGACCCCACCTTCCTCCTGCCCGTGCGACGCCCCCTCCTAAGGGTGCTGTCCCTCATGGAGAGTCCACCTCACAGCAGACCCCAGCATTGCAACAGCTGTCATCTACTCGGCACGTGCTGTGGGCAGGGCCTTCTCCTAGGTGCTGGAGGCTGATGGTTCTATTTAACCCTCAGAACAACCCTGTGAAGCAAGCACTATTATTATTCCTATTTTACAGATGAGGAAACCAGAAAGCAGATAAGTTAATATTTAATCCAAGTTCACACAACTGCCAAGATTCAAAGTCAGGCGGTCTGACGCCAAAACGTGAGCTCTCTCCCACGTTGCTATCTGCCTCCTGTCCATCATTGCTGGCTGAAGGCCTGTTTGGTTAATGCATGAGGTCTCTTTGAGCTCCGGCACTCTGACAGTGGTATTGCTCAGAGTGACAGACATTTTATATTTTGATATTTTGTTGTTGTTGTTTAGATCGGTGTTCACTGTGGACACTATTGGCTGCATTCATAAGACACAGAGTCAAAAGCGCCCGCCATTGCTCTGCAGGCTCTGCTTCTGGGGCACTGCAGGAAAAGTACCTGGAAAGGTGACTGGTCCAGGGCAGCACGGCCAGAACTAGGCTCCAGGGACCAAAACACTGTTGTAAAACCACCGAAAAGGAGAGTCCTGATGGCAGTGCAGAATGAGTGGGACTGCACCCTTTGATTTGCAAAAGCTTCTGCTTGTGGGAGGCCTGGCACATTGGGTAGTCTTCTCAGCAGCCTTCCTAGCACCTTCTTCAATAGGTTGTATTGAAATAGCCACATGCCATTGTTCTCAGTGACAGTTCATGGCCTGCCTTCCTGAGATGGCAGGGGGCCTGAATGCAGTTTGTGACCTGCGCCCACAAAATCTTTTGGTTTGGGGGAGCTTACTGACTGTGTGCATGACTGTGGAAGGGGCAATCTGCAGAGAGGGCAGTGACAATGAGAACAGAGTTATCGGTCAGATGAAAACAGGTAGACCATTCACCGCAGAATTCAGCGGTACCTTCCCGACAATCTCACTTTACCTCCCAAATTGCTTTTTATGAGTTTGATTCTCTTTGTCCTCTCTCTTTAACCAGGTTTTACTCCCATTTGTTCAATTGCCAGTTGTATGGACAAGTCCTTCTCTTTTCCCTTACTAGGTTTTAAATTTTCACACATCAACACATAAGAAATGAAAGTCCTTTACTAGGCCGGGCGCTGTGGCTCACGCCTGTAATCCTAGCTCTTGGGAGGCCGAGGCGGGCGGATTGCTCAAGGTCAGGAGTTCGAAACCAGCCTGAGCAAGAGCGAGACCCCGTCTCTACTATAAATAGAAAGAAATTAATTGGCCAACTGATATATATATAAAAAATTAGCCGGGCATGGTGGCGCATGCCTGTAGTCCCAGCTACCCGGGAGGCTGAGGCAGAAGGATCACTCGAGCCCAGGAGTTTGAGGTTGCTGTGAGCTAGGCTGACGCCACGGCACTCACTCTAGCCTGGGCAACAAAGCGAGACTCTGTCTCAAAAAAAAAAAAAAAAAAAAAAAAAAAAGAAAGTCCTTTACTAGAGAGAGTTGAATCCTGCTTCAGAAACCTGGACTTTTTATGGTGTGTCAAGCTCTAACGTACATAAAAATCACCAGATGCTTGCTAAAATGCAGATTCTGGTTCCATAGGTCTGGGGTGGGGCCTAGGAGTTTTCATTTCTAGCAGGCTTCTGGGTAATGCCCATGTGCTGGTCCCCAGGCCACCCTTGGAGGCCCAAGGGTGTAGAAAGCCCATGAGACACACCAAATTCCCTTGAAGACTGGAGACCAAACAGCCATTCACGCAATGCACCTACACTCGGAACAGCCCCACTGGCCTGTACGTAAACCAACCCCATTGCTATAGGAAGCCTGCGTCAACTTCACTCGGCTTCTCCTGCCCATCATCCTCTGTCACACTGCACCCACATCCACATCTCTGCACCCAATCTCTGCTCAGGTGTGTTTTGTCCTACGTCCCTGAAGTGGGGACTGGTAGGCGTTGAGGCCAGAGAGGTGGACGGGGTCATGCATGCAGTGCCTTGATGGCCGTGGTGGGAGTGGGGAGCAGGAGTAATGTCATCTTATTTTCACTTTAAAAGGTTCACTCTGATTTGCATTAGGAGAACAGACTTCTTTGAGAGAGGGAGGATAGAGACAGAGAGGAGAAGTAACTGCAGCTGTTGAACCTGCAGGTGAGAGAAGGGGACAAGGACAGGCTGACTGGCAGACATGGAGAATGTATGCATAGAACTCCCCTAGTTGTACTCTGGACTTCTTGAGAAAGGGACTGTGTTTTATATTTATTTATTTATTTGGAGACAGAGATAGAGTCTCACTCTGTTGCCCAGGCTAGAGTGCACTGTAATCTCGAACTCCTGGGCTCAAGAGAGCCTCCTGCCTCAGCCTCCCAGGTAGCTAGGAATACAGGCAGGTGACACCATGCCGGGCTAAGTTTTTTAAGTTTTTTGTAGAAACGGGATCTCATTATGTTGCCCAGGCTGGTCTCAAACTACTGGCCTCAAATGATCCTCCTGCCTTGGCCTCCCAGGTAGCTGGGAATACAGGTGTGCACCACCACACTGGGCTAATTTTTCTATCTTTTGTAGAGATGGGGCCTTGCTCCTGCTCAGGCTGGTCTCAAACTCCTGGCCTCAAGCAATGCTCCCTCCTTGATCTTTCAAAATGTTAGGATTATAGGCACAAGTTACTGCACCAGGCCATTTTAACCATTATAAAGCTTATAGTTCCGTAATGTTAAGTGTATTCACATTGTTGTACAACCAATCTCGAGAACTTTTTCATCTTCTCTGAACACATTCTGTGTCCTTTAAACAATAACTTCCCATTCCATTCCTTCCTCCCAGCCCCTGGCAACCACCATTCTACTTTCTATCTCTAAGAATTTGACAACTGTACTTACCTCATATAAATGGAATCATACGAAATTTGCCTTTTTGTGATTGACTTATTTCACCTAGTATAACATCCTCAAGGTTCATCCATGTTGTAGTATGTATCAGAATTTCCTTCATTATTTAGATTGAATAATGTTCCATTGCATGTGTATATATATGCATGTATGTATATGTGTATATATATCTACACACAAAATTTTGTTTATTCATTTGTCAATGAACACTTGGGTTGCTTCTACCTTTTGGCTATTGTGAATAATGCTGCTATAGTCATGTGTTGCAGCAATGTGTACAGCTAGTGTTACAGCTCTTGACCGGGGAAAGGAAAGAACCGAGCGACACATGAAGAGCCAGAGAACAGCCTTTATTCCTCCCCAGCAGGCTCAGCACACCTAGTGTTACAACTCTCTTCGAGTCTTCCAATCTTCTGACCGTTCTGCCCCACTTCCTTGTTCTCCTCCTGCTTTTATACCCTTGGTAGGGCTCAAAAAGCGTCCAATCAACTATAAGCTTTAGCATCCAATCAACATCAAGCTTTAACATCCAACCAAAAACAGTGGGACTTAAAAATTACTCAATCAGGATCACGCAAGCAGCGTGACTGGAAACAGGCAGCGGCACTCGTGCCTGGGGGCATTCTGGCACTCAGGACCCCAGGCAGCTCTCTGCCGCAAGGCCTGGCCCCAGCAGCGTGCCCTCCAACTGGCCACTGCGCAGCGCTGGCCCCGGAGATGTGGAGCGACAGGGAGGTGGCAAGCGGCCATTCTGGCGCCCAACATTTTCCGTATCAATGAATGTACCAATATCTATTTCAGGCCCTGGAATAGATATTTTGATTCTTTTGAGTATATACTCAGAAGTAGCATTGCTGGGTCATATGATAATTTTATTTTTAATACGTTGAGGAACCACCATGCTATTTTCCAAAGTGGCTGCACCATTTAAATTTCTGTCCCTGGTGTACACGGGTTCCAGTTTCTCCACATCCTCCCCACCTCATGTTGTTATTATTATTCTTTTTTGATAGTAGACATCCCAACAGGTATGAGATGGTATGTCATTGTGGTTTTCATTTTCATTTTTCTAGTAATTAGTAATGTTGAGCATCTTTTCATATGCTTATTGGCCATTTTATATCTTCTTTGGAGGAATGTCTATTCAAATCCTTTGACAGAAAATGAACAAATTTTTAAAAAGCTGTTAGATATACTACCTGATTTTAAGACTTAACTATAAAACTACAGTAATTAACACAGTGTTGTATTGGATAACAATAAACATATAGATGAATGGAACAGAATTGAGAGTCCAGAAATAAATCCTCACTTATACCACCAATTGATTTTAATAAAGATACCAGGGTAACTCAATAAAGAAAAAAGATATTAACCTTGACCTTTTCCTTACACCATATACAAAAATTAACTCAAAATGGATTACAGAGCTAGACCTATAAAACTTCTAAAAGAAAAAAAAACTTTTTCATAACTTTGGGTTAAGCAAAGGTTTCTTAGCACATAAAAAAGTGCAAATTATAAAGAAAAACTGATTCATTAGATTTCATCAAAATGTAAAAATATTCTCAGTGACAGGAAATGAAAAAAAATCACAGATTGGGAGAAATATTTGCAAACTATCTGATTTGAATTCAGAATATTTAAAGAACTATTATAACTGAATAACAAGACAAATGATTCGATTAAAAGACTGACAAAAGATTTGAACAAATATTTTGCCAGAGAAGATATATGAATAGTCTACAGGCACAGGAAAGAATGTTCAACACCACTAACACCACTAGTCATTAGGAAAATACAAATTAAAACCACAATGAGATGCCACTATATGTCCACTGGAATAGTTAAAAACAAAACAAAACTCCAAGTGTTAATGACAACATAGAGAAACTGGAACCCTCATAGGTACTAGTGGAAATGTAATATAGTATACCCTCTTTATAAAAGTTTGGTAGTTTCTTTTAAAAGTTATTGTTTTAATTTGCATTTCCCTGATAATTAATGATATTGAACACTCTTGTGCTTATTGGACATTGTCTTGGACATGCTTGCAATGTAACACAGCAATTCCACTCCTAGATATTTACCCAAAATGTATGTCCTACCAAAGAATTGTAAGTAAATGTCCATTGCAGGATCATCACAATAACACAAAATTGGAAACAATGCAAATGTCCATCAACTGGTGAATGAACGAACAAAATGTGGTATATTCATACAGTGGAAAACTACTTACTATAAGAAATGAACAACTTACAAATACACGCAACAACACGGAGACAACTCAAAACAGGCTAAGAGAAAGAAGCCAGACACAAAGACTGAATGATTCTATTTGCATTAAATTTCTAAAAATGGCAAAGCTATAATGACAAAAGCATATCTGTGGTTGTCTGGGGCTGGGTGTGGGTTCAGGGATTGATTGCAAAGGAGCATGAGGGAAATTTTTGTGGGGATGAAAATGTTTCAAAACTTGATTGTGGTAGTGGTTGCATGACTGTATATAAATCCACTAAAATTCAATGAACCACCCACTTAAAATGAATGAATTTTATATGTTTTTGATATGTAATTTATAGAAAAGTTATAAAACAAATTCTTTTTTTGGGAGGAGGGATGGAGTCTTGCTCTGTTGCCCCAGCTAAAGTGCTGTGGTGTCATCATAGCTCACAGCAACCTCAAACTCCTGGGCTAAAGAGATCCTCCTGCCTCAGCCTCCCGGGTAGCTGAGACTACAGGTGCACCACCACCACGCCCGGCTGATTTTTCTATTTTTAGTAGAGACTGGGTCGTGCTCTTGCTCAGGCTGGTCTTGAACTCCTGAGCTCAAGCGATCCTCCCACCTTGGTCTCCCAACATGCTAGGATTATAGGCGTGAGCCCCTGTGCCTGGCCATAAAAAATATTCTTTAAGATATAAAACTTACCTCCTGAAAAAAAAAAAAAAAAACACCCACTCTGCTTTGGACAACTGTGATTCTGCCCTTTCCTGGTCTTGTTTACACCTCCCTGAGAGGTTCCAGACTCTTTCATGGAGCGTCCTGGTCTGCTAACCCAGCAACAAACACTGCCCCTCAGGGGCTGGCCCATGGCCACTGCCTTCTAATGCCAGAGCGAATCTCTGCGTCTTTTCACTCATACTCTTGCTCTAACTACCGCCTGACAGCAAGTGACTCTCCAAGGTACACCCTGTCCTGACCTCTTCCCTCAGCTGCAGACTTGCTGATTCTGGCTTTTGTTTTTGTTTTTCGCTTTCAGGATATCACCTCTGCCCGCAATAATGGACACCACATATTCCATGTACACAAAATCCTATTTATCTCTCTTCCCCTTCACCTGCTCTTCCTCTCATGTCCTCCCTCTGTCCCAGTGTCACCACCGTCCACACAAACACTCAAGCCAGAAAGGTGAGGGTCAAGTATAAATCAATCACCAGACCTGGGGTTTTGGTTTTTGTTTTTAGGTAAAGTTCACATGCAAAAAGTTTTCAGATTTTCACTTTTATTAAGTTTGACAGTTGTATACCACTGTGTAATCATCACCAAAATAAAATACAGAGAACATTTCCGTCCTTTGACAAAGCTCCCGTAGGCCTCTTGCCAGTCAACACTCCCCCCACACATGCACCAACACCCCAGAACACTTGCAGACATCCACTACCTTATTTCTAACATTGTATGTGAGTTTTGTCTGCATGCGGATTTCATGTAAATGGACTCATACAGTTGGTACTATTTTGTGTCCAGTTTCTTTCACTTAACATAATGCTTTTGCTATTCATCCATGTTTCATTGGCTGTATAGTTTGTTCCTTTTATTGCTGAGTGGTATTCTTAGTGATAGTTTATGGATATACCATAGGTTATTTATCCTTGTTGGTAGATAGTTGGGCTGTTTCCAGTTCTTCAATATTTGGATAAGGCTTTTTATAAACACTCTTTACAATTTTATTGGGAACATGTTTTTCTTGTACAAGTGTTTGGGAACATATTTTTCTTAGGCAAATACCTAGAAGTGAAATGACTTGATTATAGGGTAGGTGTATATTTAACTCTATAAGAAACTGTCAAAGAGCTCTCCACAGTGTTTGTGACACCAGCAGTGTAGGAGAGTGCTAGTTTCTCCAAAGTGACCCACAGGCCAGTCACTTTGATTTTAGCCATTCCAGAGGCTATGAAATGATATCTTGTTACAGTTTTACTATGCATTTTTCTTATCGCTAAAGATGTTGAACATTGTTTCATGTGCTTATTGGACATTATCTTTTTCTGGGAGGTGGCTGTTCAAGTCTTTCATTAGATTATTTGTCTTTGTGTCTTTCATTTGCTAGACAAACTTGTTGATTTTTAAATCTGAAATGTTTCTCCTTTCAGTCCCCTCCTTTCTAGGCTGCTACAATTTCTCTAATTCAAGCTCTTCCCAAGTCTCAACTGAACTATTACAGGAGAATTCTGTCTGGTTTCTTTGACATTATTCCTGTCTCCTTGTATATTATGTCTTTGATGTAGGCAGAGAAATCTCTATACCTCAATCCATGTCATTCCTCTGTTCCCCATAACCTACTTTCAGGAAAGCACCGGGCATCCTAGGTGACAATAAGGCCCTTCGTGCGTGTGCAGAGTAACTTCCCTGCCTCATCTCCCTCTGCTCCCAGCCTCCTGACTTGCCGACTGGCTGCGCTGACCAGCTGAAAGCTCTGCCACGCGGATGCTCACCGCCGGGCCCTGGCCTGGGTTTTTCCCTTTACCTAGAATACCATCCCTACTTCTCCTTCTCTGACTCTTCTTTTTCCTCCTTAAGAGTCAGGGCAAATGGCATCTCTTCCTGAAAGCCCTCTGGAAAGCCCCAGACTGAGCTAGGTCCCTCCTCTCTGCTCCCATAGCAACAGGGCATCTGTCCACACGGCCCCAACCTCTGACGGAGCTCCGCAAATGCCTGCTGGCGGAGTGAGTCATCTGTGTCTTAGACGATGATATCAGCAAAAAGCTGCTCACTGTTTTAATTTTTTTTTTTTTTAAGAAGCATGTGTGGAGGGGTAGACAGGAGGGGATGAGGTGAATTCGAGGCTTACGTACCCTCTCCGCTGGGAAGAGTGGGGGTGTGGAGAAGAGCTGCTTGCTGTGCCCACCCCACGGACTGGTGTCCCCTGGGCTCTCACTGTCCCGGC